>NW_023425351.1:16405000-17041068 GCF_014108415.1 Molossus molossus
AACATGGGGGTACATATATTCTTTCTGATTGGTGTTTCAGGCTTCTTAGGATATAGTCCTAGAAGTGGGATCACTCAAATGGCAGTTTCGTTTTAAATTTTTTGAGGAAACACCAGAGTGTTTTCCATAGTGGCTGCACCAGTCTGCATTCCCACCAGCAGTGCACTAGAGTCCCTTTGTCTTCACACCCTCGCCAACACTTGTTGTTTGATGATTTGTTGATGGCAGCCATTCTGACAGGTGTGAGGTGATACCTCATAGTCATTTTAGTTTGCATCTCTTTGATGATTAGTGATGGTAACCACTTTTTTATATGTCTCTTGGCCATTTGTATGTCCTATTTTGAAAAGTGTCTATTCAGGTCCTCTGCCCATTTTTTAATTAGATAGTTTTTTTTTTTTTTTTTTTAGTTTTGAGTTGTATGGGTACTCTATATATTTTGGAAATGAACCCCTTTTTTGATGTATCATTGGCAAATATGTTCTCCCAGAGAGTGGGTTCCCTTTTCATTTTGATGCTGGTTTATTTTGCTGTGCAGAAGCTTCTTAGTTTGATGTTGTCCCATTTATTAATTTTTTCCTTTGTTTTTCTTGCCCTAGGCAATGTATCAGTGAAAGTTCTCCTACGTGTGATGTCTGAGATTTTGCTGGCTACATTTTCTTCTAGGATTTTTATGGTTTCACTAGTCACATTTAAGTCTTTTATCCATTTTAAGTTTATTTTTGTGTATGGTGTAAGTTGGTGGTCTAGCTTAATTTTTTTTGCATGTAGCTGTCCAATTTTCCAACACCATTTATTAAAGAGACTGTCTTTACTTCACTGTATGCTCTGGCCACCTTTGTCAAATATTAATTGAACATAATGTCTTGGGTCAATTTTTGGGTTCTATGTTCTGTTGCATTGATCTATATGTCTGTTCTTGTGCCAGTACCAGGCTGTTTTGATTACAGTGGCTTTGTAGTATAACCTGAAATCTGGTATTATGATCCCTCCAACTTTGTTCTTTTTTTCAAGATTGCAGTGGCTATTCAAGGTCTTTCTTGGTTTTATATAAACTTTTGGAGTATTTGGTCTAATTCTATGAAATATGTCATTGATATTTTAATGGGGATAGCATTGAATCTATAGATTGCTTTGGGTAGTATGAACATTTTAATGATGTTAATTCTTTTCATCCATGAACACAGTATGTTTTCCTTTTTAATATCTTACTCTATTTCTTTTTTCAATGTCCTGTAGTTTTCTGCGAACATATCCTTTACTTCTTTGGTTAAGTTTACTGCTAGATATCTTAGTTTTTTTGCTGCAGTGGTAAATGGGATTGTTTCTTAGTTTCTCTTTCTGTGAGTTCATTATTGGTGTAAAAGAATGTCACTGATTTCTTGATGTTAATTTTGTATCCTGCTACTTTGTCATATTTATTTATTAGCTGATTTCTTGATGTTAATCTTGTATCCTGCTACTTGGTCATATTTATTTATTAGCTGCAGTAGATTTTTTTTTATTTTTTTGGTATGTGCTCCTAGTGGGAAAGGAACCTGGGACTCTCTGGTCTGCAGGCCGATGCTCCAACCACTGAGCCAAACTGGCCAGGGCTCTAGTAGATTTTTGATGGAATCTTTAGGGTTTTCTATGTACAATATCATGTCATCTGCAAATAATGACAGTTTTACTTCCTCCCTTCCAATGTGGATCCCTTTTATTTTTCCTTCTTGTCTAATTGCTGTGGCTAAGACTTCCAGTACTATGTTAAGTAAGAGTGGCAAAAACAGGCATCCCTGTCTTGTTCCTGTTCTTAAGGGAAATGTTTCTTTGAGAAGATAAAGAAAAATTGATGGACACTTTCCCAGACTCACCAACAAACAAAAAGAGAGGACCCAAATAAACAAAATCAGAAATAAAGAGGAGAAGTGACAACTGACACCACAGAAATACAAAGAATCATTAAAAAAAATACTATAGCCCTGGCCAGTTTGGCTCAGCGGTTGGAGCGTCAGCCTGCGGTACAGAGAGACCCGGGTTCAGTTCCCGCTAAGGGCACGTACCTCGGTTGCAGTTTGTCCCCGGCCCTGGTTGATCATGCGGGTGGCAGCCACTCGATGTGTCCCCTCACATAGATGTTTCTCTCTCTATCTCTCTTCCTCTCTCTCCCTCCCGCTGTATCTGAACAAAAAAAAATGGAAAAATGTCCTCGGGTGAGGATAAAAAAAAAATACTATGAACAACTGTTATGGCAACAAATTGGACAATTTAGGCAAAATGCACAAATTTCTAGAAACACACAGTCTCCCAAAACTGAACTGGGAAGAGATAGAAAACTTGAACAAATAACAACAAAGAAAATTGAAGATGTAATTAAGAAACTCTCAGCAAATGAGAGCCCGGGCCCAGAGAGCTTCATGGGGAACTTTACCAAACATTCAAATAAGACCTAACATCCATTCTCCTCAAACTATTCCAAAAAATCTAAGAAGAGCGAAGATTCCCAAACTTGTTTTATGAGGCCAACATAATTCTAATTCCAAAACCAGATAAAGACACTACAAAGAAAGGAAATTACAGGCCAATATCTCTGATGAACATAGATGCCAAAATCCTTAACAAAATATTAACAAATCAGATCCAGCAATATATCAAAAAATTATTCACCATGACCAAGTGGGATTCATCCCATGGATGCAAGGCTGGTACAATATGTGCAAATCAATAAATGTGACACATCACATAAACAAAATGAAAGATAAAAACCATATGATCATATCAATATATGCTAAAAAAGCATTCGACAAAATCCAGCACCCATTTCTGATAAAAACACTCAGCAATATGGGAATAGAGGGATGATATCTCAACATAATAAAGGCCATATATGAAAAACCTACAGCCAATATCACACTCAATGAGCAAAAACAAAATGAATGAAACAAAACAAAGGCTTAGGGTTGTAGTTGACCAATCTGCAAAACAAATTATGGCTCTATTGGATCAACTTTCTATGACAAAACTGAAGATGTATATTTTAGTTTTTTGATCCCTAAGAATTAAAAAAATATTTCCTATATTGCCACCCACACAGTATGTCATCTAGGCACCAGGGCAACCTATTTCTGACACTACTTTCTTGAAAGAAACAGCACTGCAAAGTTATGTTTTATTGCCTCCAGTATCTTTTAAAACTGTTCATCTCTATCTTGGAACGTTCAGAAAGAAAGACTGGTGGTCCTTGAGGAAATTCATTGCTGAAAAGAACTAGAGAAGCGTACACAGCTACTGGTCTAGAATGAGACGTATTCTTGGGGCCTGAGAGGTGTGAGCAGGAAGACACAGGCAGCCCTGACAGGGAGAGAAAACGGAACGCACATTCCTTCTGTCTGTCCAGAGGCAACAGTCCAGGAGGATCCAGGACTATCAATGGCCTTGCCAATGACTACGCAGGGAAAGGTAAGCAGAAAAGGTAAAGTCTCTGAGCTCAAAGCTCCTAAAATGTAAGTTGAGGGATACTAAGACCCAACCTCTCAGATGTAAGAATTAAATAATATGTGCAAATGACCAGGCATATGTTACGATCTTAACAAAAGGTTACTATTATTATGATAGCCACTTGTTAAAAGGGTTATAAGACACTTAAGACTTTATTTTTTATTTGGGCAAATAATCATGAGAACAGACCAGAACAGCAACAGCTGGTTACTGAATGGGTGACTTAGGAAACGTAGGCATTCTCTTTCTGCTGGAATAAGACTCACAAAGCTAAACATGCCAAAGCAAAATACAAAGTATAGGGCTGTGAATGAGCCTGGGTTGTGGAAGGAACTCAGCAATTCAGCGAGCAGAAAACATACTTACATATATCTGAGATTATCTTTGGATTACAAATAAAATGTCTATGCTATTCATTTTATTTATGCTTTAATGTAGCATTACTTAAGAAGAAGCAACTGGATTTATTGGGCATACTGAGAGCCTTACTTTTTATCACCCGAATCACACATTTGAAGGTATCCATGAGCAGCTACTTCAAAATGTGACTAGTAAACCTGGTAGCCTCAAAAGGAAACACATCACCTATTGATTTATGTAACAAATAACATTGTGGGCCTATTATACAGGAAGCATTGTGCTGCAGCCTGGGGGCCAGGGTCCTAGGGGGCAGGGGCAGTTCAGCTATAAAGATGTAGAACACAGATACCCAAACTTTAGGATTTTCCCACCAACAAAGTATTTTCAAAGTGATGGGAATGACAGACTTACCAACTTTTCATGTTAAATGAGTACATGAGCAAATATGATTCTATCTCATTAACACCATTTCATAAGAGAAAGGGCATTTTAACAGTAATAAAATTAGAAAGACATCTCTGAATAAAGAATTGTCCGCTACAGGGAATACATTTTGATTTATGAGAACAATTTCATACATTTTCCTATTTTTGTGAGGAGCAATATGAACTTCAGAATTAACTAGCAGCCACCTGTGCATGAACACTTGAGAACCACTGACTTGTGGCTAACAGCTTACACTCTAGTTCAGGAAAAATAACATATATGTCAAGCCACAGTATCAGGACTAGCTAAGGGACCATGGTCATTATCATCTAATTTGATTATGCATCATCTCTATCTTTAACTGGAAAGATAAATAGAGAAAGCATTTTTTTCCAGAGGAAGAAATCAATACTCAGAAAGGTTCAATAACTTGCTTGAGGTTCATGTAACTGAGAAACTGTAACTAGAACCCAGCCAGTTCAGTAGCCACTTCATGAGGCCACAGTGCATGTATGTCTAGTGGACCATGACTGGCAGAGAAAACAACCACCTTGGTTTTCCAGCCACATGATGCCATTAGGATGGTGTATGTATGGAATAAGAAGACTATCATAGCTCATGCCCCTTGTTGGAAATCTTTGTTTCCTGACTTGCTAACACTTGCTATTTCTTTCTTTTTTTAAAATTTCTTTTTCTTTATTGATTTTAGAGATAAAGGAAGGGAGAGGGAGAGAAAGATAGAAACATCCATGAGAGAGAACATCGACTGGCCACCTCCTGCATGCCCCCCAATGGGGATCAAGCCCACAACCTGGTCCTGTGCCCTGACCAGGAATTGAACTGGTGACCTCTTAGTGCATGGGTCGATGCTCAACCACTGAGCCACACCGACCGAGCACATTTTCTATTTCTTGCTTTGCATTGCCTTTACCTTTCATTGCACATGCAGCTACTGCTCTACAGAACAATGCAGAGATAAACAATTTCAAGTGGTCTTTGAGAATCATTTTTTAGCGGTCGAAACTTCCTAGTGGTGACTCTGATTCTGTAGTAGCTCTAGCTTACTTAAGAAAACTTGACAAAATGAATTTCACTGAGGCTGGTCCCTACTTTGCTCTGCCATCCTCTAGGTCTTTTAAGGACCTGTGTGTCTGTGAAGTGAAGCTCATTTCACTAGAAACTGCCCACTTCCTCAGCCTATGTCACTACATTTTTTGAAAAGAAATATTTATGAAGGACTGTTTCAAGTTCAACATTAAAAAGACCTTTTAATAACTGACTTATGGTATTGGAATGGGCTGCCATGCAAAGAAGTCAGCTCGCATCTCCGGAAGTGTACATGCACAAGCGTGACAAATACAGGAGGGAGATGCAGAATACATCACTCCAAGAAGGAGGGGGTTACCTGGACAATATCACTATCAAGTCTAAGATTCTTCAGTGTCCTATGCACATAGTATTTACCGAGAAGATCTAGAACTGATGAGAGAACTATTCACCCAACTTGGTGAATTAAGGTACAATGTTTTTCATTTTCTAAGGTACAGAAAAACAATGTCTCACTTGCTAATATCCATATCTGAATAAAATCATCATGAGGGTAAACCATTAGATAAAAGTAAGTGTGTTTAAATGAGAGACCAAGAAGCAGAAAAAGCTCTAAGGTCACGAGTCTGAACCACCAAGGCTATGTTTTTCTTTGTTTGGTCATCTCAGCAATCTGTGATCTAATGGCTTTCTCAGCCCCTGGGGCTGAGCCAGGCCAGTACTAGGCTCTGGGGTTACAACTGAAGAATTTAGTGTTCCCATCTGAAGTCCCCCACAGGCTAGTCAGCACATGAACACACAGCTCTCGTCTCCATGTCACCAGTGGGCTCTGACCCTCTGACAGGAAGTCACGCCTCAGACTTTTTGTGTGTCCTCAGTGTTCTCAGCAGGAAAATAAAGAACTTTGATTACAGGATCTATCTGTTTCCTTTTAGAGCAAATATTTTCTACAAATTCTACTTTACTTCATTCTATTTTCTCTGTGTGACCCACTGAAACCTAAAAAATTTTTACATTAAAAATGACTAATTTCACTATTTTATTTTCCCTGTGGCCAATGATTAAAATGTTTAGTTTCTGAAGTTTTACTAAAATGAAACTTTATATTGCTTTTCTTCTTAAAACACATTTTCTAAATTTACAAATAATCACTCTGCTTTCAAATTTTTTTTTATCCCATATGAAATCAATCATTGTGACAACCTTGTAGAATAAAAACTACCATTTAAATCCAATTTTAATCACTTATTAAAAAACATATTTTAAAACTTGTTCATCTGGTTAAGTAGAAAAAGTATTGAATGTGAGGTTTTTATAAAAATTGTTCGTTTGAATGTTACCTCTTGAAAAATCTCCACAGTACACAGAAATTATAACCATAAGAAACAGACCATAAATTGAAACCTCAAAGAAGACATCTGATTGACTTGAAAAATAATTGGTATCTTTCCACTTAATCTACACTAATGTAAACAATAAATCTTCTCTTGAACAAAGATTGTGTGAATCTTCATTTATCTTTTATGACAAGAGAGCAAAGGTTGCAGTTTAATGAATGGAAAAAAGCAACAAGGTCAGTTTCAAAAGCCTCACGGGTTAAATGTCTGACATCACTGAACATATAAAAAAACAAAAACAAAACCAAACCAAAAAACTTAACACAGTAATTTCTATTTTAGTCAAATCACCAGTGTCCAGCTGAAGCTTCAAGTAGAAAGAAAGAAAACACCACAATTAGTAACATAGAGACAGGCGACCGGAATGACAATATCCTTTTAGCATGTATGCGCCAGGTTTTTAATAAGGTTGAATTAGGTAGATTTTAAAATAAATTTGAAGCTCTAAGTTTAGCCAGTTGACAACTAGCCCTGGCATTGATAAAGGGATTAGAAAGAGCAGCATGTACAGTACTCTTATTTTACATAAGCATTGATTTCCCCCAAATGGAAGACCTCTGTCATCTGAAAAGGTTATTCATAGATGCAAAGAGCTGATCAGGGTCATTAATAACAATAGTAAACTGATCATCATTCCAATGAGACCTGACAAGTTTCTTTTCAAAGTGGATACTAATGTATTGATACCCGTGAAGTTCATTACAGCAATAATAAATCATTAGTCTCTGCAAAATGATTTATAAGTTGGTTGAAATGCATTACAATAGACTGTCAGCTTTGCAGGCTAAGAAGGCTCTCTAGTGCTTCTACTGAAATTGTGATGACTTAGAGGACCTACACGCCTATATGAACACCAACACCAACACTAAAACCCCAGTATAACTAAGGTTGTTTCTTGTATGTTTAAAAATCAAGTTTTAATTCAGCACAGCCTTATTACTGTCTTGAAATATTACTGCCTTACAAAGGCTTTAAAAATTCTTTTCTCCTTTGTTTATTCTATAAAGATTCATTGTGACCCTTGATAATTAAATTTCTTTTAGCTTTACCAAATAATGCTTGGAGCCTTTCTAGTTGCAATTATTCCCTAAAGATTATTTGCATGCATAATAATATGCACAGTAAATACATTCTCAAGCATTTAACAGTATGAACTAACTGTAATAAAGTGATTCAAAGCTGAGCATGGGCTGAAATGTTTATTTGCAAACCTGTGTAACAGTGTCTTTAATATTCCTATAATGCTTTCAGAAGAGCAGGCACTATTTGTCCTCCAGAGAAAAAGAAGGAATAAACTCCAGTTAAGACCATATTAATCTTTTCCCGAAAATAGGAAGGGCTTTCTGGCAATGAGGGTACTTCAACATTACAAGAGAGAAATAGGTTCCTGATGGCATCTATTTGTTGAGTTTAGGTGCAGACTTAATGAAAAGATTACTGTATCTTCTATCGTTCTCATGTTTGTTGGGAAACATGGCAAAAGGAGTACTTTCATGGCTACTGCTATCGATTTTAAATAAAGTACTTAACACATAATATTTGTTGAGTACAGTAGTCATAATGAAACCTACCCATTGTTACTTCTGGCTGAAAAACTGATATGTGTGTTTATGTCCAAAACATCTCTTTTCAGGGTAGCTTGAAACTGTGTGAACTCTCACCTCTTGCTCTATTCTCTTTCTCTTGTCACATTGGCTGTTGAACTTGTTCTCACAAAATGAGGTTGTTCAGATGGGAATAATAATTTATTTGGCTATCTAATGGATTTTACTATGTTAGTGAAAAACACATTTCTATATGCCTGCAAATGCCAAATAGTAACCCAAACTGATTTCAATTCAGATTCACTTACTACCTGTCCTTGGCTGTTTCTATGACTTATTGCTGTCATTTCATGACAAAGGCTGCTCAAGCCCATGGTTAATAAGAGCAATCCTGCTCTGGAGGACTGCAGGATAGTCTGATGAGTGTGCTGTAGGGATTTTCAGAAGTTAATTGTTATATTCAATCCCCAAAGTCTATGCTTCAATGAAGCCTTATAATATCAACGCTCTACAACTTGGCTGTCACTCCATTAATGCACATATAATATATCCTGAAACTTCAATTAAAATGATTACCTTGTGTAGGATTTTGGCAACAACATGGGTTTTGTTGGGATATTAAATCATGACCCCATTGACAACTTAGTCTTTTTTTTTTATCCTCACCCGAGAACATTTTTCCATTTTTTGTTCAGATAGAGTGGGAGGGAGAGAGAGGAAGAGAGAGAGAGAGAAACATCGACGTGAAAGGGACACATCGAGTGGCTGCCACCCTCACAACCAACCAGGGCCGGGGACTAACTGCAACTGACAACTTAGTCTTGAGATGGAGACTTGGGTATAATTGCATGATGAGGTTTTAGTGTTTTCACACACTAGTGCACATGTCCCAATTTATTCTTAATGATCGCCCCAAAGTGCATTCTACCAGTGGATTGCTACTCCCAGTCTCAAACAGGTACAGACCCTAAGAGGTTTTAGGATGGAGTGACCTTCTTCCTTGGGTATACTTCCATCCACAGATTCCCGATTGGACTCCAGCAGCTTTCATTGACCCTGTCATCCCATATGCCTTACTTTCTCAACACCCCCACTCATGAATGTACCAGATACTAAGGAAAGCTATGATAAACATGAGTGTTATAAAGTCTTATTTTAAAGTATAACTAATTCTAATTATCTTATCAAATTTTTTCCTAAATCTATTATCTGGTGCTGTAAATGCTAATAGTTTAAAGTGCTGGCACAACAGCTACATCAGGGGGAGTTGGGTGGCTTATAATCAGCCTACATGTGGACTGTGCATATCAGTGTCTGAAGTGGATTTGTTCCCAAATGGAAAATAGGAAGTCAAGATGACTGACAGAGAGAGCCCAGATTCTACCTGGGTAGAATACACAAATTGGCAATTAAACATAATTACTTTTGATGCTCAAGTGAAATGACAATGAAAACATTTTCTTCAAACAAATGTTGAGAGCCAATTGTATATGAAAATTATTAACTTCTTTATATTCCATTTGTATTTGAATTCTCCTATTGTTTTAGTAGATTGTTAGATTTCCTTGAGTTTTCCAAGTACATCATAAAATCATCTGCAAGCACAGTTTTACATTTTTTTTTTCCCTAATGCTTATAATCTTTCTTCCTTTTGCTTAATTATATTGGCTAGGACGTTCAAGGTATTAAAGGTAGTTGTTATAGGAAGCATCCTTGTTTTATTTTTTACTGTATTGGGACTGAATCTATTTTCTCTCTTTGAAACATGAGTCTTACTTTTATGCTGAGATAAATGCATTCCAACACATTAAGGAAGTAACACCATGTCTTATTTTATTAAGTTTTAAAAATCAAGAATGGGTGTTGAATTTTCTCAGATACTGCTGTGGATTTATCATGTACTTCAAGTGAAATGAATGCATTTCTTAATATAAAGCCACTGTTGCGTCCCTGGAATAAACCTTACTTGGTCAAGATGTAGTCTTATTCCTGATTTCTGTTTCTTAATATTTTAGTTAGGCTTTTGTGTTGATATTTATTAATGAGGTTGGTCTCTAGTTTTATTTTTGTGAGCAATTACTGTCAATTGTCAAGTTTTGGTATTAATATTATACATACTTCATGCAAAATAAAATTGCAGCATTTCCCCCTTGATGTTTTGGAAGTTTTTACCAGCTTCAAATATTTGTTATTGAATTCTTCTCTAAAGCTATTTGACATGTTATTTTTATTGAGAAGGAGGGGGCAATTTCTTATATTTTTCTTTGGATATAAGTTCTATTTTTTTCTGTGATCAGCTTTTTATAAATTTTATCTTTCCATATTTTTCAAATTAATTTATAAAGAATTGAACAAAGTACTCCTTTATGACTCTCTTAATCCTCTATGTGATTGTGTTTATTTTGTATATTTTGTGTTTTACTCTTTTCTTCAACCAATCTATTTTATTTTGTCTTTTCAAACACCTGGATTTTGATTTTATTTTTTAGTTTTACTAGTTTTCTGCTTCCTAACTTGCTGTTTTCTTCTCTTTATTGATACCTTTCTTTAGGTTTTCTTAAATTATTTTGTTGTTTCTTTTCTAACTTGCCTATCTTTTAAATATAACTTATTTATTTCATTTTAATACATTTTATATACTTCCTGACATAAATATGAACACATTAGCTCTATCTCATAGACTCTGATATGCCATATTTTATTGTTATTTGTTTTAAAAAGTGTCCAACCAGATAGAAAACATAATAGAAGAAAATGTCCCATTTACAGTAGCAGCATGAATTATTAATTTAACAAAAAATGTGCAAGATATATAAGAATAAAACTTTAAAATACTACTTGAAAGACACAAGATAATACTTATAAAAGACTATTAGAAATGGGGTTTTTGTTTGTTTGTTTGTTTTATGGGCTTGTTTTTGTTTTGCTTTTATGCTAAAGTAGAAATAGAAAAATGAACAGAAATAGGAAGAGGAATGAAGAAGATTAAAAGTAACAGATACTAAAATATATAAAAATACTGGAAAAACACAATAGAATATTAGCATTGGTATAGAAAATTTGTATAACAGAAAATCTGGAAATAGACAACTACATACATGAATTTACTATAAGAGATAAAGCATCTCAAATAGGTGAATTAAAGGTAGTTTTTTTTGTTTTGTTTTGTTTGTTTGTTTGTTTGTTTGTTTCTTTTGGTACATGCTCCTAGCAGGAACTAAACCCAGGACTCTCTAGTCCACAGGCTGATGCTCCGACCACTGAGCCAAACCAGCCAGGGTTAAAGGTAGATTGTTTACTTACTATATAAGATAATTGGTGAGCCAACTAAAAAAAATTAAATTGTAGTCATACTGCCTACTTTATTTCAGGATAAGTTCTAACAGAAACTATAAAAAAAAAATGAATGGCTTTTAACTATATAAAAAATATACTTACATTTTTTAATTTATCATATTGACCAAAATCCAAAAGTTTGACAAAGCTAATGGAAGAAAACACTCTAGATAATGACAATCTAAATTAGTACAACACATATAGAGTGCAATTTGGCATATTTATTAAAATTACAAATGCACATATATTTTTTCATCCAGAAATTCCACTGCACTCATACAAAATATTTGTATGAGGCCCTTTATTGCAGCATTGTTTGCAATACAAAAAAACTGAAAACAAAATACCTTCCAATAGGAGATTAGTTAATTGAATTATGAAGCAGCTGCAAAAGGGAACACTGCAAAGATAGAATAGAAGGAAGCAGCTATGTACTCCTGTGGAAGTCTCCAAGTGAAAAAAGAAAGGAGTGGAGCAGTATTCATGTTTTGTAAAAAAGAAAAAGTCTAGGATGGAATAAGAATCTATACACTCTGAGAGGAGATAGAAGAAACAGTCAGTGGTTACCTATTTTGGTGGTGGGGGCAGAAACGAGAAGGTGGGAGATAGGAAGGGGATACCTCCCAGTGTTAAATTACAGAACGTATTTCTAATTCAAACAATTATATTTAAAAAGAAAGGTTGATAATAATAAAAACGACAATAATACTATTAAAAAAATGCATCAGTGATAGATGGATCTCTTGCAGATATTTTGAAATAAGATTTTACCTCTTAAGAGGGAGCTTATCTAATAGAAATTATGATTTAAAAAACGAATTGCTGCATTCAAAAGAACTGTTATAGTAAAATTATAATGCTCAGATGTCTTGCATTCACTTTAATTAATATTGCTAAATTTGTATTTCAAAATCAACTAAAGGTACATTATTAGTTGCCAAAAGTTCAATTCAAACTATGACTAAAGTGATCTCTTAACAACATTGTAAAAACAAGGCTTCCAATGTAAAAATCTTGGAGGCTATATATGTTATGACATATGACTCACACTTTCCCAGATGGATATGTATTATTCACCACCAAAGGTTGGGTGTGAAAACAGAAAAATATTTTTTAAAAATTATGTTGGTAGAAAATCAGAGAAGTGAGGTATAATAATCTTGCATATTTTGTAAAACATTTTATGTCTATAATTTAGATAATTATTTTGGGGGAACTCAAAAAAAATAAGATATATTTGGTAATACATCAATTTATTCAATAAATGAGTAATTATGTACAAAATATGGTTGGCACTCTACATTGAGGAGAACTGAAAGAGGAATACAGTGTAGCTATCCTGTTCGGAGAGCTTACAATATAGTAGAGACACACAAAGACAGTGGAGAGCGGAATGAGGTAGAAAGTCATTGAAGGCGTCCACAATGTTATCAAAGGACAGTGGTAGGAGATAAACTATGTTCACTTGACATCAAATTGAACTGAATTTTGAAAGATGGGTAGAATTTTAGTAAGCAAAGGTCAGAAAAGTGGAGAATTCCAAGTAGAACTAATTTCAGGTGGACAGGGAAGTTTAGAAGGTGCACAATAAAATGGCAGTGTTTAATTTTTTTGGATACATAGAGAACAAGTTGAAAAATAAAGAAATAAGGTTATAATAGGAGATGGGCAATACTTGATATAAGACCATAGGGAAGAGAGGGCCATTATGTCACATAGCTCCAGGGAGGACAGGGCTGACCACCACAGAGGTGACTCAAGGTGCTACATACCATATAATGGTAGCCCTGCTAAGGAGTATGTCTTTTATTTAATGGGCAATGAAAAATCCATCAAAAATTTATGAACACTGAAATGTTACAATAAATGATGTCTTAAAAGAATTATTCTGGTAATTTGTGCATAAAGTAATGGAAGAAAAAGAAACACTTTAGGACCTTAGTCCAAATGACACATAATCTCTCAGTTTCTCTTTCTTGGGATAGTTATTACTTTCTTACACTGGGGTACTGGTACTTGGGATGCACAGGAAGTGACAATGTGAGCGATACTGTGGAGACAGAAATAGGCTTTGGAAATCACTGAGCGGAAACTGATGACGTGAAGGTTTCAGACCTTGGTAAGGAGGAGAACAGTAGTGGCCTGGGCGGAGTCAGCAGGAGGAACCAGGTATAGTGAGGAAATTGTTAAATTTGAGGCGTTAGCAGAAAACCCTGGAGGGGTGTTCATGAGGTATTTGAAGTCATGGAATTAGAGTTTGAAAATGAGAGTAGCGTGGGAGACACAGATGTGTCAGTCCCCTTCATGGAGCGGTGGCGGAAACTGTGGGGCTGGTTGAGATCACAGGAACGCAGACACAGACGAGCAGAGCGCGGGGGGTGTTCAGAGCGGCAGGAGGCATGGGCTGGTGAGAAGGCAGGGAGTCATACGGTCACATCCCAGCAGGAAAGAACCTGAGAAATCAATGTATTTGTCCCCTTAAACACACTGATTTCTAAAAATGCTCCTTCCTCTTTTCCCTCCCTTGCATTTTACAGGTGAGCAAACCGAGGTCATAATGAGAGAAAAGTGAGACCGATGGTCTTCAGTGATTCCAAAAGTAGAGGTCACCTTTGAGACTTAGGGTCATGAAGAAGAGGGAAGAAATGGGGCCACTACTTTAATAAATAACTATCCTAGGAACAATTGTTAATTGTCTTTTAAGATAATGAGAAATGTAAACATGTTTGTAGGTAAAAAGGAGGCTCAGTATTTAAAAATAAAGAGGGTTCTTGGAGGATCAAGCATACATTTAGTCACGTTAGTTTTCCCCCCAGATTCCTGAGATATAATTGCCATAAAACCATTTAGATATATTAATCTATAAATAAAAAAAAAAGTAAAAATGGAGAGGCTGCTTCCTCAGAAACCAAAGGGAAAGAATAATAAGAGAAATAAAAGAGCATGCTGTGTGCTTCATGTAACATGTATGTTTGAGAAAACTGAGGCCAGGAGAGCTGTGGGAACTTCCCTGCGCGGCACCCTGAACAGTGAGGGGGTTTCCCCCTACTCACTCCTGGTCACTCCACCCATGTCTGCATGGGGAACAGGTGGCAGCAGAGAGTATCCTTAGCATGGGAAAGAAAGAAGTGGGAAAAGTTTTGTTAGTTAAATATGATTTCTTTGTGAAGTGGAAGTTAAGCTGTGTTGTTGAACTGAGCAGCAGGGGCCTTAGAGAGATGGGGAGGCTTGCACTTGAACATGATTTTAAATACAGGAGTAATTCTATTTCTTGTTCTGCTCTTCTGTCCTGGAAAGGATCTAGGCTCAGTGTTTTGGTCAAATAGTGTTCCCCAAGAAGCTGTGGATAGCTATAGTTTTTACTTGCACATGTTTGCCTCTCATGATATCACCCAGTTTCTGCCACCCAGGGCACTCTCTAAAGCACCTGTATTCAGAGCACACTGTGGATGGCATTAGACTATGAGACTGGTAATGTGTGAGAAGGGTAAAGCTCCATTCCTGGGTGGGACCATTACTGAAGAGCTTACTCATCAAGCTTTTCGGAAATTTCAACAATTTAACTGATGTTATAATTGCATCACTCTACTTTCCGTATTTCAGAGACACACTATGCTGAAAGCCATTATATAGCCTAGCATTTTGGTTCCCATTGTTTCTTCATTTTATGGCATGCCGTAGTGCAAACTGAGGCATCCACACAATGATGGAGTCAATTCCAGGATGCAGAAAGTTCTGAAGGAGGCAGATGTACGGACGCCGAGAGAGACAGAAGCAACAGAGAGAGGGCTATTAATAAGAGGCATTTTCTTCTCCACTTACAATAAAACTGCTTTTCCTGGTGACTTTTAGTCTGTTGTATTTTTCTAGTGGGTACTTTAGTGGTTAAAATAAACACAAATAAACTTGAACTGCCCTGATAATAGATTTAGATTCATTTGGATTATAAATGCATGAAGGATGTTGCCTATGCCGTATCTAAAACAGATAAAAAAGAAATGTGCATGGCTTTGGGCTCCCTTTAGTGTCATGGCCATAGGACTCTGCTAGTGCAGGATTAAAAGTGCAGACTTAATGGAGAGAGATGCAAAATCACACAAAACTATTAAGTTTGATGCAGATGTATGGATTGTACTGATCCCACATGGTGGTCTTTGGAGAATTACTATACTGGGAATCAGCTTCTCATTGTTTTTAGCTCCATTTCTACATTAATTTTGTGTGACTTTGGGCAAATCACTTAATCTCCCAGCTCCCCAGTTTACTGAACTATAATATGGAATGCCCTATTGCTCAGGAGAGCTGGAGCAATTGTGGGGACAAAACATTAGAATAGCAAAAATGTAAGCAACCATAATATAAAATGTTACAGAGCTATGTAATTACCTCGTCTTAGAAATCACTAGAAGCAGATGAATTTGTTGGTCCAACATCATATACTTCAGGTCAAATAAAAGTATTAGTGTTCCAATTGCCCTTTAACAAAGAAATCTAATTGCTTTTTATCTATATTAATTTTGTAAAATTATAATTTTGCATGGGTGTCATGACTTATCCTTCAAATTGCCCCAAATTACACACACACACACACACACACACACACACACACACAGTGTATAAATTCTGGAAAAAAATGCATTCTAAGCAATTTCAGTTTCACCTTTGGCTGGCTAGAAGAAAATATTTTTTCCCCAAAGACATTATCTATCTTTACCTATTTTCTGAGATTAATGCCCATTGTTGATATGGCCCAATTCCAGATGACATTCACTATTGTACCAGACCTAAGTAACATGTATCATACTTCCTAGAAATAGTGTTTTCAAAACAGAAAATGGAATTGTAATATCTGTTGCACATAACTACTTTTGGTGCATGTTTATATAAATTCTTTTGCCACATATTCAGTGCAATTATTATAAGACTAAGTCTGTTTTACTTAGCAGAAAATAACAGAAGCTTTCAAACACTTTACTTTAAGGGACAACTGAACATTGGGCTTTCCCTTAAAATTATTTAAGGTGGGGTTGATGGTAGCTCTGTTCCATGTGCTACCTCCCCCTCCCAAAAACCCCAGCAAGGGTGAGGGTGGGGGTCACTAAAGGACCCCAAGAGAGGATGCGAGTGATTGGTGGATGAGCTCTGAGGTCTCAATGTTCCTTGATCAAGATTTGGGCTGTATCCTATGTTCTGGGCTTGAACTTAACATTCTCGACCATGGTGCAGTGAAGACTGAGGTCTGGGAATGGCAACTGCCCCTTGAGGAATATGTTTCCTTCCTTTTACCTGGCCTACAGCAGCAGAAGATCCAGAGATGAGACCTACCCCTGAGCAGCAGCAGTGAATTGGGAGCAGAACCCCACTCCCAGCAGCAGTAGAGGCTCAGGAGCTGAAACCCATCCCCCAGCAGCAGCAGCAGCAGCAACGTTGATTGGGAGCTGAACCCCACCAGACTGATACAATATTCGGAAATCAAAAAATGTGATACACTACATAAACACAATGAAAGATAAAAATCACACAATCATATCAATAGTTGCTGAAAAAGCATTTGACAAAATCCAACACCCATTTTTGATGAAAACTCTCAGCAAAGTGGGAATAAAAGGGTCATACCTCAACATAATAAAAGGCATATATGAAAAACCTACAGCCAACATCATACTCAATGGGCAAAAGCAAAAAGCATTTCTCTTAAGAACAGGAACAAGATAAGAATGTCTGCTTTCACTACTCTTATTCAACGTAATACTGGAAATCTTAGCCACAGCAATCAGACAAGAAAAAAACTAAAAGACATCCAAATTGGAAAGGAGGAAGAGAAAATGTCATTATTCACAGATGACATGATATTGTACATAAAAAACCCTAAGGACTCCACCAAAAAAAATAAACAAAAAACAAACAAAAAAAACTATTAGATTTGGTAAAGTAACAAGATACAAATCACTATCCAGAAATCATTGGCATTTTTATACACCAATAATGAACACACAGAAAGAGAAACTAAAAAAATTCCATTTACCATTGCATCAAAAAAATTAAGATACCTAGGAATCAACTTAACCAAGGAGGTAAAAGACCTGTTCTCAGAAAACTATAGGACATTAGAAGAGAAATAAAGGAAGATATAAAAAAGTGGAAGCATATACCATGTTCATGGATATGAAGAATCAACATCATTAAAATGTCCATACTACTCAAAGCAATCTACATATTCATTTCCGATTACAATACCAATGGAAAACTTCAAAGATCTCGAATAAATATTCCAAAAGTTATATGAAAACAAAGAAAACCCTGAATAGCCACAGCAATCTTGAAAAAGAAGGACAAAGTAGGTGGGATCACAATACCAGATATCAGGTTATACTACAGAGTTAATATAATCAAAACATCCTGGTACTGGCACAATAACAGGCATATAGATCAATGGAATAGAACAGAGAATCCAGAAATTGATCCATGACATTATGCTCAATTAATATTTGACAAAAAAAGCAAGAGCATACAATGGAGTAAAGACAGCTTCTTTAATAAATGGTATTGGGAAAATTGAACCGCTACATGCAAAAAAAAAAAAAAGAAACTAGACCAACTTACAACACACATAAGAATAAACTCAAAATGGATAAAAGACTTAAAGTAACTCATGAAACCATAAAATTCTAGAAGAAAATGTAGGCAGCAAAATCTCAGACATCACACATAGAATTTTCACTGATGCATTGCCTAGGGCAAGAAAAAAAATTTAATAAGTGGGACTACATAAAATTATAAAACTTCTGCACAGCAAAAGAAACCAGCACCAAAATGAAAAGGAAACCCACTTTCTAGGAGAACATATTTGCCAATGATACATCAAAAAAGGGGTTAATTTCCAAAATATATACAATACTCATACAACTCAACAAAAGGAAGGCAAACAATCTAATGAAAAAATGGGCAGAGGACCTGAATAAACACTTCTCCAAACAGGGCATACAAATAACCAAGAGACATATGAAAAAATGATCAACATCACTAATCATCAGAGAGATGAAAATTAAAACAACTATGAGGTATCACCTCACACTTACTAGAATGGCTGCCATCAACAAATCATCAAACAAGAAGTGCTGACAAGGATGTGGAGAAAAGGGGTCTCTAGTACACTGTTGGTGGGAATGCAGACTGGTGCAGCTACTATGGGAAACAATATGGTGTTTCCTCAAAAAATTAAAAATTGAATTGCCATTTGACCCAGTGATCCCGCTTCTATGAACATATCCTAAGAATTCTGAAACAGCAATCAGAAAGAATATATGTACCTCTATGTTCATAGCAGCACTATTTACAATTGCTAAGATCTGGAAACAGCCCAAGATTCCATCATAGATGAGTGGACAAAAAAGCTGTGGTACATTTGCACAATGGAGTACTATGCAGCTGTAAGCAAGAAAGATCTCTTAATCTTTTGAGAAACTGGAGAAAACTGGAGAATATTTTGCTAAGCAAAATAAGCCAATCAGAGAAACACAAATATCACAGGATCTCACTTATTTGTGGAATATAATGAACAAAATAAACTGATGAACAAAATAGATCCAGAGACATGGAAGTAGGGAACAGACAGACAAACCCCAGAGGGAAGAGTTGCGGGGGTCAGGAAAATATAAACCAAAGATCTTATGTGCATGTATCATAACCAATAGACACAGACAACAGTGCGGAGACGGAAGGGAGGGCTTGGGGCAGGAGCAGGGAGGAGGGTGTCTAGGAAGAAAGAGGAGGGTAGCTGTAATAAAAAAATTAATAAGAATTTCAAAGTTGTTTAAGGTGTAAATGTAAAAACTATTGGAATGAAAAACAATGAATTATAAATGCATGAAGTAGAGAATTCAAAATATGCTCTCCTTATTTAACAGGAAAAAGTGAAAAGCTGTTCTAGTTAGGAGATGGGAATACATTCACTTTTCTTTTACAAAAGAATGCATAATTCTTATGTAAGAAAGAAGATGTGGTACATATATACAATGGAATACTACTCAGCCATAAGAAAATATGACATACTGCCATGTGTGATGACATAGATGGGTCTTGAGAATATCATGCTTGGGGAAATAAGTCAGACATAAAAAGTTGAGATCCATATGATTTCACCCATATGTGGGATATAAAACTGAAAGGAACAAATGAACAAACAAGAAAACAACAACAACTCATAGACAACAGTATGGTGGTTACCGCAGGGAAGAGGGGTGGGGTGCAGTAAAGGGTAACTATATGGTGATGGAAGAAGATTTGACTTTGGGTGGTGGGCACACATTTACTGGAGTAAAATGGTTGCTCTTTAGTTTATTGAAAATTTGATTTTCAAGAATGCCCCCTTTGTTTTCAATTGTATTCAAATCTTGCTAAATTGCAATCCTGTGATGTGAAATAATATTATGATGGCCACAGTTCAGTTTCTTTGAAAACTGAAAAGCTTGCCACACCACCAGCAGTGGGTCGGATTTGGAGTCAGAATACCTATTGATTGCCAGGCTTCCTACAGTGGTCTGTGCAGGCAACTTAGAGACACTATGGCACGTAGGTCTCTTATTTCTACTTCGCAGAATAATTAATAAACACTCTTTGAAGTTCAGTTGAGCTTTAAACATAGACTTTAAATTTGGGGTTTGTCCCATTTCATTGATACTGATTTTCATTTTTTATTTTATTTTTTTATCTTCACCCAAGGATACTTTTTCCATTTTTTGTTCAGATAGAGTGGGAGGGAGAGAGGGAGAGAAAGGGGGAGAGAGAGAGAAACATCGATGTGAAAGGGACACATCAAGTGGCTGCCACCCGCACAACCCAACCAGGGCTGGGGACAAACTGCAACTGAGGTACATGCCCTTAGTGGGAACCGAACCCAGGTCTCTCTGGACTGCAGGCCGACGCTCTAACCACTGAGCCAAACCACCCAGAGCTGATACTGATTTTCAAAAGGTAGAAGAATGAGGTAAATTAATGTCAGTGTTGATATAATAATGCATTCTTAAAAGAATAACTTATTTACTAATTGTTTATCTTTTCAAATATGTGCATTATTAGCAATTCTGGTTATTTCAAGGCTCTGATTACTTGCAATCTTATTAGATTCTAGTTGAGCAATGTTCCTTCTATTTTTAAAATATAACTGGCCTTTGGAAAGCAAACAACAAACAAGATTTGGAGAGTCTATCTCCATAAACAAAAAGATTATAGTTTTTGAATGCCTAAGATATTTACACACAAACAAATAGATAAAACATTTATTATACTATCTATTTTCATACACATATAAAAATAAAACACAAAAAAATTGTACAGAAAAATAGGAAAGAACTTGGAAGAGACATTGAGTCCTATAGGACACTAGTGATCCAGTGAGTCAGTTCTTACCACTCAGCTCCTAAAAATCCTGGGTATGAAGCTTAGCAGTTATATTATTCTTTGTGTGTCTAAACCAAAATCTGATTTGACTGAATTGTGCCTGACTTGAAAATTACGAGAATCTGCTTCACTCTGTGGGTCACAGTCCAAGGCTTCCAGTCAGCAATTATTCTATGCAGTACGATGTCACAATTCCATTTATCCTTCATAACATAGCAAATGCTTATGTTGGAGCAGCTCTAGAAAGACTGCTAGCGAGGAAGACTAGGTTTTCATTTTTGCCTTATTTCAGTCCTCTGAGCCTTAGGGGTTCAGTACCTACCTCAGAGGGATGCTGTGAATATGAAATTCCATAATGCATCTATGAAGCTTCTAGAACCAGGCCCATAGCAGGTAACTTAGAAGTTATTCAAGAGTGATTTGCTACACATTCGGATAATCCTCAAAAGGGATTTGATAGAGCACTCAACAACTGTTTGATTTTTTATCCCTTCTTTTTACTTTTTGGTGGTGGTGGGGGTAATATTGGTAAGAGTCTCATGTTTATGTAACATTGATTCAATACATGTCACTGCTTCCTGTGTTTGGCTATGTCAAAACGTGGGGTGGAGGCTTCCTGGCATAATACAGACGGACTAATCAGGCCATAGCCTGCTCACCAGGAAACTCAAGTGACAGACAGCAGTAGGACACAAACAAAATGGCAAGAGATGTCACATCCAACTTGGGGAAGGTGGCTCAGCTGATGAGCCTCCAGTAACAATGTCACTCTCCTTCAGCTGGCCTTTGAATACCATCGAATCCCCGTGTTTTAAAAACCCTTTTTTACCTTAAGTACTGTTATTTCAGTATTTTTGTCTATATAAAAGTGTGGGCTTAGAACACTTACCTAGCATGGACCACATGAACAGGCATGAAGCCCATTGTTTACTTACTCTTGTGCATCATAGAAGAAATGCTGAGATTTATTACTGCTGAAACACATTCCTGAATTGGGGATCAGACATGTATTCTGCCTCAAGTAGCAGAAAGGCAAAAAAAGACAATTGGGTATTTTACTTGTCAGATGGTTTCTCTTCCTAGATTATAGCTCTAAAATCCTGTAATTCTTGTACCCTGCAGGTGTTTGTAAAACACATTCCCAATAATTATCAGCCTTCTAGTGTCACCACTGATGGGCTGAAATATCAGGGCATTTATATTGAAGTTTATAAAATACCTATAGATAGAACGTTCTGGAAGCAAAATTCACCTCCATGAAATTATTCTGCTTTTCCAAGATTATGATCAATATTTGTACTAATTATAATTTACATCATACTCTGTAAACATTTTTATTTTATTTCTAATTAATGTTCAACATCCTCTTTCTCTGACTTTCTTTTCTGGATGACAGAATTCAGGAATTTGGGTGTAGAATTCCTGGATACTAGAGAGTTAATTAACATGTCAGAAAAACAACACCATGTGTAGATGGCTTGAGAACACACTCAGGAGGGCAGGAGTTATACATCATAAACGAATGTCAGCCACAGGCATGGTAGGAACCCATTGTATGGAAAAATTTATCGCTCAAAATCAAACTGTAACATCAACTAAAACTCAGTAATGTGTTCTCTGCTTCTTTCTAACCTTCTGTTGTTGCTTATTTGAAAATCCTGGCAACTGTCAGTGATGGAATATTCATGAGGCAATACTCATTCCAAGACTAAAATGTTAGATTCTGCTACTTTTTCATAGATGGTGGTAGAAGTGCGATTTCATTTAAATAGAAGTCTTTTTTTTTTTTTTTAAACACATCCTACATACGTGAGTCAGTAACAATTGTGGTTGAACCATACATAAAATTTTCATGAATGATAAATCCTATTTGCCCTCTTACTCTGGATATCTATCTCTAAATTTTTAAAAATTCTACTAGTGGCCTGGTAATCTTTCAAAAAATTGGCTAGCTTCTGATTGCTTCTATGAAGAAAGCATTTCTTAAATTAAACATTTTAGTGGTAAATATTTATTTGAAATTTAATATTGATTTTCTATAATCACAATATATACTAGTAATAGGGTCCTAAACTACAGTAATATCATAACATTTTGATAATATATTTGATACAAACATAAAAATATTTTCAGGTACCTCTTTCCATTAAAAATCCTTTAGCCAGTAAACACATGGTAAACACATACAGAATAAACCTCATAATTCTATGCAAATATCAGAAAGCACTTCAATTTGGCTCTCTCAATAACTACATAGGATTATTATGAGTGCAATAGTTTTATGTTCAAGTGGGATTCTGCTGTATTAAATTCATTGTTAATCAAATCAGTCAAGCTCTCTCGGGAATTTCAGTTTACACATTTGCAAAATATTAGCAGTGATTAATGTTTGCTTTATTCATATGTTTGATTACTCACATACACTTTCAAAAAGAAGGGTTTCACCTCTCAAAGCTATATTCGTCTCTTTAATGATGGTGAGCAACATATATTTTAGTTCCAATAGGATATAATTAACTCTGGAATTATAACTGTTAATACATTAAAAATCAAGGCAATGTTTATTCTACAAAATTTCTGATTTGGGAAAGAAGTAATATTGTTCCTAAGTGTGAAGTATTTGGGATCTAGTAGGAAAGCATTGTGCCAACAAGTCTCAGCAGCTGCAGGCAGTGGGCACCGCAGAAAGGGTTCTGGTTCAGGGGATGAAGGCTGTGAACAACAGAACCGTCTGTGCTCACACTCGGTTTGAGTCCCTTTGCCTCCTAATCTAGTTTCTTCAAATGATTCCTTTGCAAAGGAAACTGTAGGGGTGAAATCCGCTAGCACACAAGAGCAGGTGTTAGAGGTGTTCAACTGCATCTATTCCTTGGTAGCTGTTTGACCTTGGGAGGTTGGTTGCCGCTTCCTTTACAACTCAATATTGCACACCGATTATTTAGATTTAGGTCCTATTCTCATTTATTTCATATTTATTACATGCTAAGTACTTTCACACATTTAATTTTGACATTAACTCTCTGGGGAAGGAGGAAGGCAATATCATTCCCTTTAGAGCAAATCAAGCTCTGAGGGGTCCAGTGACTTGGCCAAGGAGGCATAGTCAGAGGGCAGCCCGGACCTAAACAATGGTCTTGTCACTCCCAGTCTGGTGCTCTTGGCAGTAACTCTGCCTTTTGTAATGACAGCTCCTGTCTTATTTATATCACAAGGTGATTGTGAAAATCTAGTAGATCATGTAAAGGGAAGCTCTTTGTCTCTCTCTTTGGATTAGTGTTGTGAAACTCGCTCAAGCAAAGCGGCGTCGGAGGCTCAGCACCGCAGTGACGGAGCGCTCAGAGGAGGGCTTCTCCGCCTTGAAAATAAGAAAATGGGTCGATTATGGAATTCACAGAGGAAATACCACTATCCAATTTTAGTTAGAGAAATACTATAAGCGAAACCCATCATGAAATAAAGATTTGAGGCTATCAGTAAGAAATTCAGGCCCCAGAGAAAATACTATCAATCAGTATTGAAATCGCAAACTTGTTTGCCTATACTGATCTGTTTCTTTGTTTCTTAATTAATTAATTTGTTTAACTGTATTTATTGGGGTGACATTAGTTAATAAAACCATGCAGATTTCAAGTGTACAACTCAATAAAATATCATCTGCACACTATTGTGCTCTCACCGCCAAAGTAGTGTCTATCTGTCTCCATTTATTCCCACTTTGTCCACTTCCACCTCCCCCTAACCCCTTTCCCTCTGGTAGTCACCATACCGTTGTCTGTCATATACATACGTGTGTGTATGTATAGCTATATATACATATATTTTTTCCTTAATTTCTTCACCTTTTTTTACCCACTTTCCCAACCCCGTTCCCCTCTGATAGCTGTCGGTTCTATGTATCTGTGCTTCTGTTTCTATTTTGTTTGTTCATTAGATCCACATATAAGTGAGATCATATGGTATTTGTCTTTCTCTGACTGGCTTATTTCACTTTGATCTATTTCAACAAATATATTTTCAATACTCTTTTTTTAGTTAGACTATAAAGATTGTGCCAAGATGGTCATTTTAAGAGATGGTTTTTACGTTGCTATTTCTATGGGTAATTATTCTGTATAAAATTCTTTCCATTTACAGTGATCAATAACATTTCCATTTGACTCCCCCCCCCCCCCCACTTGTAACTATCTTGCTCTGCGCCAGGCTTGAATCGAATAGATACTTAAGGACAAAGAAGTATCTACTATTCACCCAGTGGAATAAACATTGGCCCACATAACTCTTTCTTCAACCAGAGATTATGTTATCATAAAACTGAAGCAGGTACTGAACAGTCAGAAGCAATATATTATACAAAATAGCTATTAAACATGTAATGCTTGGCATTTAAGTAGTATAATTTCCATGCATACATAAGTAGATGAATACATACGATACTATATTTTGCACAGCAAGATACATATCATATATGAAATATTCTAGATGTATGTGTAATGATAATATAGAAATGTAGAAAATGAGTAGATAAAAGAAAATTATAAACCGAGTATATGAGACCTCATTTTAATAGTTTGTGCTCTAAGCTGTTTTTAACTGTTCTCTCTCTCTCTCTCTCTCTCTCTCTCTCTCTCTCTCTCTCTCTCGGTTGTTTACAGACAGTTCCTCTGAATCCAAGCAGAAGATCTGATTTACTTTAAATTGAAAAAATGCTCAAACAATATAACAATTTCAAATAAGTACTTTTAGTAGCTGCTGACACCATTTACTCATGTCATCTGAGTGTATTTCTTAGGGCAAGAGACCTATAAGGCAATGTATACAGACTACAATTTAATCATTGCAAATAAGGAAAAACTAGGAATGAAAGTGAAATATAAGTATTTCTCCAAGTAAAAACAGCATACTAAGATGATGTTTAAAACAATAAAATTAAATGGAAGATAATGTATAATTGGCAGAGTTTTTGGTAAATATCTACACCTTTGTTAAAATAAGTTTTTAGAAGGAAGTAGCAAAGAGTAAATAAAAAAAAAAAACATCAATCTTCTATTACTTTTCATTATCGACAGAATGTTTCTATACTTCATATAACCAAGAAGAATCCACCACTTTAACCTTATACCTTACAGATTCGCTAGAATTTTGAGTTCTATCTAAGGCCATTTTTAATTAGAAACCAGCAATGAAATAGCTTATCAAATATTTTATTTCTTCCTTCAAGAATCCACATAGGATTGTTTGGTGACTTTGCTTTGAAGAAAGTGTCTTTTATTACTTATTTTAGTACAACACATTAAAATCAAATATCTCCTGTAGCAAAACGATTCAAGTCCCTGGAACTCAAATAATTTTCTAATAAAAAATGCATGAGACAAATAAATGCACTTTATGTTCCACAAGAAAAGGCAGTTTCAACAGGCTAATGCTCAGAGAAAATTCATTTTATCAACCAGCCATTTCATTCTTTGGTGCTGTTACAAGCTCCTTCCAGTTGCTAGGCAACCATAATTCATAGTACCTTTTAATGGATACTATGCTACTGCTGAGAACATTAAGGTGAAGAGAATAAATGCCTTGGGTGAATCTTGAAATCTTTCATTATGCATGTCATTCTATTTCTGTAATGCTATAATGCAGAAATGTTTCTGTGGCAGGAAACTGAGTTGTAGTAATTGCATATTCCACTCATATATGTTTTGTAAGCAGAGCAGCACGTACTTGTCTAAAATGAGTTATTTCAAACATGATTGAAATTGGACTTTTCTACTTCTAAAGGTAGTAAATAAATCTAAAGAAAGAAAGAATAGGTTTAGAGTAGAATGTTTTGAAACTTCCAGTAAGAATGAAGAAATCTTACAGCACAAATCAAAAGCAATCAAGCTTGTTCCAGCTTGATCAGGATGGTTTATAGATATGTAGTACATACAAGTTTAAATATGAAAATACAACAATAGATAGAATGTACTGCAAGCCTTAAGACAATCCAGGCCACCTTCATAATCAGGTATATTATGCTTGTGATATTCATGTGTTCCAGTTTTATTGAATCTGGGAGTGCACCATGTATATTTTCCATGTTGTTGTCAAATGGAAAAGGTATTAAATATTAATGTAGTTACATTTATTATATAGCATACTATTTTTGGTTTAATTCTAAACATTATTTTAATTTTTCCAATACTAGTAACTTATCTCTTTATTTGTACATATAGATTTGTCTTATTGTATTAAAAAATAAATCTAGGGTTTTAACCCAGGGTTATCATCAGTAGAATAACTGTGCTTTCCCTATTTCTCTTTAATCCTCAATGAAGAGTATATAATTCTTTCAATGCAAAAATAACAGCCTTTATCTGATAGATGCCACTTTTAACTCTTCTTTATTGCATTTCCTTACTGGTCACCATCAATCGGTAGACTGAAAATAAATCCAAGCCTGCCTCCATCTTCATGCATGAATTAAAAATGAACAACTCAACCCATTGTCTACATGTTGAACCAAACCAATAGTTCTTTTATTTTATTTTTTCCTTTATTGATATTAGAGAGAGACAGAGAGGAAGGGAGAGGGAGAGAGAGATAGAAATATCAATGAGAGAGAACATCGATTGGCCTCTTCCTGCATGTCTCCCACTGGGGATCAGGCCCACAACATAAGCATGTGCCCTGCCCGGGAATCGAACCTGCGACCTTTTGGTGCATGGGTCAATGCTCAGCCAGTGAGCCACAACTGCTGGGCAAATCAGTGGTTCTTAATTGGTGGCCTATAAGAGAATCTGTTGGCTCACTCAGACCTTGGAATCAGAATCTCTGGAAAATGGGTTTTCCCACTGAGTTTGGGACTCAAGCCCAGGCTAAGAAAACAATGTCAAATCTGAAAGTTTCCTCTAAGTCTAGAATGTGGGCATTGTGTTAAGTTTCATTTTGCATCTGGGAACGTTTTTATTTTATGCAGATCAATATCTATCTATCTATCTATCTATCTATCTATCTATCTATCTTGATTATTGAAAGTTTTATTACAAAGATATATCTTACATGTTTCTGGAAAGATGGTTGGCCATATTATTTTGTCAAAAATGGGATATAAATCTTTCTGTCCTTTGGTCATTTGGATTATTTAAATTCACTTTTCTTTTGATAGCTTCATGAATTACATCTGCCCCTTCACGGTAAAATGTGGCTCTTTGTTTTTTTCTCATTCCATCCTCCCACCTGAAAATAATGCTGAGTATCCTCTGTGAGTGTTTGAAAACCCAGCAATCTTTTTATGAACTCCTAGGAACTCTACCCCGTACCCTTTGCTTACAATAAGGCCAGCTCCACCAGCTCTTGGTGCCATCCCTGCTGCAGAGCTTTAAAATGACTTTGTTTACCCTCTGTGCTCACCAACTGCTGGCTGGAGGCCCAGCCTGACGCAGAAAAATGAAAATAGCTGTTCTAAAAAATAAAAACAATAATACATATATGTGTGTGTATATATGTGTGTTTATATATATAAACAATATGTATATATTATTTGCTTTTTTTTTTATCCTCACCTGAGGACATTTTTTGTTAGTTTGTTCAGATAGAGTGGGAGGGAGAGAGAGAGAAACATCGACGTGAAAGGGACCCATCGAGTGGCTGCCACCCACATGACCCAACCAGGGCCAGAGACAAACTGAAACTGAGGTACATGCCCTTAGCGGGAACCAAACCCGGGTCTCTCCAGACCACAGGCCAGTGCTCTAACCGCTGAGCCAAACTGACCAGGGCTGTATTATTTACTTTTACTGAAGCATAACCTTTTATGAAAAGCACTGAATGAGCAAATAGGATTCACATGGTCCATCCAAGTACTGATCACAGAAATTAAGAATTTCAGAATTAAGTCAGAGTAAGACTAGAGACCCTGGAGAGAACAGGGAGACACGGTTTTGTAAGAATTGGTGCTGTTGAAACCCAGTATTAAATGTTCCAAGATGGGTGTAAAGGGAATTTACTATATTACAAATGTGTAGTGGACTCTTGCTTTAGATGGGGTGTTAAAATTGAGGGTCTTGATCACATGCCATCATTAAAAATCCCATGGTAAATGCACTGTACTTATTATAGAAGGAGGTGGGTTGGTTAGTCAAAAGCTTCTGGACAGATTCCAACTGTGTAATTATATCCTATCTAAATTCCCTGTATAGTTTCAACTAGATAAGGTGTTTTTCATTTCTAATCCAGAAGCCAGATATCGCCTTTCTCTGCACAGCTAAACAGCTGCTGCACCCCCCGCACCCCAATGGTATTTTGAATTGGACTCAGGTGGGGTTTTCCATCAATTCCGGGAATATTCATCTTTGCTTTCCAAGTTTAATAAGGGATCTTTTGGAATATTGGCTAATATTTACATTGCTAAAAGTCTCATTAAATTGGGGTACTTGGTAAATATAGAATTTGTGAACAGGAAGTGACCTCAGGGG
Organism: Molossus molossus; assembly: GCF_014108415.1. Taxonomy (NCBI): domain Eukaryota; kingdom Metazoa; phylum Chordata; class Mammalia; order Chiroptera; family Molossidae; genus Molossus; species Molossus molossus. Next base: position 16,434,440 of record NW_023425351.1, read on the forward strand.
TCATCTAGTCTTGCATCCTTCCTTCATGGGAAAAAACTGAATTGCTAATGAGTTAACATATGCCTAGGGCCTATTATGAGGATATAGAGATATTTAATTAATGATGGCTCGAAGTTACACAAATATATGATATCAGATTCAGAACTCTTAACCCCGGACCCTGGCATGATTATCTAGGGCTCATTTCACTATGCGGTCCTGTTTTATATATATTTCTAATAAAGTGTATTATTATATTACTGGCTAAAAAGGTTAGATGAGCAAGGGTATCAAAATGAACTATACTGGAACTACCAACAATTTTGTAATTAAGTAAAAATGTATATTTAGGAAAGAGGACTCAGGTCTTGTTTTATCAAGAGATGTATGGTGTGTTCCACTGAGAAAAATCATCATGTACACTGATTTGAAGGGTTTTGCTAAGAAAGATACTAAAATTCTGAATTCACAAAATGCTACACTATAACAAGTTAAAAAATGCTTTTACATTGTTAAATATGTGGGTTTGGTTTGTTTGTTTGTTTGTTTTGTATGTGTTTTTAATATTTGTCTTCATCTTAGATTGTAAACACCCAGACTAAAGGGACAATATATATTTGTATTTATATATACCTATATATTTATTTTGTTTACTGCTATATATATTCTGCTAAAACTCAGAGTCCAGTTCTAAGTAGGGGGCACAATAAATATTGCTGTTAGATTATTTAGAGGTTTTCCAAGTTACAAAGAAGCACTTCTCCATTTATTATTTCTCTGACTTGAACAGCCTCATGGGGACTGAAGAACCATTTCCACCGGTGGTTGAGCTCTGGGGATCCCTGGAAAACGACACTGGCTGGCACTCTATTGACACACAGTGACGAGTTTCACCAGCACATTCCTGGCAGGCTCACAGATAACAGCTATACTTCCACAATCACCTCCATGTCTTTTTAACGATTAAGCAGTGGTAGCAGTGAGCTGACCATGGTAATGACCCTGTTGCCTACTTTTATTTTCTCACATTTCACTGGCTGATAATACTCAACAGTTTCCACAAGCTCACTATGATTTCAACATGCCTGCCACAGAGTAGGAGCTCAATAAATATTTATTGATGAATAAATAATAATAAAATAACCAAATCTGTATAACTAGAGAGAGCACGTGATAAGGTAAATGCAACAAGGCTCAGAGCCAGAATGTGGTCCTCATTCTCATTTTTCCATAAATTATCTGTATGACCATTTAACTTCCTAGAACTGGGGCTTTCCCATCTGTAAAATGGGGACAGAGTTGACTAAATATCAACACCTCACTTCATAGCTCTGAAAGAATTGGCAGGTTTGAGTTTCAAATCCTTTTTGCCCTTTTAAAGTGGGACCTAGTGATAAGCAATATGACCATCAAGTGGCTAAAAGTCAGGCAGCAGATGACTGAGAAATATAACATCTCTATTATGCAAAATTAGATCATTGGTCGTTGAATAATTTCAAATTATTTTATTTTACTACCACAGGAAAACAATTATATTTACTAGTCAAATGACCACTTTTCAAAAAGAAGGGACCACCTTTCCCTTCTTCCATACAGGCAAAAGTTTTCATTTGAAACTTTTCTAATATGAAAAGTGCCCTTTGGAGAAAAAAATCTTTAATTACAATTTGCTAGAGATGTTTTTTGTTTTGAAAATGGAAAATACCTCCAATAATTAAGCTGTCAGAGGGTGGCTGCGGTCATTATCAGTAAACTCTGCCTTCTTGGCTGGATAAGATGTACAGGTGGGGACTTTTCTATAAATCAACCCGAGTTTCATGGTTCGTGTAAGGATATATATATTCAGTGATTGCAAGTTTGAGTTTACAATGTGTACCACAACTCCCACTACTCCTCTGTATGTCAAATGTGCAGAGTAACAGTCTGGATTCTCTTTTCCATTATGTTCCATTATCCAATCATCTGACTTTGATCCTATGGCAATGTTTAGTCACATTTCTGAATGTTCTTCGTGAAGATTGGGCTGTATTTTGTCACAATCATACCCAAGGCTGAGCAGGAAAAGTACAGCATCACATCATTTTGCCCTGCTATCATTTTGGGGTCATTTTTCTTTTAATTACTGTCAAATTCAATCTCACACCTTTTCATTCTTTGTTTAAGGTTGTACTTTTCTAGGGAATATAAAATATTAACTGATATTTACACTTTATAAAAGCTTCCTATTAATCCTCCCTTGAAACAAATTTAACTGTAAGTTCAATATTAATTTGAAGTTGATGGGGATGACTATTACATAAACAGAGAAAATGAATTTCCTGTCAAGTAAACATGCGTTTTTTTAAAACCTTCTGTTTGGTCTGATACTTGTATGGTAAGGGTCACAATAACTCAAGAACATGCAAAACTAATATCTTAGTTGTGCAAAGAGAAAAGGAAAGTGGCCATTCAATATTGCTTATCAAAGTAAGAAGAAAAAGTAAAAAAATAAAAACAGAGACCCATCCAGTGGAAGGTCACAGCCAATAACATTTCTGCAAATGGAAGAGGATGCTGAAACATCAGATGCAAATTGCTGTTTGCTGAGAATTTTAATGGAGTTCTACGTCACATTATAAAATGTTTAATTGTAACCCCATTTTAATAACACCATCTGATTAAATGAAAAGACGTCTTGCTGATCGCAATTACAATCTGTCAAACTGCATATTTATTTACAGTTTGGTTTTCTAAAACCATAAGATAAAAAAAGAAAACTCTATTCAGCTTGTCAGGGAACTATAATTATTGTGTATCCTTCTGTCAGTTTCTGCATAAAACTTTTGGTCCTAAAATGGATCTAATTATATCTACATCAACATTTTTATAAACGCTTCATTTTTTTCCCCCCTCCATCTCAGTGAAATCTTTGTTGTTAACTAGGAAAAACATATTCTCTCTTTTTAAAAGGCATTAGCCAGGCTTGTTTGCTTTCTTTCCTTCAAGATGTTATAAAGTCAAACATCCTTTTCAAAATATAAAAATATTTGCTTAAGTCCCTCTCTCTCCTGGCATGAGATTATGTAACAAACAAACAAACAAACAAACAAAACAAAACACCACCCAACAGTTTGGGGCTGTTCTGGCAATACTGTTTGTGAGGGTCTTGAATATCATAACATTCCTTCAGTCTGCAGCACTGAAAAAATCTAAGTCTCTTTTCATAATTATATTTTGATGTTCAAGGCCTCGGGCTCCTCTGCGGATACCAGAAGAAACAAGCAGCAGGATCCCAAGGGGGAAGAACTGGTCAAATGAGATGTCTTTCCTCTGAGGTCCCTCGCCCCTACCTCTCAACCCTAGCATTTCCCCTGCTCACCAATTTCCTACCCAGTCGGTGGCTTCCTTCTTCTTGGGATCACCCACTTTGCCAAGTACCAAGCAGAAATATCTCAAACATTGGATATATATCCATTCAGACATGTTTTATGGCCCATTTGGTTGAAAGACTTGCTAATTTCATCGATATATTTATGCTGAGATGTTCATGGATCATAATGCCTAATATTCTGCTCATTCTTGGAATAATAATTATGGATGCCAACGGAAGTCTAATAGGAGTCACTGGATTCACTTAAAGGAGTGCCAGGGCTGTGTTTTTCAGCACGAAGGCAGCACATCCCATAGTTTAGCTCAAGGGGCTGATTGGACCACCTAGTTCAGCCGTGGTGATGCTCTCTAACAGACCACTGGACCTTCTCAGGCCGGTGTCATCTGTTACTACTTAGGGTGAAACCAGGGCAATCCCTGGAGGGGCACAAACTAGGTGCCCAGTTTCTTATATAGAAAGCTTACATGAGGTAAGGAATATGAATTGAATTAGTAGGATCTCAAATATGCTCAGTGTCTTCAAATACAGAATATAGAAAGATCCGACCTGGAAAGAGGAATTGTAATTTGTTCAACACAAGACAATTACATGATCTAAAAAAACAAACAAACAACAACAATAAAAAACCATTATGGTAGAAATCTACAGTAATTGTATTAATGGGGAATCCAGAGGTTATTATTTCCAACTTTTATGTATAACCCACACGTACAATTTAAACATGGCTCAAAGGCCTTTCTGACGGATTGCTGCCCACCCGGTTGGCCTCCACTCCCCCGGTGCACCTCACACTTTTACACCTATCTCTCATTTCCCAAACATGCCACTCGGACCTCTGTGCCTTTCCTTGATCACACTGTCCCCACTGCCTTGAAAACCTGCCTTCCTTGTTCATTTCAGCGTCACTCCTCTGAAGACTGCAAACCTCAGCTTTGAAAATCTCTTGAAAGCCATTTCTAAATACTGCCAGCAGATTCATGAACAATTTCTCCATGTTCTTATGCAATTTGTTTATACCTTCCCCAAAGCAATGATCACAACATACCATATATTTGTATGGCTCTTGATCTGACATTATAGACACTGGCCATGGTATCACAGCAAGGTCTATGCCTAGCACAGTGCCTGGAACGCAGAAGACGTTAATATGTATTTGCTGAATGTGTTAATCCCAGAGTCTTGCTTATCTTTTCTGATGGAGAATCTTCTTGCCTCAAACTGTTTCTTAGGAACAAAAATTACTTCACCCTAAAGCTGTTGACTCAAGGCATCAGCAGTTCAATTTTATACAGTTTTTTTTTTTCCCCCATACAAAGTTGAAAATTGCCTACAGCTTTCTCTCCATCATCTTGTCCTCTAGAGGGTCTCATGAACTGGATGACCTAAGCTATCTTCCCTCTGTAAGAACTAGCATATTTGGACATTAGAGGCATTCAGAGACACAGAAAAACTGTAACTTTGTGATTTTCAACCCTGGTTGCACAGTAAAGTCACCTGGGGAGTTTTAAAAAAATACTAATTTTTGGACACCACCCCAGAAGAATCAGATCAAATGGCTTTGAGGTGGGGCTGAAGCATTTGTCTCCTGGTGAGCACTTAGGCTTGACAACATAAATTCTCCCTGCTACTCAAACTGTGGACCCAGGACTAGCAGCCCAGGCCTCACCTCGCAGGCCCCACCGAGATCTGCTGAGTCAGAATCTAGATTTAACAGTTCTCAATGGTTTGCATATGCATTAAAGTTTGAGAAGCACTGAATATATCTCTTAATCTCTTTTGGATCTCAAGTTTTCACAGTGTTCATCAGAAACAAGATCTTTTTTTCCCTTTACATAATTTTTCTTTATTGATTTTAGACAGAGAGAGGGGGAGATGGAGATATAGAAACATCGATAGGAGAGAACATTGATTGGCCGCCTCCTGCATGCCCCCCATTGGGGATCAGGCCCACAATCTGGGCAGGTGCCCTGACCAAGAATTGAACTCGCGACCTCTTGGTGCATGGGTCAATGCTCAACCACTGAGCCACACCAGCCAGGCAACAGGATCCTGTTTCTGACAGGTAGTGTGATAAAGGTGGTGGCAGGAGCTGACCCCAGCCTCAGAGACCATTTCAGAATCATATTAAGTTGCCCTTATTGTCCCACACTTTGATAAACTAATACCCACATTTAAAATAGGATCTTCTTGACTTATTTCCAATGATCTAGGCATCCATATGCAAACCATATAAATGTATAGATGTAGCTGACAAAGGTTTTCCCAAGTCTTTACAGATGCTATTCAGAGTCATAAAAATACAAATTAGTCTAGTAGCATTACTGAATCTTTTGGATGTTATGTGTTCCTAAATCAATGAATCTTGAAAGTTCAACTATTGTAAAGTTGATGGAATTTAAGGAACTGTTTGAAATTAGGATATAAAAATTTTGGGAACTACTAGAGTTAAAACTTTAAGGGCAATCGGTGAAAGCAGGGTACTGGATCGTGTGTGAACAGAAACAACACGAGGTTTCAATGTCCATGTGGCTGTTTACGTAAGGATACTCTTTTCTGCCTGGTAGGTGGCCCACATTCTGTCAGAGGATGTTGTAACCCTATGAAATAGCTTACTTGAGAACTGACTTTTTCTTCTGGGATTTTGATATTATAAAGGAAGTTAATTGAAGGGCATGATTTGATTGATCAAAATGTATTTTACAAACATTTTTTAAAGGGCCTATTTCCTTAGTAGCAGAGTCTTATAAATTCTTTCCAAGGCACAAAGAAACAGGCCTGTAGAGGACTTATTTGTATTCCTCTATTTTAGCTGTATGTGTCCCATACCGGGGTCCTAGCTGTAGTCTGAAGCCATCGTTGGTGTTTATCAAGGATATCCAAAGAATAGTTACAAATAAACACAATCATGATCAAATGACGTCAAAAATCCAAGGATCAGCAGAACATGCATCTTGCACAACTAAAGGCACTTTTCCTAAAAATATGTCTATATTAAATTTCTTGGTGAAATATTTTCCAGTTCTCCTGGGAAATATTTTTTTTTTCTTCCAAGAAGCATTATTTCCTATAATGTATTTTGTAGTCTTTTTCTTTTTCACTGTCTAATTACACAACCTCTTGGACATCTTCCAAATTCCCTTGGAGTTTATTTCATGGTTTAATACAGGATGGCCCATTTTAAGCAGTTTCCTTTGAGAGTGTTGAACAGGGACTGTTTGAAATGGGCCGCTCTCGTTTGGGACAAGGGTAGTTATTCAGTTTAATATCCTGGACATGTAGCTGGAGAGATCATTAGAAATGTCCAGACACGTCAATGGCAAAACTTGAAGCAGAATGGGGATTTATAAGTAAAACCAGAAATCTCTAGCTATAGTCCAAATTCTATTTTAATTCTATACTATTTCTCTTATTTAGTGTAAATATATATGTATATATTGAGATATAAGTACTTTTTGTTTTACTCAGTTTACCCTATTTTAATAACTTAAGGATTAAATTCATAAAATGCACAATTACATAAGGTATTATACCATAGATAAGCCTTCATTGAAAATTATGTGTTGTTCAGCACTGATTAAATGTTGAATGGCTGAACTGAAGCTGATCATTTTGAATTGCAGTGGAAGATGATCAAGTCACCTCTGAGCAGAAAGAAAGAAGAATATATAATACTCAAGTTCAATTACTTTTCAATTTAACTCTCTTGCTATCACTTCCACTAAAGTCACAGGCTTGAGCTAAAATGATAATGGAATTTTGGTGTTCCACAAAGTATCTTTGAAATGGACTTTGGTTTTGTTATAATTTCTTTTGGTTATAGAACTTTATCCTGACTGTTTGACTCCAAAACTGTTCTTAAATTGATTGAATTTATATTTTTAAAAAATCTAACAAGTATGATGTATTTTATTTAATTCATGATTTGTTTTACTTTTTTAAAAATATGTTTTTATTGATTTTTTAGAGAGAGAGATAGAAACATGGATGTGAGAGAGAAAGGTCAATTAGCTGCCTCCTGCACACCCCCTACTGGGATCGAGCCCAAAACCCAGGTGTGTGTTCTGACCGGGAATCAAACCAGAACCTCTCAGTTCATAAGAAGGATGCTCAACCCCCTGAGCCACACTGGCCGGGTTCGCTTATGAATTTACATAAGGTTTTCAAATAGACTGTTAGGCCTTCTGACAGGCATAAAGAAACTGAAGTCTGGATTTAATTCATGTTGTTAGTTATGATTAGCTTATATCTTAAATTAAGACTGGTTGAAACTCTGCATATGACTCTTGTATGTTTGTAAGGCAATGTTTACCATGTTAAGGGCAAGACGCTTAGGGTTGTTTTCTTTTTCTACGGAGAAAGAACTGTATTTCTTTGTTTGAAATTAAGCTGCTCTAGAAAAGTGGTTCTCAAACGTGAGCATGCCAACAGAGGACCTGGAGATCCCTGAACCCAAGAGCCAGAGTTTCAGAAGGCATGGGGTGGGGTCCAACCTTTTCCACAACTTCCTAGGTGCTGTCAATGCTGCTTATCTGTGAGCTGCACTTTGAGACAGCCCACGGCTCGGGAATAAACTTACCTTTCTAGACCCAGTGGGGCACATGATATGGGAACACATAGCTTCTCTTTTCCTTTATCGCCATGATCTTATTTGTACCAAATAAACATATCTTCTCCTTTCTGTCCAGGAGCATGATGATTATGTTAACCTTGGCCCTTCCCAATAGACTTCAGTCCTGTTTAAATGTATGGCAGAAACCTCCATCCATACATGAAAACCGCAGAGTGACTTGGGAAAAGAATGGTAAACTGTGTAACTCCGATCTTGTCTCTTTTGACTATAAATCCTCCCTTTGTTCTAACTAACAAATGGAATTCAAATGCCTTCCTCCACAGTTAAGGGTCTCTATGAATTGGCCTCAACCTAATATTCATTCTTTCATCTATATCCATTTAATGGATGTTTAGCAAGATTTGGTTCTTTGCCAGGAATGGTCCAATATACTCCCACTTTATGAGCCATTTTTTCTCTTTTGCCTGTTTTGACATTGAATATATTTATTTGTTTGTTTTTGCTTCCTTTCATATGTGCCTTTGCTTGCATTGTTCCATATATATATATATATATATATATATATATATATATATTTTTTTTTTTTTTTTTGTAAATGTGGGAAATAATATCCATTTCCAATTATAGGACTACTTGATAGTGTTTGTACAGCACCTAGTATGGTGCCTGGCATATAGTATATCTGGATTAATGCTTGTTTTCCATTTCTCTTCTCCTTTTCTTTACATTCTCAGTGTTTTACCTATAGTGCCATGGTCAAATCACTGTGTTAGTTTGACTAATTGGTGCATAGCGTCCTAGTCTGTCTTGCTAATTTCCTTTTTAAAAATTTTAACAGGGATAGCATTCTGCCTTGAAGGTGGTAGGTGAATGTTGATTGTTACTGTTTTTATTTCCAATGCTTAAAAATATTAGGATGTTTTACAAAGATCTATTCAAAAGTGTGAAAAATATTTATTGCCAGATTTTTAGATGGTTGCCCAAAAAACGGTTTAAATATATCTGTTAGAATTTAAGTATCACTGAATTTTTCTCAAAGTTAGCTTTCATTTAGCTATTTTTTTCTCCAATTTTTTTTTATTTATTTTTGTTACAGATGTTTCTCCTTTTTACTCCCCAGACCCCTCCTTCCCATCCTCTCCACCCCCAGCATTGTTGTCTACATCCATTGGTTGTGCATACATGCATAAGTTCTTTGGTTCATCTCATCCATTGCCCCCACCTCCCTACTCTGAGGTTTGTCACTCTGAACCATATTCCTTTCACTGTCTCTGGGTCTATTTTGTTCATCAGCCCACCTTGTTCATTATATTTAACATATAAGTGAGATCATGTGATATTTTTCTTTCTCTGATTGGCTAATTTTGCTCAGCATAATATTCTTGAGGTCTCTCCATGTTGTCTCAAAGGATAAGAGATCTTTCTTTCTTACAGCTGCATAGTATTCCATTGTATATATGTACCAAAGCTTTTTTATCCATTCATCTATTGATGGACACTTGGGCTGTTTCCAGGTCTTAGTGATTGTAAATAGTTCTGCTATGAACATAGGGGTACATATATTCTTTCTGATTGGTGTTTCAGGCTTCTTAGGGTATATTCCTAGAAGTGGGATCACTGGGTCAAATGGAAGTTCAATTTTTAATTTTTTGAGGAAACACCATAGTGTTTTCCATAGTGGCTGCAGCAGTCTGCATTCCCACCAGCAGTGTACTAGAGTCCCCTTTTCTCCACACCCTCACCAGCACTTGTTGTTTGATGATTTGTTGATGGCAGCCATTCTGACAGGTGTGAGGTGATACCTCATAATTGTTTTGACTTGCATCTCTCTGATGATTAGTGACAGCGAGCATTTCTTCATATATCTCTTGGCCATTTGTGTGTCCTGTTTGGAGAGGTGTTTATTTAGCTTCTCTGCCCATTTTTTTTTTTTTTTTTTTTTTTAATTGGGTTCCTTGTCTTCCTTTTGTTGAGTTGTATGAGCAGTCTTTATGTTTTGGAAATTCACCCCTTTTCTGATGTATCATTGGTGATTATGCTCTCCCATACAGTGAGTTCCCTTTCCATTTTGATTGTTGTTTCTTTTGCTGTGAAGAAGCTTTTTAGTTTGATGTAGCCCCATGTGTTTATTTTTTCCTTTGTTTCTGTTGTCTTAGGTGATGTATCAGTGAAAATTCTGCTGCATATGATGTCTGAAATTTTGTTGCCTACATTTTTTTCTAGGATTTTTATGGATTCACGAATTGCATTTAAGTCTTTTATCCATTTTGAGTTTATTCTTTTTTTTTTTTTTTCAAATATTTATTGTTAGATGTAAAATGTATTACAGATGTTCCACATTTTTCTCCCATTGACCCCCTCCTCCCCACTCCCACCCCCCTCCCACCTTTTCCCACACTATTGTCTGTGTCCATTGGTTATGCATATAAGTTCTTTGGCTTATTTCTTCACACCCCCCCAACCCCTTTCCCTTTGAGGTTTGTCAGTCTAGCAATGAATTTGTGCTTCTTAATCCCTTTACCTTTTTCACCTATTCCCCCAACCCCCCTCCCAACTGGCAACCAACAAAATGTTCTCTGTATCTACGAGAATGTTTCTGTTCTACCTGTTCATTTTGTTTGTAGATTCCGTTGTTGATAGATATGTATTCATTGCCATTTTGTTTGTTCATACATTTTATCTTTTTCTTCAAAAAGACCCTTCATCATTTCATATAATAACGGTTTGGTAGTGATGAACTCCTTTAACTTTTTCTTGTCTGGGAAACTCTTTATATGGCCATCGATTCTAAATGACAGCTTTGCAGGATAGAGTAATCTTGGTTGTAGGTTCTTGCTTTTCATCACTCTGAATATTTCTTGCCACTCCCTTCTGGCCTGCAAAGTTTCTTTTGAGAAATCAGCTGACAGCCTAATGGGAACTCCCTTGTAGGTAACTAGCTGCCTTTCTCTTGCTGCTTTTAAGATTCTCTCTTTGTCTTGAACCTTTTGCATTTTGATGATGATGTGTCTTGGTGTGGGCCTCTTGGGGTTCATCTTGTTTGGGACTCTCTGTGCTTCCTGGACTTGTATGTCTGTTTCCTTCATCAAGTTAGGAAAGTTTTCTGCCATTATTGTTTCAAACAGGTTTTCAATTTCTTGTTCTCTCTCTTCTCCTTCTGGCACCCCCAAGATGCGAATGTTGGCACGCTTGAAGTTGTCCCAGAGGCTCCTTACACTATCCTCATTTTTTTGTGTTCTTTTTTCTTTTTGCTGTTCTGATTGGGCATTTTTTGCTTCCTTATATTCCAAATCGATGGTTTGCTTCTTGGATTTACATACTCTATTATTGAAGCTGTGTAAATTGTTCTTTATTTCAGTTAATACCTCCTTCAATTCTAACTGTGTATCCATGATTTCTAACTGGTCCTTTTTAATGCTCTTGAGGCCCTCCCTAAGTTCACTGAGGTTCTCACTAAGTTCATTGAGCATCCTTATAAGCAGATTTTGAACTCAGTATCTGTCAGGTTGCTTATCTCCATTTCGCTTAGTTCTTTTAGTGGGGTTTTGTTCTGTTCTTTCATTTGGGACCTGTTTCTTTGTCTCCTCATTTTGGCTGCCTCCCTGTGTTTGTTTCAGTGTATTACTTAATGAGAGGTATGGGGCTCACTGAGACCAGATGCTGCTCGTTTGAAAGAATTTAGGAAAAACCTGAAGCAGGATCCAAGACAGGCCAATCCTATGGTTAAGCAAGTGGCAACAGCTTGGGTTGGCTTGAAAGTCGGGCGGGGTGGGGCTTCAGGGAGTCAGCAGGGGGCGGGGCTACCAGTGTTAGCCAGGTTGCTGGAGTCCCAGGTATGGAGACTGTCTGCCGCCCCAGGAAGGGTTCACCAAAGAAACAAAGGCCTCTTACAGCAAGTTTGTCCCCGAGAAAGCCCCCTCTCCAGCCCTCGCTCCAGTGCCAAACAGCTCAGTTCTTCCCTGTATGTCTCTGGTGCCCCTCGAGCTGCCTCCCCTCCAAGCTTAGAGGGAGAGAGTCTGATAAGTCCGTGCGCGGGCCCTTTAAGGAGCTGCCTGGGGCTCCAGCAGCTTCAGCTTCCCTGAGCCTCAGTTTCCGCTGGTTTTTCCAGCCAGAAGTCATGGGGATTCTCTTCCTGGCACTGGAACCCTGAGAGGGGCACCTGGTGTGGGACAGGGTCCCCTCAGTCCTCAGGAAGGACCTTCCCAGCCTCGGGAGCCTCCTGATTTTTATCCGCCACACTTGGGTGTGGGACCAGCCCGTCGCGCCGCCGCCCCTCCTGCCAGTCTGGATGTGGCTGCTGCTTTAATTCCGTAGTTGTAGGACTTCCATTCAGCTTGATTTCAGGCAGTTTTGAATGATGGTTGTTTTGTAGTTTAGTTGTAACTTTGATGTGGTTGTGGGAGGACGCAATACCATGTTTACCTACCCACCATCTTGACCGGAAGTCTTGAGTTTATTCTTGTAAATGGTGTAAGTTGAAGGTCTAGTTTCATTTTTTTGCGTGCAGTTGTTCAATTTTCCCAACACCATTTATTAAAGAGGCTGTTTTTACTCCATTGTATGCTCTTGCCACTTTTGTCAAATATTAATTGAGCATAATGTTTTGGGTCATTTTCTGGGTTCTCTGTTCTATTCCATTAATCGATATGTCTGTTCTTATGCCAGTACCAGTGCCATTTTTTGAGGAAAATAGAAATCATGTCCTAGTTATCAGAATGACAGGAGATGGAGAGAGAGAGCTGGAAGTGTGCTCAATGGAGTGGAGAGAATTTTATGTGACAGGCAGTCCACCTGGCCTCATTCTACAGTTGACTAAGTCATGGAAACTGGTCTAAGTGTTGTTTGTCAACATGGTAATCCAAGGAAAATGGTGAAGGTCATAGTTCCCAGCACCGTGCTGTCAATAGCAATGCCTCTTTTATCCAGAAGCAATGAAGTATGATGGGAAGAACCTGAAAACAGAGTCAGGAGGGGTGGTCTAGTCCTACTCTGGTAGCTGTATAAACTTAGCCAATCCTGAACACCTCTTACAATGGACTTGATTAAGTTGAAAATAAAGGATTTTGCCTAATGACTCATGTAATTTCCAGCTCAAGACTCCAATTCCTATAAGACTAACACTGCAAATAGGTAGAATCTCCATCTGCTCTTGCAGTGTCCTTTGAAGAGAAGGCCCACATTTACAAAAATTACTTAGTTAGTGCATGGTTCTCATTCAGAAGCATTTTTCCCCTCAGAAGACATTTGGCAATGTCTGGAGATTTTTTAGCTGTTACAACTAGAGGGCTTGGCATCTAGTGGGTAGAGGTCAGGGCTGCTGCTAACATTTTACAAGGCAAAGGAGAAGTAGCCCCTCCCCAACAAAGAATCATTCAGCCCAAAATGTCAATAGTGCAAAGGTTAAGAATCCCTAATCTAGATAGTAGGCTAGATAATAACTTCTTTGTGAGAAGTTATTTTCTTGGCATTTATAATACTCTGTGCACAGAGCAAGTGCTCAATATATGCATGTTAGAACTAAAAAAAAAAAGTTATATATTTTTAAAATATCCAACATTTTCAGTTCATTAATCATTCCTTTGAAATAAGATTGTGAAGAGTCCTCTAAAAATGCATCTATGACTCATGATGAGTGACACATAGACTGATTTATTATATTAAGTGTCCAGTCATTTATTAGGATGTATTGAGCCTCGTGTGCAGACAAGGAGTCGAGAAAGGAAATAAGAAGCATGAAGTGCCATTCTTTAGGGTTATACCTGCAGAATGTCAAAGGAAATTCAGCCTGGTAGCTGAAGATTTTTCACCATCTCTTAAGAATGCGCAAGCTATATTTAACTTCTTAAAAAATTATTAGTACATTAAGTGATGCAATTTTTGAAGGCTATTTTTGAAATTTAATTACTAATCTATTAATTTTAAGAATAAAATAAGAATGAAATCACCTAAAATTTCATAAATAACTTCAAACGATACCAAGTCATATTCAAATCTAGATAGAAATGGATAGGATCCAAATTTCGTAAACAATTCTTTAGGAAATATATATCTATATGACAATTTTCCAGCCCAAATCGTTACCTATAGTTAAAGAACATTCTCAAACAGAACACTTGAGTACATCCAGTATTCAGACCCAAACAAATGCACTCATCAGACTCTTTTGGTTACATTCCCTTTTAGTATGTCCAATTACTCCAAGATGAGTGCACATTTCACTATGCGACCGGCATTCTTTTCCCAGCTAGACTGGTGGGAGCAGATGTTGGAAGGAAAAATAATTTCCAAACTCTTTTCTGACTCTCTCTATACAGTTTGTAAATACTTATGCAAATTACTTGCCAATTTGCCAGATCTTATCAACACATTTTAACCTAAAATTTTTATAATTGTTTTTTTTCAAAATTAGGTCATTAAAGTGCTTCCTAAATATCTATTTAAATTTCTGCAAGAAGTTATGTTTTTAGATTTCAAAGCCATTTTACTAGACACATTTTTATCTTAATGTTTATATTTCAAAAGTATGTTGTAAGTCCAATCAACCACGTAGCTTTCATTATTATAGTGTTATTTCCTATTCCCTCCACCGATTTTATCATGTTGGGGGAGTATAATCGGATACCTTGGGGTGGGAATACCTGTGCACTCTCTGGTCCTTAATTCCCTCTCTGGGCTGCATTAGAGAAAGCTGTGGCCTGACACCACCTAAGGCATTTGAGCTGGGAACAGTAGCTGCCCCTGGTTTAGGATCTTCCTGAGTGAGGGTGCTATATAAATGCAATTACCAATGAGATCATTCATGTGGTTTATACATCAATCTTCCTGGTGTCCCAAGCCTTTCTGTATGCTCTCTTGGGATTGTCCTGACTCAGTGCTTTACTAAATTGAGGTCCTAGGATTAAAGTTTAGGACAAAGGGGCAAGAGATGAAGGCAAATACAAACTATATTTTCATCATAAATTAGCATACTTACACTGTTAGAGTGTGTGGTACGTGTGTGTGTGCACACAAACACACATGCCAAATTCTTCTCCGGGCTTCTATGGCATCCCTACTTTATGAAGATATGAAGTGTGAAAATTCCCAGAGTCTTCAATTTCTTAAGCATTTTAATCTATCAGACACAGTAGTGAATAGATACGCATTCATTGGACAATTACCAAGTGAGTGCCCACCATGACTTCTCTTTTGGATGCACAGGACAGAGCAGGGATTAGACGGCCAAGGTTTCTACCTCTCATGGAATGAGAGGCAGTGGGAGGTAAATAACCAACTGGTTAAATAACCACACAATTCAGAGAGTAGCAACTCTACTATTTACTCATTTCTTTCCATGCACTTTACAGTGTTAACTCATTTAATAAAACATGGCAATGTGATGGGTAGTGTGGGTAGTGCCAGTTCAGTCCAGTATTTCAGAGAAGTGACATTTGAGTCGAGAACTGACGGAAGGTCTGAGGCAAGGGCACGAACAGTGTGAAGGTCATCGGTGGGAGAAGCGTGACAAAACGAGTGTGACTGTGGCTCGGTTAGGGGCAGAATAGTATGACCAGTCTAGTCATTGACTCTGATGTGAATAATGCATTACGGAGGGACAAGAGCTGGGAGCGGTGGCCAGTTAGGATGCCATTACCATAATCCAAGAGAAGGTGCCACTTTGAACGATGGTGGGAGCAGTGAAGAAGAAAACTGTGTGGGTAGATACCAAATATATTTTGGAGGCAATTCAGTCAAGACTCGCTCACAAACTGGATGTTTGGAGTGAGGGGAGAAGATGAGCCAAGAACGAACCCCAGGTTTGGGCAGTGATTCAGTTCACATAAAACGTACACAGTGAAAACCTCACTACAAAAACATCTCCCCCACTTCTCCCTGTCAATAATCAATCAGTTCTTGAGGTCCCGTTCAAATGCTACCTCTGTGAAGTAGCTCGTCCTGATTCCTTATGCCATTTTATAACTCTGTTATAGCAAGTAGCACGCTTTGAAATGTTGCATGACTTTCTAAGTACATATCTCACTTGTTTTACTAGACACTTGAGGGAAAGAACTAGTCCCATAAAATGTTTGCATCTTCACCAGCAATGTGCACCTAAGTTCAAGTTTCTCTGCACAGTCCCAGTTTTAGGCCTAATCATTATCAGTTACCTGCTCCACTCCCAAAACTGTGTTGGTTTGAACGATAAATTATGTAGTAATCTTACATGTAGGAGATGCCTGGTACCGCCTAATTATTCTAAGACTCAAGGCCTGTGCAATACAAAATGGAAAAATTGGGGTTCCACTTGAAATCTACCAGATTCCATGAAGCTCTAAGATAAGAATCTTCTGATATAGAATCCAACCAAAAGGCGGAGGTGCTTGGTACTGCAGAAATCCGAGCTATATCTACAGATAGGACATAAAGTGCAGGACGGTGAGATGCAGGTATTTGAAGGCCTTTGTGCCTCACATCTTGTTTTATAGGCAAGTGTGCATTTTTGGTATTGTAATTCTGTGATTTCCCACTGACATATGAAGTTGCAAAAGATGTAAGAAGGAGGGATTTCCAAATTCTACAGTATGTGTTAGAGTTGTTCTCACCTCTGTATTTTTATACTAAGCAGAAGTAGGGAAGGTTTGAAATGAAACTCCCTGGTAACTGTCAACAGGATTACTGTCTTGAACACTCATTCAAACATTCTCAAGGCAAAGGACCCATGACCGGGTTTATTCCTTGTCAAAACATTTGTTTGCTCTCTCTTGGACATCACCCTAATCGCTTTCTCAGCTCATACATTTTATGCCTGAGTGGCATCTTCTTCACAAGTTGGCCCCACGGCCCTGTGGGCAAGATGCTGCCTTCCTGGGCAGAGCGCAGCTCTGTATTTATGCAGGTGCTTATCCAACAGACTATAATAAGGAGAACCCACGGTTTTATGCATCATACAGTTGTCATCGAGGTGCCTAAGGAAACCCTTTTGTGATACACGATTCAGAGTTATGTGCACTTGTCTCCCAATACATATTTGATATTTTGTTATTAGCAATATATTTTTCTCAACATTTTGATAGATTGCCCAAGGAGATTTAATTCCCAATTTCTTTTTTTCTGGCTTCGGCAGGAAGCTATGTATTGTAGTCATTTCTTTCCTGTTTACTTTGCTTGTGCTTTTTGGAATAACTTCACATTTTTAAATTTCATAACATATGATCGTAGTCAACGACGTGAGAACATGTGAGCTGCCCCCCTTCCTTCCTGCCAGCTCCGTACTGGCAAGAAGCCCGCACAGGCACGGCCTTGCCACCTGGCCCAGCTGGATCCCTCCGCCCCAACACCAGAGTTTTCCATGGCAAGTTTGACAAGAATTTAAGATTCACCCAAACTCTCCATTTAGTAATCATGCTTTTAAGCCTCAGAGAATAAGAATCTAGTACCTTTTTAATTATAAAAAAAATAAATAAATAAGGCCAAAGTTTTAAGTGAATGCAGATAAGAAATCGTTAGTTGTAAATTATTTTAGTAACAGACAGTATAAAAACTTGATTGTTTTTCATCAAACAACAAGTGTTGGCGAGGGTGTGGAGAAAAGGGGACTCTAGTGCACTGCTGGTGGGAATGCAGACTGGTGCAGCCACTATGGAAAACAATATGGAGTCACCTCAAAAATTAAAAATTGATCTTCCATTTGACCCAGTGATCCCACTTCTAGGAATATTCCCTAAGAAGCATAAAACACCAATCAGAAAGAATATATGTACCCCCATCTTTGTAGCAGCACTATTTACAATCGCTAAGATCTGGAAGCAGCCCAAGTGTCCATCAGTAGACAAATGGATCAAAAAGCAGTGGTACATATACACAATGGAGTACTACCCAGCAGTAAGAAAGAAAGATCTCTTATCCTTTGAGACTACATGGAGGGACCTTGAAAGTATCACCCTAAGTGAAACAAGCCAAACAGAGAAAGACAAATTTCATATGATCTCACTTATTTGTGGAATATAATGAACATAACAGTTTGAGGAATGGGGTAGTCCCAGAGACGCGGAAGCGGGGTACAGACTGACAATCCCCTAAAAAGTGGGGAGGTGGGGGAGGGATGAACCACAGAACTTATACGCATGTATGCATGAACAGTGGACATGGACAACAATCTGGGGAAGGGGCAGGGAAGGAGGGGGAGGGGGGAATCAGTGGGGGGAAAAAAGGAGAAACATCTGTAACAAAAATTAATCAATAAAAATATAAATAAATAAAAAAACTTGATTGTTTTTATAAAACCTCACATGAGAATCAGAACATTGCAATATTAGGGTACATGCAAGAGAAATTGGCATTTATTGCCTGTTTGTAATTTATTGTGTATGAGAACCTATGATGACCGGCTTTCTTGTACTATCTCATTTAATCTCCATCACATTGGAGGGGGTACAACGTATTAACCGGGGTCTCCATTTCACAACGGGGGAGTGGCTGGAGCGCCCTGTTCCGCTGCTAGGAAGGACCCACCTTGTTAACCCCTGGATGATATCTAATCACTATGATAATGGGACTTCGGACTCAGGGAGCTCATGTTTGGGATT
The DNA here is from genome assembly GCF_014108415.1 of Molossus molossus. Taxonomy (NCBI): domain Eukaryota; kingdom Metazoa; phylum Chordata; class Mammalia; order Chiroptera; family Molossidae; genus Molossus; species Molossus molossus. The sequence goes on from NW_023425351.1 coordinate 16,452,924, forward strand.
CTCGGGCCTTAGAGAACCCCGATTTCAATACTCTTTCCACTGCATCAATAAAATACGCCAGCACTGTCACGATATTGTTTAAATTACCTCATGCTCTGGGAAGCAGCTCTTTGCTGTACCACGTTGAAGGGACTGTTTTTCCATAGCTTGTGCCACCTAACACTGAGATGCCATGTCACTGTGCGTGGACCCTTCCAGACAGGCAGAGATGAGGTGTCCCCTCCCCACAGTCATGGAGACTACGCATAAAAGCACCCTGGTTCACATAACTACCCTGGTAGATCCATCCTAGATCAGACCCTGTTTGGGAGACCCTATGCAGGCTGTTGAAGGCCTGGGGTAACTCAGACTGTGAACCACTGAAAAATCTAATGGAGAGCTGACAGGTTCAAACCTTGTATCTCCTCCACGGAGATAAATAAGCACGGCCTTTGCACATAGGGTAACTTCCCTGCCGGCTCTGCCCGCACGAGGGATCTCCGTGGTACTGCTCCCAGGCATGGGACAGTCCGTAGCCTGGGTGAGAGGAACAAGGCCATCCACGTGGAGAGTTTCAGTCACACTCTGCCCACCATCCTTCACGCACCAGCCCCCTTAGTCATGCTCTGGTGCATATCGGGGAGGGCCCTGAGCTCTTGGAGGGGGGTGGGGGTTAGCACATTGGTACTTGGGACTGGGCCTGCCAAGATGCTTTTGTGAGCCTGATCACATTAATTTAGCATTATTGGACAGGAAGGAAGAAAACCTGAAGATTGTTCACAATTTACTGTCTAATTTCTTTGGCTTTTATCAATTCCCTGTCATAAAGAATATTCTAATTTTTATGAAGAGACAAATTAATAAGAACACATCAGAAAAGTAACAGGAATTTAATAAAGACAAGGAAACATTGCTAGCTAATTTCCAATCTGCTATGCTTGGCAAGCTGCCCAGAATTTTTACTCCTTTTATTCATAAAATAATTTAAATACTTTTGGACTTTTTAAGGTAAATTTTGTATACTTATGATGGAGGGGAAACTACTGTGAGGTTGGCCGATTCTTGGCAAATGGCAGCTAACCCAGCCCAGTCACATGGCAAAGCGCACAGTCCTGGTCTGGTAGTCCAGCCTGTTGCTACCTGAGGACGTAACACTGTCTTCCTTGCAGAGAGTTAATAATTTAAATTATTGTATTTTGGGCAAATAGCAAACATTTTTCATCAGCTGGAACAGTAATTTATTCAGCACAATGACAGAGAGGTACTTAACCTGTTACACACTAGAAATCTTAACCTGGTATCTCACTTAAATCCCCACAACCACATGGTGATATAAATATTATTGTTGCCATATTATTATTATTATTATTTTTATTTTACAGTGAAGGGAACTGAGAGTCAGAGACAAAGTGATTTGCCAAAAATTCCCCAGCCAGAATTTCAAGTGCATCATCCCTTTTTCACTTTTTCTTCTACTCACTCTCTCTGATGGTTATTATTTCAACAATGTGAAAATAAGGTGAGCTTCTTTTGTTTAAAAAAAAAGGGCAGAACTGCAAATGTTGTCTGGCCGGCTTGGCCAGCATGAACAGTGATGCCGCCGACCCCATCAGCACTCACTCCACAGGAAAGAGCGAGAGGACAAAAGGCTCAGTTAAGGCTCCAATGCAAAGACACAGTCTCCCCCCCAACCCCGACTCACCAGAAATGCAGAGGAAACACATACCTCAGTCTGCCTGTTTCACCACCTAGCGCTGTCACCTGTGTGACCTGTCTCTGAGTCCTCCTGGTAAGGTAAGGATAATACCACCCTCTCCTAATGTTACTGTGGGAGTTAAGGAGGGACAGTGCCTGGGAGTAGGTGTTTAATAAATGCCAACATAGTTGCTCTCAGAACGTCCCATGGAACATGGACACCAGTAACTAGATGAGGAATGACAGGTAATGTAAGGAAAACCCAGACAAGTATCTGTGGGGCTTCACAGGATAATAAAACAGGTGACATGAAGCACACTGTCTGCTTTTGCTTGAGACCTTCAGGTGTATGGACTCATTCAATCCTTATCACTGAAGAGATAGGTAAGAGATGAGAGGTGAGGGAGTGAGGCACAGAAGTGAAGTCACTTGCCCACAGTGACATGAAGCCAGTAAGGAGCTAGGCAGGGTCCAAGTCCAGGCTGCCTTACCCAGAACCAGCTGGGAACCCATCACTCACACTGCTTCTCAAGACCCTGCTGCCATTGGTCGGTTTCTGCAGGTGACTACCACACTCCCTGGTCAACTGAAGGAGGTACCCAATTTGAGAACTTGATTTTACATGGTGTCACATTTTCCACATTTCATATATGTCATCCTCATCTTCCCAAGTGAACTGTCAGCTCCTGGGTGCTACCATATGGTACATGTAACACTCAGCAGATCTGAGGCACCATGGAGACCGTCCATTGATGAATGGGGTGAAACGCACAGCAAAGTGTAGCCTCAGAGAACAGAGTGTCTGCCATGTGCAGGGAAGCAAGGCCTAGCCCCACATGCTGCTCTAATTAGAAATGAAGCTAATTTGGTGAAAGCAAGAACCACAGAAACAACAAGTACTCCAGGTAACACAGAAGCTATCCACCAAAGGTCCCAGTGTGCTTCTGCTGGCCACTGATACGCTCAGGCACATCAACACAATCAACACGTGAATGTGGAATGACAAATGTTTATATAGAAAAAAAGACAGAGGGATACCTAAATACTGATGAGAATAGCATACTTTTACTCAATGTGAATAGGAGTTACATGGTCAAGCCTGACTATGCTCCTCTTCCTGTTAATTCTTCAAGAATTATAAAATATGTATACTGCACAGCAGAAAAAAATACTCTAATGCTAATAATTTTGTTTGTATTTTGATAGCCGTAATAATATATTCTTTATAAATGTACTGTCCTAAAAATTGAAGAGGAATTTATTTTTCATTCAGTTCATTTTTAAATTTCACAAAGTGTGGAATATGGAATTGTCACAATTTGGTAAACCATTGTTTACGTCTGCTGGTTAGCATAGAATGTGGTTAAATATGCAACACACATAAAAATATAAAAACTTTAATTGTGCAAAATGTTTTGGGGGTTGACTAATTTTTATTAAACAACATTTAAAAAAATACTCCTTAAATGTTAAAGAATATAATACTTTTAACAGTGCTTTACAAATGTAGCAAACATTAAGACAGTTTCTTCCTTTCAAAAATGGAATTGCTATCCTGAATTACAAAAGGAAGTTAAATCCTCCTGTAAATAGTACTTACATTTCCCTGGGGAATGTATACATTCCACTAAATTCCAAGTTCAACTATCAAGTTTGTTATTATATATTTATCAAAATTCTAAGTATATTCAATAGGTGAAGAAAAAAAAAAAAAGACCCACCCTCTGGATTATTATGGCAATTGTGATGTGTTAAAAGATCTAGAAAGGGAAAGGTGAATCTACTGTTTTAACGACTGTACCACATGGTCCAAGACCCTCAGCACCTCATGCCTTTTCTCAAATGAACTGGGTGTTGCTTTTGGCAGAGAAAAGTATATAAATGACTAATGTAAAAAGACAAACATGTTCTTGTAGGTAATGCTTGTCCACATAAGAAAACTCAGAACTTTCAAACTGGAAAAAACTGAAATGGAAAAAACCCCAGACCTGATCTTAAACTGTTCTCATAGGCACTAGATAAGAATAGTTAATGAATAATGAAGGAAGTGGTGTCTTGAAATGAGACTGGTTCATTGTTCTGAAAATCATTTTAGACTAATTCTCTATGACTCCATGACTAAATGGGTTTATAATGCAACATTTTAATGTTAATAATCTATTTGCACAAACCAAACAAACAGCAAGTCAAAGACAGAATTATTTTGTAATAAAACAAAAAATAAACACTGGTCATATGTGGCAGTGTTTAATAGACATTAATTACCCACATTGCTCCTCCTGCCCCCAAGATGTTTCTTTAGAAGTCTTGTAATTTTACTGATAATTTTTCTCCATAAAAACCAGCTCTATCCAGAAAATAAAAGTATTCATCTCAAAAAGATCAACTATGCATTATAATTAATTGTCATATACATCATCTTAATAGTGGTATGGTTTAGGAAATAATTAGTAGTAAGTTGATTAAGTATTAAGGCAACAAGCTTAGATGTAAGTTTAGGGCTCAAAATCATTTAGCTATATTAGAAGTATTATAGCACGCTAAATGCATTCAGCGCCCATGACACATGACATTATACATAGTTTTTAAAACTGGAATATTTGTATCAATTTAGAAGAGTATACAACTGTTTAGAACTGTCAGCATAAATAGCAATAGTGATCCTGTACTGACTGGGGAAGATATAAGGGTTTCAGGGGAGACAAATGAGCTCATCCATTCAATCAGAAATAGTTACTGAGCTCCTACTCTGTGCCATGCATATATAACATTATTGTTAATAATATCCACAAGCCTCAACAATGAAACCAAGTAAGCTCTCAGGGTGTCGAGGCCCACTTTTCTGTAAAGAGCTTCCGAGGCAAGGTGAGAAGGAATGAGGAACTTGCCTTCCCATAGGGATGGGTGTTGTGATGTTAAGGCTAAAGGCAGGGAAGGAGAGAAAGAGCAAGAACACACGGGAAGTGCTCAGCTCAGGGCCTGACGCAGAGTAAGGACTTGCTATGTGAAGTGTTCTCACTATCACTTAGGGTAGAAAGGTGAGGATGGCACGTGAGTTGGACCCAAAATGAGGAGAAGAAATAGCAACAAGCATCCAGTTGGAGAAGGGGGTGGGGAGGCCCAGGGGCAGGAAACACACAGCAGATGGAGCCCTCAGGAGCCCTCAGGAGCCCTCAGGTACATGGTTTTCCTACTGAACAAGCTTCTGTTTTTACTTGCTGTTTATTCTTCCCACTCCCAACCCTTTTTCATCCAGGTTCTGTGCTGTTCCTCCCCCTCCCCCTGCCCCCACCTCAACACTTCAGGAAAGATTTTATGAACATTTGGAGGTTACAGCGAGTGACTGAAACCTCCTTGCCAGGGTCTGGGAGTCTGACTTATGGGCCCACTTAGATCTGTTTGTCCAAGGACAATTAGGAGTACATAACTATATTTTTCTTCCCTCTCTTTATTTGCTAAGGACTATTTAAATAATGGATACCCAAGCAGAAAAAAGGAAGACTTGAAGAAAAACACCGTGATGGACTTTCCAGATGTGTGCCTTTAGGATGTGAAGTGGAAGCAAGTCGGGGAATTACTAGCTCGACACCAACACAGCGAGCAGCTCACGGTGGGCATGACTGATGGGGCAAGAACGAAATGTCAGCAGTCCACGGTGCTATCAAAGACCCCCTCGTAAAACGTCCGTGTGAGGGGTGGAGAAGTATTTGAAAAATTTATAAATTAATCTGAAATCTTAAGCTCTGTCTGGGGCTCTACTTCTCATTGTGGGCGGCACTCCTTACCATCACAAATTTTTTAAAAAGTTAATTTGATTGGAAAGTTGAAAATTATGACCTTTGAGGAAAGGATAAAAGAATTGGGGTTGTTTGGGCCAGGTAAAACACAAACATAGGATTGACTTAATAAATGTCAAATACTTGAAGGAACTGTTCCCAAGCATGCAGACGTCTGAAGCAGACAAAGTAGACTGAAATTGCAGTAAGAGATTTTAGTTTAACTTTAATAAGGAACTTCCTGGAAGAAATCTAAATCTCTTACTGCAATTTAACTTAATGTTACAAGGTTAATTAAACATAAACAGGCTACCAAGGAAAGCTGTGGAATCTTGGCTCTGAGAGAGAAAACCACATATCTTAAATGGTTTAAGTTTGCTCCTGCCTGGAATTAAGAGACTGGATTGAATAACTCCCACAGTTTGCTTACAGTATATTATATAACTAGTTTTATAGCTTTTTAACTTCTTTCGTGCATGGGCGAGGCACACATCCATGAACTCCAGGGTTGAAGAAAAAGTACAACAAGCCCTATATACAAAGTGAATCTTGAGTTTTCTTACTTGGCATAAGAAAGGAAAAGTGTTATTTTTAAATTGGCTTCTTTCCTGAACACTATTAAGGAGAGCTGTGGTTTGGAAAAAATATTTTATTACAGTACTAAAAGATAGTCCCAAATCATTAACATACTGAGTCCATTGAACTACTTATCAATACCACATTCAAAGTAGTCTGTTTTGAGCAAAAAAAGGGCTTAAATAGAGCTTAACAACTAACCACAAACAACACTTATTTTTGGCCTTATTAGGAATCTGACATTAAAAAAGCCAAACCCAAACCACACACTTTTATTATATATGGTCAAAAATAAGAACAAAAACCAGCCCATTGACTCACAGAACTAAAGTGGTTTAATGCATTGCTCTCACGTGCTGCATGTTCAAAAAAGGATAATTTGTATAAAAAATGAGCTGTAATTGCTAAATATTTGATGAATCATGGCATAAAGCTAAATAATTATTCTTCATTTTTTTTTCTGTCAAAGTGGGCAAAATCATTTCTTTTTATTGCTTTCCCCCTATTTTTTAAAGAAAGAAACACACCACAGTGACATCCGTTCCATTTTAAACTAATGCCTCTATTATTTCATATCTAAATGGGTCTGACATCATCAGCTCTTTCGTGTCCTGAAAGATATTTAGGTCTAGTCCACTGTTACATACTTTATGCATTACATGAAATAAAGTGTCTCAAGATTTTGAAAATATTTATTTTAAAAATAGCAATCAAATTGTCTGTAATCACATTTTCTGCTTGGCTTTGAAAGCTACATTATTCAATATGCCAGTGGTATTTTCCATAATGGCAACAGATTAGAAATTCATGCTGCTCTAATACATCTGACTTCCTTGATGTGAGAGCACTCCCTATGGACCAGAGAAACACTCCTGCTTCAGTTTGTCTGTCCTGCACTGTACCTTCTGAAGTGATGGTTGTCAAAACAGTTGTACAGTGGCCTTTAAATGCAAAGTGTGCCGTGACTGAATGCTAAAAATGACAATAAATCTGAGTACATATATTATGCTTGCTTTTGTTGCCTGGAAAAATAAGGCATTTGGGAAATAAAACCCCCAATTTTATTGCTCTTAACATCTTTTTTCCATTTTAAACTCCAGAACTGGAAATTTGAAGCATTCAAAGAAATTGAAATCTCCTTTGTTGCTTTTTTCATTGTAAATTTTCTATAATGTGTCATTAGGAACCACACTCCACAAAAAGCCCAGGTTCTAAATGAATCCTTTCTGTGAGGCCATTCTAAAACTTTGCACGGTTTTTCTTTGTATGAAAGAGCTTCTGTTGACTGCACAAAGAACAAGCAACCGCCACATATACGCCAGGCAGCGAGGCTTGGATGACTTTATACAAGGTTGTATTTTGCCTTCCACCAATCCATGATTAACCCAGCAGTGAATGTACCAGAGTGGAGAGCAAAAGGAGAGGCTCTCGATTTCGGTTTGCAGGAATCAAAGGATTTTCTGAACCCATGAATACTTAATATGGACATTTTCTTATTCTACCTCTCTCTCGAAATAGTTCCGTAGTTTCTTTCTAACAATGTGAAAACACTGTGCCTTCTCACAAAGAATGTCACTTTCTTCTTAATGGCAGAATAACATTTTCCACCCAAAAGAAATGTTCTGTTCAATAGATTCAAATATCGAAATCGCTGATTAGGCTTTGGGGGGCAGGTAAAAACACTGAGAAGCTGAAGTGGTGGTAGGAAAAACACTAAGCAACTAAAGTGACAAGTTGAGTGAGTCTCAACCCTGGTTCACAGTTGTGTGGTCCATAGAGAATGAATCACAGGAAAATGCTAGCCCTGGGAAGGAGCTCAGCGATTAACTGCTCCTCTGATTTTCCATCTTCTTGGGGAGCAAGATCCTTTGTTCACGGGAACTTTTACAAGGAATGTGAACAAGTGAGACGAATAACAGCAACACCCGTCTGGCTGACTCCTGGCTTCCTCTGGCTCCAAAGAGCTCAATATGGAGACTCTCATCTGGCCCGACCCTGCTGCTTGTAGACAAGGTGCAACGAATAGCCCACGGCTAACACGCTTATCCAAGGCAGGGCCTGGCTTTCTAGACTCTCGTTCCAGTGCTCTAACCATACTCCACACCCTGACCTTACCCACTATCAAAATAACTCAAGGGAGTTTTGAGAAAATGGAACTTTTACATATTGGATCATGAATGGCTGTTTAACTTGGACCTAGAAAATCAGAACTAATTGGCACTTATCCGACAGTATATACTAATAGAAATTCTACCCTGTTTTAGAGCCTGGTCTTGGAAAATAGGGGCTTTAAGAAAATGGAATCTTTTTAACGTGCCAGAAATCTAACTTCTTGCAGAGTCCTGACTGACTATGAACACATAAAGGGGCACAGACAAGAGTCTACAAAAAGAAAAGGGGGGAAGTTTGGGAAGGAAGAGATTTCACTCTACACGTGCTTCACCCCTATATATGTTTATGGTAAATTTTAGAAGGCAATCAAAATGTTCTACCCTGGTGACCTTTTTATCAGAAAGAAACTCTCACTGACTAGATCCAGCACCAGCTGTAAGACAGGCACCACAGATATTAACTAATTTAATGCTCACAACAGTATGGGATTAAATATCTTATTATATTAATTTTTACAGATAAGAAAACTGAGGCACGGGAAGGTTGTAGACATTGTCAAATGTCACAGAGCTGACACGTGGCAATGCCAGGATTTGAACTGAGGCTGTCTGGTCCATAGATGTTGGTTTTAACTGCAATGATATGTAAGTACACCCAGTGAAAGGTGGAGACTTCTTTGGTTAATAGCAGGCTCATTGCCATCTTTTCTTTTTTGGACAAGATTGAGGATTAAAGTATAAATAACGCTTTTGGAAAATCTCTCTCATGCATTTTAACTTCTCCGAAAGAATTATACAAGCTTGCTTTTCATATTTTACTTAACAAACTTATATAAAATTTCCTATGTGTCAACCACTAGTCTAAGCAATTCTTACTCACTTATCCCCATGGGATAAGGACTATTATTATCCTTGTTTTTCAGACAAGGAACCTGGGGTATTTACTGGCTGAGCCACTGAGCAAGTCACTTAACAACTGTGATTCTCCTGTTTTCATTTTTGAAGCTGGGGTAATAATACTCATTCAGATATTGATTTCTCATATGGAATAAATTTTTATGTCTAATATATTAAACATTTGTAGAAAATTCTTAAAATAAGTGAAATTGTATCACTTATATCACCACTGGAAACAGGGACAAGAAAAATTATCTTTAAAATAAAATCTCAGAAAAAATTATATATAATAATTTATCTTGATCTTTAAAATAAAATCACAGAAAAATTATATTATATATAATTCAAATTATAAAAATAATTAACATTACATATGATGATGCCTATATACTAAACATTACAATAATCTCTGCAATATATAGAATATCTAAATGAGAACTAAAATATTTTCACATCTTTGATCTATTTTTGTGAAAATACTAATACAAAGATGCAAGCACCATACTAATAGCAGATAGCTCAGCTTTAATAACACTGAGGAACTTTGGGAAAATAACATTGGAAAGAATTGATTCTCTCTATGTATCTGCCTAGGGTGGCTTATACTCACAGGATCATCTTAAAACACAGCAGGTTTATTACATAGAATCTACAAGTGTTAGCTTTTCTTGGTTGTTCCCATATTGTAGGCAACCTTGAAAGAACCCACAAAGGGCTCTGTAATTTCTAGGAGGGCAGCATTTACATCCTGATCGCTGTAGCCATTACTTCCTGGCCAGTATGAGCACTGATGACCGAAATTGTGCACTATTCATGTATTTCAACAATTGTCAAACCGATCAATAGTTGGTGGTTAAATTGTGTGATCACATTAGCAATGAACAAGTTGCTCAGGAAAGAATTTTGGCCAGTTTTTACAAAGAAGTGTGAAGAAAACATTTTGTAGTCCTGAACTTCTTTTCAAAGAAAATAATCCCTTAGTGCTTTCTAAATGTAAAATATGACGATATGAAGGGTTGCTCCTCTTTAGATCCATATATAGTTGGGAACGATGTGAAAACAGCTTAGCAGCCCATCTTTCTTTTCACACCGTCACCACTCCGTGTACCTCCTCAACACCCCTTGCCTGGTTATGACAACAGGTCCTCAGACTTTCCACACCTGTAATGTTTTTACCACCGCGATCACCCAGGGAAGTGCCAAAAATATTTCCCTACAGCACTGCTCCCCTAATGCTTTTGCCTTGAATGAAAACAGCTGATGATTTTTTTTTTTTAGAATCTATCATATCAAGCCCACAGACCTTTGACTGGTTTTTGAAGTCTTTGGTCAAATCTCTCAACTAAAAATATCTAACCTGTTTTTCAAATGCTCTCCAATATGCCTTTTCCTTTCTCTTTAGTTGTCCAAATCAAAACCATCTTTCAAACCCTGACTACAGTCCTACCATTTCCACTAAATTTTGTAAACTTTTGTAAAATTTTGTAAATTTTGAAAGAGATTACTGTAATCTCTTTCAACTAGAAATTCCTATGGGGTTCATGGCCAGTAAATCTGAATTGAGTGCTTTGCTTTGTCTCTTTCTAATTGCTTCATGGCTCACTCTATTGTTTCCTATCTATTCATTTATTTTTTGTCTGTAGTTTATAAATTCCTAAGGACAGTAACCACATCTTATCAATCATTGGAGCCCTTTCAAACATTTAGACCATGGTAAGATTTAAAATGTTTGCACTGATGAATGGCATTCTGGATACATGACAGCTCAAAGTAAGTGAAGAGGCTCCTTGTTTCTCAAAGAAATGAGTAGACTGCAATAAAGTTGACCCTTCCAACTTTATTAGATTTCCATTACAACTTTACAGTGTATCAAACTCTGGCTCCTGGAATCCAGCCAGAGATCAAAGCCTTGAAACAGGATTTTTACAAAACATTTAATCTCTAAATCTTTCTCTAAGACCACTCTGGCTTTAAACATGGGTTTAATGAACATTTAATGTTGGAATCAACATTATTAACTAGACCTATGCTGTTCAATATACTAGCTACTGGGTACATGTAGCTACTCTAAAAATAACTAAAATGTAGTAAAATAAAAACTAGCCTTTCATTCACACTAGCCACATTTAAAACACTCAGTAGCCAATGATGACTGTTATTGGACATATGGATACTAGAAAAGCCATTGCAGAAAGTTCTATTGGACAGACCTGAAGCCTTCCAAAGTCTCACCAAGACTTGTATTATTTGTTAGAGTAGCTTTATACTTAGAGTAGAAAGTGCTAGGATCAATACTGTGAGTAGGCAAAGTAGGTGCCCACCTCAACATGTGGCGTTAGAGGTACTGGGAAGGCTCACCATTCTATGAAAAGCACTGCTAGAGTCTCCACACCAAGAACTAGAATGGCAGGTTAGAGCTTCATTCCCTTAGTGTAGGCCAATCAGGGCCCCTCTGCCATGCAGTGTTAAAACTTCCAAGGGAAATGCCATGCCTAAGGAAAAATACCTAAGTTTGGTTTTGGAGATGCAGTTGTGTGGGGATAACAAGAAATTTTGGATGAGCTGAAGCTCTTGCGAAGTTAAGAGGAAAGCACAATGGAGAAAGGGTATGGTATATAGTGTGTTTCACAGGTACAACCAGGTCCAGTCCTGAGTGTCACTTGAGAATGAAGTGATTGCCATGGATAGTAAATCTGGGATAATCTTAGACCCATACTTATTAAAGTTGTGCAAGCATCTCTTAAAGAGTAACTGGTACATTGAGAGGATCCTAAGAATGCTAAGAAGGCAAATTGTATAAAGGAAAAAGTTGAGGCACTTAAACTATATACTTGAATATCTTGTTATCCCTCCTGTGGCCAACTTCATTTGCACTATGAGGAAGGAGCATAGTGGACAAACTGGTATTTTATTTTATCATTATTTTTTAAAATATGTTTTATTGATTTTTTAGAGAGCGGGAAGAGAGAGAGAGAGAAACATTGACGTGTGAGAGAAACATTGATCAGCTGCCTCCTGCACGCCCCCTACTGGAAATCGAGCCTGAAATGCAGGCATGTGCCCTGAGGGAGAATCAACCCGGACCTCTCAGTCCACGGGACAATGCTCAATCCACTGAGCCACACAGGCCAGTCCCAAACTGGTATTTTATACACTGTGTGCTCCCTTCCTCTCTTTAGTGCATGTGGGATCCCAAAGGCGTGACCTGGGTGCCTAGTGACTCATGAACTGGTTTAGAAGACTTAGCCCCAAAGAATAGCCTATGATTTTTCAAGGTGACTACTTTGAAGTACGTCATTCAGATTTGCACATTTAGTATGCTTGTTAAAAATCTACTTTCTATTTTATGAAGTCATAGTTAATAGTTTTAAGAGAAATCTAGACAGGTGAATAGAATATAAAATACTGGGGCAATAGTGATGCTTTCCACCATTGCTAATGCTGTGAATGACTTTCCCCTCTTAGCCAACCAGCTACCTGCCAGTCCTTAGAAATCTTACACTAGTAAGGCATTAGGTTCTGGCTTCATTCCCTGAAAACACTACTGTGGGGTTTCTTTCAACTATCCTTCACACACAGAAAAGCCTTCCTGTGAAGTCATTCAAGTTGACATATCCCCAAATGACTGAGATAAGTGATAATATGAAATACTTTTTTTTATCAGACACAACATAATATGAACCAGTTAATCATTTTGTTCATTGTGAATATGACGGCATTGTTCAGTGATTTACGAAAATACAATAGAGTTAGTTAGACTGTTAAGAGGTTGAAGAACTGGATCCAAAGAGTGCTAATTTGAAGTCACTGTTAATACCGGAGAGAGTCAGAAGCTCAGCTCTTAGCCATATCCTACTGAAAATATTTTTCATTATTTGTGAAGTAGACAAAGAAATTTAGTTTTTAGATGACATAAAAATCAGAAGAACCGATTATATGATAAGTCAGGGATGCTCTTTAAAAATGCAGACACTTGGACTCTGGGTAGGGGCTGGGAATTTAATTTGTGTGAGTTTTCTTGACAATATCCATTTCCACTAAATTTGACAAGTGCAGAACATTAGAAGATTCTGTCTCTAAAAGGTCCAATACTCTGAAACACATTAACAGGGATCAGTTTTGATTATAAGAATTATACCTCTAAAATAAAAATAAAACTTGTTTTGTTGCTTTCCTAGTATATAAATTTCTGAAATTTAAGAGTGGAAAGTCGGGTAGAAACCACATTTAACAGCGGTCTCTGTTCAGAGGTGGAAGTCTTGTTCATGCTGAGGACTCCTGCAGGAGATGAGAGATAGTGCCTTTCAAGATGACTTTTCATCTGAATGCTAGTAAGACAGTTACCCTTCAGAAGAGAACAATCAGACTCAAACAGTATTTAGTACTTCGGATTATAAATATGTGTAATCAAACATGTCATTAATGGATTTTGCCTAGACTTAAATATAAAATGGAAAAGTGCTTCAGGATTTTATAGGACTTATGGAGAACATTTTCCATAGCTTTAAACTTATTTTTAGTTTCAGAATGCCGCGTTATTACAATTGAGGGCTCTTGCCTTAAATTTGATCTTGCCCCTGCTATGTTCCAGGCTCCCCAGCACAAATTGGTAAACAGACTCTTACCACGGAAATGGAGTTGGTGAGCAGTGCTCCATCCTGCCCCAGCATGTTGGACACGGTGATTTCAGGTAGGTCCATGTTTTGAGGATGAAATGGTAGCAGGCCATTATGGTTCATTGGGTGACACAGAGAGTGGTAACCAGTCTCAACTTCATTCAGGTGTACCAGCGAGTGGTCGGGCAGGGAAGGAGGAGTGATTGGTGGGATGTTAAAGTCTTCACTTTCCAGGCTTGGACCAGGGTAGGACTGCAAAGACACAAAGTGATATCACTGCAAATGATCACCCCTTCTTCTTCCTCATCATGAGCAAACACACATGCTCCCTTCAGACATTATTACAAGTAGCGTTACGAGTTTGGCAAAGGCATTTCAAACATTCAGATTATCCTGCTGCAATTTTTCTATTATGCACAGAAGAAAATGGCCTCAAAGGCATATCCACTTCTCATACAAACAGCGCTTCCATTAGGGAGTTTGATTTTTCAAGAAACTGAGCTCAAACAGATTTCAAAAGTCCCATTAAAATTTTCCAGAGTTTTAATCAAGCTGAATACCTTTTTCATAAGAATTGTGGGGGAAGGAAGGCAATTTATAAAGTTAATGTTTGATCAACATGTTTCATAGGACTCCCCACTGCTCAGATCATGAGATGTAATAAAATGAATTCCAGGAGTTCTGGGGCAATTTGTTTTTGGGTTTTGAAAGGCTACATGCTCACAACTGACAAAAGGAAAGTAATTAGTAAAGAAATAACTTAAGCATGTTGCGTAAGTGTGGATGCATAGAAAGTCTGACATATGAAAAAATGCCACTAAAAGCTATTTGTATCATACGAATTATATCATCAAAATAAAAATGAAGATTTTTTTATTTCTAACTATTCACATTTAGTTAATTTATAAAAATTAATGTTTAGGTTTAATAAATAATACTGTAGTCATTTAAATTCGGTTCAGCCGATTTTGAAAGGCTAAATTAACACTAATTATTATAATACGAATTTAGAAATAAAAGTCAATCAGTGGAATAAATAACAACATCTGTGGGACTTTTTCTCATAGAAAGTCGCTGTAGATAAAGAGGGTGGGAGGGAGCCAAGGGGAAAGGAAAGATCATATGAAGAAACTCCTGTTTAAAAACAGAACATGGCAAGTACTGAAAAATGTAAGAACTGAGTAATAAAATGCTGCTATCAATTAATGTCAAGACAGCAATATTGAGCAGTCCTTTACAGAGCAGGTATCCTGGCATGAAAGGAAACAATTTTGGTCCAGATAATTTTTGCAAAGGCTGTCTTTCAAATTAAGCGAGTCCTCACAGTGTTTGAGTGCGTGGGGAACAAGGACTCGTTTGTCTCACAGCACAGTGCCCGCTGAAGTGTGCAAGATTGGAAATGAGCAGGCAGAGGGTAGGAGCCAAAGAAAGTAGTGTAAGGTATTCATTGGGTGTTCAGCCAATAAGCTTCATGCTCCTGTGTCCAAGAGCCTGGGGTTATTTTTTCCAGATGGCGTCTATTTGTCTAACAGAAAGAAAATCTTCACGTTGCACTTGCTAAATGTTGTACAACTTTTGATATATTTGTTTAGGTGCTGTCAGAAGTCATGATGAAATGAAGAGCTACTTGGAACACCTGGAACTGAGACCTGGTCGCATAGAGGCATGTGCAGGTTAGAGCCCGGAGTTACAAAGGATATAAACCGTCAGTTCTGGGACAAGTATTCATATAGGAAGAAGCATAAAAGATGTGAAATGGGGAGAAGGAAGAGAGAGGAAACATATTCATGAATGTTGATTTCATATAAAGCACTGTATTGAGTCCCTGACGATGTTTTCATTTAATCCTTACAATAATCCTTTGTGTAGCTATTATTACCCTGATTCCTGAAGAGAAAATCATGACTCAGAAGTTAAAGAACTTGCTTTCAGCTGGTAAATAATCAGCTCGGTACATATGAGAGATGAATTTATGAAAGAGAAAGACATTTTCATTGCTGTGATACTTACATACGTATTTTAATCACTACTATTTTATTAGATAGAATGAAACAAAGTTGCCAATTCTCAATGGTTTCTGATGAACAAAATTTCATAATTTAAGAATTAGTGCTAACATTAATATCAGGTCTTTTCTTGTCCCAAATTCAATCCCAATGCCCACCCCACTAAAAAAATACTTACTCTATATGAGCATAAGAAATGATAATTTGTCTTTTTGTCAACATTTCAAAGGTTGAACTCTTTAATACATATATTTTAAGAAGTTAATTGGTGTCCATTTGAAACTTTCCTGGACAAGGCACAATTAGTGCTAGCAACAAAGGAGAAAGATGTTTTTAATATTATAAATGTCATTAAACCGCTGATATTCTACCTGCACTATACCATAATTTTGCATTCTAGAATTTCTCCAGTAGTTAAAT
This sequence comes from Molossus molossus, assembly GCF_014108415.1. NCBI lineage: Eukaryota > Metazoa > Chordata > Mammalia > Chiroptera > Molossidae > Molossus > Molossus molossus. The sequence goes on from NW_023425351.1 coordinate 16,469,000, forward strand.
TTTAATTTGTGTTGTTCTAAAGGAAGGTTTGATTGGTATCATTTTGCATTCAGTGATAACAATTGTACTTTTATTTAACTAAACTATATGGTTTATTTTCATGTAATTATACATTAATGTTATTGAATCCATACCCTTATACACCAAAACCACAGATTCCACAACTTAATCGGTAATGGGTAATTATGTGGATCAAAAATTTTAACAACATAAGGCTACTTAATAGTTTCTGTTCTTTACATTAGAAGTCATGACATGTTATTTGCCACGAGCCTATTACAGGGTAGCGGATGCCGTATAAAAGTATCATGGCAATTGCATAAATGTTAAAAAGTCACAGAATTTACAAAAACTTCAGTGCAAGACTAATTCCTAATTCCTCAACTTTGCTTTCTATGACATGGCATCTTTCTTTTGATTTTAAAAAGTTAATAGAAATAAGTCTGACTTAACAATAAGTTATATATTAGAGACAATTTGCAGTTTGGGGAGGTGTATTAAATAGAATATGATTCAATATCTTGCCTTATTTTTTTATGAAGCTGCCTGGTTAGAATCAGTGTTCAATGTTTGTTGAATGAATTAACAAATGAATCACTGAATGAATGGATACATGGATGAATTAATGCTAAAATGACTCTTTAAAGGCATAAAGTTTGTGAATATACCAGTGTTCTTCCATAGACTTGAATAAATATCTCATATTCCTGAGACTGCACCGGTCAGTTGACAACAGGGTATGTAATACTAATCTATCAGCATGTCAGGAAGCAAAAAATATCCTGTGAGAGATGTAAAGGTTTAAGCAGCCTGAGGATGGCTGGGGCAGGCAAGTCTGGTGTCCCTCTCTGGCTACTGAGTCCCCAAATGGCTTATACCTACCATTCTGTAGTGACATGGTGATCCCAAAGGATTTGTAAGGGTGGGTTTGGGTCCTCTTAACTCTAAGTTGTTGTTAGAACCTATAACCCACTGCAGGGAGAATAAGGACTTGGTGGGAACCTTGGTTCCACATCAGGATGTCTTGGGGACTGATGGCCCATGGCTAGCCATTAGCAAGGGTCTAATTAGACAAGTGGGCTTGCAGGACATGGGCAGGTACTCTGATCATAGAAACAGGAACACTGGTGATTAGACATGAGGCTGAGTAGTCGGAGAAGGTGACACAGTGGGCCTTCTGCATTTGACTACTGACTCAGGATTCTTCTCTGACTCGGGCTTATTTTTCTCCTTCAAGTCTCAGTGAGGCCAGGAGTTTAAAGGTTCTTTAATTTCCCAACTCTCTTGGGACCAAAGATCAATTATTCTATCTGATACTCTTGCATACTCCATGAGATGCAGAACTATGTTTTATTTTTTAAGCTAAAAAGTGACCACCAAAGAGTCAATCCATGCTTTCTGAAGACCTACGGGGTCCCAGTGCTGAATGCTGGAGAACAGGTGTGGACCTTCAACATGGTATCATCTTCCTTATCCCCCTTTATAGTGCCTTTTACCCCCTCCCAGTCTAGAGACCAGACTTTTCTCAGCAGTCTGAGCCATTCAGTGTCCCTTCTCCCCAGGAATGCTAAAAGCCAGTGGTGACAATCTACACAAATGGAAAGCAGATAGTTAGGAATAGTGGTATAAAATCTCAAGCTAATTCTTTTAATATTATCTTGGATCGTGATCATATTTAAAAAAAGGTAAATCGCAAATAAACATGCAAAATGATTCGCTCTAAAACATAGCCAGTATTCAGGATCCAAAGGATTTTAAAAAACTTAAAATCATATTATTGTTACATAATCAGACTCTCCCTAATCTTAAGCTACTCACTGGTCCTAGACACAGGACAGTCTCATCACATTGCTGGTGCTGAGATATACCCTACACAGTGCACCCTTGAGGGTCCAGGGGGCAGGAGCAAAAGGTCATGAAACGTGGGTTGGAGTGGGCTGTGCTATCACAATATTTAGCTAATTCTGGAATATATATAAACTTTTCAAGGCCACAAGGGGACTGTTGGAAGCATTAAAGTAGTAACTTCAAATTATAGTATCATCTTCCTAAAGAGAATATTTTTATAGTTCGAAATAATAGATTCAATGACTATTCCAAGTAATTTCCTTAAATGCTTACTATTGGAATTTACATATTTAGCTTATAAAGTGCTACATATTTCTTGATGAGAAGGAGACAGATTCCGGTCTGGTTGAGAGACCTCGGAATGACTCCCTCAGTGGCCGACAAGAATGGCCACAGAGCGTATGGGAAAGAATCGAGGCTCTGGAGCCCAGTAGAAAGGGCCTGCATCCAGGTTCTTTGAAGCATGTATTTGTGTGAGTTCTTGGGCAAATTTCTCACTCAGTGTGAGCTTAAGAATCAAAATCTGCTTTATGGAGTTCTTCGGAACATTGAAAACAAGAACATAAGATAGGTAAAGAGCCCAGTGATACACGTCTGTGACAAAGAAAGTTCCCCAAAAGGGCAGCTCTAGCACAGCTACAGTTATTTTCAGTGGGTTTATATGTGTCATAGATGGGTCATATCTCAGAGAAACAACTATGAACAGTACTAAAGAGAATTTAGACATCATTATAAAGGAATTTCAGTGTATTTGCCATTGATCAGGTCTCTCATATTGAAGCAAAGTGTACATCATATATTCACTTAATTACTCCCCATAAATAGCTAAGATAAAAATTTATCCTTCATTTAAAAAAATTTAAATATGATTTTATTAATTTTTTAGAGAGAGGAAAGGAGAGGGAAACACCGATGCGAGAGAGAAATATGGATCGGCTGCCTCCTGCACACGCCCTGCTGGGGATGGAGCCCACAACCCGGGCATGTGCCCTGACCGGGAATTGAACGGGGACCTCTCAGTCCATGGGATGATGCTCAGCCCACTGAGCCACACTGGTCAGGCCATCCTTTATTTTTTAAATATTAAATTATATTTTTTAAATCAAAGGATAAAAAGATAGTAAAAATAGTGAGCAGGCGAAGGATTACAATGACCTCATATCCAAAGGGCCACCACTCTGCTTTTTCAGAGAATTCTGCTGGCAGACCTGCAACCCAGGCGAATCAGTCCCTGACAGTTCCTCTCCTACAGGCCCAGGCAAAAGGCGAACCAATTCGTGAACCAGAATCTCAGAGTCTAAGTTTGCAACAGAAGCTCTGCTTTCTAACACACTGTCTGTGTCTGGAGAAAGGCTAACTTCCTCGCGAGATTCTTGGCAGGGAGGTCAAATTGCTAATCAGATGGACCATTTATCAGACTAGAAGCAAGAGACAGGGTTAGGAAAGTAACAGAGGATCCTTCTGATGTGTTTTGACTTGATCTGTTTGGAAGCTTTTCCAGCCATTAGACTGAAGTCATTGTCCTTCCTTATGTCCAGCCTTTCTCAGACTCCCCCTCAGTGAAAAAGGAAAGCACATTTCTCACCTGATTTCTCGAAGACTCGCCCTCCCTATCTGTTTAATTACACACTCACATTCCCTTTTAATCATATTGCTTCACACATTCCATGACCTGAGTAACAGGTTTACATTATTTTCTCCTTCTGCAATCCACATTTCCTTTGGCTACAGCCTGGTCTTATTTTTTATTCTTTTCCTACATTATTACATCTGGAAGTGGGATGTTAATTAGGCTGATTTTTCTTTCGACTATAGAAAATTCTTGTTTTCATACTGTCTAAAGAGAGTGTTAATATATGTTGACCAGGAACAAATAGTAGGTAATCTCTTCAGGCCTTTGCATTTTCTTCTCTTTTAAAAATTTAGTTTCTCCAGCAGAGGAACCTTGCATTTGTGGGTCACTGTCCACATATTGCAATCATTATATAGAGCACTCAATCTTTGGTGACAAGAAGTCTCACAATTCAGAAGAAGTTTTAAAATATCATCCTGTATATATCTTTAAATTATGTGATGGCCTCATGCAATCATGCATACACTAAAAATATGGCTATGGTTATAACATTGTAAAATATGTTTCTCATATAATTCTTTATTTGAAAGATAAATAGCACTGCCAATATACGAATACAGAATGCCTTAATTTTTAATCTGCAAAATAATTTCTGAAAGTTCATAATAGAAAAATGCCAATGTTTAAACATGTTTTATCTTCTATTATTGAAAATTCTTGTAGCGTGATTCAAATAACTGAACAGAAAGCAGAGTAAACAGGAGTTCATTAGAAAAATAATAAACTCCCTCTGTATGTTTTCAGAAGTTAAGATATTGCATATAATGGTGATTTCTCTCAAAAGAGTTGGAACAGCATCAACATTATCTCCTATTTCTTTTGAGGAGACTTTCAGAAGTAGGTAGCTTTCAGATTCTTTTGTCTCTGCGTGAACAAGGGTTGAGAGCTTGAGACTATAATCTATTACTGTAGAAAGCTTCAGTCTGTTACATAAATCATCTTAACACTCAGCAAGAATTGTCCAACAGTGCCAAGCCAATGATCCTGCAAACATTTTTTTGTCTTTCTTCACATGTTAGACAACAGCAATAAATCATGTTCATTTAAAAACACACAATGTACTAATTTTTCAAGCAACAGTTATCAAAATGCAATTTTTAGTAGAAAGTACATTTATTTTATTTGTGCTCATTAGTTTTTGTAACCCGTGTTGAGTAAAGGGAATGAGCGCCTTGTTCTCCAGAAGCATTTGTGGTGCACCTACTATGTGTAAGGCATCCTGTAAAGTGTGATTTGCAATACAAAAAATTCTAAGATGCAGTTTTTTACAAAGGAGGTAAATAAGAAGAGATATAAGTATTTAGGCTCCCAATAAAGAGCATCTTCAAAGTGTTAGGCTTGGTAATATCAGAATATAAATAAAAGAGGAATGATTTGAAGCTGGGGTGATGAAGGGATTGTTATAAGCAGATTTACCTTGATGATAGGGACTGAAGAGCAGATGCTTTGGCTGAGATGCAATAAGTGATCAAGGGAGGACCACATAACTGACAAATGCAGACTCCAGACAATTAAAGCAAGGAGGCTCAACAGCAAGGTCAGGTCTTTAACCTTAAAGCAAACTTCAAGGGCAAGACTGGTTCCACCAACCAAAGAACCTGTAGGGTACCAGGCCCCATGCAAGCCGCTAGTGAGTCTGGTTTTTATTGGATTATGGATTTTCATAATTGAAAAATCAGTGAGCAGTCTGAATGAGACCAGAAAATAGGGTCAACTTGATGCCACCTAAGAGAATGTCTGACATGGGCTCTTCCTAAGGCTAGGACAGGCTGAAACTTGGAGGAGTCAGGGGTATCTGGGCCGTAAGCCAAGAACTCTCAGGTCAGGGGAGGGTGGGCAGGACAGTTCACGCTCCTCTGTGAATCATGACTGGTGCCAGGGCCTCCACTCTAGGGACCAAAAGTTCTTAACATTTACATATACACCTTTTTCCTGTCATGATTCATTAATGATACTGAAATGGGGAAGAGATTTGTTCTCTAAGTATTGTATGGGGTATATGTGAGTCTCCAAACTGTATTTTTAGGGGATATTTAAAAACTAACTGTTGAGTGCAGTTATTATAAGGGCCTCCTCTCTGGCTTGAAAAAACCCAAAAAAACAAGTTTCTGGGAAACAAAAAATATACTCTTGCCACAACCCACAATTGGATGATTAGGGAGAGCAGATTAAAGTGCAGAAGCTACTTCTAAAACCCTAGTAGGGATCCAAGGATGTTCTTCTGGTAATAGGTTATCATTCCACATTCAGTGTTTAAAGGGGATAATTAAAATATTTAAATTCAATTGTTTAGCACACAGTTTTATGTACAAATAAAGTCTACACTTTTTTTAGTATTCCAGATTTTTCAAATCTCAATTTAGTTAATATATTCTGAGATTTAGGTTTATGCTTTTTTGCTTCATTTTATAAATAATCCATATTAACCAGAAAAAAAAGAAGAAAATATACATGAAAAAAAAATCACTCTTAAACCAACTATTCTGGTAAGAAAACACACACACTATTAAAACGTGTATCTTTCAAGATTTTTTAGTTCATATTTGCTATTTTGTTTTAAGTTTTCGATTTTGTTTTTAATAACAAAAGTCAGAAATGCAACAGTGAGCTAGAAATGCTACATGCAAATCTCAGCTCATCTCTTAGTATATGTATTTACTCAATTTCTCTAAGCCTTAGTTCCCAAATCTGTAAAATAAGGATGATAAATCATGTTCAGTTCATTAAAGGTATATCAAGATTAAATGAGGTAATATAAATAATCTGAGAAATACATTGGCTCATAAGAGAATCAGTAAATGTTAGCTACATTATTATTACATCATCATACAATTTAATCTGATCACTTAAAATAGATTATGAATAACTTTTCATGTCAATTAATATTATCTACATTATTATCTAAATAGCTGTAAATTATATCATTGTGTGCATTTCTATAATTTATTCCATTGGTTTTTTTTTATTACCAAACATTTACGGTGTTTCTGATTTTTCTCTGTTAAGAAGCACGCTGTGATAAATAACTTTATCCATTTTTCCTTATGATAATATTCTAGAGTACTAAATAAATACTCAAATGGAATCACAGAATACTCAAAAGGTGACCTCAGAGACTATGTCTCCACTTTACAGATGAGAAAACTGAGGCCCAAACATGAAATAACTTGCTTGTATTTAGAGAACTAGAGGGGCACAAGGGAAACTCATAGCATCATTATGAAGTTGTCTTTTACATTTAATAATTAAATAAAATGCATTAGGTTTTTTCTTTTAATCCTCACCCGAGGATATGTTCATTGATTTTAGAGAAAGAAAGGGGGGGAAGAGAGAGGGAGAGAAACATCAGTGTAAGAGAGAAACATAGATTGGTTTCTTCTTGTATGTGCCCCAACTGGAGATCGAACCCAAAACCTGGGTATGTGCCCTAATTGGGAATAGAACCCGTGGCCCTTCGATGCTGCTGCAGACAACGGAGCCACCTGGCCAAGTCCACTGGCATTTAATATACTATTTTAAAATACTTACTGCCTTTGAGCTTTAATATATTTTCTTTTTTACAATGATTTTTATTCATGGTCAGGTTCTATTTGCTAAATCATACGCAGACAGAAAACACGGAGTTGAACACAGTATTGGCCTGTTTTTCTACACACATAATTTATATGTAAACTAAAATATACATGCTTTATGTCTTTATGGCCATTCTTTTCATTTTTGCCTATTGTGTGGAAATCAGTAAATGCTGGGTTTGTAAGCTCACATTCGGCACAAGGGAACCAGGTGAGCAGAGGAAGAGACTTGAGCAGATGGCCTGGGCTCTCGGTTTGCTCCTCCCTCAAACAAGGCACCATTCCTACTCCTCAGATTCCGACATGCAGCCCCGGCTCTGGAGCACTTACCAGGGACCCACTGCAAGTGGCTGCCTAGATATTTGAGGATCATCTCATGTCCTGAAGTCTTTCCTCAAAGAAAGTTTACAGTGAAGTGGAGCTGAAGATGAGGACATGGAAAAAAACAATACTGAATAGAGACAATTTCTATTTGATGAAGATAAAACCCATCATCCTTGAATTACTAGGACGGGGTTCTCTGGGGAAGACAGCAGAAAGGGGGGTGCAGAGACCCCTGTGCTCCGTCTACCTTCTGGAGGAGAAAAGGAAAGGCGGCCGTGGGTAGGAAGGTCCTAGACTCCGAGAAGGAAACTGAGAATACAGAGGAGGCAGAACAGCACAGTGGCAAAGCTTGGAAAAGAGGAGAAGGAAGGAATTACTGGTCTGGATAAAAGAAGACAGGGACATTTGTTGATCAGAATTTTTGTCTTCCTTTTGTTAAGTTGTATGATTTCTTTATATATTTTGGAAATTAACCCCTTATCAGATGTATCAGTGACAAACATGTTCTCCCACACAATAGGATCCCTTTTTGGACCTAAATAGACACTTTTCTAAGAGGCATATAAAAAAATGCTCAGCATCACTAATCATCAGAGAGATGCAAATTAAAACAACAATGGGGTTTCACCTCACACCTGTCAGAATGGCCGCCATCAACAAATCATCAAACAACAAGTGCTGACGAGGGTGTGGAGAAAAGGGGACTCTAGTGCACTGCTGGTGGGAATGCAGACTGGTGCAGCCACTATGGAAAATGGAATGGAGTTTCCTCAAAAAATTAAAAGTGAGACTGCCATTTGATCCAGTGATCCCACTTCTAGGAATATATCCCAAGAAGCCTGAAATACCAATCAGAAAGAATATTTTCACCCTATGTTCAAAGCAGTGCTATTTATAATAGTTAAGATCTGGAAACAGTCCAAGTGTCCATCAGTAGATGTATGGGTAAAAAAAAAACTGTGTTACATATACACAATAGAATACTATGCAGCTGTTAAAAAGAAGGATCTCTTATTCTTTTAGATGACATGGAAGGACCTGGAGAGTATTATGCTAAGTGAAATAAGCCAATCAGAGAAACACAAGTATCACATGATCTCACTTATTTGTGGAACATAATGAACAAAATAAACTGATGAGCAAAATAGATCCAGAGACATGGAAGCATGGAACAGACTGATGAACCTCCGAGGGAAGGGAGCCATGGGGTGGGAAGAGATTAACGAAAGACCTAATATATATATATATCTGCATAACCCATGGACACAGACAATAGGTCAGCGAGGCCTGCGTGGGGGCAGTGAAACCATGGTGAAGGAGGCCAATGGGGGGAAAGTGAGGGAACATCTATAATACTTTCAACAATAAAGATAAAAATATTAAAAGGAAAAAAGAAACCAGGGACAACAAATAAACACCTCACCTTGTACAGCTCTTTTTGTGTATTTGAAAAGAGATAAAATTGCTGCTTTTGTAGGTAAAAGATGGTCATATATCTGCAATTTCATTTGGTTCAACCTAATGTTTTCAGAACATTTGCACACACATTAACACATTGTAGTTATCTCAATACTAACAAGGATTAAGGTTAGGATGTCAAGATTCTAAAATAAAATGAAGCGTGGCTGACCAAGGATGGACTCTGATATGGGTGTTAGGCCTTCCCAGGCCAGTATCCTAGCTCTGATATTTACTTTTTAAAGCCTTTTCATTTTTATTTTTGTTTTTCCTATCACTCTACTTCTCTTGTCCTTGCTGAATTATTGTATTAAGTGTGATAATGGACGCAAAGCCATTTCTTAGTTCCTCACCAGACACAAGTAGCGGCCAAGTGACAGCTATTATTATTATTCTGGATCTAATTCATTCATCACACTGTGTGTAGGGGAATGTTAACCTAAACTTCCAGCCAAGCAGAAACTTTCTGTTAAAACTTAACCATCATGTTGATAAGCAAGAAGTTAACTGAACTCAGAACATAAGAAAGCAGCAGTAGATACTCGGTACAGAGGAGTCCAGTCTGCCTCTGAGGTAGCTTCCGTGTCAGGCTGCTGGCTCTGCCCCACCCTGCAGTCTTATTCCCTGTCCCCAACCACCGTTCCTCTAAGGCCCCTCGCTTTGTGAGTTCAGAAAATAAACTCACAGCGGATTTAGCTCTTCTTGAGGGAGGGCCTTCTCCTGAAATGTCAGAAAGCCCAGCTGCATATAGGAAAGCCTTCATTATTAACTCCAATCATGGCCATCAGAGCCCTTGTGAGTTTCAGACCAGGCTATTGCATTTGAATAATTTGATACTAGGACTCACAAGTCACTTGTTTGACTGCTAGCGAAAAGCTCAATCATCAGAACTTATAAACAGCAAGGAATGTATAGAGAGCATTTTCCAAGACACTCACCAATTACTTTCAAACCATTAGGGTTATAGGTATACATTTTTATATCCAAACTGAGAAATAATATAGATCAGAAAACATACAGGAGAAAGAAAAAAGTATGGATATAGATGAAGATTAAACTGAAACCTTTTTGAGTTTCTGGGAAGTCTAGCTAAATCCGCTCCCAAACTGAGGAACCGAAACTGCGAAGGGAAACTTGACACTTTTTTAAAGGTGTTTGGGTGACGGATGAGGATACAAGAAGGAAGTCCCAGAAGAGATGCAGGTGGGTGGAAAAAAACCCTCAGCTTTTCCAAGCCTCAGCGTTCTTGTACTACAAATGGACAAAATCACTCTTACTTGATATATTCGCATAACAAAATCTGAGGGTTTGTTTAGAATCCTCTTTAAGTGCCTTGGAAATGGAGACAGGTGTCATTGTTCAACATATAACCATCTTAGGTTAAATATTATATTGACTTTTTTAGACATTCTTTAGTGACAGGTTTATTATAATAAATGCCAGGGGAAAAAATCTAGTACGTTTTATATTGTAAAATTTAAGAGGGGGACCACTTAATTTTTTGTAATCGTTCATATGCTAAAGTGAAAAAAAATTCTTCAAAACACAATTTTGAACAAGCCGAAGGGCTGTGCTCAGGATGAGTCGCTGCACCAGAGCCTGGCACTCAGATGTCTCGGTGTCACTAACCTCCAAATGGAGCTCGATGCTTTGCGAATTTGGTTTTACCACCATCGATATTCCATTCAGATATTTTCATAATTTTTATCACTGAAATTCACTTCCCTGATGCTTGAAAAACATACTGTCAGACAATTATAATAAAATTGTTGAGCATATCAGCAACAAACATTTATTTTCTGAAGTAAAAAATGAGTCTTATGTTCACAAATCCCACAGCTTGGAAATGTATATGATACACAACATTTAACCTGTCAGCAGCCTCATTAGTGTCAATGAGTGGGAACTAGCAATCAGTAGATGGTGTGCTCTACATGTGTTTATGTTTTAAAATGTTCCTGAAATAGCTCCATTAAAGAGGTGGATGTAAAACATTTCTGCTGGACAAATGAATTTCAGTTTAAATTTTATGGTCTACTTAAATTTTTTGAAGAATTCATATTCTCATGTTAAATGATCATTTATAGCTACCAGAGTCAAAAACCAACTAAAAAGATATTAAATAATAAAGACTTGGGTAAAAAATAATCTGAAGTTCAACCACACCAATATGTAAATAATGAAGAAAATACGCAGAAAGACTGATGTGTGTTTGGCTATCAAGCGCCCTAAGATATATGTTTGTATGGCACCCGTATTCAGTATCCATACAGCTATTAAGACATTTTTATAAACTGTAAGAAATATGTGCGCTATTTCAAGATATAATTCTGAAAAACAGACTTCTATGTAAGAAGCCAATTTAGGAAGAAAACAACATAAACAATAGTAACTTGTGTGCTCAAGTGAAGCATCTTTTTAATTTTGAGTAATGAAGATGTCAAGCCAAATGCTAGAGTAGTTTAACTTAATTAGGTGGCCTATTTTTCCAGGCATCCTTTCATTTCCCATTGAAAACTCAGCTTGTATGCAAGGCAACAAGAGCAATTTTGTCTGTAATGAATACCTCCGGGACTGCACAGAGTAATCATTTGAATGTTACACTGAAGACTGGTTTGAGTAACTAGTTTGAGCTTGTTAAGATGCCAGACTTTGTTGGACTAACTAGATTACTCAAAGCACAGCAGCTTTGCCATGTTATTGGGTCAATGGTCAAAAAGTCAAGTTGACTTTACTCCTGAAATTTCTGCCAAAAGGAACCAATCTAAAAGTAATTGGTCTAATTTATAGTTCAAATTTATGTCATGATCATGGAAATTTTATGGCACATAGACAAGAATTTTTTTTCCAAAGTGCTCTTAGAAATACATTTTCCAGGCCCTTTTGTTATACCTCATTTACATTTCAATCTGGAGAATTTTCTCATTAGAAAAACATGTAATTAAAAATATAGATCCAGTTATTAATGTTTTCAAACTCAAAACATTATAATTCTAACAGATTTAATAAAATATTGTACAAAAAGGAATGTGGAGAGTCCTCTTGGTTCCACAACCATTGTATTTGCTTGGTTCCACAGCAACATGACTTTCTTTGTAATAAGAACTGTCTATTGTTATCTAGTCTATTATCACACTAATTCTTCGAGTCCTGTACTTGAAACGATTCTCTGAAAAGATGGGAGAGCTTGTGCCTATTGCCGATGTGTTGAGGCGTTGACACCAGACAGAGGGGTTGCTAGTAGAACTGAATGGGCAGGGCCAGATTTGCAAAATGTCAGTAATGCAGGCTGAAAATCTTTGCAAGCAGAAAACTCAAAGAATTAATGTGATTTTAAAACGTATACAAAATATTTGAATTCATTTACTCATCTTTCACCAAGAAATGTTGCATACCTCTGTTGTGTTACTCTAGGCACAGGAGATCCAGAGAGAAACAATAGTGAGTCCTATCTTCAGAAGCTCATAATCAAGTGAGCACAAGAAGGAAGCCAGTGCCCATTTTAGGGCACTACGCGCCACAGACGGGCCAATATGTGCATCAATAACTCCGACTTGTACACACTACACTAGACTCACTGAATTGTGAGTAGGGAAGAAACAAGGATCATTCAGCAACAGTGGGAGGAGAAATGTTCAGGTGACAGTGGGATGAGATGAGACGAGTTAATGAGAAACCGTGGGGCTTGGAACTTGGGCAGTAATTCCGAACAAAGAAAAGAGGAGACAGATTCAAAAGTTATGCAAAAATGTAGTCAACACTATCTGCAATTAACTCAGGGCTGAGTGATAAGGGAGACTGTCCAAGTCCCTGTCTTGAGAGACTGAGTAGGTGGTGTGAACTGTTGACTACAGGCAATACAGGAAAAAAAGAAGGTTAAGGGGTGAGGGAGTAGGTTGGAGGTGATGAATTTCGATTTGATGCATTGATAGGTTGAGCCCGAGCTGTTGTCAGGGACAAGTGTCCAGGGAAGTTAAAAATAAAACTCACATGAGGGGGATGCTCTAGATACACAGGGGCTCTTCAGCTTTTATATGTAAAATGTGTGGTTTAAAATGTATGTCCAGTGCTCAGTTGTGAGATTCTAGGAAAAAAATAATGTTGCTCTATTTTCTCATTGTTATTTTTTTAAACTTGAGATTTGAGGGCCCGGGTAAAAGACAATTTCACTGGGGAAAAAGGAAAGAAACACAGAGAGAAACCTGATCACAACTTGAAAAATAATCTAAAATGGGGTCTCAGGTCAAGACATTTAATATTTTGAGTTTACTATGATGCTCAGAATTAACAACAAAAATTGGTTCATGCTTAAGGGATATTTGTTCATGGAAAAAAGGAGGCAGAAAGGAAAGGAAGAAGGGGGAAGGGAAGGGAAGGAATCAAAGAAACAAGGGGGTAGGGCTGCAAACCAAACAGGAGGAAATGTTTTAGTGGAGTAGAGGCCATGGTCAAGGAGGAAGTGACTTATTGAAAATAAGTTACAATCAAGTAACCAAAGCTTCTCATGACTTGTCTTCGGAAAACTCTTCTGATTCTCCCTATTAAGTGACGATTTCTTCTATATGATCACCCATCTTCCCACAATAACCCCAGTGAGGCATGAAGGAGAGGACTTCCAGTGCCGGAGAACTGATGAAATGTGTTGTCAGCATGTGTGACGGTATCCAGGGAAAATAAGAAAGAATGATAAAATGTAACGGCAAATATTAAAAACTAAATGTAAAGAAACTACCTTTGTGCCATAGAAAGGTCTGATCAAGAGGACCAGACTCCTCTTCTGTTTCCTTTGATGTATACCATTCAGATGAATACCTGTGGCTTGAGTACAATCACAGGTGGGCCTCCAGGAGGTATTGTAATTCTAGGGGCTGGACTTTTTTAAGGAAAAGAGAAGGACCTCATAGCCTGTGAATCTGAGTGGGCCTGGGGAATTCTGGAGAAGAGGCTGAGCTTGGGTAAGAAGCCCAACCCTCTCTGCCTATTGTGTATTCCGGGACATGGTCAATCAAACATGACAGGTTAGGAATGAGAAAGGAGTGAGTTGATGAGGGACGATTAGTCACTCTTCAGCTGGCTTCCCTCTCATTAGCCCACTCTCACTTTCCCACAAACTCTGCAGGAGGTAACCTACAATTTCATGAGGTACCATGAAACATGGGTCCTCTTAGCCTGGGTCTGGAAACACACACAAAAATATTGCATTGAATGGTTCAAATTCTATCCAGAGTAAAAACATTTTAAATGGTGTTTAAATTAAAGCACTCAGTGGCCAGCACACTTGAGCTATTATGGGAGAAAATAGCCAATATTCCAAGAATGGAACCAGAGAGAAGTGGGAAATGTCACAAGTTTTTATTATGTACTTGTCAGGCTTATTATGTGGTGGTATATTCAATTTAAAACTGCCTATCAATTACAAAATTATATGCAAAATATTTTAAGGATTTGTATACACCCACTTAAGAGGTATAGAACGCATGCAGTAGATAGTGCCAAAGAGCCCCTTGGGACTGTCTAAAAGAATATCATTAATTTTTACAGTGTACTTCCATTGCTGGAGCTAGTCCAGCATTGGCTTTCTATAAAAATCATTTCAAGTTTAGAATTATGCTATTTGCTTGCAGCAACATCACAGGAGCAGTAGTGCACCATATGTTCCTACTTAGCAACTTAGTCTGTAAGTCCCAAAGCATGTACTGATTTGAAAATTGAACAGGAATTATAATTGTTGAGTGATGCTATGAGGCAAGTTGTCTTGGATTACTAAACTATGCAGATGTTTGATGTTATGTAGGAAAAGGAACAAAACTTTTCCTCTTTTCCTGCAGGATGACTAAAATCTCATTTATGGTTGCCAAAAGGGGTAAATTGATTAAAACTCCCTAAAAGAATACCAGGTAATGAATTCTTGAACACACTTTATTACAGTAAACAAAAGAAATGGTAGGTACAAAATTTAGCTAAGGCCATTCAACGTATGCAATTTGTGAAGTTTATTTCACCCCCTGAGTGTGTATTATCTTACATTAGCCTAATTTTTAAAAGCAGCACATTCTAAAAACTTTTTGTATATGCTGCATTATTAAAAACAGTTTGATTCCAGCATACAACCTGCCATATCTTTCCAAAGACAAAGTATTTGGAGCTCTTGACTTCTTCATAAATTTTCACTGGTATTTAAAACATTCCTAGTAACTCCTGAGTGGAATATTAAGAAAAATAATGTTAGCTGTGTGATTTTAGTCAGGGCTTAATATTATCTGTTGTACTTGAATTGACAAATCTAAGGACCCAAGCTGTTGTGATGTATATGCTTTGAATTTCTAATCCTTGATCCAAAAGTCTTTAAGAAGGACATAATGATTCTCTGAGAGGGAGCAGCTGCTTTATAACGGCAATCACTTATTGAGTTTGTGTTTCTACTGTTTCAAGCAAATTCAATTAGCCCTTACACTTCAAAACCCTAAAGGCACCAAAGAGATGATACTGGGTTGCTCTAATCTAATAGTAATACTAAACTTGTCAGTACAGTTTTGGGATTGATGGTTAGAAGAAAATTAATAGTAACATTTTTCATTTTTTAATCAAACAGTCCTATTCAGAACCACCTATGGATCTCGGAGGCTACTTAGCTGAATGAATTTAGTTCAGTGAGAATTTTAAATGCAAAGCTCAGCCTTCCAAAGGTATTCTGAACATGATCAACTCAGCTGAACGGAAGGAAATGTTGTCCAGATCTTTGAACTTCATGATGACCTTCTCATCTGAACAATATAGTGTGGTTTCTAGAATGTCTGCCAGAGGAGGCAGTGATCATAGTGACTTCTAAATGCAAAGTTCACCATGAGGCAGGCCTGCCTCTGTTTTGAGTTAAACTGAAGACATCTTGTTTTTAGAGACATTTCAAAGCCCCACAAAGTGCACCCCTAATGTATACATTAGATTTAATTCACTGACAACCACCATGGAAGAACAATAGAAGTTTTCTAATCCCCCTGCCCCACCCCCTCCCAGTTAACAAATCCGTTTGGGCAGATATGCAGGTGTTGAAAACAATAGTATTATGTTAGAGTTTCCACCACAGTCATTGTTACAGGAAACTCCCAGCTACCATGGTTTTATAGTCTTCTAGGAAAAAAATATGTTCAAGTCCACAAATGCTCCTGTGAACTCGCCCTCACTTTCATTCATTCATTCATTTATTTTTGCTTGTGGTGTTCTTACATATTACGTTAACCTGGTACCCTAGGGCAGTTATAATTTTACTTTAAATGCCCTTGTTGGATTAAAGGGCCTGATCTTAAGTATCTAAAAGTAAACAGCCAAGCACTGACTTTTATAAATGTAACCATTTATGTTTTCATTGGACTTTTGTTGTCACCTCTCGTGATTAAATACCTTGTCACCCATTCCTAGTGAAATGGATACAAACGTGCCCTTGAAAGATTTCAATCATATCATGCCTTCTGGCTTGAGAGCTACCCACCCAGTAGATTCCAAAAGCAGCCATATAG
Source organism: Molossus molossus (assembly GCF_014108415.1). NCBI lineage: Eukaryota > Metazoa > Chordata > Mammalia > Chiroptera > Molossidae > Molossus > Molossus molossus. The sequence goes on from NW_023425351.1 coordinate 16,485,349, forward strand.
CACTCATCAGCCATGTGATCTTGGTTATAAATATAACACTTTATTGAAAACTGCCCCAACAGTGGCTAATTAAAGGTATTTGTGACATGTGTATCTTATAATGATTAACTTGTCTCCAGTCAGAAGCACAAATAACCTGCACCTGTAAAGACTTTATTTCCTAAAGGTAAAACAACTGTTTAGGAAAGATCATGCTGGCAAAACAGCTGCTTGCCGTTCTGGAGGGGAAACAAGGTAGTATCTTTCAACAAATGCCAACTCCGGTGTTTTCTCAGCTCTATCTCATTAACTGGAAACAAGGCTTAAATGCTTTGTTTATAAATTATGATTATTCCTGATTGCGGCAGTTACTGATAGTGCTACTCATTTGCAATGCAACTCTTTGAATTTGTTTAATTACAATTTGAAACAAGGCAGAGAAGATTAATTAACCCACCTGGCTGGCTGGCACGTAGTCCTGGCTCGGCTCTGTCATGCTCATATACATGTTCTCACCGTCAAACTGCGAATGAAATAATAGTAAACATTCAGCAATCTTGACTGAGGACAGGTTTTGTTGTTGTTGTTGCTGCTTGTTTGTTTGTTTGTTTGTTTTTCACCATCATACTAAAAAACAGTGGCCATAAAAAAAAAATACTGTGGTTGGGAATATGGAAAATCTGTCCTAGTGAGTAAGCACATCTTTCCTTTGATGTTTCTGCTGTCATCCTTCCTGACCCTGAATGTCAGTGATTTGGAGTAATTAGTGCTCTAGTAATTACAGCAAGCAAGCAAGAAATGAATGGTTTCCTTTCATCTGCAATCTGTTTTAAAACAAAATGGTTCATTTTGGGCACCCTGTATACATACTGAAGTTCAGTTGTAATGAAGTATTAAATGAATGGCACGATTTCTAGGGGGAAAAGATAATGGAAAATAAACTAAGGCACAGCTCAATGCATTCTGAGTTTAGCTCTCAAAAATGAAAAAGTGCAGAGTTTTCATAATAGACTAGAACTGGCTTCATCAAAATAGCCTTATGATTAAAATTTTTAGCTTGATAATAATATTTGAGAAAAGCATATGCCACTACATCTGTGGCTAAGAATGATAACAGCAATGAATAACAATACAAATATACAGGCTCAATTTTTAAATTTCCCTCGCTGAAGTTTTTCGAAGACATAGAATTAATATAAGTATTACATATGCAGAGAAATTCACACACAAGTTTACAAGTTAGGAACAAGATGGGAGGAGGAAATTCCCAGAAACTGCAGAAAGATGGACTAGTTCAAGCAACAGCATTGTAACAACAACAACATACTTTCCATTAGTTGGGTTTTTGAAAGTAGTAATCACTCCATTCAGACTTAATCCTCAGCTATCTTTAGTCATTTGATAAATGGGAAAGGCATTCCTTTTTTCGTTAGAGGAAAATTTTTCCCAAGGAAATAATCAAATGGACTAATAAAGCCAGCGTCAAAGGGCTGAGTCTGAATATTCGTTCCCCGGCAGACTAATTTCAGACATTGGAACTTGGAAATCAAAAAAATGACTTTTCAAGGCAGAATGGTGTTATTGATGGAGGTGCAAACACAAAGTAATGTGGACTTTTTATGCCGTCAAAATAGAAAAAAATTGTGCTATAGACATCGCACTTTGCCATCTATGAGCTACTAGCTCAAGAAGCTTGTACAAAATCTAGGGACACACCGAAGCCTGTGAACTGTAGTCAGCAGCAGTGGGTGCTCTGAAGATTCACATAAACTCAACTGTATGAGTGAAGACCTCCCTAAGGACACTGAGGCACTCAGGAAGTTAAGTTCAAAGAACCAAAAATTTCTTTAACTATCATCCTGCAAATATATTTCATGTTATGTGAACAAGCTTATCTAAACAGAGATGAAGTCACTTATTGAATGGTGTGGTTGTTAAGACAAACCAGAAATAGCACACCAAGAAAAGACTAGCTGGACATTTTGGTTGCTTTGTCATCTGGCTCAAGAGTCCTGAGCCCAAGTGACTTACCCAAGGTAGCTTTTCCATCAGTCAGGTGATCGATCACCTTCAACCCCAAGAGAGTTGTAGCCCCGGTCAATCTGCCTGTTACTTCTGACAACTCCAAACCTTACAAAGCATCATTTAACATTTCTCCACCCTCACCCACTGTTGGTTTGTTTGCAAATGTTTTTATTGCTAAGATGCCAAAGAACCATTTAAAATATGGACAGTTTCTCTGATTATAACAAACTAAATCGAACAGAAGTAGTGAAGTGAATCAAACACTCCACTGCCTATGCATATTCTATAAATGTGTTACTTTCTATTTCATCTTCTCTAACTCATTTGCTAAATCCGGTATCATTTTTCAAGCCAACTAAGGCTTTGGAGTTTTGGTTTTAGTCTATCCAAAGTGTATGCTAATTAAGCATATTCAATGTTACTGCTCTTGACAAGGACTCTTTACTCAAAAAGTACCAATGCTTAAGTAACATTGAGCCAAGGCTGAAATAGCATATTACAATAAAAGGTATGGTTCTATAGGCATAACTATTTTATTGAATACATTCTATATCCCATCACCTACCTGCATCTTTACAATGAATGATGGGTATTATCTGATTTAATCTTCATAAAAACCAAGATTTAGATATTATTACCCACATTTTACAAATGTGGGCTATATTGAACTAAAAATCTTCTGCACGGCAAAAGAAACCATCAACAAAACAAGACAACCAAACAAATGGGAGAAGATATTTTAAATAATATCTTTGATAAGGGGTTAATATCCAAAATATATAAAGAACTCATACAACTCAACAATAGGACAACAGACAATCCAATTAAAAAATGGGCAGAGGACCTGAACAGACACTTCTCCCAAAAAGATATATATATGGCCAACAGATATATGAAAAGATTCTCAGCTTCACTATCTATTAGGAAAATGCAAATCAAAACTACAATAAGCCCTGATGACTGCATGGCTCTATCAGCTGGAGTGTCGTTTCATACACCAAAAGGTTGTAGTTTTGATTCCCGGTCAGGGCATGTACCTAGGTTGAGGGTTCTAATGATTGCTGTTTCTCTTTCACATTGATATTTCTCTCTCTCTCTCTCTCTCTCTCTCTCTTTCTCTCTCTCTCTCTCTCTCTCTCTCTCTCTCTCTCTCTCTCTCATCCTGTCTCTTGGACATACTCTTGGACTAAGGAGGAAAAATAAGCCAAGTTCTCAGTGGGCACCCATGCCCTCCCCACATAGACAGTGTTAGGTTAATGTTATCATTGTACTTTTCACAGTTCCACCCAATCCCACCCTTTCCAGGAGCTGGTTCCAAGGATCTCAACAGGCCTCATGCAGATGCAACATGCTTAGAATTCAAACTGGCATGGACATATGTCAAGCTGTCATACAAAGTAGAGTTATATAATGCAATAAAGTCCTAGAATGGTGGTCTTGGAAAGGTCTCTGAAGGCATCTTATCTGAACCCTTCATGTTATGATAGAAAGGAACAGACTTGTATTGGCCATGTGGTCCATCTGTGAATAGAATAAATGTCTGGATTTCCAGTAAAAGAGTCAACTATAACATACTGCTCTATACTCCATCACTCATAAAAAGTAGGGGATCAGACACTACAACCATTTGTGCATGGCTTGTTTGTATACCCCACAGTCCTGAAGGCACAGCATTTGCTTTATCACACCAATGACCCCACTTTACTTCACTTGGACAACATATTAGATGAAACTTATTAATAATTATTGCAATAACATTGTTTCATTCAAAATTGCTAACTACATTGCTTTACTCTTTATGTTTATCACAGTTATTAATTCGAAGAATCAACTGAATTTAGGCATTAGAACTTTTCAAAATGTATCTAAGCATACCAGGACTTTTAATTTCCATGTTTCCTCTACTTAAAACCTGAAGCAAAGTTTGAAAAAAACAAATAGGCTGACTTATTTGAATCTAAATGTAAATGGCATCAGCTCAGGATTAGCCTTTCTGACCAAGTGCTTTATACTCTTTATTGTGTTTTTATTTCAAAGCACCAGGGGATGCAATCACATAAAAAGTCATTTATAATCTTTACTCCAGTTTTTTGAAATTGTTTTTAGAGGATATTAACCAAACCCATAATCCCAAAGAGCTTTTCAAACTAGGTAGTTATTACTTCTTCTATTTAAAAACTGAAAGCAGACATCCAACACCGTCTGAACATAGTGAATGATGAGCAAAAACGGGCAATATTCGGCTACCGAAACCACTAAAACAAGAAAAATCAAAGATAGAATGTGAAGTGTAAATCAATCATTAGCTGGTACAGGAAATGGGATCTTTTTAAGGAAACCATTAGAAGAAAACCAGAAAACTGCTGCGGGGAGGTCAGGGTGGGGAGCCTCATGGAATGCATGAAACAGTACCACATTGTATGGCCCATAAAGGGAAGCCTTACATTTCTGGATATTTCCTGAAGGAATTTTTGATACTTTGATTTTTTTTTTTAAAGAGAGCTAAATATGGAAATGTTTATAATAGGAAGTTAATTTGACATTTCTTAGAAGATGCATTATAATAAATCATTATAAGAAAGGGTAATAGTCTCAAAATAAAAATACTCATTTTTGTATTGCTTAGCTCAATATAAGACTAGAAGTCATACTAGTTGTTTTTTGTCATGGAAGAAATAACTTCGGTTTGGGCCACGAAACCAAAGACTTGGGCTTTTTCGTGTAGAGCAAGGCGTCGTGAAAGCTCTGAGCTCAACGGAGATAACGACCGCTGAGCACAGCTACCACGGCCGTTCACTCCCACAGTAACCGCTCCTACTAGAACCAATGTTAATGCAGCAATAGGAGTGGAGCGAGGCACACTCCTACACCACTGTGCATCCTCCACTGTCTACAAAATCGGTCAGGAGGCACTAGAGAGAGAATCCGTGTTTATCTTCCACCTTCAAGGCTGAAGTTGTTGACACAATAATGTAAGGCTGCCCACCTCTGTGTCAACAGGCTGAATGAAACCCGTGCTGAGCACAGTGGGCCAGAAAAGTGGGTGGCAGGGCAGGGAAAGCCGACCAGCCGAGCTCAGGCTACCGACACCCAAGGATGAGAAAGCAGAGTTCCTCTATCAGTGCTTTGAATGGATGTGTGTTACAACCTGGGAGCACACAGTGCTGAACCAGGAAAGAGAAATCCGGCTCAGTTGGGCTCCTGTCACTTGAGCTTGAGTGGTTAACATGCTGCTGAAAATCTGAATTGGAGAGGAAATGTGATCTGGGCACAGCTTGGCTGCTGGAAGACTTGGCCACTGGAGGAGAGAGAGTGAACATGACGCCACTCACAACTAGACTATCATAACCACAACTTAAAATCTGGACTCTGTTTGGAACTGAATCGATATTATCATTTTTGTCCCAGTAATGTGCTTATTTGAGAAAGAACTGCATATCCTATTTCCTTTGTTAACTTTGAGACCTGAAATTTTCAATAATAATGCTAGTACTTGTAAATGCTGTCCTATGCCCAGACTCTGTGCACGACTCAGAGAAAGTCCTAACAGCATTTCCCTCTGCTGCTACGGGCATGGCTGCCATACAATATTGGTTGGTTTGTTTTCTCAAGTTCTGCATTAGAATAATGACGCTGTCATGGTCCAAACCAGTTTTGACCTTTGAAGGCACTTTCTAATTGCATTCAATATATTAAGGCATTTCATTTTTAGAACAGTCTTGTAATATGGTGACTGTTACTACTTCCATTTCACAGATGACAAAACTGAGACTCAGAGGAGTTAAATCACTTGTGTGAGACAGATCCGATCGCATCTGCTCAGCCTGCCTGGCCCTCAGGCCTTGGCCACTGGCTTTCGCTTCTAGGAATGGATGACACCATTCCCGCGGTCATGCAGCCCCGGAAATACTCCTTGTGCTGCCACCACAGCTACTGTCCTGGGTGCCCAAAGCCTGAAACCAACTTACATCAAGAGGCTCTGCACCTGGGCTGGAGCCTAAGAGATTCTGCCTTCCCCCCAGTCAGTGCAGAGGGCTGGGATAACTCCTGAGCGTGCAGAGGAAGTATGGCCCGGTGGAGAGCACAGGCCCAAGCGGGGCCTGGAGACTCTAGAGAAGTCCCTCTTGCCCAGCAACCAGCGGTGACTGGTTGCAAAGCTGTGGCAGCATGAAAACATGTGCCTTCTGTTTTGCTCTCCCTGCCTCCCTGCGCACTTCCTTGCTCCCTCACTCCTGTTTTTCGGGGAGTGCACCCCCAGAGCTAACACGCCACTCTCCCTGCAGGCCCCACTTTCTGGAGAACGTGCACAGAGACCGTGTGCAGGGGCGCATGCTTAGGCGGTGCCGGCTCCCAGACGCAATACTGCACTGAGCGCATCCCATCTTTGTTCTGCTTTTATGACGTTATTGTTAAGAACCATTAATTCTATTTTGAGGTCCAGTACAGAGACAGAAACAAACTTATAAAACAATAATAAATGGAAGAACTTGGATTTTCTCATCATGAAAACATCGATTTCAAGAAAATACTAAAAGTAAATTTCTAGAAACTTTCATTAACCCCAAGATTCCAACATAAAGCAATTCATTTTCATTATGCATTATTTAAGAAAGAAAAGGCTGTGTGAATAAAAAGTTACCTATCACTCCAAAGTCACTCTAGTAAATTTAATGGAAATAAGTTTAACCAAATCAAAACACACATAATACATACCATTGGTTGTTACTAAAAGGCCTCCACAGGGTGTTTGATGGTGGAAAATCTGGAGCTATGATTTCTGATTCCACATAGGAGCCTTGATTTGGAAACGAATTCCCAAATAATTTCTGAGTTTCTATAAATGGTAAAGCTGTAAAACTATTCTGTACAGTTGAAACTCAGTGCAGTTTCAAATAATTGGTTCGGAGCCTTCCTCTGACCTGTCATGGTTTAGACAAATTTTTCTGAACCTTCCTAGTAAGCGAAGAATTTGAGGAGTGCATTCAAACACATTGGCAATCCTTACCTAAGCTCACCATTTCCACATCATATCAGTTCCCACCTCATTTACCACAGCACTGAGTCCTGCATAGATGTGGCAAGGGAAGTATGAAAGTCATTACTTTCGGGGGGTGGGGGGGGGCAGGCTTTCATTACTAGTATTCCCTTCTAAGCACAATGAACATTTTTTAAGTTTCTGATGTGTAGACAAAAGGGTGAGAATATTTTTCTACACATGTTCTGTTCTAGGAACCTCAAAATAAGAAAAATGGAAGAGACTAGCAGAAGCTCAGAGCGCTGAAAATGTTGTGAGACTTGAATGGTAGATGCATAAAAAAGATGCACAGAGAAGTTAGACTGGTTAGGTGACAACTGAGTGGGATAAAAAATAGTTTAAAGGATTTGAGGACAAATAATTCTTAAGTGATTCTGAGATTAAAAGTGGTAGTACCAAATAAAAATACAAAAAGGAAGGTACAAAGTTATTAAGATGGAGATTCTCACTTCCCTATTATTATTACTCAGAAGACAAGATCGTGGCTGCATATAACAATAATGTTCCAGGAATAGACTTCTGGTAGTTAAAATCTCCTAGTGGTAGGACAGGTGTTGAAATATATTTTAGTGTGTTCAGGACGAACTTGGCCATTTAGAAATACAATTGGTTCAGATCCACTCCATTTCCTTTTGAGATCATATCTGACATTTTTTTTTTTTTTTTTCAGTTTCCAGACAGTTTGTTTTCTAAATGTAAACATAATGACATTTTAAATAACTGGATTAAATAGCAGGAAAAGACCTTCAAGTCATTCAGCATGGGTTTGTCCATTGCAAAAGGAAGCAAAGTTCTGTTGGCATGTGTCTTTCATTTGAAGAAACTTGAAAAGTCGTTCCATTGTTTGCTAATCAAAGGAAGCATAATTATTTACCTTTTCTTAACATCTTCAAATACCATATAGTTGTATCTATTTTGCTCCTTTTTTAGTCTCCTTTTAAAACCGTGATTTCATGGGACTTTCCCTATTGACTTGTCCATATTTCTCTGATGATGAGTGTCCGTTTCCTTGCTTCAGCTTAAGGCTTCCTGCATAAGAATGTTCCCAAGGCACATTCATGCCACATATGGATAGACTTCATTGCCACGGTTTCTTTTTGTTATCTCCTTGTTTATAGTAGTTCTAACTCTCCCTCTGGACTAGATCATTCTCTCACTCTCATTTGACTTTTTTTGGAGGTGGGGGGAGTATGATCCCAAAACGTCATGCCCCTTTTGATGATGTCCTCGGTGTAGCAGCGCGTGCGGCTGGAAACATGTTGGAGCTGAAACTGCAAGTCCTGCTGCTGAAAACAGGATGCCTGCTTCTGCTGAAGGCCTTGTGTAGACTGCATGGTGAGGGGTGGTTGGTTTCCTCTCTTCTACTTTCTAGAATGACGCCATGATGCTCTTTTGCTGAAAGAATAGTACTTTCAGGGGTGAGCCATCTAACGTGGTCTTGCCAGTATATCAAAATTGGTAAGCAACACGTTTCCAGATTTAAATGATTTGTTCGTTTGTTCATTCGTTCGTTCATTCATTCATTCAACAAATGCCCAGATTGTACCTATTGTGTGCCAGGCCCATTCTCAGTGATAGCAGCTAACATTTATTGAATATTTACTGTGTGCCGGGTACACACCTGCATTGACTCAATTTAACCTTACAGCAGCGCTTTGAGGCAGTGTTCGTGTCTAACCAAAAAGAAGACCAAGGCTTAAAGAATTAAGTCACTTGGAAGGGGTAGAGCAAAGCCTCAATTCCAGGACAGTCTGATGACAGAAAAGTACCTAATGAGATCTGGTATGGAAACAAAATCCTTGCAAAAGAAGAGGATCAGTCAACATGCAAGACTTAGATATTCCAAAATAGAATTAATGAATATCATAACCAATTCAATGACTACCAGGACAGCTGACTTCATTCTGCTATTTTAGTGGCAATACCCACTTAAGGACAATGGGTATTTCCTATAATTATGTACTCTAAGCCATAGCCCACTCTAACTGGCCAGGGCATCCTCCACAGGTGAAGGTGTGTTGACGAGACCACATTGTCCAGTGATTCAGAGGAGGGTTTGAGACCCATCTCTGCCTCTCAGCTGTGGAACTTGGCAAGATCTGGCCTCTGTGAACGTCAGTAGCCCTATGACAGGATTGTCATGAGGGCTAGACCTGCATGGAGAAGCACCTAGAACAATGCACATGTCTAGCATACATTCAAATCAAGTCCCTTGCTTTCTTTTTACTGCTTGATGACCTAGACTAAGCCAGTCTGAATACAATGAACTAATCTTCTTCTCCTCCACTGCTTAAAATCCTTCAATGCTCCCTAAGGTTTCCAAGGTAAATTCCAACATCCTTAGTTTAGACAGTGGTTCTCAACCTTCCTAAAGCCGTGACCCTTTAATACAGTTCCTTGTGTTGTATGTGGGTGTATCTGCATGTGGGCAGACCCACCCGGAGACGGAGAGAGGAGCAGTGTCTCTCTTGGTTCCTAAGACCATTGGAAATATGTGTTCTCTGATGGTCCCCAGCGACCCCTGTGAAAGGGTCATTCAACCCCCAAAGGGGTCGCGACCCACAGGTTCTAAACTCTACAACAAAGGGCCTTTCCTGATGTGAACAGCTGTACTATTGTTCATGGCTGATGTCCATGCTAACTGGCCAGGGCCAACTGTTAAATATGTTTAACATCACTCTTGTCTGCATCTCTTTTTTTTTTTTTTTTTTTATCCTCACCCAAGGACATTTTTCCATTTTTTGTTCAGGTAGAGTGGGAGGGAGAGAGAGGAACAGAGAGAGAGAGAGAGAGAAACATCGATGTGAAAGGGACACATCGAGTGGCTGCCACCCGCACAACCAACCAGGGCCGGGGACAAACTGCAACAGAGGTACGCGCCCTTAGCGGGAACCGAACCCGGGTCTCTCAGGACCGCAGGCCGATGCTCTAACCACTGAGCCAAACCGGCCAGGGCTTGTCTGCATCTCTTGTCACTTTCCATTTCATCCTTGCTTAATGATTTTGTTATTGCCAATAAATAAATAAATAAATAAATATCCATGCCTTTATTCCTTCCTATCATCTCTTCTAACTGGAACACCTTTTCACCTCTTACTCTATTATTTCCCTCCCTATCTCCTAGTCATAAGACTATCATAGACCACATCAGTAAACCTGGAGCACTTCTGGGAGGGGAAGGAGCTAGTATTAGAGATAATGGTTGAACAACAGGCATGAACTTGAACTTGCCCAGCCAAGGATAATCTTCCCACCAGAAGGTAAGCCTTGCCTGACATCCCTGATGATTTAGTCCCTTCTCTGTGCCTCTGAAAGTCCTGCAGGGCACCTGTAGCTCACTGCATTGGCATTGGTGCACGACCTCTCTGCTGCACTGGACTGTGAGCTCTTCAAGGGCAGGGACTTTCCTGTTTATTTTTCTGTCCCCAGCACATAGGCCTAGCACAAATTCCTCACCCCCAAAAATGAACTGATTAAATAAATCCAGTGCAATACTGGAAGAACTTAAAGTATTTTAGATATCTCACCATTTAATTATTCTGAAGTAATGTGTACCCCATGTGCCTTCATATCCAAATCAGTTTCTGTCCACGAACATGCCTGATCCTCAGGGGCACTGGACAAAAGCTTCCAAAACCAGACCACACTCTAGTTTTCCATTTCTTCCTGTTCTACAGGAACCGGAGGTTTTTTTTCAGTCACTTTCATTTGAATAATTTGAAAAGAGGTTCACTTTACAAGAGCCCAGGTTACACCTGGTAGCTTCATGGTAACAAGCCGTCCAGTCCAGCCTCCGCAGGCAGACGGTGCCCATGCTGCCACAGACAAGCTGGTTTATTTTTTCACACTGACGTCAAACTGCTGGTGAACATTTTGCTGTTTGAATCATCTCCAAATCTATACCAGCAGGCTAAGGAAAAGCTGACTGGATTGGCAGACTCAGTGAAATTCATTCCTCTTTTTCCTATGTGGTTTGTGGGTCATTCAGAGCCTCCCTTGTAGGTATGGCAGAACAGGGCGGAATTTAGGAGAGATTCCGTCATGGAGTGGGTTTGAAATAAGAAGACCCAGATGAGAGCTGGTTCGGACAGTTCTTAGCAGGCCGGTCTTGGAAATAAGAGTAAGAACTATGCTTTCTATGTGCAATTATGTCAGATTCAAGTGAGATATGCAAAAGCATCTGTAAATTGTAAAGCGCTAAACATATCAACCCTGTGCTACATTCTGGAAACTATGGTACTTCCCCATCACAGCAAGTTTATTTGGCCGTTTCCATTATTAACTGGAAAGAATGATAGGCAGAAAGTAGTGGAAAGAATCAGTCTAAAAGTGCCCCAGATTAGCCTGAGAAAAAGTCTTTAATATGAAAATGATACATCAACCTCACTTTTTATCAATATATATGTAAATGCATAGTGCTACTTAAACAGTAGGTAAATGAAAAACCATGGAGTGGGCAAAAGAAAACAGTAGTGGAATCATTACATGAACGAAAAGTTTATAGAACATAATGTATATATATACGTGCATGTAAATATGTACATGTGTTCTTTAACTAGGTACATATTTACTTACCATGCGTGTGTACTAAATATTTTTCTCCTGAGATATTTTTCATTTGGCTAATATTTAAGTTATTTTAGATCTTATAGGGGAGCAGCTATTATGGTACAATATTAAAAACTGCCCACAAAATGGCAGGATCATTTGTCTGAAAATGCAAAACACTATTGAACTCTTCTTTTAAGTCATAAAGAAAATATTACCCAGCCATGTAAACTATAGCATTTCACATTCATGAAAGTTGCTTCAGGCAAATGTGTTATCATAAAATGAAGATTTCAGACAGTTTGGGCATAGAAAATATAATGTTATACTTAAAGATATAGTAGTATAAAATAAGATAGTATAGGTCTTCTATAGCATTTTACTTGCCATACCTTTAAGTTTTTGCATTAAACTATCCATAACAATTGTTCATTGTATTTCATGGTACTATATAACAGTTATTATTTTAGTTCAACAATTGCATAACCTTAAGTAACCACAGATACTTAAACTGTTTCAGTAATCAGTTCATGTCTTATAATGTTCACATCAAATAAATTATGTAATCTCTACTACTCTGTAACCTATTATTTCACCTTCTGTAAGAAACATTACATTATTAATATCTTTTGCACATTTCATATTTGCTATGAAAAAGTTCTGGCATAATATATTTTATAACCATTAAGTAAATTAATATTAATGTTAGATTAAGTGGTTTCAGGATTTCTTCTTTTTGGTTGAAATGCCTTCTGAATAGTTCAGAGCAGAATGTACATATTTTAAAGACATTTAATGAGTCTTGTCTCCAAAAAGTCCTTCAATATTTCTTGAGACATTAAACTTGAAACAAATAATTTAAACATGCATTGAAGTAAGAATAGGATAGAAACTAAACATTAGAGCAAGATGGATTTTTATTTTAAAAGCAGAACAATGTTGCCTTTTTTGTAGCACTAACCTGACTTTCCTCGGAGTTATATTATATAGCGCCTATTCCCCATTCTACATAATTTAGGCAACAAAGCTCTTCAGACACATGACAAAAAAATAACCAGCCTCTAATCTTTAAAGTCCTTATTTACCATGCCCCATTACTTCCACTTTCAGGCAGTGCAACTGCATTTGTAATAATCCATTTGTATTAGTGGTTCCAAAAGTAAATGTATTTTCTCAAAACCTGTATCTTATAATATTGATGGAGACAGTAAACCGTACTTTTTAAAACTGAATTTTCCCCCTGTCAAATGGCTGAGAAGGACCGTGGGTATGCATTTGTAGGAAAGGCCACGAGCTTCCAGCATCTGCCATTTTCTTCATAACAAGTCTTTCTGTTTTGTCCATTAGCTGTTTTTCAGTCCAGCATTCTTTAAAGTGTGAGGCTACCTCAGTGAAGGGTCTCTGTAATGCCAACTATATTGACCACATAGTTTAAGTGACTCCACTATTTATTTATTTATTTATTTATTTTCTTTATTGACTTGAGAGAGAGAGAGAGAGAGAGAGAGGAAGGGGGAGGGAAAGAGAGATAGAAACATCGATGAGAGAGCATCAATTGGCCGCCTCCTGCATGCCCTCCACTGGGGATTTGGCCCACAACCTGGGCATGTGCCCTGACCAAGAATCGAACCGGTGACCTCTTGGTGCATGGGTTGATGCTCAACCACTGAGCTACACCAGCCAGGTGGGATTCCACTATTTAGATGGTTATCAGCATTCCCTTGGATATTTTTGGATTCAAAGTTTCATTTGGCTTTTGTTTTTTCAATTGCTTGGCCATAGCTTTGCTCATTCCACTTCATGACATGATGGTTATGCAGTGCAGTGCAGTCTTCCACAGAAGTGGGTTCAACTCAGGGTAGTTCTGCTCTCTCTCCCTTTTGATTGTTACAGCTGAAAGGGCTCCTGGCATCTCTTGGGTGGAGGCCAGAGATGCTCCTGTACATCCTACAATGTACCAACATGCAGGACAGCCCCACAGAAAAGAATTAGCCAGCCCCAATGTCAACGGTGCTGCCATTGCAAAACCCTGGTCTATGGCACTGATTGAGTGTGAGGTTTTGGTCATTTTTATGACAAACTGTGGGCTGAGAGATGAAATTAACTATGAAAGGATTCACTTAAGTAAGAAAGGTAGTTCAAATTTAAAATCAATTAATAAGTCTATTTAAAAATCATTTAGATATGGACTAAGTAGTTTGCGCAAAGAAGTATAATCACCCAACTCTTACAGGACCAATAGCAGTATTGCAGGTGCTTCCGGTATGGTGTTCAAAACAAGAATTGAAGAGCCCTCATCATCCCATGCTTAAACTCCATTAACTCAAAATAAACACTCACTGTATTACATAAACTTTGGAGTTACAATTACTCTGGGTAACCACAGAATAACAAAATAAATTCTTCAAACTACACACAACTGCCACTTGTCACAGTTAACACCTTAATGCTGGGGGAAAAAATTAGCAATTTGTTAATTAGGGTTCTATTTATCCTTTCATGTGCAAAACTAATTATTTGTTCTCAAGATGCTGCATCTTCATTAGAACCATTAGTGTTCTGAGTAGACTGGCAGTATTGATTCTAGAAGAGGAATCTCACCACTGTTTTTCACCCAGTTCTTAGGACAGTGAATATTCCACATGACGTTGTCTGTTTAAAAATGACACTTCTTTATAGCAACAAAAAAGCAGTTATATCTAATTCACAGTATTCATTATTTTTCAAGCAGTCTTCCTGAATATCAAACAGGCATATATATTGTTCTTTGAGAGAGAGAGAGATGTTAATATGTATGTATAAGGTTGGGGAGAAGGGGTAAACACTATTTACCAAACCTATATCCCACAAATATTGTTATATTTTAAGATAATCAAAAGTCATCTCTTCAATTTTTCTAAGAAAGGAGAGTTTATGACTAGGTTATTTTCCAAAAGATTAAAAAAAAACTAATTTAAAGTTAATTAATAAATAATTTGGAATGTATTCCATATTTTTAGGCAGCATGTTTATCTTCCCAATTATGACTTAATTAGTTAATAATATTATGAGTTTTATTCACTTAAAATGTGGTGGTTAGGCATCAGGGAAGTTTCTCAGGAATGAATAGAGCAGTTAAGGAAAATCTGCATGGGATTCAAGATGGCCCCAGGCATTCACACAGTGGATGCCACTCCCAGTGGGTAACTGGGAGAGAGAAAGGGGAGCCTAGGGCCACTTCAGTCTGAGTGGAATCAGGATACATAGCAATTTAGAAGTGTTTGGAAAGAAAAATCTATTTAAGGCAGAACGCTGGGCAAAGTTGACCTGGGTTTCTCTCCACACCTTGAAATGGTAGACACTGTCTATGCTGCTGGGCCCACCTTGCAAACTGGTTAACTCATTTTGATGCATAAGGCAAAGAATATGCATGCAAAGTGCTCTGATGGTCTTAGAGAAATGAACTACCGAAACTTTATAAGTATTTAAAAACTATTAATTCCTAGATGAAAAAAATATAGATTAATAGATTTAAAAAAAAATAGCATATTGCTGAGATTAAAAAAGAACAAAACAAAACAAAACTTTATTCTGGAGAGCAGTTTTAAGTTCACAGAAAAATGAATGCGAAGTAGAGAGAGTTCTCATATCCCTCTGTCACTACATATATACAACCTCCCCCAGTCTTGACCTGCCACATCACAGTGGGGCATTTGTTATAATCCAGGAATCTACAATGACAGGTCATTATCCCCCAAAGTCCATAGTTTACATTAGCCCTCACTCTTGGCATTTCACATTCTGTAGGTTTCATCCACCACAACAGAATTATACAGTAAAAGAGCTACACTGATGGTTTTCTAACAAAACATCTTTTGTCTATACCATTAAAGTTAAGAGGATTCTTTTCAGCCAGTACTGCCTCTATCTATCTCCAAAAAGTGCTGGTGCTAAAAATAAAGCTTCTAGTCTAAGCTCCTACTTGTAGTCCTCACCACACTGAGTATTAATTGGATTTTTCTTAAATTAGGGAAGGGATATGGAAAATGATATGCCTATTTAATGCTCTGCTCTTTTGACATGATATCTTTCCAGAAATATCTGTAAGTAGATACAGAATTTTACATGGATTAAAATGTCAGAAGTTGATTTCATAAAGAGGCAATCCCACACTTACACTGTTTGTGCTGTTCTATACTGAAACTGAATTTCTGGGAACACTTCCAACTATCCCGAATAGTCTTTCTAGGTTAGTGACCAGGGATGTTTGCAAGTGACTAAATTTATATCATTTGGGCAAAAACTTCCATTTGTGTTTCAGGCTATGTCAATACAGACAAGGTGAAGTAAAGAACTGGCAATTATCTTATTAATTTGATGAATGTGGACAGCCATACCAGATATTTCGAACCACCAGATAGATTTTCTTTGTACCAATGATTTAATTTGTTAACTAGATAACTGCCAAGATTCCAACCTTATTCTCTTCCATATAAAATTATTCATAATTTTCAGTATTTCCAGTATCAGCTACTTAAGGGAAATGTATGTAAATGTATGGATATTTTTGCACTAAAGCTATACTCACTCCATGTTGATGATATAAAGTGAAATAGAGAAAGAACATAGATAGTTATTGCTATTTTTGCCCTGCTTCTCAAATGATCAGTATATAGTAAAAAGGAATATGGCATGAAGTTAGGGTTAGCAGCGTTGAGGCCAGTATGCTTGAATTCAAACGCTGGCTCTGACTCTTACTATAAGTGACAAATGTCTCGGTTTTTCTATCTGCAAAGTGGAAAACAACAGCACCTATCTCATGGGTCATTATGAAGATTAAATAAATCAGTAGCTATAAACTGCTTAAGACAGAGCTCAGATCATAGTAAACACTGAATACATATAGTTATTATCCTTATATTAAACCCTCATCAAGATTGGTCAAATCCATGACAGATCTTTTAAAAATGATGAAGGAATGTCCTAAAACTGGATTTTGTGGATGATTATACAAATCTGTAAATTTAATAAAAATCAGTTAATCATTCAGTTAACACAGGGAGGTTTCATGGTAAGTCAATGACACCTCAAAAAAGCTATTTAAAAAATAAAGACTTTCTAGCTTTGTTGACTCAATAGCATTAGTTTCCGGAGCTGCTAAAGCCCGAGAGTAGAAAATGAGGAGTGTGGAGAAAGGAAGAGAGAACATTTGAAGGAGCTGGGGCCAGTCTTCCCTCTTCTCAGTCTTACTGTGAACTGTCTTAAGAAGGGCAGAGTATTTCATCAGCTGTCTCTTTGAGCTTCCTCTGAGCTTGTCCTCCCAGAGCCCACAAGTTGCTGGTAATCTGTCCAGCACTGGAAGGTGAGCTGGGAAAAGGCCTTAGAATTGCTCTGCTGTTTAAAATGCGTCATTAATAAAAAACAGAGGAACGGTTTTAGAAGAAAGAAGAGTTGAGCCTTGAACATAGTGAGTATAGATCTCTGACAGGTGTTTTTGATACACCCAGCCAGCAGGAAGTAAAAATGAAAAGATGGTTGTAGGCAAGAACTCTCATGGGATTTCCACCATATTCCCCACCTGGCCTATTCCAAATTTTTTCCTGATCCTGGAATAGTCAATCCTTGATGACCTCTCTCTGACAATCCTCTTACTATACAGAAAAATCGACCCAAATAAGCTGCCTTAATTCTCCTCCTGTCTCCAAACTTGTGCTTGAAATCAATTTTTTTTTTCTTTTATTCTTTTGTTTTGGTTTCAAAGATATGTTTCTCTCCCTTCTTTAGATGAACCCTCTTCTTGCATTTTCAACTATATCCTTCTCTGGCAATTTGTCCAATTAGATTTTTCCCCATCTTTTTATCACCCCTCTACCTACAAAAAGGATCAAAGTCTTATTCCTTTGAAACCCAAATGAACAACCAATGATTCTTCTCTATACTCAACTACTCTCTCGAGTTACTAATTTATCTCTCTCCTTTCCATGATTACAAACCTTCTGAAATGAACTTGGTGTGAGAGCTGCACACCTTTTCCAAGAACCTACTTGTCTCTTGACCTGTGAAGTCTTTGCTGGAATCTTCATTCTTTACACTTTTTCTCATTCTCTTTCCCACATTCAGCATTGACAATTGGCCCTTGTTTTCTTGGATCTCTCTGTCTTTGAGAGGTTCTCTCCAAAAGCCTCTTCTCTGACCCCAACCCCCTTTTCCGACCCTGAGTGTCACTAAGGGAATGGTTCCCCAAACCTTCTTCTTAGGAATGAGCTCACTTCTATATAGAATTAACTGATTCTCAAATATCTTTTCAGGAACGATCCTTCTGTCTACATCCATCTTTTCATTTTTACTCCCTGCTGGCCACCTTCATCAAAGAAACCTGCCATAACTCGGAATGACTACATTCTAGGCTCAACTCTTCTTCCTTCTAAAACTCTTCCTCTATTTTAGTTCATGACACATCTTAGGGCCCATAGTCACCAAATTATATAACTTAATTATGGTTGGATAGTTCTCTCTCCCTGGCATACCAAAGCCTGCATACTATAGATCTGAAATACCATCCCCACCACTTCGATTCTAATCCACATGCTTATCACCTATTGTTCAGATTGTTGCCATTCTTTTCTAACTGGTCTTCCATCACTCAGCCTTCTCTTCATCAAATCCAACCAATATCCATCTGAGAACAATTTCATAAAGTATAGCTCTGAACATGGTTCTCCACTGCTCAAAATATGCCCCGGTGTTTCACTGCCTATTAAATAAAATGAAGTCTTTTTATTCTGATATCCGAAGCTCTCTGCCATCTGCTCCCGGCTCTGAAGCCAGGACCACTGCCAAAGAGCGTTGCTCCACACGCCCTCTGAGCTCACCGCTCCCCCAGCTGAGTGTGTTCGTGTGGTTTCCGTTTGGAATGTCATAATACAGATTCGGCCATCGTTATTTTACAGCCTCTCCTGATCTTCAAACCAAAGCGATATTTATCCCTCTGCTGAATTAGAAAACTCTCCCTTGGTTTTCCTCTTATGCTGCTATCACATTCTTCCTAAAACATGTGTGCTTGTGTCTACATTAGCTGCTAGCCTGTACACGCAACGAGAGTGGAGCTTGTAGACCTGTGTCCAGGTCAGTGCCTGTACACACACCATTGCGCAGAGTGTTGGTTCTCATACATACACAGCCTGAGCAAAATTCCTTACACGATTTGTGAAAACACAGACCACTGGACCACCTGTCAAGACTTTGGGTCAGTAGGTCAGGAGAGGAGCCTGAGAACTTGCATGTCTAACAAGTTCTCAGGTAATGCTGATGCTGCTGGTCCAGGAACCACATTTTGAGATTGACTGGTACAGAGAAAGTGAAAAGTTTTAGGCTCAAATATATTTTCTACCTCTTAAATGCCACAACACTTTGAATAAGTAGACAAAGTTTCTAAGCCCCAAGTTCTTCATGCGTAAAAGTGAAATCATTTTACCACTAGTTCTACATATATCAAGATGGCTGTAAAAATCAATCACTTCAAAGATGTAGAATCTCATAAAAATAAATGTCAAATGAATAAAAATAGTTAAGCCATTCACCTCAAAAAGCCAAATCCACTTTGGTGATATTTTTTCCATTTTGAGTTTATTCTTCAGTGAAATAATCACCTTTTTCCTCCTATACAGGTACATTATAAAAAGTTCTGAATAAACCCAATACTACATTAAAGATTAAATGCAGTATATATATTTCAGAAATTTTCCATTTGGATCTGCTGGTGAGGTGCAATTTGGCCCATCACTTGAAAAGTTCCCTTCACTAGAAATGAATGACTTGGTTCATTGCATAGTGTCCCTAAAATTTAGGGATGGTACCAGAGTGAGGTTAGTTTGTCTCATGAGAAAAGCCTAAGGGAGTGCTAAAGAACTGAGTAGTCAAGGTAAATTATAGTTTAATGTGATATTTTAAAAAAAATTTAATTAAAAAAAAACCCCACATAAACATACAAAACATGGTCATGGACATCAGTTTTATGACATTAGATTTGGCAAAGATTTCTTGGGTATGACACCAAAACCATAGGCAACAACAACAACAACAACAATAACAATAAAAATAGATAAATTTGACTACATAAAAATGGAAAACTTCTATTTATTATACTATGCAATCAGGGTGAAAATACAACCCACAGAATGGGAAAAAAATATTTGTAACTCATATATCTGATAAGGGGTTAGTATCCAAAATATATAAAGAACTCTTACACTTAACAACAAAAACAAAAAACCCTGTTAAAACATGGGCAAAAGACTTGAGTAGATATTTCTCCAAAAATAGATATACAAATGGCTCATAAGCACATGAAAAGATGCTCAACATCACTAATAATCAGAGAAATGCAAATCAAAACTACAATGAGATACCACTTCACAACCATTAGGATGACTATTATATTAAAACAAACAAAACCAGAAAATAACAACTGTTGCCAGGATGTGGAGAAATTAGAGCCACTGTGCACTGTGGGAAAGTAATGGTACAGCTGCCTGGAAAACAACATAGAATTACCCTACGATCCAGCAATTCTACTTCCAGTTACATACCCAAAGGATTGAAAGCAGGGACTGGAATAGATATTTGTACACCCATGTTCACAGAAGCATTATCTACAATAGCCCAAAGGTGGAAGCAACCCTAGAATCATCCACAGATGAATGGATAAACAGTGTGGTATATACACACAATGGTCTATTATTCAGCCTTTATAAGGAAAGAAATTCTGACACATGTTACAACATGGATCAACCTTGAGGACATTGTGCTAAGTGAAATATGCCAGTAGCAAAAAGACAAATACTGTGTGATTCCACTTATATAAAGTATCTAAAGTGATCAAAGTCACAGAAACAGAAAGTAGAATGGTGACAGAAAGTAGACGGGAACTGGGAGGAGGAGAACATAGGAAGTAGATGTTTAATGGGTAGAAAGTTTCAGTTCAGGAAGATAAAAAAGTTCTGGAGATTATTTGAGCAACAATGTGAATATACATTTAAAAGTGATGCAGATGGTAAATTTCACATTATGTGTGTATTACCACACTTTATGAGAAAACAAAAAAAATCCATAATAAACAAAATATCAAACTGTTTAATAAAGGTAGGATGGGTATACGTTTTTAAGAAATTTGTTTGGTTCTGTAGTTAAAGAGATCAAATGAACATGCACTCTTTTCTCGCTGTCTTTCTGCAAATTGGTGGATATGTCCTGGTGCCGCACGGATCGATTCCCCACCCTTGTACTTGACCAAGAAGCCAACTGTGTGCAGTTTGCAAGCAGCCCTGGCACCTCCGTTGGCTCTGCAGTGAGTGCAGAGTGAGCCCAGAGCAGAGGGCCATCCGATGAGTCACCAATAGTTACACATCTTCTGAGGGACAAAAGCTCTCCCACATGTTGATCTATAATTTAAGTGCTCTGATTACTGTTCAAATACGAATCCTTATGATATTAATATTAAACGGTTTAGTCTCAGTGCACTTCAATAAGCTCATTTAAAAA
Source organism: Molossus molossus (assembly GCF_014108415.1). Lineage (NCBI taxonomy): Eukaryota > Metazoa > Chordata > Mammalia > Chiroptera > Molossidae > Molossus > Molossus molossus. The sequence goes on from NW_023425351.1 coordinate 16,506,455, forward strand.
CCTCACTCCGCTGCTTAAACATCGTGCTTAAGAATCATCACTTAAATTTACTGATGGAGAAACAGGACAGAGCAGACACTTAGGGGAAGGGGTTCTGCTCATCAGAGGACAAGAAAGAGCAGGAGACTCTCATGGTCTTAACCGCTGGGCTCTAGTGTCTCAGCCTGGTGTCTAGCAAGGACGACCAAAGGATTTAGAAATAGGGTACAGGTTCCCAATCCTCAATCTCATTTACTGATACGCAGCTCCACTGGTTGCAACTGAAACCACAGTAAAGCAAGTGAGATTATCGTTTGGCATTTAGTTCACGCAGTTCAAACAACTTGAAGCAAGGAAGATCGGATAAGCCTTAAGAGTCAGAAACTGATCTGATGAATGTGTTTTGTACCTTCTTCTTTCAAAAAAAAAAAAAATCAGAGACATTTTAATTGTCTCTTATTTTATTTCTTTTTTTCTTCCCTCATATGTGTTTAATAGCAGATTTTAAAAAATTGTGCAGTGTTTTTTAAAACTTCACTTTGACTGTTAAACACAGACATTGAAATGTGTATGCAGGGCCTTCGGGAACATAGAGGAAGAGCAACGTCATGTTTCTGCTCCGGTAGGTAATTCAGCATATTAGGAGTAGCCAGGAGATTTATCAAGCATCCTCCAAGGGAAGCAGAGTTCAAGTCTGGGCTCTTCAATAATACATAAATAAACTGAACAATTAGGTACAAAGTGGCTATCTTGCCAGACGACTTATTAGCCGATCAATGATACACTCACGCTGCCTTGAGTACAGAAAGAGAAGACAGATTAAGACAGAAAAGGGGCTTAATAAGAAGGAGAGAAGCAGCATGCGCTACCCATCCCGCCCACAGCCTTCGGGCTCCCTTCCCTGTCCCCCTGCTGTGAGCGAGGCCGCTGCTAACTGCCTCTGAATGTCACTGCCCCCTTAGGCAGCCTGGAGCTGGACGCCACTACATTACACACGTTTTGGAGGAACTGTGGACGGGCTGGGAGCCCTGAAGAGTTCCACTCTGTGGGATTACGTTCTGAAGCTGAGCTAGCCAAGTGACCCTAGGAAATCCCTAACGTCAAGTCTGTGTCACACAGTGTTGACAACTCAGCCCTCCTGCCAATGTTCCAGACGCCTGCCGGTGCCACTTGAGGACCAGGCCAAGAGGGGCATGTGGACCGAGGCCACGGCGTAGCCATGACAGTCACACACTGACCTTCACCTCATCGCTGTGAGGAGGCAGAGCACAGGAGGCGAGTTCAAGATGACAGATGCCACCTCCTATGTGGCCCTTTTCACCTTTTTGGGTTTAGTCAAGACTCAGAGTTGATTTGTTAAATACCCATAGTTTGCCGCCTCTATATACTATGACTAGCACAAGTACCAATTCTAAGGTTGCACTGTAAACAACTGAAATGTGAAACAGTGGAAAAATAGGAAAAAAAAATTGCAAAATTAATTGATGTACTAGAAGGGTCTTTCGAAATCTGAGGTGGGGGAGGGGTCCTTGGTATTTAGTTCTAAATTGGTTTTTAAGGTAAATGACAGGTAGAGTCATAATTAGCCCTGATAGCTAAGCCTCGCAGCTGGTGCCCGAGGAAGCGGTTGGCACGTGCTCAGCCACTGTGGGCACTTTGGCAAGTACGTTCAACCAGCAGGATCTTGGTCAGGCAACGTGAGCTTTGCATGATCAGAGGCACCGGAAGTGAGGTTGGTGGAAACAAGTCGGCAGAGAGGACGGCCAGTCCACATTCCTCAAGTTGTGCACACTGTGGGTATTCCCCACGCCCAGGGGCAGGCGGGGACTTCTGCTCTACATCCAAGCTCTTTCTTTTAAAGATATGGGAATGGAAGTGCAGAGACAAGAACTCGGCGTAAATCACACAGTTAGAAGTAACTCAGGAATCTCAACCCAGGTCTTCTGAACCGCCAGGGCTTAGGTGGGCTCATTACCACTCTGCAGTTTGATTAATATCAGCAGGTAAATGCAAAGTCTAGATGAACAGACACTACACAAAGGATGCATCGTGGCCTGGAACTTTAAATGGTAAACTAAAGTGTCCATTTTATCATTGCAAAGCCTGAAATGAGGCCACTATAAAGAAATTAGACAACTATAAAAACTCTAAAGAATGTGTTGAAGACTACCAGAGAAATATAGGTTTTTGTGAATAAAAGTAGGTTTGGAATAATGGATTCATTCATCTAAGTCAGGGATCCATAAACTATATTCATGGGCCAAATCTGACCTGCCACCTGTTTTTGTAAATAAAGATTTATGGACACACAGCCATGCTCAAGTATTTATGTATTGCTAGAGCTGCTTTTGTAGTATAATCCAACAGTTGATTGTAACATAGACTGACCTGCAAAACCAAAAATATTTACGATCTGGCCCTTTGCAGGAAAGGAATGCCACCCCGAGCTGAGTCAGGATGAAACTAAGACCGATTTAAAGGTGTTATTAACTAGTCTTATTTGTTTATCCATACGGGCAATTCTCAAACAGTGTTTCACAAAACTAGACTTTTGAATGTTCAGAATTATTGTCTAAAAATGGGTTCAGTGGACCAACAAGTTTGGAAAAGACTGCAAAAATGATTTAAAAAAGAAAACAACAACAACAACAACAATACAGAACTTCTCAGTCTTCAATATGCCAGTGTGCACTGGGACTCTCCAAGGCGAAATGAGGGTGTGATTATATGCTGTACTCCCCAAATTCACCGGCCCAGGGGTGCACATGCCTCGAGCTGAGCCCGTGCTCCCACGGTAACAGTCTTACGGGGCCTCCGCCGCACCTGCCACACCTGAAGGAGGGGCGAAGGACGACAGAGCTGCCAAGGCTGGGAGGAAGCAATTTCTTTCTTCATTGGCTCAGATTATTTTTTATACCTAGGACAGAAATAATCAAATTGTTCCTCTTTGAGAGCCTAGCAGAGATAACACACTATTACAAAGTCTTAGAAAATACCCTCTTTTAGCTAAGCATAGTGCATGGTGTAATAAAGAGCCCTTCACAGCATAAACCGTATCACCTGAGACACAGCATGGATACTGAGATGCAGGGTATTCACGGGACAAGGGAGCACGCTTTGTGCAGTGATGTGCCCGATATTTGGCATATAGTTGACTCTTGAACAAGGCATGGTTTGGGGTGCCCATTCCCTACACAGTCAGAAAAAACACATGTAACTTTTGACTTACAGTCATCGCTCGGTATCATGGGGGATTGGTTCCAGGAGATCTGCATGGATACCCAAGTCTATGGTTGCTCACGTTCCTTATATAAAATGACATAGATTATTGCCTACAGCTGGCTCTCCATATTCACAGATCCCCACACCAGGGATCGAAAACACTGCTTTTGATCCATGGTTACTGAATCTGAGGATGCAAAACCCAGGGATGCAGAGGACTGACTGAATATTTACTGAAAAAATTCTGTATATAAGTGAACCCACACAGTGTAACCCATGTTGTCCCAGGGTCTACTGGGTATATATGTATTAGCAGCTTTACACATTTGCCTCTAGTGTTTTGTTCCCATTAACTATGAGCTAAATGTCTGCTTGAGTAATTGTTTCTTCTTTGGTGTTAACAGAAGAACATATGCTATTTCACTTGCATCTCATTAAGCTCTTCAAATATTAGAGTTGTAGGAGTCTTGGTGTTTCTACAGAAAAAAAACAAGCAAGCGTATTCCCATTAGCTGTATTTGACAATGTGTTAGTTATTGATACTAACTATTTTCAAATGAAATGTTGCATGACCATTCTTCCTTTTGGACTCAGAAGGGTGCAAGCCTGCCATGGCTGGTAACTCATACCAAACCCCCACTCCGGACACTGTCCCCTTTGACTCCAGCCTAAGAAGACAGTTGGCCCACAGGAGCCCTATCCCCACCTCAGTATACAGACCTGAGGCCAGACACAAGCTAGGCCGAACAGACCATATGCACAGTCCTCAGAGCTAAGGGTTAGCAATGGCACTGGTGTGGTGGCTGGGTGGGGGAGGGAAATGTTAGGTACCAGTGCCCATGTTTCTAACTTAACCAGTCCTCATGCAATGCTTACTGTCTCCCACTGTCCCAGGCCCTTTTAGTTACCTCTTTTAATAATTATCTCCATTTTTCAGACAGGAAAATCAAGGCACAGAGTAGGTAAAGAACTGGCCCATGCTCATAGTTAGCAAACTGAAGAGCTAAGATATGAACTCAGACAAGGTTTGGCTCTAAATAACATGCTTTTAAGCACTCTGTGGTGTGCTCGAGTCTCTGTTGTTCTTCCCAGACTGGGCTTTCAATTCCCGAATTCCATGAAATTCTCCAGTATCCTACCACAGTTTTGTTTTTGCTTAAACTAGCCAGAGTTGGTTTCTATTACTTGCAATGAAAAGAAACTTAAAAGAGGAGAACGTACTCCCTTCCTTTCTCACTGATATTTCCCCTACAAATTCTATTTGAATGATGTCACCATGGGTTTCCACCATCAGTGCCACAGTCGACAGGCAGAAGTAACATGGACCAGCAGAGGTGGGGTGAGGTGGGACACAGAGGCCCTTCATGGTGTCCCAGCACAATGCAGACCTGCGTGCACTTGTCAACTGTAAAAGCTATGACCTTTCAGAGCATCCTGGGTGAAGCCTGTGATGGAGCGGAATGAGGCTGGCCCTCACCTGCCAGGGCACTTGGGGCATTGCCCTAACTTTCTCCCATCTGAAATATGGACCGCAGTTAAGCTAAACGTATCCCTTGGCAATATCCTTTAGAGCAAAAGGCACTTTGATCCCGTAGGTCCTCAAAGACAGTTCCTTTGTCCAGAGGCGTTCACTTTGTTTTGAATCTAACATTTATTGAGCACTTACAGAATTAAGCATCTTTCTAAGTGCTTTACCTGTGTTACTTCTGGTAAGACCCATGAGAACCACATGAGGTTTGCCTGAAGAAGAAAACCGAGGCGGGAAGGAAGCGTGGATTGGGATCGAGCTCAGGCTGCTGGCCCAGAGCCCACCTGGCCACACTGCTGCTCGCGGGGGAGGTGCAACCCCGTCGTCCCAGACCACGCTGGGCAAAGATAATCAGGAAAACATGCTGACAAACATAAATTGTGATTCTGATAAAACTGGTTGATAATCGTGCAATCCAAATTATCCTATTTAATGAAGCTGAAGAGAATTGCTCATTTAGGATACAATTAACAAGAAAATTAAGCATTTGGCCTTCAAGCTAGAAAAGAGTGAATCACGTGCTCCTTCAAGCATCAGAGGAAGGCTGATTTTCCAAAGTGACAATACGATTTAGGAAAACCCAGCAGTGTCTATACAAACCCACATGTATAGTAGATTAATTACAAGGAAAAGCTACAGTAAGTTCTGAGGGTCGAGGGTATTGTTACTGAGGTTATCATATCCTGATCGCTTCTCAGGACCTGATCAATTCTGTCCTTAGTGTTTTGGGGGGACCATCGATGTCTAGTTAAAAAGTATTTTATCCAACTGGCTTTTACTCTCCACAGTAGTAATATGACACACAAGTGCAATCTGTGACTTAAAAAATTGCTCCAAAGAAACATGCTATATAATCTTCAGATCTGCTCCTAATTTCCTTGTTTTGTGAGAGAGTTTGATCTCTAGCAAGGAATTCATCTTCAAAAAGCTCCGGTGACACAGTGATGTTACAAACACACACTCGTAGAGAAAGTGTGTTTTGGGGTTATAAGGAGGGTTAATGCTTTCAGACTGTAATCAATGGGAGCAGCGTGATGCACAGATCTCCGGGCTGCGGAGAGCCCATGTATCGCGGGTGGACCGCGGTGCTGGCTGGGCTGCCCGCGGAGCTGGCCGGGCGGCAGGACCACGGCCGCAGCCCTCCTTCCACCGGTTGTATCTGGCAGGCCGTGCAGGGTCTGTGCAAAGATAAAACGACAAGTCCCTGGGCAACCGCAGGCTATCTGTCTGTTCTACACATGCTGCTGGCTGGAACTCTGAAGTTTATGTAAAAATAGTTGTTTTCTGAAAATGGAATGAAAGCAAGACGAAGGGTGGCAAGCAGAGGCTGCAGCCAGAAAGCAGCTCAAACACAGTGGCCCGGGGCTGAGTCTGATGGGTGAGGTTAGCGGCTGACTGACAGCCAGGAGGCGGCCACATCATGTTCTCCTTTATGTTTTGGTCAACGTACTCAAATGTTTGCTACAGGTATAGGAATACGTTAGCGTTTTCAAACACGGAAATGCCATCATATTGTACAGATTTTTGTCTTTCTTATGTTGGCACAGAATAGGTCTGTTTCAGCGGTATACAAACTATTCATATCCAGATATTTCACAATGGATCTTTGCTTTTAAAATCACATACACATCAATTTTTGCTTTGCAAGGCAAACTCTTTGTTTCTCCTGCATATATTCATGGTCAATTATACTCTGTCGTCTTCTGAATTTACTGTAAGAATCTTTAGCATCAGCCTTCTACAGAGAATAGTGGTTACATCCTCTCATGAAAGAAAACATTTCACATCGCAGCTAATCATCTTATTGAAGCTACAAAGGACTCTTTACTAAGCAAAAGCTGCATTTTTAGAATTAAGCATTACACAACTTTTTTCTTTCTTTCTTTAAAGTATAGTTTTTGTACAACATCATATCAGTTTCAGGTGCACAGCAGTGACTCAACATTTCTATACCTTATGAAGTCATCACCATGGTAAGTTGAATAACCGTCTGTCATCATACATAGTTATTATGACATTATTGACTATGTTATCTGTGTTGCACATTACATCCCATGACATTTATTTTGCTACTCAACTTTTTGAAGTCAACTAAATAGAATTCTCATCATTGTTAAATTGGCTCAATGTTTTTTACCTCAATTCTCTTATCTACAAATTTACATTTAAGATGAAGGTGATAGAAAGATAAATTCCTTTCTTTATCTGTGACTGTGTTTATTTTTTTTATTTTTTATTTTTTATCCTCACCCGAGGATATTTTTTTGATATTTTGTTCAGATAGAGTGGGAGGGGGAGAGAGAGAGAGAAACATGGTCGTGAAAGGGACACATCGAGTAGTTGCCACCCGCACAACCCAACCAGGGCCGGGGACAAACTGCAACTGAGGGACGTGCCCTTAGCGGGAATTGAACCCGGGTCTCTCAGGGCCTCAGACTGGCGCTCTAACCGCTGAGCCAAACCGGCCAGGGCTGTGTTTATTTTTTAACTTTATTGTTGCATATGGAATATATGTTCATTATGTAAGATCCCAACAATGGAAGTTAGAAGGGGCTCTCCCCACACGCCCAAGTTAAAAAAAAGCAAGAGAACAGAGAGAGTGGGAGAATGTGGGATCATTGTCAGGAAAGGCTCGGTGGTCACCGGGCTCAGGGAAAGCCTGGCACCCCCATTCTGTAGGTGGGTAGAGACCTGGAGGTGCAATGAAGACAGACAGCAGGAACTCAGCTGACAGTCCGGAACCTAAACCAGGAAGAGTCACCAGTTTGGTTCTAGAGGTTGACAGAAAAGTGAAGGACTTTGTAGCAAGGAGCACTCCAAAATCTCTATACATGAGAGGTCTACAACAAATATACTGTTTGGACTGAGGACAGAGAGATGGAGGTTCATGGTCAAGGGATACGTATGGCTACAGCCTCTTCAAGCGGCCCACTGATGACCATTAATGAAGTTCCACCAGGAGTGGTGAAGGAGCAACCTGTCAAGTAAGCACAGGATGTTCCAAGGCCCAGGCTAGGAATTTGGGGGCCAGATGGAAAATATTTTTCTCACCCACAAGTTTAAGAACAGCAAAGCTGTCAATGGAAAAATAGGTTAAGACATGTTAAAGACAGAGTTTCTTCTGAGACAATAGTGATATGACCCAGAGGTAAGACCTAATTGGGTTCTAGGGCTGACCGAGCACTTCATTTAGTCATGCCAGTCAATGCGCAAGCTGCTGGATCAGGTTAAGGGCAGGGAGGGAGGGCTAACCTGAGTATATTACTCTACATCTAAGATCAAAGACTTTTACTCTTGAGCCACTGATTTTGTCTTTTCACATAATTTGCATTCTCAATGTACCTGTAATATTTCTTCTGGGAAATTCTAGAATCTTCTATGATGACCTAAGGGGGAAAGAATCTTACACAATTTTAGAATACTGAGATCAGAATTCCCCACTTGGCTGGGTAACCAGTTGCCATGGTAGCATAATATATGGTCTAAGTATAGACTGTGAAATGTTCTACCTATGGAAAGTTTTCAAAAATAAAACATAGCCTATTGTAACCTACATTCACAATATTTTCTTCTCGGTATTTATCAGGAGTTTCTAGAAGCCTGAGCCAAATCTAGAATAGCCAGAAAGCAAGCGAGTATATAATTGGGCATGGCCTTCTTTCTTTGTTAGTCCTTCTATGGAGACCCCTGTGAACTTACAGTTTTTCTGTAATGTACAGACGTTAGTATAGAAAAGTTCACATTTCCAGTGGAAGTTCAATCGAGGGGTATGGCAGTTCCTGAGAGGAGAAGAGATCGGACAAACAATCATTTAGTGTTCTTGTGGGGGAAGTACAAATGAATCCATTCTGATTTGCATAAAGAAGGAATGAATAGAACAGATACACCTACACACATGTTTCCACTAAGGAAAAATTTTGGTAACGTTACATACATATATCTATATTTAGACTGTAGGTTTGAAAGTACTAAGGTACATTTATTTTTTAATTTTTTAGTTGTTTGCTTTAATTTTAGAAAAGACTAACTCCCTTAGGGCTTTTGGGAAGTCAAAGTCCCTCTTGTGGAAAAGTCCTATTGTCTGGGACCCTGAACGTTTTTCCTGGCACGGCTGCTAATTTCCTACTGCTCACCTCTAAGTACAGCCAGAGGCAGAAGCTCTACGCTAGGACTGTGCTTACAGAAATAAGAGGCCGCACGGGTAGCAAGGCTATGCCTTTTAAGATTAAATCAAACAGAAGTTCTCAAATACTTCCTAATAATCTTTCAGAGATGACCTGAAACGCAGTTGTTTCAGAGAAAGCTGTTGGCTTCTCTCCACTTTTGCTCTGACTCTCATTTCCACCCAGGAGACAAAACACTCAGGAAGAGCAGCCAAACTGCTCAGGGTGGTTGCAGCCCACAGCCCTGAGGACTACAAGAACTGATAGCTCTTTATTACTTTCTGGTTGCATCAATCAACTTCTTTCTCATAGTTTCTACTGTGTCTTATACCCCCTTACATCTTTGTGTATGTCACAGTAGCATTTGATACATTATTTACACAACTGTCTGTCCCACCAGACTATCTATCTATCATCTATCTATCTATCTATCTATCTATCTACAACTTAATGAACAAAGCTTATTTAAATATTTAAATCTTTCATCACCAATACCATCATCATCACCAATATTATCTTCCACTCATGTTTTAAAACTTCACTTGAGGAATAAGAGCTATGACAATGGAGATACAGATCTAAGAGCACAGATTTATTATTAAAACCAATTTATCCCCTAATGTGATGGTTTTTGTTTCATAAGTTGAATACTAAAAGTAGCTCGTTCATAATACAGAGGCTAGGGTTTTATTTCAGAAAGAAAAAATTTCAGTGTCCCGAAACAAAATGAATATTCTGAGTATCTGTTTATAGATCACAAATTTCTTCTGATTTTACTCTTAAGAGAGTGAACTGCAAACACACTGGAAAATAAAGATTGCAAAAAAAAAAAAAAAGTAATAATAATTGTCTTCTTTCATTCTAGTGTCACAATGAATATTACTTATAATCTAAATCAAATTATATGTTGCTTATAATTTACATAATTTATGTGAAAACACACAGTGTACATAGATACTGTACATAGATCTCTCCACTCCTCTGGGTAACACATATGGCTGAAAATGCATGATCTGAACGACTGAGCTAGAAATACACTTAAAAGTGATTACTCCTCAAATAGAAAAAATAAATGTGTTCGTTTTATGTTGTGAAAATATGGTGAATTGGAGGAGAGAAATTATACCCATCTCTTCCTATGCTGGTCATCTTTTCTATCATGGAAAATATACTTTAGCATTGTGTACCTCAGTGACTGATATACTTGCTTGAATGAATCCTTACCAACAGGTAAAATATCATTTTGATTACTTTTGTGCCATTTCCAAAGAGAGGTGACTTACTCCATAATGAGACAGAGTAAAAAGCAGTTGTTTTTAGTGTTTTTTTTTTTCCTGGGGCTGGGAATTGTTTTAATTTACTTGTCCCAGATGCCACATTTCATCTAGTTGGTATTCCCTCCATTACCGGGCCCGTGCTCCCCCTACTCAATAAATATGGAAATCTATTTCTCATCCAGTTTGAACATTGTAATTTCTACAGCAGTTTTACTCTTTCTGACAAACGTATTTCCACTCTTCTTCCAGGCCTGGAGAATGTGAAGAAATGCACTCTTCCCTGAAAATGCCATGCATGTGTAAAACATATTTCAGGGTTCAAGCTTCCTACCTGTGCTGTTGAATGAGTCTTCCCAGCAAGGCCTCACCGCGTTCTCCCACACTAGGAAGTTGAGTGGCGATTGAGAGTGAGCCCTGGCGCGGGGGTCTGGCTGGGGCCAAGTCCATTGCAAGGGTCTTCCCTCCCAGAGTTTCACTTCTGAGGAGACCCTGGCCCCCATTTCAGAATCATCGAGATTTTAGTTCTGCATATAGATTTGATTATAAACATTTGCCTTTCTTAAAAAAGGTGGACTATAACGTAGAAGCAAAGAAGTAAAAGTAATTTAATGATGAAGGAAAATTTGTTACGCCAACGCCCTTTCCTATAACTTGAATCTGCTTCTTTGTGTCCTTTGATACTAGTCGCCTTTTCCTGTACTTTAATATTTTGGATACTTTTGTACTAAATTATATCAGTGAGCCCTACTTGAGAAAAAAATGAATGAAAAATATTTATTTTATAGTAAAATTACAGCTACATTTACCCATATTAGAAAATTTTTCCTGTCCTTGCTGGTATGGCTCAGTTGGTTGGAGCGTTGTCCCATACATCAAAAGGTGGTGGGTTTGATTCCCAGCCAGGGCACATGCCCAGGTTAAGGGTTCAATCTCTGGTTGGGGTATGTGCAGGAGGCAACTAGTCAATGGGTGTTTCTCTCTTACATGGATGTTTCTCTCTCTCTCCTTCTCTCTTTTCCTCTCTCTAAAATAAATTTAAAGAAATAAAATAAAATCATGCCAAAGAACTCTTCCTTAAAACAAAAAGACAAAAGTTCTTTCTTTAATAAAAACAACAGCATGAAACAGTCATACCAATTTCTCTTGAAAAGACCATGGTTTGCATTGATGAGGTGTTTGGGTGGAATTAACTGAAGGCTTAGTCAGGACATGACAGCCCCCAGTTCAGCCTCTGCAATGGAGACCAGCCTCCAGAGCTCGCTTGCAAACTCGCATAGCTGCGGTGTTTGATTTCCTACCAGAGTATTTTTAGAAATGTACCACGATATGAAACACACATCTTCAGAGTGGTAACCAGAACCAGACTGACTGACCCCTCTGTCAGCACACTCTGAAAGAGGCCTTATAGAAATACAAAGGTAAGACTATCTCCAATGCAAACAACCCTAAAGGAGGCACAGCCTTTCCCCTGCAACCGCTCTCAGGTAGAACTCGAAAAGCTGCAGGAGTCCTTGGAAAGAGTAGGTATCTGTAAGCAGACTCAGTGAGAACTGTAACAAGTGGAGGGCTGCTTTGAAAGTTATTGCTGAGCGGGGAGCAGCTTAGAGAGAAGGAACAAGCAAGACTAAAGCCAGGCCAGAGACCAGTGAATTAAGACATGAACCAACAGTTCAGGTCGAACAACCTTTGGACCCAATTTAAGAGCATATGTGTCTGGGGACTAGGACTTTGACGAGTCTTTCACTTCCGAAGACTTTCTCTAGGCCTCGAGGCTTTAGTCATAGATTCCAGTCCCATCCAACTGGAACAGCGCATTCATCAGCCTGCCAAGTGCCGACGGACGTCAGAGTCAATGACTTAGTTTTCCCTCGGTTCCACTTAAGTATTTTGTTTGCAGGTCATTATTTGACAAGATAATACTGAGCATGTAGGGTATATAAAAACAACGGTTCAGAGTCACATCCAACAGATAATCAAACTAATAGTTACTGGTAATTTCTTACTTTTGACCTTGCATAAAGTATACATTTAAAATATACATATATTTTATAATGGTATTGTAAACTTGGAAATTGTTAATTCTTAGGTCATTAATATTGTATGAATGCTCAGATTATAATATCAGATATAATATCTTTGTCCTATTAATATCAGATGATCATTGGTGAATATGTATAAAATAATTTTATATGAGAAAGAGGATTAGCTTTGACTCAATAAAAATATATAGTAAGATTTGAAAAATGTTTTGGTGTTTATCAGTAGTACACTAAAAACTTTACCTGCTCCCCCAACAATAAGGAACATATAATCAAAGTTCATTGCCTGTGAAGATTCTGTTAACTAAATAATCAATTCAGAGTTTTCCTATTTTGAATATGAAATTCCAAAAGTTGACCTTGATCTCAAACAGTCTGATCTCAAATAGTCTGAGTGTAAAATTAAGTGAATTTTCTAAATCATCTCAATTCTTTCAGCAAAGCTCACTCCCAAATCGCCAGTTATCAATTCATTTTATTAATTTAGTTCAATCTGTTGCTTCCTGTTGCTACCAAATGTTTTCTTTGGCATCATGTTTATAATCAAAATGTTTGCCTAAAATTAAAACATTTGTTTTGGAGACATAAGTTTCTATGAGCAGCACAACCTTCCCAATAACTGAAAAGAAATTTGTCATAGAGAATTTCTGCAACTCTCATTGGTAACCAGGCTAACATAAATGGAGAACAAAATATTTTTGCTTTTGAGGTTAAAGACAGGATTGAAAATAACTAATTTAAAAACAATCCCAGTGGCCAGTTTATTAAAAATTAACCCAGTCAAGAAATCCAAAAACAGATAAAGGCTGAATTCTTTAATGTTAGCAACATCAGTAAATAATTTCAGGAAGAGATAAGTGAAGTCCCTGCATGGTATAGCAACTTAAAAGAGAAAAGAAAAGAAACTAAGAGACAAAGTAGACCAAATTTCTGAAAGCTGAAACAGGAATTGAAAGGGTGTCGAGACTAGTGTAGAACCTGAAAGGCAAAGAAAATAAGATGTGGAGCTATGCTCACTTTGAGATAAGAATACTGGTATAGAGGACACTTGTGGAAGGAACAGACTCCCGAGTTTCTGCAGAGGGACTATTCCGTCCATGTGTGACAAAGACAGGCAAAGCCCACCACTGGAGGCAAAGTGCCACGGAAGTAATGGCGCGGCGATATATTTTTTTTCTAGAAGGAGATATGGGAGTTATCAAGTCAGGTTCACAATGTGACTCTGGAGGATTTCTAGAGAAAATCAGATTTATTAACTTGAATTAATTTTTATCATGTCATGAGTGAAAGGAGAGATAGTCAAGCCATTCTGTGTGATCAGCGTAGGAACGTACATAATAGATACAGAAGGGCTAGGTTTGGATTTAAAATTCAGACTTAACACTTAAGATAATGTAAAAGTATTGTTTTTTTTTTGGAATTGTGCAAGCCCAGAAATCAAGACAGAAAGACCGAGAGAAATTATGAATTTGGATATTTAGTTAAAATATATACCATGTACGCACACACAGAGTTACGTATCCTTTGAAAACATGTCATGTCTTTGCAGGAGAAAGAATTTGATCTAAAGAGATACACAGGGTAAAAGAGTAGGAAATCCTTTGGAGGACATGAAAAGAATGGATGTGTATATTCAGTTCTTACAGATAATAGCTGAGGGGGCTATAAAATAAAGCTAAATCAAATTGATTGGCAGCAAGGGAGAAGTGATATTAAAGAGAATGTGATAAGAAAGGAAAATCGGGTTTATGGTGATACACTGTAGAAATAATAAAGTAATTACGCTGAAGATACTATGGGAATACCCAACATGTATAAAGGAGGTGCTAGAGGCTACATGAATATTATTTAAAGTTCATTGGGAAAATGAGCTGGATGCTATAGAAAAATGCAATTAGATACTATCTTTTCTGCTGGATTTATAAATGAGCCAGAGTGTTGCATTATAAATATCGTTTAGAGCAACCCATAGTAACATAATTTCTTGTTTAGATATACAGTGCTTACTTAACATCATCAACAGGTTCTTAGAAACTGTGATTTTTAAGCAAAATGATGTATGAAGAAGGCAAATTGACCACAGGCTAACTAATAAGAAGAGTTAAGTTCCTACTGCATAGTTCTGGTCACAAAAGCATGAGCAAACTTCTAAAGCCCCAAAGCACTTCTAATATTAAACAATGTAATAAATGTGAGTTGTACAGACATTTAAGAAGGTGAATAAAAATGAGTAAGATCATTGTTTTCCAGCTCAGTTATTCCAGTTCAAGTCTCAGGTGGCAGGAGCCTCTTCCAGCAGCTCAGAATGCCAGGTGGGACCCACCCTAGACAGAAAGTCCTTTCACTCCAGGCCACTCACCCACACTTCACTCAGACCGGGACCATGGAGACCAGCCCATTCACCTCACCTGCACACCTCCGGGATGTGGTGGGAACCCGAGGACCTGGAGAAAAGCCACACAAGAGGACAATGTGCAACTCCACACAGACAGTGACCCTGCCTAGAATACATTTATTTCCCCCTCATCAACATTACTATAATGAAATAAAGTGGAACTAAACAATGTTATTTGAGGACCTGCGGTACTAAGCCCAGCCGAGAATCTTTTAATTCCACTACAGGTCTGTATAATTAACTTGATTCAAATTATTCAGCATTGTTACTTAGTAGGTAACTTGCTCTGGATCAGTGTTCCTTGACTCTTTTAGCACACCTGTATGTAGAAATGGAGGGAGAAAGTTCCTGTAATGTTTGACCTTTGTACACCGATACTATACCAGGAGTCAGAAACATACACATTAAGGAGATCGAAACTCAGCTGCAGAGGAAATTTTATTTATGTCACATATCACGACTCATAAAAATAATTCCGGACACAGAGGAAAATACTGAAATAATTCAAGAAATTAAATTCAAACCAGGCAATTCAATTATGAAATTTAAAAGTACTTTCTTATCTCATTTGAGTGTGTGTTTCTCTTTGTACTAATCTATCTAGATTCTCCAAACTAGAAAGAGAATATGGACTAGTAATAGAATTATGATAGCCAGCTTAGTACAGTGGTAATTATTGTAGTGTCTGACATAATAGCAATCTCTATACCAGTCTACAAGCAGAAATGATTAGGCTAAACAGCTGCAAGAACTAAGATTGCTCTTTATCTGCCTCAATTTATTCACCTCCAATGTGACATAAAGGACTTTTCCAGGTTCCTTATGTTTAGACTGCATTTCAAGGTTACAACCTTTCAGGTGTAGACTACAATGCTCATACATCAAAGAAACAGCAAGAATCTCCTGACAGTTGTTTCTGTCTTTCCTGTTCTAATTCTTTATTAATAGTTTTCTTGACGGAAGCGTTGCTAAATATTTGTGGTTCAATTTCCATCACTTCTACGCAACACATGCCTCCCACCTTCAATAATTGCACTTAGAAACAGGCAAACATCTAATAATAGGAAAACTGACTCACTGCAATCAATCATCAGTTATGGTGGCACTTGAATTGACAGGACTGAGCAAAATGAGAACTGGGTATTTCATGCCTTCCTCAATTATGTGATCATACAAGGATGCAAATAAATCGCAGTTGTGAGTTTTAATGACAGATCTGAGTTTGACAATAAAAATATGGACCTCTAGGGATACGGATTTGTTAATAGAGCAAAACAAAAAATAGATTAAAAAGTACTATTCTTTTGAGTAACATTTGTTTGCATTTTTGGAAATAGCTATAAGGTCAGTCAGATGACAACATGATATGTGCTGCACTATTAGATGCAAACACACACACACACACACACACACACACACTCCTCATCAAAAGAGACTGGGAAAAACAAGTAAATATTCATAGTAAAATTATTAAGTCTTATGGGTTATGACAATTTCCCCTTATCATTGAAAATATCTCCCTATTGTCAAGGAGCACCGTGACAATGGTACAAATAAAAATAATAAAATATTGTCCTGGCTTGGTTGGCTCAGCAGTTAGAGCATCAGCCCATAGACCAAAGGGTCTCAGGTTCTATTTCTGGTCAAGGGCATGTACCTGGGTTGCAGGTTCAATCCCCTGCCCTGATCAGGATCGTGTGGGAGGCAACCAATCAATCCAATCAATGTGTCTCTCACATCCATGTTTCTCTCTTTCTCTCTCCCTCCCTCTCTTCCAGTCTATCTAAAATCAATGGGAAAATATTCTTGAGTGAAGATTAACCAAAATAATAAAAAAATAAAATAAAATACTAAAATATTTTTCTTAAAAATATAGGCACATAATAAAATGAAACTTCAATTTTTTAAAATGTCTTCTAATCACTTTATAAATATGTATGCACTATTATTAGGTGAATGAAAAGTATAATGCTTTTCTTTTGTTTTATAAGTAAGAATATAGTAAATGGACAATAAAATAAATGTTATAAAAGTCATCTTTCTTACCTGGAATAAATCAGACATGAACATTAAGATGTTTTTTGGCAGAATAAATGTATTACAAGCTCAAGTCAACTAAAGCCATTTCTTGATGTGCTTCAATTGTTGGAAATGGTGTCTCAAATGAATGAAAAGAAATACGCAGATGTCTCCCAATGCTTACAAGAAAAAAATTCATTTACATTTAAGTCCATGTTTTATTGTTTTTGAATTTTTAATTGAGGGTTCTGAGCTAATTACATTTTAATAAAACTGACTTGTGCTTTCATCTCCTTTAAAAAATAAATGGCTTTTATTTTATTTTAAAATGTTTTTATTGATTTTAGAGATAGGAAGGGAGAGAGACAGAGAGAGAGAGAGTGGGAGTGGGAGTGTGAGAAAGAGAAACATCAATGTGAGACAGATATATCAATCTGTTGCCTCCTGTAGGTGTCTTGACCTGGGTTTGAACCCACAGCCTGAGTATGTGCCCTGACTTGGAATCGAACTGGTGACCTTTCAGTGCATGAGATGATGTTCAACCAACTGAGCCACACCGGTCAAGGCTATTCATTTTAAATAAATAAAAATCAAAACAAACTTCAAAATATTTTTATAGATTTATACTTTTTCCTTAAAATAGCTAACAGCATTAGTTACTAGGTAACACAAATTACTTTATTATCTCAATATTTTTTCAAAATAACAACTTACATGGTTGTTATTTTCAATGCCTTTTTTTCCTTTTTGGTTACTATATTTACTTATGTTATATTCACTGAAATGTTGTTGCTTTTTTTAGATCTAATTGACGAAAATATTTTGCTCCCATAACTTCTCACCTATAAAGTTTTTTTATAGCCTGCTTTTACTGGAGTCTAACCTAAGTCTGCCTTATGCCCAAAGGTCGATTGGCAATGGGACTCTAATGAGTGACATAAAGAAGAGGGAACTTACAGTCTTTATGGAAAGTTCAGAATTCGTGATGATTATGGAAAAGTACAACACAAGATTTTTTCCAAAAGTGAAAGGCAGAAAAGAGAAGAAGAAGAAAAAAAGAATGAATAAAATGTTCAGGTTTTCAGATGTTAAATGATTGAAACAGTTTCTATTTAAATGCAAATTTGACTTTTTAAAAGATGAGACTACAAGTAACTGCACCCTAAATGGTAAAATGAAAATCAATTTGAAATATGGGATGAATAAAGTATATGTGGACTTTCTGGGAATAATTTTTTATTATGAAAACCCTGATGCATTTTCCTTTGCTCAATCTATCTTAGACTTCGGACAGCTATGGCTGGGATGAAATGCAAACATTTTTAATTTGTTTAAGCACAAAGATGGTCGGCTCACTAGAAACTTCCTTGTTCATTCAAATCAAATTTCACAAAGTAATGATCAACAGTATGATGTATGTAAAGTACAAGACCAAAAATAAGAGTTTAACTGCAGCATTCTAATGACCAATAGTCACTATGTGTTTTTTATGACATTGGGAAAATCACTTTTAAGAAATGGAAATCACTACATTCTATTGATTCCAGAACAGAATCTTCAGACATAAGTCAGCAGAGTTGACACTTTCAAATACATAAAATGTGACATCTGCTCTTACAAATGCACTACACAGGCTGTAAATCATCAAGGAGAAAAACAGTTCAATGTCATTTCAGCCACTGTAAACTGTGGTTTACAACTGAGAGATAAAAATAGTCATACTGTCTCTGTGACATCTAAACCACTTTTCTATTGCAGTAGTCCATGTTCTAATTTATCTTTGTGGTTGAATAACACACAATCAATTGTAAGCAACTAGTGTAGTTTGATTCCAGTCAACTGCAATTTTCTGTAGCTTTATCTTTTCCCCACTCCAGTGACTTTTAGTAATGTCCACAACACACTATCTCAATTTTTGTGGTTGCGTAAGTATGTCAAGCTTTTAGGCATCATTCTAAGGGCTAATTTATGGCACTAATCCATATGTAAAGCACATTTAAATACAATAGAAACATTAATGTTGGTATGCGTTATAATAATTAAAGGCTATACTCAATCCATTGGAAAAAGGAGTTTTTATCGGGTTTAAAATAACACCAGAAAGAGCATGAGCTTCATATAAGATTCCTGGTTCCACCACTTACTGATGAAAAGTCAAGCAGGTTATTTAACCTCTTGGGAATCAGCTAATTCATCTAAGAAATGGGATAAAATTTTCCATCTTGCAGGGGCAGTTTTAAAGATTATGTGAGACAATCTAAATACCTAATATAGTACTTGACATATACACTGGACAACAGAGTACATAGTAACTATTATTATTAATGTCAAGTTTTTTTTTTATTATCACTATTGGCATAATAAACCAGAACACATTTTCGTGCTTACAGCAAGTGGCAGTGTGCTCACTTATTCCAGCATTGAGGGAAATCCGGCAGAGCAGCCTACACCTGGAATAGGTGTGATTACATTTCAGTTTGCAAATAATACTAATATTTAAATATTTTCAGAAATTTATGTTGTATAATTTTAACATGAAAATATTATTTTCATAAGTGGGTTGTTAAAAATTCTACATTGAAAATGATTACAGCAAGTATTGCAACCTAGGTATTGTGTATTTAAACATATTGAATATTGAATAGACCTAAAAGAAAGGTAACACTTTCTATATATTAATAATTGAAGCAAATGGGATCCTATACACATTCATTGGAATTTTATCATATTTTTGCACTTGTTAAATAATAACATTAACAACTTGGAAAAGTAAAGATTATTATGACAAAATATAGCTAATGCTTTTCCAGTAGAATTCACTACATGAATAGCAACACAATCACCAAATTTCTATGATTTTTTTTTTTAATGAGCACAAAACAATGAGGAAAGACCTGCTAATCAAGCTGGTTTCTGAAATGACAGCCTTGTTTGCTGACACCTTCTTGGAATAGAAACACAGTGTCTTTTCTTTCTCTTCACAGCACTGCAGTGACGCTCAAAGCCCAGCCTCCTGGTAGCCACCAGCCCCTTGGCTACTGTTGAAAGGAAACTGCTGTCCTGGGTGGATTTAAAGCTATTAGTGTAGCAGTTGTGATGCTTTTTTTCCTCTCAAATCTTTTTACTAGGAAAGCAGTACACCCCAGGGTGTGTGCTTGTCAGACCATTATAGGCACAACCCTTGGCTGCCCTCCTGCCTCAGTTTGCCAACTGTGCAGAGTTATTGTCTAAAGCTTGCCCTGTCATATCCTCCTGCTATGGGGACATTTTGCACAGATTCCAGACCTTCTAATGTTCGAATAAGCAGGCAACGCATTTCACTTTCATTGATCAGAAAACAAATGTCCTCTGAAGATTGGGCTTTGAACACATATGAGGGAACGTACACTGTGAGATTCTTGAGAAGGAATAAAAGAAATGGTTTCAGAAAAACCCAGTGCTGTTTCATGAGCTCACTGGGTGCTATCTGGCTCTCAGAATGATCCTGTGTCCTGATGGACTTACTTCTGCTGTTGGCAGAGTACCTGCTGCGCTATTATGATGGATGTTTTCATTGGAAGAAGGAAAGGGATGTAGAGAAGAAAACACAGTTGTATTTAGGTATATGCTTATATCTTTTTGACCTGATTCCTGTAATTCTGTCCCCATTGTCAAAGACGTTAGATTGCAAGCTGATCAAGGACAGGTGTCATATCTTTTCTATACCTTCTATTTCTCCCAAGGGACCAGGGTGTGTCTCACCCTCTAGTAACATTCACTGCATATTGACTTAATGCCAGCATCCGCCTTTAAATATATTTAACTTTCGCCTTAAGTACACCACTGGCTTTCAGTTCTTGAGGTATTAACTTGACATAGCTAATTTTAATAAATTAAACAAAATTTAGAATGAAAGAGTTCTTTTTGTGCCTACACTTACAGATCAAAACAAAACAAAACAACAGTATCTTGGAGAAACGAAAACTCCAGTGCAGGTAATGTAGCTGTGTCCTCAGCCCCCTGTGCAACTCTAGATGTGTAGCTGAGTGCAGGCACAGGCTTAATACACACGTGCTGATGGAACGAGCATTTTGGAACTGGGCAGAAAATTCTGGACTGTGAAGGTTCAGAAAAGCTGGACGTCCCTGAGCAAAGCAGCCTGGGCCTCACAAGGTGCGTTTGCCAGCCCCACGCATTCTCTCAGCACCCACAACACACATATGCCAGACGTTCTCCGGGTTGTCAGTAGTCACCGCTGCTCTGCTGGAAAGTATGGGGTTGTTGTAATTTTCAGTTATGCAACCTTTCTGTTATCCTCTGTCATTTAACACAGTTCAGTGAAATTCTTTCTTGAAAAATTAATTTAACCTACTGGGAATGTCTAAAATTGGTGGAAAAGAGAGATAGGGCACATATAAACAGCAGTGTGTGAACTTTTCAGTGAAAGGGAACGTGTGTGACTCTGTACGCAGTGGTGGGGCTGCACACCAGTTACCAGGGTCTGAGAGCAAAGTCCATCCAAGGCTGTAAATCAAGGACCGATGTTCAGAGAAAATATGAGGGGTCTGTAACGTTCAGCTGGGGATAGTAGTCAATGAACACATTTGAATAAAGATATCTGATTAATGTAACCTTTTTTACTAACAAACTACAATTTCAGAAGGAAGGAAATATATTGTTGAATGCACAATGAAATATCCTCCAATTCTTTCTGGAATACTGTGGGGTAATATCAATCATCAATCAATCAATATCAATAAAAGTAGTGCTGACATTTTTGGGCAAACTTGATCAATCATTCTGTTCCGCGAAACTGTATTGTATGCTGATGCCTTTTAAATATTGTCTAAAGGCATTGAACCACATGGCTAGGAACAAGCTGATGTAAGCCATAATAGCTGTGAGGAAGTTTATCTAAGAGGTGGGAGGTTCTTAGCCCTGATAACCTAACCGAGGAAAAGATTTCTTTCTTAAGACCCTAGTTACTTTACATTTAGCATGATTTTTTTCCATACATTTATCTTGTACCTGCTTCACTTCAGTGAATTTAAATTTGAACCTATGGTTAGGACATTCAAAATAGAGAATGTATACTAACTACGTTTTTGTTTTTGTTTTCATTTTTATAGATTAAAATTATTTCTTTTTACTCTTCGTCTTTTTCATTAAATGAGAACAGTTTAATTGGAGTGATTTTCTTTTCCTCAGATCAGTTGGTAAAAGACTGGTTAAATTATCTGTGCATTTGTTTGCACGAGAGGACTAAGCTATATCCAGATTTACAAGTTCTCTTAATTATTCACATTTTGAGGCTAATTTCATGGTAGAATGAGATATCCTAAAGAAATTCTGCAGCCCTAGCCAGTTTGGCTCAGCGGTTGAGCGTCAGCCTGTGTACCAGAGAGTCCTGGGTTCGGTTCCTGCTGGGGGCACGTACCACAAAAAAAGAAAGAAAGAAATTCTGCAGGTTTAAATTGTTGCCTGTGTGATAAGATTATTAAGGGATAAAGGGATAAGTAAGAAGCAGTGCAAGTTCCATTGAATGTACCCACCTTCCAATATAAGAAAACAATCTGAGCTCACTCAAAGCATGCCCTGGCACAGGGCCATGGAGCTGCTGATCCGTTATTACCTGCCAGGCGTGCGCTAAGCCTTGAAGGGTCCCGTGGTCCACGTGGCAGACCTTGTCAAGGTTGGTGCTTCTTCATCTGAACGCAGATCCTTCTAAGCAGAAACACATTTCCCCCTGACCAAGAGTCATTGCTCTAGAAATGACGTAAGATTTAATCACTAGTTATAAGTCCCACAGAGTTCAATGGGAATGACACATTCCAAGAGAAGTCTCTCAGTGTGGGGGCCTCCTCAAGGCAGACAATTTCTCATGGTGGTTGTCTTCTAACATTTTCCCTTGGAAATCTCATTGGCAAATTGTCCTGTCAGGATATAGAGATGGCCTCCAACATGGCCATCAATAAGTTAATTTCTTAACAGAATTTGGTACATTACTAATATTCAATTAGCTTGATTTAAAACTATATATAATGTTTTTCTGGGGGGAGCACAAAGGGAGGGGTGGGGCCAGAAAGATTTCAGTAGATATTATACTCAGTTCTTTCTTTTGGCTTAAATTTCCTTCCTTCCTTCCTTCCTTCCTTCCTTCCTTCCTTCCTTCCTTCCTTCCTTCCTTCCTTCTTTCCTTCCTTTCTTTCTTCCTCTTCCTTCCCTCCCTCCTTACTTTATTTATTCTTGCCTTCTTTTCTTTTCTTTTGTATTTCTCAGTGAGCACCTATTCTCACCCCCATCTTGTACCCTCCTGGTTTTTCTAGCTCTTGTCCTCTCCACCCTTTTCTCTCTTCCACACTCTACCTGTTTCTTTTTCCTTTACTTCTCCATGAGGGAGAGGATTTTCTTTTAGATCCCTTCCTTTTCTACAACAGCGTGGGTCACTGTTTCAAAGTAATCAGATAAAAAGGGACCAACTCCCAGTTTTGTAGCTTTTTCTGCCACGTAGTCTCACCTACAACATCATAACAGCAAAGGAAGATGTGACGGAAACAAGAGAGATGCAAAGGAAAAATGTATTAAAAAATCTGACCAGGTGTGAGTAATTTATCATTCAGGTTTGAAAGGAAAGTAGGGTGTTTTCTTTAGATTTGGAGCTTTTGTTTGATTTGGAAGATTGGGGAGATAAAGAGGTTCTATCAAAATTATACTCTTTATTTTAAAAATGATCTTCAAAGTTTATCTCTAAGATACAAAATCGTGTAGAATTTGTTAGCATTGTCTCTAGAGCATGGTCTGGATTCACCTTCTAGTTCTTCCACTTAAGTAGTTACAAAAACAAAAAAATAAAAAACCAAAACTTGCACACATTATTTAAAATCGGGAAGCCCGCATTTTCTAGTGAATACAATGAGCATACAGAGAGCATTTAATTCAGAGATTATTGCAAATATTAAATGTCATAGTACAAATAAAATGCTTAGTAAGTTGCCTTCCACTTAAAAAGTAGGTCACACATGTTAGCAATTATTATTACTATATTTTAAAAAGACTGCCATGGAAGAATTTCAAAATTGGAAAAGATAAAGTATTTTGAGTGAGGAGCTGCTGACAAGATGATATTAAAATATTGCATATAATTTTAAGAATGAGGAGCAAAAAGAAATGTAAAATCTGTGAAGGTTTTATGTACAGGTACGTGCCATCCCCATACTGGATTCTACCACAGTGAAGGGGATTTGATGGGATTGTGATCCAAGCAGTATCACCTGATAATAGTATGAGATTATGAAAGTCATTTAACCTTTCTGAATCTCAGTCCTTACAGCCTTCTTTGACACCATTGGGATAATAATGCCAACCACAGAGCGTATTGTGAAGATCAAATACAATAATGTGTTTGACGATGCTTTAGAAGGAGCCTGGCTACCACCCCCCTTAGATGCACTAAGGGAATGCAAGTATATTTTCCTCTCCTCACAACCCCGATTGAAAACAAATGAAGTTAAATGAGAGGACCTTTAGGGTTTATGACAAAGGATCATTGTTCATGTCACCTTCACTAGCCTCCCTGATAAAGTCCAGGTGGCTGGTATGTATGCCCATTTGCATAGCTGAATTACAATCTTAACAGTCATGATAGTAAGAAAGGGTGTTTCTCATCACTGCTTTCCAAAGTGAAATAAAGCCAGCACCTCTGGGAAAAGAAGTCTGCCCGGATAAAGGAAGAACTCATGGAAAAACCATGAAGCTAATTTCAAATATATTGTATTTTAGATCCCTTTTCACTTGGCTCATGGAACATGTCAGTATTGACAATTACACATAATTTATCTAAAGAACATAAGGATTCAGGTAGTAGCTGAACATTATTTAACAAAAGCCAAGGTAACAAAGAGACCAAGGATTAGCCTGCCACCAATGTGATTTCAATCCATCAAAAACTCTTTCTCTTGGAGGAAATCCTATTTATTTCTATTCTATTTCCTAAGCACAATGAACAGCTTTTCCGTGTGGAATCCCTGCCCCCCGCCCCAAAGAAGTAGCCACAACCAGGACAGTCTGCTGAAAACATCCTTGACTCCCCCAGCAGAAATTGCTGTCCCTTACTTTCTCTCTAGCTGGAAGGTTCAGGGCAGGGAGAGAGAAGGCTTTTTGTTTTTGTTTGTCTTTAAGAGAGCCTAAACTTTCTATACATTGCAGTTTCAGTTGGCAAAACTCAGTAAATCCATTGTCAAGTGTCCTGAAAAAGCTGCATTTGTTCATCATATCTCTCTTTCAAACGAGCTTAACTTTGGGCTGAAGGGTAAAAATACCCCTGTCACTTATTTTCTGGAACTTTGATCAAAGTATTTAACCTCTCCCCTCTCCTCCTATCAATTTCCTAATTGAGAAGATGAAAACAACAACAACAACAATAACAATACCAGCTCTCTTTTGGGTTTCACTTGAAGATTAAGTGAGAGCGTGTGTGAACGTGACCGCCCCTGTTCTGGTGCCCGGTACACAGTGACAAGCCCAGTGTCTCAGCCTCTCTCCTGCCATCTCTGCTCTGGGCCTCCTTCCCTGCTTTCTCCTGTCAACAGTGATTTAACATGCAACCCAATACCACTCCTTAAAGGCATCCGTGCTCTGCAAATGATGGGGACAAAAATGCTACACAGAGGAATTCATCAAATGTCAAGGTGAGGTCAGATACACAGACTTAAGCGGGGATGGACTCAATTCCAACATGGCTGGATCATAAAAGTTAGAATCATTCCTGGGTCCAGTGAAGCCATCGGGGGCCACAGACCCTTCTCCTCCTCCTCACCCCGGCCTCCTCTCAACAAGATGCAATCAACCTTCTGTTTCTTTAATGTGGTTATAGCAACAAGGCATACATGACGTAGACTCCTACTCTAAAGATTAGATATTTAATGGTGAGTCAAACCAATAAACAACCTGATATTTTGAATAGGGCAATTGGAGGACCTTTGATAGTTAATAGTTTAGAATCAGAGTCTGACCCCATGTTTGGAGAAGGGATGGCGGTAACTGAAGAAATGGGCATTTCAGCAATAAGTTTGGGGCACACTGGGAATATTGGGAGTTGGCTTACGGGAGAAAAAACTCGGCAAGAGAGGCCCAAGTTAGTGGGATATTTAAGAAAGGGGATTGAAGAGACATTGACACCCCAGACAATGAGCACCTGCACCCCATGAAACTAACCTGAGTTCACAAGAGGCTTCAAGCTCAACCTCAGATCTCCCACGAAATAACATTTTTTATTGGAAAAAAATTAACATTCCATCTAAAGTCAGAATCAGGATATTGTTTTCACTCTAGAAAAGACTTCTGGAGTTATAACTACTGGAATAAAATTAGAATATGATTCATATTAATTTTATCTTTCATTGATAAAATAGTGATCATTATCAGAGCACATATTTTTAAAGAATCATCTTTTTTTTTTTTTTTTTTGCAAATACCTCACTTTCCCTTTGAATTCAAGAAACATTGCATCATAAAGAGGCAAGGGAGCTTACTGTCCCTCAGCTCTCCCCAGAAGGCCCCTGAAACACAGAGAGTGACATGCCCAGTGCAAGGGTGCTCAGCCGGCCAGCAGAGACCAGCAGGTCCTCTGGTTCCCAGGCAGTGTGATCTTATTGCACCCACATCTGTTCCCACAGCCTGAAAAATGCCCTAAAATAAACTGAGTCAGGAAACACTGGTGACGAATAAATCAAACTTGTGGTTAATACTGTGATATATAGTCCTTTGTAATACGCTGGCGATTCTATTCCTGTTGGTGTTTGACACTTACAACTAACAGCTCATGTTTACCTATTTCTTCATGCAACTGTGGGCACAGCAATATTTTCTCGATTCTAGGGTATCCGGCAGGCCATGGGGTGTGATTATTCCGTATCATAGACTTGCTATTGTTTATCTTCAGAGTACATACATTGCTCCTGTCCTGGATTTCAGAGTTCAACAGAACTTAATGTTAAGCAACATCCTACCTTGGATTTTGTAACACAGGGCTATCATCAAAGGTATAATGTACTGCAGCCATAAAATTGTAAGTAGGAGGTTTCAGATTTTGTTAAAGAAATCATTCCATAATTTAAAATTCTGTAGGCTAGAAGTTCTAACTCTCAGATCAGCTTCATGAGGCATAACTACTTACATGCTAAGCACACTCTGCCCCCCATTTTTCCCCTCTGAACTTAACTGTGACTAGAAACCTTTTTATTTAATTCAGTTAAGTAGACTGAGCAAGAAAATGCAGTCATGTTGTTTTCCTTCTGATTTCCTTATTTTGATTAGAAAATTAAGAAACATTTTATAAAATAACTGTGATTCTCTTTTTGAGAGTAAGTATAACATTAAAACACCTTGCCAAATTCTGTAGAAATCTTTTTCTAAAACCCATTATCCCAAAGTGACTAGTACCATGGATTACATGTTGGTTTTTTTCAGGGGGTTGTAGGGAGAGGAAGGAAACTGTCATTGTTTTAGAAAAGAAACTGTAACCATCCCACATATTTAGAGAGTGCTATTTATTAAGTATTAACATATAAAACTAGTATCGCTATATTGAAAACGAGACTTTGGTACAGTGGTGAAGTTGACAATATGTTATTATTCTGTAGGGTAAATAAGAAATTAATGAATTCAGGGGGAAAAAAACAACAATAATGAGAGTAGCTAAAGCTTTGCTTCTCAGAAATTCCTTTAAATCCAGATGCTATCAAAAGGTTAATATTGGACGCCTCCTCATAGCATCCCCAAATTCACATTATCTCTCATCAGTGATTGTTTGAAATTTCCCTGTCAACTATTTCCATACTGAGAGTTGAGATTTTTTTTTTATTCCCCAAGTCTCTGGAAGGGAGGAGGAATCAAAGCTTCTGTTGATATGTAGACTCTACACTGTAGCCAGAACTGGAAACGCTTCCTATCACCCAACAAAGCAATCCAAATTGAAGCTACTGTTATGTCAAAACGTGTGAAGAGGAGATGGAAAAATATGCCGATGGAAATGCTGATGACCTGCTCGAAGCTTAAACATCTTTGTCGCAAGGACAGTGACAAATAGAGAGCAGTTAAGACTCATCTGGAGTACCAAAATTTCATTCCCCTACTGTATTTATTTTTAGCATTTATTATTATTCATTGGGTACTCCTAGAATAATGGTGGTGTGAATTATGCATAGCAGAATGGAATGTGTTTATAATTCTAAATTTACAAACACGAGAGAAATTAGTAATACTATAGTTATCAAAGGAAACAGGTCTAATTAAAGAAATAACTGCTACAAAATCATATGCAACTCCAACCAGAAAAAGACAATTCAAATTTAATGAATGCCTTTAATATTAATTACAGAATTCTTAACAATACATGGGGAAAGCTCTCTTGGAGAATTCAGCTTACTGTTTAACAGTTTCTGACTAATTTTATTAACCTGTACATCTGAGAGGATCAACCCCCTCTGGGTTTAATTAGAAGAAAATTCAATTTAAATCTAAATGTCAACAGTGGTTACTAATTATGGCAGGGCCCCGGACGGGACAGCAAGTCTGTAATCAGGCAGTTCCCTGGTAACAATTAACACTTTCTTTCTGAGTTATGAGTGCGTTAGGATATTTTAAAATAAATACGATTCAGCATGGGACATTGCTAATATCGTGAGCCCCTACTGCTAGGTGCAGACATGCAGAAGAGGATGCCAAATTAAATTACAGAGATTTCTCAAACATATAGCTGAATAATAAGCAGCTACAAAACTAGGTCAGGGTCAGAAAGCTAGAGCTGAATGCCCCTCCCCCAACATGCAAAATAAATACACCCACTATCTCTGAATAGAAATCATTCCTTTGTTATGCCCTTTGTCAAGAATACATTATTGCAAAATGATATTTATTTCCACAATCTTCACAGCTGTGAGCACGACTGAATTAATCTTTCTAGAACTGATTTCATTTGCAATTTCATGATTATGATTATAAAATGTAAATTTATTACTTAAAAAAGAAATGATTATAAAAGACATAGATAAAAAAAGACAGTTCTTTATCTCTTGGTTTGCTTTGCTCTATACTAATAAAATAAATAGCTGACTAATCCTGAAATAAAAAACAGCTTGAAATTGATTGTAAAAATATGAAATGAAAGCTTAAAGACAATTAAAAAATCAACTCTTTTAATGTAACATACACAGTGATTTTGTAGCTCAGAGAAGGACCAGGCCATGCAACTTTCTTCATGGTAAGGCTAAGCTTTAACAGTTTAGTCAGTTGAGATTTTTTGATACCTTCCATTCTTTAAATGTTAGCATTAAAGATACAGAAAACACTTGGGTACTACTAGTCTTTTTTTTTTTTTCCAGCTTCAGTTTTATGCTCTTAAGAGATAATCTCTAGCAGGCCATTTTCAGACTGTTTAATATTAATGACCTAAATAACAAATCAGTTTAAAGAGATCCATATTTATAAGACTTCAATTTTTAGTGAATTCAATCACTAAACTGTTGTGTCCTCTTCTTGAAATATACTGCTTCTCATAATCAATATTTAAGTCCCTACTGTGTGCAAAGAACGATAGGATGTCAGGGTACACACAAGAATTTGAAGACAGGCATTGCTAGGTTCAATTATTGCAAGTTAAAGTAATAAAGTCTGGTTTTCTTTTGTAACAACCAGGGCAAAATAAACCATTTATTGTATGCAATAACTTTATTTACACAACTAACTTTACCCCCAAAACTAGGGCGACCCTTCTTTAAAGATATCAATTTAAGTTTTCCCGTTTAAATATAGAAAAACACAATTAATATACATTGTATTAAATATATTCAAGTGTCAGCTGTCTATTTCCAGAAAGACCACTGATGATAACTATGGCTCAACTAAATAACAAATGTCAGTAAATGGTTCCATAAGCAATTATGCTCATAATAGAAGCCATCGCACCTTTAGATAAATATTAACATGTAACACTGCTATTTATCATGTCAACTCAATCAGCAGAGATCATGTTTCTACAGTAGGACTGCAGCGGGCAGCTTTCTGCATTTGCTCACAATCACAAAGCAAATGCAAGCGCTGTCACAAGACATTTATTGTGTTCAATTGGATCCAAACTAGCTGCAGAGGAAAAGGCCATTTAAAGCTTATGTGACAAAATAAGCTATGTATATATGAATAAATTATTTTTTACTGCATGATTCCTGTCCATTTGCTTTACCTGTCTAAGATTCTGAGTTTTCAATAACATATTTCTACTTATGACTTTTATAGCTTTGTAGAGTGCGAGTCTGGCAGAGCTTTCGGTTCATTCTCCCAATCCAGATATTATCTATCACCTCCTCTAGCGTGAAGGTTAATAACTCTTGGCTGAAGATGTCTATATTGCTTCTTTACTGTTCACAGCCATAGACACTTCCACTGGGAGGGAAGGCATCCTTCCTCCTTGAAGAGTCCACGTTTCACCTCTGGGAGGCAAACTGCTCCACCAGGCTGCTACCACACACACGTGTGCCCAGTTTCACCAAGTAGTCATGGGGCTGGTGTATTATATTCTTCAAAGGAACCCTTAGACAGCTGTAACAAACATAGGCTGCTTGGCATTGTCATGTTGCTTAGGGATCTATGTTTAAATAAAATTTGGAGAGGTCATGCCTATGGAAATTGTGCCTTGGTTTCCTTCCTCCCTCCCTCCCTCCCTCCTTCTTCCTTCCTCCCTCCCTCCCTCCCTCCCTCCCTCCCTCCCTCCCTCCCTCCCTCCCTTCCTTCCTTCCTTCCTTCCTTCCTTCCTTCCTTCCTTCCTTCCTTCCTCCCTCCTTCCCTCCCTCCATCCCTCCCTCCCCCTTCTTCCTTCCTCCCTTCCTTCCTTTTTTCTTTTAAGTAGCATCATGCATCAGAGAGACTTTCCCTAACTGCTTCTGCTTTCTCCAATATCTTTCAAAATGCTACCTGAGGCCCCATATCATCCCCAGAGGAAGACAGGATAGCAGTGAGCCTTGCTGGTTAATTGTAAAGCTTAGAGGTCTGTTTTGAACTAGTAGTTAATGACTTTACTAAGGGTACCTCTGAGATAATTTTCATATACATTTCATTATTAGACACTTGTTAGGTGATGGATATTTCAGAAAACAAGAAACGTTCTTTAAAACAAAGTAAAATGAGTAAATAAGAATGAGATTAAATACATGACAGACAATATGATCAGACATGTTTTTTATGCCAGTTTTAAACTGTAATTTACCAGGTAATATTATTCTGAATATTATATCACAAACTCGGAACAGGTGTCTAGAGCTATTTTCCTACACTTTTAAATGTTAACTCTTTCTCCCTTCTTAACTGAAGCTTTAGTTAAGATCTTTTGATAACAAAACGGAAGTTCTGAAACCACAGCTCAATAATAAGGTGAATGGAAAAACAGTTGGTTTCGGTCTCCCTCAACTGCTTACCTTTATGTGTTCAGTCAAAAGGAGAAAGAGAGAGAGTGCGTGCTCCCTGCGCCACAACCACAATGGCAAACGACAAATGCCAAGCACTGTTTATTTTTATTTTTTAAATCTGAAGACAAATCTAATTTTTATTTTAATTTAGGGCCATGCGTTTCAAGCAGACTGAGTGGATTCATGTCACACTGTTCAACAAAATGTTTCCAACTGTCACAATGGTAAAGTTCTAAGGAAATCAAGTTTTCTTTTATATCTGATCGCATATCACTGTTGTTTCCCAGCATCTGCTCAGAGAAGCAGCCTTGACCTTTGTGTGGACAAAGGCCCAGGTTCAGAAGACCATGTCCTCAGGCTGAAGAGGGGGAGCCACTGGCAACAGGGAGTTAGGAAACTTGTGGACAATTGCTTCTCCCGGTCCCTCCCCAAATCCCTTTGCCTTGGCAGTTGGGTTTAGTGATTCAGAAGGAACTTCATGTTTAATTTTAAGATCAAGAGCATTCTAGAACAGCATTTTCCAAAGTAGGTTCCACAGCATGAGAATGTGTTATATTAAATAGGTTAAACAAGTTGGGACATGCCAGATTAAACAACGGCCCATGAGCTTCTTTATTGCAAGATTTCCCAAGGGGTCTTCTGTGTGAGGCAAAAAGGTTCCAAACCCATCTATTCCAGATGCTTTTCCAGCTCTTCCCTTCTGAGGTGGCCCCGCACCCTCGGAGCTGGCGAGGCAGCCCAGAACCTCCTGGGAGGCTGGCTGTGGCTTCCGCAGGGTGGATTCAGCAACCATGGACCAGAAAGTTCTGGCTTTCCCCTTTATTTTACTAATATGCTTATAGCTCATGCCTTTCTTGATTTCTTCAACATTTGAAAATCATTTGTTTTCTTTACTTTAATATTCAGCATTTAAACATTATAGAATGTGTCCTGAAATTGAGAGATAGCTACCTTATCTAGAAAAAGGATATAAAATGTATTAACAACCACAGTATTCCTCATGGTATCATGTTTTAAGCGTACATTGTTAAATAAGGTATTTGTTCACCTTCAGCATAAAGCCAGATTATTAGCAAACAGCTAAGTGGAACCCTGGTCTTATGGAAATAATTATAGAGCCTTTAAGGTCCCACTAGGCACAGAGGGAAAGAATGTAGCAGAGAGCGAGCAGCATAATGGAAGCAGACAGAAGTAGGACATTCTCCTTTCCTACACAGCAGACACAAAGTGATTGCTGAACCAAAAATAAAATTTTAATTTGTGTCTCCATTGAAAATGTTTCTAGGTAAAATAAAAAATAAATTGTGATTTAATTGGGTTGCTCTTGTATTTTCACGTCGGGACACGATTGTATAGATAAGCTAATGCACACTCTTTAAGTGTGTGTATAAATGTGTGTATATTTAACTATATAAAATGGAATGAGAGTATATATAACATGTGTGTTTTCCTGCTTTGGAATTGCTGTTGATTATTATTTTACTAAATGGATAGTGTATTTAAGGTCCTACAATTTGGTTATATGATACTTATAAGTTACCTTGCTATGCAAAATATTCTTCTCCTAGTGAACCTTGGCTATATCTCTACAACAAATCATATTTCTCTCTTCAAGCTTCAACATTAAACAAATACGCTTATAAAACAGTTGCATGGCACACAGTAGGCATTCAGTTTGTAAAATGACTGAATCAATGCATATCTGGCCTATGATTATTTCTAATTTTTTTTGTCCTTAGCTCAGAAGATAGTGCTAAGAGTTTTTATGAAGGTGCTTCAAGGACCAGCCTTTAAGAGCAACAACTTTGTTTTGTAAACTACTGGCTTCCACTCAAATTTTCATTATAGGAAAGGACACACTGTTTTTGTTTCTAATGTAAAAGCCATTGGTCCATGGAGTCGTTCAAGGACCTTCACAAGTTGGTGCTGCCCCATTTTCCAATGCTTTTTCCTTATATTTCACTTGGGACAAGCTGAACTATTTGTCATTCCAGGACTTCCCACCTCCCTGATAAGACTTGTGATGCTCCTTCCCGCAGAGAATGCTCTTCTTTCTCCTCTCTGCCTGCCTCAAACCTGTTCTGTTGTCTAGGCCCAGCTCAGGGCCAATGTGTTTGCATAGCGTCCACCGTGCCCTCGATGCCTGCGTGTGTGTTAAAGTAATACAATAGAGTATTTGAGGTGCAGCTCCTGTCAAAGCCCTAAACTGCCAAGCACTTATATGAAAAGGCATCAACTAACTGCACCATCAGATGTCTTAGGGTTCCTCTTCAAGTTTCATCTGAAAGTCCTTCCATACTCTCCATGGCACAAGCACAGGAAAGTTAACAGCAAACTACCTACTATAAACTTTTGATCATTTTCAATTTCATTTAAAGTATTATACTTTACTTAAAGATGTATCTGTAGGCTACAGTTTAAGTAATATTATTTATTCTTATGTGCAGAGGAAGTGTTTTTTGTTATTAAAGGAGTAAATTTATAAACTTTAAATTTCTTTGAACAAATATGACAAGAGAAAATGTATCTAAAACGTGCTAACAGGAATGATTCATTGCAACTTTTTTTTTTTGTCTGTTCAAACAATATCTTATGAAGTCAAAGGGCTCCAGTGTGTAGCAGCTCCTGAGGGAGAGCAGGTGGTTTGAGAGAGAAAGATTGTGTAAGATTCCTTGGTAGCTAATAAACACATGGCTATTGTCCCTGAAAACACTGCCATCTGTTGTCAGAAAAGAAAGGTCACTTCTGAAATTCTGCCGGGCAATAGGTTTTCTACAAGTGAAGCAAAACGTATCTGAGACAGTTTCTTAACTGAGCAGGTCATCCCGCAGGAGAGAAAGGTCCCTATGGAAACTACAATCTGGAAGATGTCCAAAGTGCAAAAATAAATTGGTTTTCTCCAACAGTGAAATAATTCTCTGACACAAGATGATTCTGTCATAGGCAGCTCTTAATAATCACCATATACTGGCCTATATTATTTTCATTTTCTTTTAAATATATGCAGAGAGCCAAAATCTTGATTAAAACTCCAACCATCACACATGGGTGAATACTATCTTTTTCTTAACTTTTCCTCAAACTTTCTGTTAAATTTTATTAGGTGGTAAATGCAACAATATTTCCTGTGGATCTATTATAGAAGAGAAAGGAGAGAAATCCCCCAAATCACCATCTAGTCGGTCTGCGTGTAAGGGATTTTTAAAGTTTACATGTAAAGTGTTATTTGCTGTCATAAAGTAATCCATGTCTCCTAAGAAGGGATCATTACAGAAGCTCCATGTCACTTACCCACCCTCAGAAGTTTCACCATTTTTAATTCGGAAATTTAAGTCGCACCCCATATTATATGGAGAAGGTGTTTATGCTGCATATTTTAACTATGACTTAGAAACTCTAATGATACAGTGAAATAGAATTAAACTTAAATTTAGTAAGTTTTGTGAATTTCATGGCTATGTGCCTCATCTTTAAACAGCCGTTTTCATTTCAGTGACTAATGAAGGGGAAGAATCAACACAGGAAATCACCAAAAGACTCCATGTCAGTACTATGCCGTGGCTGCACATAGTCCTCTAGTCCACACAAGTCCCCGAGCTGGCTTTCTAGACCCCGTTCACAAAGAAGAAATGAGAGAAGTGGTGTATTCTCCCTAATTCCACACAGCCAATAACAGCAAATTCGGGATTCGAACCCCTGTACATCCAGCTCCCCGGTCCTGGCTTTTTTTCTATACGTTACACTTCTTCAATGTGTGCACAACTCGACCTGTTTCCAAATGGTCTAATACTGTTTTCTAGTGTGCATGGTGACTGACTGGCTTTTCTTCAACTATTTCTGCTTATTGAAATACAGCCACTGGTAAACTCGTGGTAAGCGAAGGCATCACCTACGATGTCTAGGTGGGAGCAGATCATCAGCGTGGAATTTAAAAATGATGACAAATGATTAGCGAAGGAGAAAGAAGCAGGCGAGCAGTCGGGGTTAGGTGTGAAACGCTAGCGGGCCTGAGCATTGAGTGCAGGGGCCTCGTCTGTTGATTCCCTTTGCCTCGGGGACACCGCCGGGACGTGCCCGCGAAGCCAGCTTGTCGCGGGCTGTGGAATTGAGACCTTGACGACTTCTCGCGGGCGGAGGGGAAAGGTGAAACGCATCTATGGAAAAGCACACACTCCATTCTCAAATGGCTGGAAACCGATGACTATGATGAACTCAAACTTTTGTCACTGACAGTTACGTTTCAATTAGGAGCATCTCGGTGGTGCACGGCTTCCACCACGCAATTTTTAAAGTTCATGCCAAGGAGTAGAGCAAACCTGCTTTGAGACCCCATCTTCCTGGGAATGGAAGGCCTTTGCAAAAACCTTGGAGCCATAGCTTAGTTTCTGTTTGTTCAGTGCGTTTTATACAATTTTGAGAATGACTCGTGAATCTGGTTTAGTACACAGTTAATGTCCTGCCTATGCCAGCAACTGTGATAATCTCTCATCGTAGAGATTCTGAGTTCTTTATATTCTCATGACCTGTGAAACTACCCGAAGAGACTGCTTTTACTAAAAACCATTTAAAGGTACTCTATGACTATGGTTTTCAATATTTGAGAATAACGTAATAGATTTCTGAGAAACACTTGCGTGTTTCGTTTAGTCAGTCCTTTAGTTTTACAGCTGGAGAAACCCACCCAAGGAGGTTAAGAGATTTGCTCACAGTCCCATCACCAGTTACTCACAGAACTCATCCAGACCATGGCTCTGTCAAATATATTCCAAATAAAGAAGAACCCTATTATTTTTCATAGGTGAGAAGTTCTGACTGTCATAATGCCAGTCAATATGGTCACTAAGATTTATTTTCTGGACTCAAAGACTATTGCTAAACACCAACAATAGCTTCTCTGAATCTTACTTTCCTCAACCATGAAATGGGAATGATACTGAACCCAACACGGAGCATGCTGTACCCAGTAAATGGGTTCTTCTCCCTGAAATAAAGTGTCACATTCCTGATGAGGGCCATTCTGTTAGTCCTAGACCTCGGGCTTGAAAAAATAAATAAATGAAGTGTGCTTGAACCCACCAAGCATCTTACTTCTAGCTAAGTTATTGGGAAATCAGAGAGAATCCTAAGTTGTATATATGAAAGTCAAGAGTTTATAGTTGTCACTCTAATCAAGACTATATTTAAGATCATTATAGGTAATGATAAGAATAAGCAATAATAATAGAAAAGAAAAGAAAATTAAAATAAACAGATGTCTGGAACCTGCTTGGAGTTTTCCCCCTGCACCTGCTGGTCCCTTACCCTGTAGGTCTTTTCCACAGGATCACAGACCTATGGAGGGCAAGACTGAGACTTCTTCCATCTGTGTAATTCTGAGGAGTCAACACGGTGTCCGATGGGACACGTACTGTGTAGCGCTCCTTGGCATTAAGGGAGAAACTGTCTGCATAGTTGTCTTTCGCTTTCAGCTCAGAAACAATCTATGTTTTAAAGCATTTTGACCATTTTCGATGTAAATACTTCTAAAACAAACTATGTAATCACCACTTTATTAAAGTGTACTTAGCACAGTGTTTTTTATCTTGATAAGTCAGAATGTTTATTAGAACATAAATTACTATAATCTGCCATAAAAGAATGATATTCTCAGGGGTTACTAAGTTTGTGCTTGGTGTTGTATAAAATGCCCACAAACCTTTATGCTTTGTAAATTCTTACAAATGTGTATTTCTTTCCTTTTTATTTTTTAAATGTCTTTATCCTCACCCAAGGACATTTTTCCATTTTTTTTTTTGTTCAGATAGAGTGGGAGGGAAAGAGAGGAAGAGAGAGAGACATCGACGTGAAGGGACACATTGAGTGGGTGCCACCCGCACAACCCAACCAGGGCCGGGGACAAACTGCAACCAAGGTACATGCCCTTAGCAGGAACCAAACCCGGGTCTCTCGGGACCGCAGGTCGACGCTCTAACCGCTGAGCCAAACTGGCCAGGGCACGAATGTATATTTCTAAAGTTCTTCAAGATCCTATATTCTTATCAGGTTGTCACATTTTTGTGGCCAGCTATTGGCTGGACACTCGCAGCCAACAGCCCACCTCATCACTTGCTGCTTCTAAATGCAGTGGCCCAGGAGGTCTCACCACCAACTCAGCTAGTCTGCACACAGAACCTGAGTCTCAGATAGCCTGGGTTATGTCTCTTCTGGCTGCTACTTTTTGAAAACTAACTTCTATGTGTTTGACTTTATTACCCTCCCCCCAAAACGGGTCTAAGCTCTAATAAATGGGGGTGTTATTATCCCATACAATCCAGAGAAACAACCTCACGTCCAAAGAGCCATTGTGTTTTCAAAGTAAAGAATTTTGCAGTAGATAACAATTCCAAGACAAGTTAAATTTGACCAAGTTTTCAATTAATGGGATTATTAAAGATAATAAAGTGTTTTTTAATATAAACTATTAGCAGAAAATGATAGCAGTCATTGAAATTCCTTGATATTTTAAGGACGTTCGATCAACAGACTTCTACCACTCTGAAACTGCACAGATACAAGGATTGTATTTTAGTTTTCTATTCTTTGATATAAAAAGATACTTTTAGTGGAAAAAAGTTTAAGCAATATTATTTTTAGTTATATTTCAAAAAAATTTAGTAAGTACATGATAGATTAGAAACTGTACTTGACCTGGATTTCAGGGACCAGGACCCAAACCTGATGGCACCTGTACTTCAGCTTGGGGCAAGACACCCAGCGTTATGTGTGAGGTTTACATCTGGCCAAACGATCTTAAGTCTTCTCCCGGGATGAGTCTCTCTGATCCTACTGATTCTATACTGCCTCTTACGTGAGACTTTATTACAATAGATTTGTATGGGTATGTGTGTGTGTGTGGGGATTTATATATATATAAAAAATGAGCTTATCCAGTCACTAAATTAACCAGCTATGTATTTAATTTAATACACTAGATATTCCTTAATGACCAACTGCACACCCAGTATGAGACTGAGGCCTAACCCCCGCTCCACAGAGACTCACCATGTTCTAATCAGGGAGGTAACACTCCCACAGATAAGCCAGTGACGTTTACATTTCTCAGCCAGGCACAAGATCTTCATGACTCAATCCAAGGCCACCTTTCTAACCTCCTCTACAGCTACTCTAACCCTGTTGATAATGCTACATTTTAAACATACTAATTCAATTGCTTTTGCCAGTGAATATCCAATCCAGTTCTTTATGCCTTTGTTCATGCTGCCCTCTGTCCTCTCCCCCATGTCACTCAATCTGCCTGGTTTCCTGTTCAAGGCCCAGCTCAGATGTCATCTTCTCAGCAGCCCTCCAGCTCTCTCCCTCCGGCGGGACGACGTGCCTTCCCCTCATACTTCTTACTCATCCTCACCGCCCTTGCCGGGCAGTGGTTAGTATCTCATGTTCATATGGCTACCTCCCGCAGCAGGAGGACTCTTCAAGGACAGGGGTCCTTCTCCAACTTTACTTCTAGGACTAATGGAGTGCAAGGTATGGAATAGGTGCTGAAATGTTGGCTGAATAGAATTGGATTGGTTGTGATAGATGTGGCCCGTGTGTGGTGTAGACAGTCAGGATCATGACTCTATGAAGGTGTAAGTTTCAAGAATGAAAAAGTGAGGGACAAAGTTATACACACAATCTTCACTCATTTGAGTTCATTTAAATTAACTGTACTTATTCATCCAGTCATTCACTCAACACTAAATAGGCCCAAATGAATCACTATTGAAACTGCACGATATCCGCATATACTTTTGATCCATCCTTTTTCTAGCATAAGCCGCGGTTCTATGTCACTGTGATGGCTTAATTCAGAGTGCTGCTGGCACCTTAGAAGGCATAGTTTCAGTGATCAGCAAAGTCATGGACCAACAGGAAGCCTAAGAAGCATGTGCAAGAAAAGCAAAAGCAGAATGAAATTTTGCAAGCCGTGAATGCAAGTACCTCACTTCTTTCAACAGCAGCAATAAAAGGAGAGGGGTGGAAATTCAACTGGTCACTTTTTCAGCCTACACGTGTAGGCACTGCACAGCACAGCCTATAGATCCTGCAAGGTCTTCTTTTAATCTGATAAATGAGCTATTTCCCTTTAGCAATCTGAGTTTGGATAAGGACGCTTACAAGATCTAGAATCCACTATTCTTGTCAGTCCTATAAGCCTGTAACCCTTGGACACTGAGAAATGCGATTAACAGCACTTGCCATTTGAGTGACATTCAGATACCATGTACTGGATAGAGTGATTCTATCATTTCACTTTTCCAAGTTTCAAGTTGCCAGAAAGAGATACATTTCATTTAAGTTCCAATCCTGAACACATTTTCGTTTTCTGCCTCCCTTGCTCCAAGAGCACGAAATACCTGGAAGCAACATTTCCATGAGAACATGGGGCAATTTAATTCAGCTACAGAACTACTGTAAAAACAAAACCAAACCAAAACTAATGTCCCTGTGATTAGTCCAGAAGGCCCGAGAAGGGGGTTGGAAGGCGGGGGTGATAACTGCTGAAGGCTTCATGATTACCTCAATTCCATTGCTAGTTCCTCTTTGCACCTCTTCATTTGTGGCCTCACAGTGAAAGCTACACCTGTTAAAGACACAGACTGGGCACAGGCTACAAAGGAAATGTTTCTGGTTTTTGGTTCAATGTTCAAGTTTTGTCCAGATTGCCTAGTCCTGGGCCCCGAACATAGCTAATTAGTAAACACTGGGTAACTAAGAAGGCTCCAGGTTTTAAATATAATATTACACATATGTATACACACATATTTTACATATGTATACACTTTTATAATATATAAAATTACATATATACATACATATGCATATAAATATAATCTCTAGACTATAGATACAACTGTTTATCTAAGAGATATTAGAATTACAGACCATAGAATCACCCTTTAATTGCACTTCAGATAAAAAAAATATATAGGACCTTTGAAATTTGCAGACATTTTTGCAGTTTATTTTCTTTGGTTCTGTTAGTCATATGCAAAGTATCTTATTGTAATATGAATACGTTTGTTTTAATTTTCAGTTACTTAAAAATGCTGCAAAGTATGGAAAGGGTTTCTTTCTCTCTGACAGCAGCAACTGGTTTGAGTCTAAGTACCTTTCTAAAACATTCTTGATTTGTTGCACAGATTTATATCTTTTCATGTTCCCTCTAATCATTAAGCCAATTATGAAGGAATTATTACCTTTGCTCAATCTGATTTTTTATGGACCTCATTGAAATGTCTCATCACTCACAATACACTCAGGAGATTGGTCCATTGCCCAGAAGTGCACAAAGGATATTTCTGGTGAACTCCTCTTAGCCTTATGAGGAGTTACCCATGTACATACGATCCTCATCAGGAGATGGATAGAGACTTCTATGTATTTGAACTTGGTAATAGATCCCTTCTTGCATAACTATGTTACTGCTCTTTGTTCACGTGCTTGTTAGCCAGTTAAATTTAGGAGGGCTTCATATTTCACTGTTATCCCATGTGAATTATTAGGCATCAGCTCCCAAACATCAGGTCTTACAACTCTGTTCAAAGCAGAAACATCTTTGAAATCTTTCGAAGCATGACTTCATTAACAGATGATATGCTGAGCATTAAAATTAACTGTATGGATTCCTATGTTATACCACAAACTTGGATGAAACAGCAATTCATTTTAATATTGCTAATCAAAATGCTTTTATTTCTGTTATTAAAACAACAGCACATGTTTGACCCAGCTATGCCTAACTTATCATTTCTCAGTAAGAAAATGAAGGCTTTTTTTTTTTTAAAGGAAGTTTATAAATATGCTAGGCACATATTTCTAACTCTTAATTTAAAACCGATGGCTATAATAAGAACTACAAAAATGAAATGTTCTTTGTTCCCAGCCATAATTCAGAGAGAGGGTTATTTTACAAAGGCTTACAAAGTGTACATTTCTATATCTCTTAGACACAGAAAATGGATTGTTTGCAAAAAAAATTTATGATATATGCTTCTGGCTATTTCGGCAAATGAATAGTATTGGAGACATCTAATATATATATATTTCCCATGAACACTTTCTAAATAACACCAGAGGTCTCCTTTATTTGGCTTCAGTGGCAGTCTAGGGGAAAATTACACCTTTTGAATGAACTTTTCTTTTTTACACTTAGGTTTTCAAACAATTGCAGATTTCATAACTGCTACTAATATAAACAAAGTCTGATTGATCCTTCCAAGTTACATCAAAAAGTTAGGATCTGATCCATTAAAGCTGGTTAAAAGATAACTACAG
Organism: Molossus molossus; assembly: GCF_014108415.1. NCBI lineage: Eukaryota > Metazoa > Chordata > Mammalia > Chiroptera > Molossidae > Molossus > Molossus molossus. Next base: position 16,547,829 of record NW_023425351.1, read on the forward strand.
AAACTTATGCAAACCATAAAGTTTTTAAAAATGTTGTTATCATTGCTATAGTTTTTTGCTTGATTAGCAAGCAATTATCTCCGCAAACCTCGAGGTTCACCAAGCTGTAAAATTTTGAATTAAGGATTTGGAAAATTTATTTGGTTGTTAACAGCATACTAATAGATAATTGCTCGTTTTGGGGCAGAACGCTTTATAACTAAAGTCCTTTTCCCTGAGGGAATCATGCTGTCATTTGTTTTTATTTTCAAAATGAAAACAAATGGCACTATAATTCCTAAGGGCAGAATGACTTGAGTCTACTTCTCCTATACACTCTCATCTATTCAATTTTAGGTAGATGAGATATAGATATCGTCCCCCACCCCACCCCCATGACTTCCATAGCCACAAAATGTATTCACTCGCTGTACAGTAATTAACAGCTCTTGACTGGAAAACTGCCAGCATGTACAACGTGACACTCTTCCTTTGAACACTAACAAAGTGCATAAGTAATTTATGTTGGATTAAATATCCCTAACAGGGACCCTTAAGTAACCCAATCACTTTAAACAGGCTCCACATGCACGCTCCAGTGCAGGGAAAATGTCAGACAGTGATAACCCACTAATAGCACGATTCTAACTATATTCCAGCCATTAGCATTTTATGACATCAATCCTCATTAAACCTGGCAAGGCAAAAGATACTAATGTTTCCCAATTTTACAGCCAAGGTGGAAGAGAAATGGAGAAAATGTAGACAGGTGCTGTCTCCCAAAAAGGATTAACATTTTTAAAAATGTGGTAGCAATTTTCTGTTAGTACCTTTGTTTGCATTGAAAGAGAGACAACAAAGAGGTAATGGCTACAAGGACCTCGATGGAATTCAGCCAAGAGTGAAAGAAAAGACTGGTATTTCAGCCATTGTGCTCACTGCTAAAGCACTGTGCCAACTCATCTTCCAACCCATTATATGAAATTTAATTTAACCTGCTATGCAATTAATTCAGATGTTCAGCCTATTTTTCTCATGGCAGAATCCCTCACACAATGCCTTATTTAAATATTAATCAGTCCTCTTTCAATTAGGACTAATTTGCTTCACAGGGTTTCTCTCATCTTCTGATTGCAGAAAAATGGAGGTAACTTGCAACGTTTGAGGATAATTAACATGGTATTTTTATAATACTGATACATCAAATGGGACCTTAATGAACCCCGCTGATTCCATTTAGTAAAGCATGCCTCAAAGTTATAATCAAGAGGAAAGCCACTGCCATCTGTTTAAAATACTAAGGAGCACAATTTAAACACAAAATGCTTATTTCTCTAAACTGTCTATTGTAGAGGTCTGCAAAAGTCATTTTTCTATGCAGGCTAATTGTACAGTATTTTAATTTGAACCTTTTATTGCACATATACAAAACAGTGACATCTTAAGATGTAGGGGCTCTGTTTAATTAAATGTTGACAACCACAGAAATAAGTAATGTTTGTCAATGTTACTTTTTTTTGAAAACATGCTGAGCAGTTGCTGTTAGAGCAAAGGTAATAAGTTTTACATTTCTAATGACTCCAATATTTCACAGCCTTTTGTTTAATATTTGAAGAACTTTCCTTAACAAAAGCCACCGAAGCTCCATGAAATGGAAAAACAGAAGCATCCGCTGTTGGTTTGCGGCTTCTAACGTCACAGAGTAAACAGGTTAACATTTACACACGGCCAGGTGTGCGCGGCGTTCCATCTGCTTCCAGGCAGGTTGAAGGTCAATGTTTTAGGCTTTGAGCTGTTCTAGAGTTCCTTGGTTACATCTAGGTTACAGAGGCTATTGGCTCCCAAGGTCATTATCAAAGCACTCAACATGTTCCAATGGTAATAAAACATGATTGATAACAGATTGCTTATTTATAATGTTTACACTATGGCCACAAGGATTTCCTCTGTTAACGTTTGAAAAAGTAGACATTATCTGTGTATGTTTTAAATAAGAATCAGGATCTCCCCCTCATTTTCTTTATAAAGCAACTCCATATGCTCGATCATTATGTTAGAAGCAATGTAGGTCAGAATTTCGTTGTAGAGACACAACCAGACATTTGATGTAAAATATCACATTCATGTTAAGTATCAATTAATCAATATGAGTATCAGCTGACTACTTACAATGTGCTTACCATATGCAAAGAAATTGTTGGGGGTACAAAGAAGGACAGGCTATCCTCCACTCATGGCCCCGAGGGTGTGGACACAGTCCAGTCAGGCCAGGCAGAGAGGGCAAGGGAAGCCATGCTGTGGAAAAGCCCGTGGAGAGATTGACTACACTGGAGAAAGGCAATGAGATCGAAGCATTTCAGAAAGTAAAGAAACGTAGCTACAGTTCTGCTACTTCATTACTCTGCATTAATAGCACGTTGAAATAGTTTCTGCGTTTGTGACTTTGATGAGTTTGAAAACTCCTGGGACAAGGTCGCAGTGCCCACTGCGGGCTGTGTTTCACACAGACTGGGCACGAGTCAACCGCTTATCGAATTGAACAAATTCATGTGCCCATTTGGCAACTACCTACTGAGCAACATGTTCCAGGCACTGGTACAATCACTGCGTATACACTGGTGAACAACAAGATGATGCGTGTCCCTGCTCTCAAGGAGTTTAAGTTCTAGAGGGGAGACAGAGACAATTTAAGAGGAACACAAAGAAAGGGGATAATGTCCAATCATATAAATCTATGAAAAATGCAAAGTTATGTGTTAAGGATAGAAATTGAATGGTGGAGACGTTTTGAATTGAGTGGTCAAGGAAGTCCTCTTGGAGGAGGTGACATTTAGGCTAGGAACTTAATGATAAGAAGCCAGCTCCCAGATAGATTGTGTCAACCTGAGAGAGCAGGTCAGTGGTGACAATGAATCAGGAATGAGCTTGACTAGTGTGAGAAATATTAAAAAATAAATAAACTAGAGAAAAATCCAAAATGAGTTTGGAGAGACAGACAAGGGCTGGAAAATGCATGGCCTTGAGTTCATGAAAATAAATTGCAATTTTCCCCTTAAGTGCAATGGGAAGAAACTGAAGGATTATATGCAAAACATGACATAATCTGATTTGGGTTTTCTCTCTTATCTACTATGTGGGAAAGGAATGGTAAAGGAGAAATCAGAAAATCAAGGAGACTGGTGAGGAAACTCCTACAGTAATCCAGGTGAACTCACCCTTGGCCTGGTTAGAGTGGGAATATCAGTGATGGAGAGAAATAGATGCAAATATGGGAGTAAAAGAAAGTATGAGGTCAAAGATAGCTTTAAAGATGTTGCCTTGCATAATTGGCTGTTTTTGTCATAGAAAGACTAGGGAAGGGGTAGGTTAAGGGAAAAAACAGAATTCTCTTATAATCAATTTAATTTTATAAGGGGAGTGGTGACACAGTAAAATCAACTCATTAAAATAATATTTAAATCTTTTACTATTATTAGTGACTCCAGGAATATTCTTCTCTGCTTTTGCGATGGTTATTGCCTTTTAGTTTCCCTAGCAGAGTGTGCAGTCGGATGCCTTTGAACCTTGGCTAATGCCAGCACCTCTGATTGCTTTGCTCCTCCTGCGTCTATCCCTCCAGCTAATTTCTACCCTTTCTTTGATAGTAACGAAGGCTATTGCTTATGATTGTTTACCGAGTGCCAGGCACTGTGCTAGGTGCTTGGATGACTTTATTTAAAGCTCCGCTAGGTAAATAGTATGAGGTAAATAGTATCTCAACTTTATATAATAAGAAACCAAGGCTAAGAGAACTTAAGATTCAGTTTGGATGTCTCTCCTAAGAAGCCCCTCCTGATCGTCAATGCTTGGCTAGGCCCTTCTGCTCTAGATTTTCTGGGCATGTCCTATTGTGAGTCAGTAGATTGAAACCACGGCCCCAAAGTGTTGAACTCTCCTCCTAGGAGAACCTTGAGCACAGAGATCACAGCTGACTCCTCTTTCCATCACCAGGCTGGTGTTCCTAGCATGTAGTAGGCACTCGGTAAGAAGCAGCTGCTGAAAAGGCATTCTCACTCTGGCCGGTTTGGCTCGGCGGTTGGAGCGTCGGCCTGTGGACCAGAGAGTCCTGGGTTCGGTTCCCTCTAGGGGCACGTACCAAAACAAAACACACACTCTATTGTGGTTACGAGGGGCTGGTGGAGGGGAGAATGGAGCATTGTTCGAAGGATGCAGAGTTTCCGTTTGGGAAGATGGAAGAGTCCTGGAGATGGACGGCGGTGACCGCTGCACCACCAGGTGAAGGTGCTCAGTGCCTCTGAACTGTGCGCTTCAACACGTTCGAAATGGTAAATTTTATGTTATGTGTATTTTACCACAATGAAAACATGAACTATCTATGCCCAGTCACCACCGTTGCAGGAAAAGAGGAATCAGCTGGAATTTCTCCCAGACGTAAGTGTATAGGTTTGCTGAGCGATGAGTTAGAAGGAGAATCTCCGGTAGAGGAAAATGGCATTACAGAATTGGGCAAGTCATAATTAGATGTCTACTTTCTGCACCTTGTCACTGGAAGGCAACTGGTTAAAGCAGAGCCAGTACTGGGGTGCACGTAAAGATTGTGTTCAAAACAGACTGGCTAGCCCCTAGAGACCTCTCTTCCATGGGACGCATTTTCTGGAGCAGAAAGAACAGCGTGAGGTCGCTCCTGTGATCTCGGCCGCCGGGGCCACCTCAACAGAGACTTCCACAGCGATTCCTCAGACGCTCTGCCCTTTCAGACCCGAAGGCCTTGGAATCCTCGGGGAAGCACCCCAAAGAAAATGCACTCAAATTAAACGCTCAAAGTTGCCAAGATTTTGATTTGCACGTGTATGATCTACAAAGGGACCTTCCCGCCATCTGCCAGAGCTGCGATTCTAGTCTGACCGACAGAGGCCGGACTCTTACAACCCTCTGTGATGCCCAGGAGTTCTTCATGGTCTCCCATCCAATTACTTATCCCTCGCAGCTCGAGAGATTGCATCGGTCTCACAGTTTAAAGACAGAATGGCTGCCAACAGGCCAAAACGATCATTAATAAGTTAACTGTTACCAGATAAGATTGAAATCTATGCCAGTCCTATTTTAAAGTAATCTCTACTATAATTACTACACAAACCGCTGCCAAGACGCCAACTTGGACGTGGCGATGAGGCTACGCGTCCAGTCGCAGTTCAACAGGTGCCCAGGGGCCATAAATATGTGCCCTTCCCCAGCCCCCTCCTCTCGACCCCCATGAGCAGCACATATGCTTAAAATATGTTAAAAATAAAACAGACACTTTACATAGCCTCCATCCACTAAAAACTAAAATCTATATAATGTAATTAACCAATGTCACCCCAATAAATTACAAAAACCAAAACTGAAACAGAATGGCGTGGTTCCGCTGGCTGCCTGACACTAAGAAGACAGGCTGCTGTTGGGCGTCGCAGGGGGAGAGGGGCAGTCAGAGTCCCTGAACCCTCAACGAAGCAAATCTGAAGGTGCACTTCTAAGTAGCACCCCCTTCACTCCAGCACTTCGCCGTCAGCCTGTTTTGCACTGGGATTCGTGGAGCAGGAGAAGGAAATACCAACTCCAAGGAAGAAAAGGTGATCATAGTTATACCAAATCCATCGATGGCACTCAGCACGTGCCACACATTGTTCAAAAGGCTTCGGAACATGAACTTGTATCCGCGCAACTCTGCGAGGCAGGGCCCATTACTCCCCCGCCCCGCCCAACACACACAGACACAGAGAAGCTCAGAACCAGCTCAGAGTCTCAGGCAGCAAGTGGGAGGGAAGGGAGGAAGGTGAGCAGGGACCCGGGAGAAGACTCAACAGAAGAAACCAGCGCACAAGGAAAACAGCGCGGGCCTCCTGACTAACTGCACCGCCCAACACCCAGCTTGTCTGCATTTTCTCATAGAATGCGGCAGCATTCTTTATTAGCCTACTCTAGTACTGGGTAATTAAATACTTGCCTAACTAGATTTTAATTGAAAAAGTAATAGGTGAACATGTTAAACCTGTCAAATAGTTCTAAAAGATATACAGTCAAAACCACGTTCCTCCCACACAGAGCCCCTGGCCGGTGACCACTGTGGACGTGTGTGTGTCCTCCAGCACACATTCCCCCGTGGAAACTAAGCAGTTAGTACAGTCCATAAACATGAGCCCATATACTTAATTTAATTAAGAAAGTGGATTTCCATCGCTAAGCAATATAAGTGAAGGAGCAGTTGAAAATGAGAACCAATCACTTAATAACGGTTATGGTGACTCCAGGAAAGTAGTAATTCCCAGATTATACTTAATTTGCATTCCTATCTTTTATTTGCCTAAGCAAACAAACAAAAGCCATGCATTCCATTGCTGACAAATAATCTCCCAGAGCTCATAAATCACCAATCTCTTTTCTATCATTCATTCACTGACTCGACAGTACATTTAATGACAATACTATGTGCCAAGGGTGCTCGACCCTGAGGACGGAAAGGCTAAAGTGGCATGACAGGAATCTCTTAGCCGAGATCAGTGACACGGCACTGTGCGAGGAACAGGTAAGCATAACAAAGATGGTGACGAAATAGTGGTGGTGCCCATCAGGAGGCGACTGTCCACACTCGCGGGGTGTGCTGTGTGCCGCCAGCAAGACCGTCCCACTGTTTCACGGACAGGGTGGCCCGAAGTAGCTTTAGAGATGTGAGTAGGTGAAACCGTTTATTCTTGTATTATTATGTATTAATTAGTTCATTACGTATTTGCATTACAACTGTAAAGCTACTTTGGCCCACCCCTGTATGTGAACTCATTGCAGTGTTAGTACCACTCAGGAGGCCGTCACCACTGTCCTCATCTCACAGAGGAAGACATGGCCCCAGAGGAGACCTCATCACATAGCACCGCGGCCACAGCCAGCGGTGCCCAGACATGGCCCCAGAGGAGACCTCGTCACACAGCACCCCGGCCACAGCCAGCGGTGCCCAGACATGGCCCCGAGAGGAGACCTCGTCACACAGCGCCCCGGCCACAGCCAGCGGTTCCCAGACATGGCCCCAGAGGAGACCTCGTCACACAGCGCCTCGGCCACAGCCAGCGGTGCCCAGACATGGCCCCGAGAGGAGACCTCGTCACACAGCGCCCCGGCCACAGCCAGCGGTGCCCAGACATGGCCCCGAGAGGAGACCACGTCACACAGCGCCCCGGCCACAGCCAGCGGTGCCCAGACATGGCCCCGAGAGGAGACCTCGTCACACAGCGCCCCGGCCACAGCCAGTGGTGCCCAGACCGGCCTTCTGGCCCGGGGGGAGCTCTAGTCTTTGCCCCTCCCTGTCACATGGTATTGTGCCCCCAGAAGTCCTGTTCACAGTGTTCTGGAAACTCAGCAAAAGACGTACACAGAATACACTCAGGTGGCAGGAGGAGGACATGAGGAAAGCTTCCAGGAAGAGGTGCTGTTTGCGTTGAATTTTTAAGTAGGAAGACAACTGGATGGAGGGATGTGGTGTGGGAAAGGGAAAACACTGTCTAAAGAGAGCCACCCAGAAACAGCCGATCCCCCCTGGAAACAGCACCACTTGCCCGAGGTGGACCGAGGCTGCCTTCCGAGGAGCCAGAGCAGACTAGGGAGAGGCCCCTCCAGGACGCAGGCCTCACCCTTCAGGACGGGGTGCCTTCTCCACTGCAGCTCAGCCTGCACCTGCGGAAAGCTGTCACTGAATCTTTAAAAATTTCAGAGCACACTGTTCTGCTGGAGAGTACCACTTTTGGAAATTCTAAAAACACCGTAGGTCTAAACCCTCTACTGAGCAATTCATCTGTGTGATAGTGAAGCTCTTTCCTAAATTATTAAAGAAAATATTATTGATCCATGAATAAAACCACGTTACATTCAGATGTATCAGATAATTTATCCTCTTTTCCTTTTCTCTTTTTTTTAATCCTCACTCAAGGATATTTTTTCAAATATCTTCAGACAGAGTGGGAGGGGGGGGGAGAGAGAGAGTGTGAGAGAGAAATTAATGGGGCAGGGACACATCAATTGGTTGCCTCCCACACGACCCCAACCAGGGCCAGGGAAGAACTGCAACCGAGGTACGTGCCCCTGTCCGGAACTGAACCCGTGACTCTTTGGTCCACAAGCCAAGGCTCTAACCACTGAGCCAAACCGGTCAGGGCTACCATTCTTTTTCTATGCTGGCTATCAGTATTTATAGAATAAAATTGCTTTATTTGCTTTCTTCATTACTGGTATTAAAATCAATATAATTTATTCTTCATAAATCTGGTGTGTGTGTGTGTGTGTGTGTGTGTGTGTGTGTGTGTCCGTCCAAAGATGTTTAATGTTATTTGTCCTGATAAGGTCCAAATTAAATTGATTGCTTTATTTTTGCCTGGGTAGTTTTCTGTCCTTTAAAAACCAGAGGCCCTTTGTGTGTCTTATCTCATTCTTCATGTGTTTCTCCTATTTATGAAGAGGTCTCAAAAAGAATAATCCTTCTAGAATAATATCTGGCAAATCTTTATGTAACCTATGATTCATGTTAAGACATACCCATAGGTAGGCTATGCAGTTCTCATCCAGTCATTTCCCACCTGCTGGGACTGTCCTGCAGTGTGGCTTTGTGATCACAGATAAGTTTGTGTTGAATATAGAAGACACAAGTACCAGGAACTCCAACATTTTTACACTCTCTTCACTTTTCCTCCATATATCTTGGCCCTTGCTATTTGATTACATAAATGCATGCTTTTCCCCACATTATTGAATGTTCACATATTCCTTTCTCTATTTTTCATGAGTGTATAGTATTTCCTACTGTAATTTAAATTTTGTTTCCACAAAACTTTTCCTTCCCAGTTGTTGCCCCTTTAAGGTCTTGTTAAAGGTTCAGCGTAGACTCAGATTGTCAATCTACTTACTCTCGCCTTCTTCCTATGAGTTATTTTAGCTTTGGTTATTGTGCTCATAATTCTGTGCTCAAACAATAAACATAAAATAAAGTTATCTTCTTCCCTCTTCGGCTCTAACAATTTCATCACATCTGTTTAAAAAGATCTTCCTGTTAAATATTTTTTCTTTGAGTGTTATCCTAACATACCACTTTTTCTTTCTTAAGACTTGCAAGATCTATCAATTTGCACGTTCGTCTAGTCTGTCTTAATGTTGAAAAAGGATCACGGAACAGTAACATTGCACAAAACGAACATAAAATGTGAAGGCCCCAGGACAGTTTCGAGAGGGCCTAGTGGTCTCTGAATTTTGAGATTTTAGGCTTGTCTTTCGGAGAATTTCCTTCATAGCGATGCCAATTAAATGCTGACGTAGGTATCCAATGTGAATTGCCTGGTATGTTTATGTGTTTCTGCTTTAATCATAGCCTATGGTTCTAATGGTAAACTCAGGCAATTTATTGTAACAAAACACTTCAAAATATTAAATTTCATTCTGGCATAATGGTTAACATATTGTGCGCTAAAGAAAGAACTATTTACTTTTCTTTCACAACTTAAGGCTGTCTGAACACAAAGTAGAGATGAGAATTTTAAACTTTCATTTCTGTCAGATAAATGTCTCTGCAAGACCAGGGAGGTAGGTGATACATAGCAACAAGGTAGACTTCATTTATTTTTTTGACAACTTTTTACAATAAAATTTTGTTTTTTACTTGTGTTTTGTCCTCCCTTTTAAAAGACTGAATTATCAACATTTTCCTCACATTTCATCTGAGATTTTCAGCCCATAGAATCTTTTTTTTTTTTTTAACAACAGTAGCTGTTTCAGAAAGATTACACTTCTATTTTTCCTCATTGTGATAAGGCATAAACCACAAGTGTACTTAAAAGTTAAGATAATCATTGGTAGGCATACTATTAGATTAGAATTTTAAAGCTGGAAGAAACTTTTGATTTTTTTGGATTCGGTCTCTCCCTCCGTCACCTGAAAAAGTAAAGCTATTTGCTACCTACCCAAGCTCACCAGTTAGCAGGGACCTTGAGATAGGACTCTTGAATCTTAGGCTGGTGCTGGTTCTCCAACATCTCACCCCTCTCCCTCCATGGGCAGTTTTGATTTGATTCGTTCTTTTTAAATTTTTTTACTTATTTTCTCTTGGGTTTGCTGGCATCCCACTAATTTTCCCTTCAGGGCCTGAACCAGTGGTTCTCAACCCTTCAATATGGTTCCTCATGTTGTGGTGACCCCCAACCATGAAGTTATTTTTGTTGCTACTTCATAACTGTAATTTTGCTATTGTTATGTCTTAGGCGACCCCTGTGAAAGGGTCATTGGACCCCCAAAGGGGTCACGGTCCACAGGTTGAGAACCGCTGCTTCAGACTAAAAATAAAAAAATCTAAAACATTTCTGTAAATTGCTGAAAAGGATTTTTTTTTCCCATTAGTAAAAATATTCAGCAACAACTTATCAAGCCTTCTGGTTCGGACAGAGGAGTGCTGATGCTAACACATTAAAAAAATTATATTCTTAAAGCCAATAATAAGTTGACTGGCAAAATGGCAGCCAACGGGAAGGCATCTTTTCTGAGTCTTCATGCATTTCTCCACTATTGCCCTGAGACCCTGGATCAGGGTGCTGTGAGGATCTCACTGGCCCGAGGGAATGGTCAGAATTCCTGGGCTGCTCCTAACCAGCTTCGGGCCTCAGACAAAGGCACTTAGCTTCTCTAGGATTTTATTTTCTTCATTTCTGAAATGACAGTTGGGCTAACTGACCTCTGACCTCCCTTTCCTACTTTGGAATTAAAACAATATTCCCCAAATACACGGACGTCACTCAAGAACTACACTATGGTAATCCTACATTATGTCAATTCACATCAATCATTCATTAGCAGGTACATCTGAAAAATTCTGAGCCAGCTTGATTTAGCAAAGAATGTCAAACTCACCCAGCCTTAGTCACAGATTTGATGTGAATGGAAGCATACTGTTCACACACCTGTGATGACTGAAAGCAACTATTATCAAATAGTTTCCAAACTGTCTTCTAATGAATCAGAAAGATTGTTTATATAGTTAAAAGAACTATTGTTAAGCTTTTTTTCTTTCCTTTTTTCTTACCACAATTCCTTTGGGTTGTTAACCCTTCAATGGTGCTCTATACTTCCTCATATGATGAAGACTAAACACACAGCTAAAGGATAAAGGAGATTAGGATTTTTGTTTATATCCTCATTATTTCCCTATACACAATTCATTTCCTTGCTCATTTTCATTAATGCTCCCCCTCCTTTCTTTATATCTTGTTCCCTCTCATTATCCTTTTAATAGGATAATGTCTTTCCACTGTCCATTTTTTCTCATTTGTCTCTTATCATTACCCTAACTACCTCATTCTGGCATCCCACTAATTTTCCCTTTAGGCTAAATATTAAGGAATCTAAAACACTTCTGTAAATTGCTGAAAAAGGTTTGTTTTTTCCCTTCAGAAAAATATTCAGTAATAACAACGCCTTTATGTATTTACCTTCTGGTATTGGACAGAGAGTTTACTCAAATACATTTTTTAAAAAGTTGTATTCTCAAAGAAGAAACAACACATTATTTACTTAATTAACACTTTATACTTAACGTTTTATTCTGATTTATTCACACAGTTTTACATTCATTAAAGAGTAAATGAAAAAGCCTTATAAAATTATAATAATTCTAATGTTCCTTAACTTAAGAGAAATTCACAAGTAAAACAAATTAATTCTGTCATGACTAAACTCTCAGAAGCGTCAGTTTCCTTCTATCTCAAACAATTTGGAGATCCCCTGCCATCTTAGACCGTCAGCAGCAACTGAAGTTTGAGTCCTCTTCCAGTAACACAGAAGTAATCTCCCACCACCAATGAATGGGGACTTCGTCAAGCTCAGTAAGCACCAATCTGAGTGCTCACATTCTGTGCAAAAGGCACTAATCATTAGTCAAATAAACAAACCATTTGAGTGTACATCTGTCAACATGACCAAAATCTGCTCACCGACGGATCAACCTCATGTCCTGGCCAACCACTGAAGGGCTCTGGACCTAACCATCCACTGCTGCTAAGTCACAAGGTCCACAATCGCCCAGCTCAGCACGGACCGAGCATTCTTTGTAAAATCTAAAGGTAGTTTGGAAAAAGATCTCAAGTCAGAGCTGCCTTTGGCACCTCAGTGCCACTACCTTAGGAAACGCTCTGCCTTCCTCTGGTCTGACAGACCTTGCTGATCCCCCTGACTCCCTTCTCTCCCCTCACTGGTCCGCCCTCCCTGGCTCTTCTGATATTGCTGAAAACTGAACAAATGGGATCAGGCCACACCCTTGCTTCCAAAGTAATATTAGCTCTTTGCAACCAGGTAAGGTCAAAACAAGCTTTGGCATCAAATGGAACTTGTCACAATCCCATGGTTCAGCCATTTGCTGGCAAGGAGACCTTTGGCCATCGGCAGGAAGTGCCTCATAAGAGGGACAGAGGGAGAGGGAGAGAGAGAGAGAGAGAGAGAGAGAGAGAGAGAGAGAGAGAGCGAGCACACACGTGTGCTTGTGTGTAGAGCACTAGAACATCTAGCACTTAACTATGAAATGTGTATTACTTTTCTCCCTTTCTTCTTGACTGCTGGGTTGATTTCAAATATTATGATATGATGCAGTCAGCCCTGGACAGCTGAAGCAAAGGGTGCTGATTCAGCACCATCTTTCTTCATCCCCCAACCCACCACACCTGTAGAGACATCAGTGCCCCAGCCTCACCAGGCACTGCCTGGAGTCTGTCTCTCTTGCCCACGATGCCCTTTCCCCTTCCCCACCTTGAAAGTGCATACTCACAATTTAACATCAACCTCTTACATCTTTCCCCACCCTGTGGGTCCCAGCTCCTTTCTGCCTCCACGTGTATTCATTTATTCACTTACTCATGGCAATTCTAGTTTGTGTTTAGGGCTGTGGACTCCAAAACCAGCAAGCCTGAGTGAAATCCCAGCTCAGCCAGTCACTTAATAGTTAAAAACCCTATTTTGGGAATATTTGATATATTGTTAAAAGAAACAAGCGTGAAAGGGAAGAGCCTTGTGTCCCTGCCTGGGTTCTGCTCTGCATTACACAAGTGGATTTGGCAAGTCAGTGGAGTCAGCCCTGCCATCGACCTTACTGAGTGATCCACCGCCTTGTGTAAAAGGAGGGGATTGAACTGAATAGTCGCTGAGGTCTCAGCTGTGTTTACAATTCTAAAATTCTATCCTAATCTGTTTATTTATAATCCTTCAGTGCTATTTACGTATGTTTTTCTTGCATGAATGTGGCTGTAGAGTCTACTTCCTTAACACATTGCCAGATCCAATGCTACCGTAGGAACATTATTTCCAGTTCTCATTTCTGCAGAGTGTGCTTTCTTCAGACAGGAGTACATGTACTGCAGCCAAAGGGATTTCCAATAAAGTCCAAATCATGTGCATATTAAAGGGTTCCAATCACTAATGGTAAAGAGGAGCCCAACAAATCCAAGATTACGGGAATTTGGTATTTATGGGTGTTTGTGTTACATGTCAAAAAGTCCAAAGCAGTTCCTGTCAAGGATAAGAAGCTGGTCAACCAAACATCATTTCCTATCATTCATACCTACATCGTCCTTCAAAGATGAATACTTGATACTAAAATTGTAAAGACATTTTAGAGATTATTGAACAAAAAATTTTAAAGCCAGAGGAAACTTTAGCATTTTTAAGATAAATATTCTCCTTTTATGTCAGATATCACCTTTATATATTAATACGTTATGTTTTAAGGGAAGAACAATGGAGAACAATTTAATTTCCTATAAGAACTAGTAGCATTTTTATTATTATGGGAAATCAAAATGATCACATAACGGGTATGAATAAATTCATCTTTACTGATTGTCAAGAGTCAGCATACCTAGTTTTTATTATGTAGCTTTAAATTTATTTCCATGTGCTTGCAGGTGTCTAGATCTAGCCTAGATCTAATCTTATACTAAAGCTGTCATATGGCTGAAGCCGTAAGTGAGTTGTGACTCTAAAGTATTGACTAATGTTTAAGCAAATATATGACAACTTAACCACAGATATTAGCTAATCTTTTTAAAAATAATGAAGCCACTTGATAATATTCTAATGGGTCTACCTTTATCTCAAAACTCCTGTTTTGGAATTATTCACCTTTCCTTACATCCTTACATCATGATGTGTGTGTGTGTGTGTGTGTGTGTGTGTGTATGTGTGTGTTGGTAGGAACGCCTTATTTTTAGGGTGAATTAAATTTGGAGAAACTGTCAAAAAGTCAATCAGCTGTGGATTAGAGCAAGTATAGCAAAATTTTATGGTGAAATTTAGCTTTGTTTTAAAATCTTTCAACTTTGTTATAGTTGAATATTTTCATAAACTGCAAGAAAAAAATCAGACCTAAATTTAACGAATAAAATAGATAATCTTTTGGGTAACAGACTAACCATAAAGCAATGTACACTAAATAACTAAACTATATATATATATATATATATATATATATATATACACACACACATATATACACACACACACATATATACACACACACATATATATACACACATATATTCATAGTTCATAAATACTTTTTCCTACAGAAAATTATAGAAGAGGTTTCCCAACTCGACTTGTTTCAAACAATGGCAGTACTTTTGGCTTAATTGTGTAGTGTTAAAGGAGATATAACTTATGTGGGTCTATAAATTCCTGCAAATATATTTATGAGAGAGCACGGGAATCCATTTCAGGACTTGCTACACTGGCCAGGAATGCCAGCTCTCGATGTACCCTGGGGTAGCTCTGTCATCCCTCCACTGAAGTATGCTTCTTTTCTGAAAGGACTATGTGGGCAATAATGGAGATTTGATCAAACATGTGGAACTGATTGATGCTGGCATTCAGCCCTGAATTCATTTAAATTATGATACCAAATACAGTAGAAAGGGCCCAAGACTTATGAATGGATGCTTCCTGTCTTTGGGCTGCACTCAATCCCAAGGGGTACCTAAACCATAAGTCTTGCAACCGCAAAATGTACTCTTCCTTTTTTCTGTTCCCTTTTCTCTTTTGGAACTCATCAAATCCTCCTTACATAGCTATTTCCCTGAGCCAGTTTTGGAGTAACATTTTTAAAAGCCACAGAATTATGCTGGGAAGTTAGCACCCATACCATGCTAAAACTGTGAAACTGTTCTGAATTCAGAAAAACTATGGTGGTGTCATCAAAAGCTTCAGAAGGAAAAAAATAATTCCAATTTCCCTTTCATGGAACTCATCTTAAAAAAAAAAAAGGTGGACGACAGCCACCAACACTGTGTGAAGCAACGGCTCTGCCAAAACTGTGAATAATTAGCAGATTTGAAAATATAAGTAGCTTAAGCCAATCACACATTTGGCAGAGGTGAAAGTTGACTGGTAACTTGCTGTTACAAGTGCACTCTTCTTCAAAAACACAATTTCCCACCTGTCCCTCGCTGAGTACAGAGTCAATTCCCCATCCACATCCCCACAGGCCACAATGGAGCATCTGAAACCCTGGTGGAGATAACAGGATATTCATATCATTTTATATCCAAGGCACTTCAGATAGTTTTCTGAAAACTAACATTTTTATTATTTAATGTAAATTAGTTTATTTCTCCAGGTATATATTCTTTTTTTTTTTTTTTCACTTAGAATAGATCTTTAAAAATATCCAAAGTTCACTTTTTATTGAATTGGAGTGTTTAAAAGTCTGCATGGGAACTCTTTCAAAACCCAACACATTTCTTCTTCACAGATGCGTGAAACTACACAAAAGCTGGAGTGTGTACTTTTAAGAAAAAGTGGTGTCACTCACTTAAATGTCTTCTTTAAAGAAAAACATACATTGACTACTTGTCAAACACAAGAAAGCATAAAATGAAAAACTAACAGATTAATAGTATGTACGAATAATTAGCTAACCAAGTTTTGCTGCTTTCAAAAATTTACTTTAAATTATTAGTTGTGGAATAGCCCAGAAAACTTAGATCACCAGTCCAATTAGCTCTATCCATATCATTCTTCTAAACAAAAATAGTACACATCTACCTCTGTATAGAATTTTCTTAAAACAAAAGAATGATGAAATTTTAAAATTATTTTCCAGTCTTTTTTGTGTGTGAAAATCAGACTCATTTTCTCCCTATAGTTTCCTTCTCTTTTCAACCATTTATTTGCTCTTTGCTGCTTTCACATGATTCTTTTCTTAATTTTAACTTCTTTAATTACCTGCAGACACAATTTTTTTTCTTAGTTACTGCTTAACCAAGCTATATATAGAAACAAATGCATTCTGTTTCATTTAAAATATGAAAGAGAGCTTCACCTTTGATAGTACACATCTGTTCTTTTCTGTGTTTATGTGGTGGTGGTAATAAAAGATTTTTCAAAAATGTCTCAGAGCAGAAGAATTTGTTTTTTAAATAATTCATAGACAAGCTTGTAACTGGTACAAAAATAGTTTGGCTGCTCAGATGCCAAGGAATCATTTTTGACATTTAATAGTAAGTATTCCATTCTCTACTCATGGCTGCTATTTGAACAATGACCCAGTCTGGATGCATAGTAGTTACTAGACTTTAGTAAGGTCACTATGAATTCTAGAGAGCCTCGAGTCCCTCCACAGTCACACAAGTTAAAATGAGTCTCAGTCAATTTTCCCATGTGAGGCAAAACACAATGAATGTTCAAAAATCATCCAAATCAGATAAGTAAAATCCTGGGTTCTTGTGTTCCATTCTCCCTCTGTTCTGCCTGGAAAAAAAAAAGACTAATCTCATCTAACTTAGGAAAGGATTAAATAATGATTTAGCAGAAGCTGACTTTTATAGAACTCAAAAAAGTATGTGCTGGCAGAGTACCTGTGGCTGTGGTGGAATGGGGCCAAAACAGTTGAAGGGCTTCTTTTGCCCTTGTCTTCAGAAAGATTTTACCAGACAGCTAAAAGTAAAATAGGGCTCCCGCTGTATCACCATCAAAGTTACTCAATGAGCGTGGTTCAGTTTGCACATCTTGCCGGTCCTTGGTCTTTGGTCCTTGGCTACCACAACTCAGTTTGCACCCAGTGGTGGTCCAGGGGTGGGGAACCTTTTTTCTGCCAAGGGCCAGTTGGATATTTATAACATCATTCTCGGGCCATACAAAATTACCAACTTAAAAATTAGCCTGCTATATTTGGCCAGGTTAATTTGGTGAGGCGTGTAATGTTAGCTGGTAGATTTCACAGGACATTCCCCACCCTAATGGGCCTCTGTATATAGTCTGTGTGTACCGACTTTTAAGAAACTATAACAGCTACAGAAACATGTGCTATGTGATGATTTTTATCCTTCATGTTGCATAATTGCATTCAATTATTCATTTGACAACAACACAGATTTTAATAACGTAAATCCCACATTTATGGAGAGCCCACCACGTGCCAGGTCATTTTACATTCAACAGATATCCAATATGATTAATAATGGCATTGCAGAAGCTTCTTATAAATTAAATATTTAATAGGGATTTAAAACAACGTGCTATTCATTATTTATTTTGAGTCAGCCACGTCCCCCCAGTGCTCAGTGGCATCACCACTTCAGTCCTGAGGGTCTGCGGGGAGCTGCGATTGCGGGGAACGAGGCGATGACGGAGGTGCTAGTGAAACTCAAGGCGCCGGCTTACAGCCAGGAAGCAACGGAGGCAAGGCGGAGAGAACCCGTCCTCCTGTTGGAAAGTAACACACCCTGGGCCTGTGTCGAATTCAATGTGGTTTTTTAAAAATATGTTCTTATTGATTTATTTTTTTTTTTTAGAGCGAGAGCAAGGAAAAGGGATATAGAAACATGGATGTGAGAGAGAAACATGGATTGGCTGCCTCCTGCACGCCCCCTACTGGGAATTGAGCCCACAACCCAGACATGTGCCGGACATGTACGGGAATGGAACTGAACCTCTCAGTCCATGGGACGATGTTCAATGCACTGAACCATGCCGGCAAGGCAGTGTCGTGTTTTTTAAATAGCACATAGTATGGTACCCATTTCGTGGCCACCCACTGGTAATAATCCCATGCCCCATGGAGGAGGCCAGGTTAGAGGAGTACTGTGTCCATGGCAACAGTGCATTCACACACTCACGGCGAAATTAATTAAATGCAGTCTTTTAACAACATGTTAATTTATATTGAGAATTCTACAATTAACCTGGGATGAAACTAAAAATTGTGTTGTAAACAAAGTGCCTAGACACAGTTTGGAGAATTTTTAAAAAGGAGTCAAACAAAACAAAAACACCACACAACAACCACTATCTAAACAAACTAATTTCAAAATATCACAGAATAAAATAAACAATATTAATTAAATTATCAGAAAAGTAATGGCAAGTTTCTTTCAAAATTTCCATCTTTGCATTATGAAAAGAGAGTACCATGTTTAACAGAGGGTTTCTGCAATACAGTGATACATGGATTTGAAAAACCCAGCCACAATTTGAACTAATACCCAGGTTAGAAATGAATGCCATAGTATACAATAGCTAATAGCCATTGTTATTACAGTAATGCAACTTTAGGATAAAATCTGAAGTACAGTGTTACAGAAAATCATCATTTCCTAAGAGTAAATAAGCTCTATTCCCTTCTGTCAACAAGGTCAAATGACATTGGCCCAAAGTCTCAGCTCCGCAATACGTCGGCATTGGAAAGCATCTAGAAGTAGCCGCCTTCATTCTAAAGTCTTCTCTTTTAGCCCAACGCAAGTATCTTTACATACTGGTAGGTTACAGTTCTAATGGTAACAGGCAAATGCTGTTCTTTGCCATTATCTGCAGCAACAACAGTTTCATTTGAATGAGCACTGTAGCTATTTTCTCAGTTTACTGATTAAAACACTAAAACACCAGGAAGTTAGGGAAGGCACCAAAACAAACAAACGAACAAACAAACAAAACAACCAGAATTTATAAATAGTAGAGCAAAATGCCTGGTCTTCTGACTTCAAGTTAATATATGCTCTTGCCAATGGCAGGAAAGGGAAGAAGCTTTCTCAGCAATGTCCTCATTTTTATGCTCTCGTGGATGAACTGAGAAAAATGGAAGCCATGGCCGACTGTCCCCCAGAGACACAGAAACATTTAAGTAACACTCTCTATTAAAAACAACTTGAATTTATATCGTATATCATACTACTATGTTTATATAAGTATGCATATACATAATAGACATGCATATATGGAATATCATTATTTCAAAGAAATAAAAGCATTTTCAAAATGTTTTAATTCATTCAAGGTTCTAAACAAAATTAATCATAAGTTCATTTTAGCTATTTGCAATTTATTCCATTGACTCATTTTCAATTATAGTATAAGCCAATTAATTTATCTATCAATTATTACTTGATCAAACAATAAAAATGAAAAACAAAATAAACCAAACAAAAAAAACACCCAATTGGTGATGTAACAGAACAAACATGCTTTAAGCATCTTAACTGTATTTAAATCCACACTATAAGTCAGTTTGCTCTTTCAACTTAGAGACAGAACAGTTAATTAATCACTCAACTGCTAACAAATGTTTCTCAGGCTTCACTGGGTAATTATGTGGTCACTCAGAGAATCAAAGGCAATTAAGTAGCTGATCAATGAACTCTCTTCTTCAATGGATGACAAAGACTCCAAGGTTTTATCTCCTGTTCTTCTAAATAAATTAGAGAAAACATACATTTTTTTCCAGCATATTAGGCTGACAAGAGTTGAAACATCAATCATTTTCAACTTTTCAATATAGATTAAATCCAATGTGCTAATGATGATATCTACAATATAACAAAGTATCAAGTATTAGAAACTAGATTTAGGGGTGAAAAATCCCTTCACTGAATAAGATAACTAGACAACCAGTAGCGAAGCAATTATTCAGCCAACTAAAAACAGCACGAGGTGAAGTTGTCTAGCTCTGTTTTTCTAATCTATTAAATTATTTTAAATCCTTTGTGAAAAGATTTCAATAGGATTTCAAACAATGGTTTTCAAACACTCAGGTAGAAGAACATGTCTGCTGGCTACTGATACCTTTATGAACTCCTGAGTTAAACCACTTCTATGGATCACAGAGTGCTTTATAGTTTCCAAAAAGAAAGCGAATCTGTTTGAAATATGAGTATTTAGAAAGTTCGCCTCTCCTGTGGAATGCAGTCATAGAAGAGAGCAGAGTGGAGGGGCAGGAGCTTCTATACCAGGCAGGCTTTGAAAAGTAAAAGAAAGAAGTATATATTCTTGTATTATACAGTCACACTAATAAAAGCAATAAAACACTTCCAGGGGATGCTTGACATGAACAATTTCATAAGCCTGATATCGATCCCCAGATTCTTTTTAAGTGAGGTTGCTTCGCAGTAACCCATTCCCTGGTGCATTTACTATCCATGCACTCTTCCAAGTCCGGTGCTAAATATAGAACAG
The DNA here is from genome assembly GCF_014108415.1 of Molossus molossus. Classification (NCBI taxonomy): domain Eukaryota; kingdom Metazoa; phylum Chordata; class Mammalia; order Chiroptera; family Molossidae; genus Molossus; species Molossus molossus. The sequence continues at coordinate 16,568,298 of NW_023425351.1, forward strand.
CTTAGAAGTTCATGTTCTGTGACTGTTTGTTGTAACTTCTGTGCCACTGTAAAGCTTATATACAGTCAGAATTAAAGCAAGTGCATGAGGAAAGCAGACACAAGGAAGCAGCATCCCCAAATTGATGGGGGAACTGGATCAGAGTTGGATGCAAGGAGAGCCTTCAGTCTCCCTCCAGGGCTATTCTCAGGATGCACACAGTGTTTGTGAAAGTGTCGCATTAATGACCCAAGACTACCTGAATATTAGAAATTATGAGCCAGAGAGTGAAACACCCGCCTACAAACACTTTGTTTTCTTGATCCAGTACTTAAAGGGCCATCAAACTAATAAATTAGGTAAAATCTGAATTATATCATCTTTAGTTGTGATTTTCCCCATACCATAATGTTAATATTAGTTTAATTTAATTCTGGTGTACATTTGAAAACATTAAGGTAAACAGTAAAAGCCCATGCTCTCACGTCATCCCAGTTCCTTGTATTACTCTCTGCACACACACACACACACACACATATAAACTGAATATGTTCTAAAACCTCTGTGTATCAAGCAAGAAGCTCAAATTGACCTTCTGGATTTTATATTTGCATCACCTAACATTGGGTGCATGATAAGTACTTTTTATCCTCTATACCTTCATTTTGACAGTTTTAACTGGTTTTTTTTTGTTTGTTTTTATCTGCTTTTTTTTTTTTAATCCTCACCAGAGGATATTTTTCCATTTATCGTCAGATAGAGTAGAAGGGAGAGAAAGAAAGAGAGAGAGAGAAACATCACCGTGAGAGAGACACATCATTGGTTGCCTCCCGCACGACTCGACCAGGGCCAGGGCCAAATGCAACCGAGGTATGTGTCCCTCACTGGAATTGAACCCAAAATTCATTGGTCCACGGGCCGATGCTCCAACCACTGAGTCAAAAACCAGCCAGGGTGAATTGTTTTTGCTATGACGTAGCTATAAGAACAAAACTGAACAAGCTCAGTTGCATTATGTGTGTTGCATTCTGCAGTATTTCACCAATAGGGAAACTATACACTATTCCTGATGAAGGTACTAAATCATTCTGTGCTTAATTCATTATCAAATATTTATGGGGGAGTCTATTATATGAGAGGTGCCATACTAGAACCTGGTCATAAAAAGACTAAGATATATATACATATGTGTGTGTGTGTGCAATATATATATATATAGTGTCTATATATGTATATATATAGTATATATATTGTGTCTGCACACACACACACACACACACACACACACATACACTCTCTTATTGGTTTCTGGCATAAAATTATCAGCAGATTTAGGATGATTTTAAATGACTTCAAGAACAAAAGAAGAAGGGTTGTTGATTATATATCCTTAACATTTGACATCAACATATAGAATCATTTGTAACCTACAAAATAACCATTACCATTCCTACTACTTACAGAAGCCATTATACTTAATAGAATGAGACAAATTTGGTTCCTTTTGCAAAGGAACAGATTTTCCACTTTCTCATGAAGATGTAGCGTCCTTTACTCAATGTATAAGAAAGCAGTTGTTTAAGAAATATTGACGGCAATGAATAACTCCAAAATAATCCATAAAACTTTGGGATTACAGCAGATATCTCAAATGCCTATAGAGATTTTAGTATCTTCGGGACCCCAAAACAACAGGTAACTTTAAAACAAACAGAAGTTACATATTAGTTAAAACTTGTACCACTTTTCTGGGTATATCACAAGTGTCTCTACTTGACCAGAGTCTTCAAACACAAATAAAGAAAATCTATTTGAACTTTTTCAACTTTTGGAAAGAAACTGGGCCATTAGTAGGTGCTTTAAAAATAGCTATTGGATGAAACTGAATGTTTAGATTTCTCACGGAAGCCGTAAAATAGTACAGATGATGTAAAAAGTGAATTGATAAACTTCCAACACTGCACTGACTTCAGGTTTTTCTCAACTGAAAAATTAAATGGAGAAGTTGATTAGCTCTGTTTAGCGAGCAATATAAGGAGCATATCTGAACAATCCTATTTCCATCTTCGTACCAGCAGGTGTGTTTGCCAAAACTTGTGTTTTGCTATTTCGTCTTTCCTTTAGAATCATGACCCTGATGAGAATTTACACATGGAAAAATTAAAACTATGGAATATTGATCCAATGTAACATTAACTCTACAACGAAAACTTGGATAAAATATAAATGTCTGATAAATCACCTCCTAACAATTTTACATTACATTATTTTATGTGGACGATAGGATGCAGTGAAAACAAATGGAAAAATCATTATAACATTATTTTATATGTGTAAGTGTTTTATTACAATTACACTTATAATTATGCCAAGAATGTATCCTCACATATTAACTCACAATTTACTCAAGTCATTTTAAAATGAATATTTAGTACATTTGAAAAACACACAAGTGTAATTCTAGACTATGGGATAAATAATTTAAATAAAATAAAACGTCACACCCTGGCCGGTTTGGTTCAGTGGTTAGAGCATCGGCCTGTGGTCCAGAGAGACCCGGGTTCGGTTCCCACTAAGGGCATGTACCTCGGTTGCAGTTTGTCCCTGGCCCTGGTTGTGTCGTGCGGGTGGCAACCACTCGATGTGTCCCTTTCACATCAACGTTTCTCTCTCTCTCTCTCTTCCTCACTCTCTCTCCCATGCTATCTGAACAAAAATGGAAAAAATGTCCTCAGGTGAGGATAAAAAAAAATAAAATAAAATAAATAATAAATAAATAAATAAATAAAATGTCACATTTAATGTAGTGATAAATCACATTATTAATGTTTATTTATTTTAAAGAAAAAATAAGCATTTACCTTTTCTACTGAAATTTATAATAACCTACACCTGAAATGGTACAGCATCAATAATTCAAATATTTAATTTTTAGATTAATTCAAGCATGGATTTTAATGGACTATTCTTAACAACAGAAATCCCAGTTTTCCATTTATGGAAGGCTGTTTCTCACCTAGCACTGGTGTTATTTGGAATAAATATTCATACCTGCTGTTATGTTTTTACTAAAGGCAACATATTCCATCCACATTCAAATCCAGTTCTACTACTCACCAGCTGCACATCACTTAACATCTCTGTTCTTCACTGTCTCCTGATAATATTAGTATGCACCTCATAGGGTTGACATGACATATTAATGTACTCCTTAGATTATTAGCAATTATTGTCACAAAGGTGCCATGAGGCTTAAACAAGTTAACACTTGCAAAGTTCTTAGAAAAGGGCCTGACATATAGAAGCTCTAATGTTTTTTAAAAAAATGTGCCCTATTTTAATATCACCTAGATAGGACCAAAATCTGAGTCTGGGTAATGAAGAATATAGATATAAGGAATTCAAGACTCATATAAGCCTAAATACTTTGAAATTCAAGTGACAATAAAACTAGTGATGATTACAACGTTCAGAGGGTGCCCTTGACATTTCTTGGATGAAGAAAAATCATATATACTATCAAACAAACCATGTTCAGTTCTGTGAATAAAAAAAATTTGTTCAGAAGTGGTTTGTTTCATGCATAAACATATACTCTCATTGACAAAGCCATTCAGTGATAAAATAAAAATATCTTAACACTCACTACTTGAACAACAACAACAAAATCACAAAAATTCTCTCTCCCTTTCTATCTTTTAATATGTTACAATGAAAAATATGTTACTTCCATAAAACAATAATGACTTAAAATCCCTAGTGGAAAGATCAACAGAACACATGGTTTGTGTTTGCCCACGTTCTGCAGAAAGAAACCCTCTCTGCACTGTGTCTAGTCTCTCCCCAGGTCTGTCTGCGAAATATATTGGTCTGCCTCAACTAGAAAAAACATAAAACATAATCTTGACTGTTGTTTCATTCCTTTTATAAGACTAATAATTCAGTTGTGTTATATCCAGAAATGTAGTCTTTATAACATGTTCTGTTTTGTACTGACATTTTTATACCATTTTTCTTTAAGTGTCATGTATTTCAAACGGCTTTGGGGGAAGAGTTATTGCCCACGAGGCACCGCCTCCCTGATGGAGTCCAGGGAACTTGAATCAATCGGTATTGAGAACACATGGACCCTGTTTAAGGCCTGGGGGCTTTATCATCCAAATACCTAATCTATTTCCATTTACTAGTAAAATAAAAAGTGGATTCTTTTATCATGTTTTAATGTCACTTTTCTTAGAATTGTAGTCATGCAAGACCAAATCTACTTTATGTAAAGTGAAAAACGTTTTTTCAAGTCTAAAGAAGCATGTATTATATATTTCTTCACAAAAAATCAGGTGCTTTTATTAAACATGGTTTTCCAACTCTGCATCTGGAATCTAGAATTAATTTTATCATATTAGAAAAAATATACGCGAACTGGGAAAAAGCAGTTAGTTCATATACTGCAACCAACTTGAAAGTCACTCTCCTGTCCAGTGTTCATGGCTCAACAAGTGAAAATGAGTGATAAAAATAATCTAACAAAACTCTCCAAGCCTTTTATTTTTTGTTACTCCTTCCTTGAGGACATTTTTTGCATTAATTTTTTAGATAGAGTGGAAGGCAGGGAGGGAGGGAGACAGAGAGAAACATCGATGTGAGAGAGAGACACAATTGGTTGCCTCCCACACAGAGGGGATTGAACCTGCAACCCAGGTACGTGACCTTGGCTGGGAATCAAACCCAAGACCCTTCAGCCCAAGGCTCTAACCACTGAGAAAAACTGGCCAGGGCTCTCCAGTCTTTTAAAGTTACATATACAATTAGCAATTTATGGAAGTAGTAACCAAATCCTTACATTATAATACCCATAACTAATTTGAGCTATAATTAATCCTACAATGAAAGTTCATGAACACACAGGAGTACAGAGGAATCATCCCAATCTTTGTGTACTCTTCTCTTTCCTCTGGCAGAAAGAAAATAAGGAAACATTTTTAACTACACGACGATTTAAAAGCCTTGCCCACTGTTCCCAAATGTCAGAGATCAGACATTGTTATTTTTCCAGTCCTGCCAATCTCTCCTTACAGTAATAAGTTCACTGGAAATGGTTTCTATGATTTGTATCATGTAATTTACAATTGTCAGAAATCAGTAATTAAAAGGGAAGCAAGGTTTGGGGTTTGGTATTATAGCTTTGACAGAGACAAATATATTGTTTCAGAAATATGTTTAGCAACTTTGCCAGGAACAGTGACACTAAACAAGCAAACAAACAAAAAACCCCAACACAGTTCTGAGAATTATACTAAAGACTAGCCCGTTATAACTTTGCAGAAGGAAGTTTCCTCGCCACAAACCAAATCCATTCCTCTAAGTGTGCTCTCTCTCATAAACGATAGATGCTCTCTACCCTGTACCACTAGGCACCACAGCTCACAGAGGGGAGGGCGAGAGATGAAGAGCAGAAAAGCCGCCCAGTTTTCCAGGGACATTGCTCAGAGCGCAGCCCGCCTGCCGGGCTGATGTGAGCAGTCTGCTGCCACACTTCGCGCTCTCCTGGAGTTGATGCAAGGGGTGGACTTGCTCAGATCAGCTGCAAGCAGGCCACAGGGGACAAGTAGCTTGTAAACCAATGGGAGCCTTATCCCTGGATCAATAGTAGCACGCTGGGGCCAGAAGAGCTTATGGCTCTGCTTGAGGCAAACTAGAGGAGGGCTTTATTCTGCCACTCCCATCAGCCGGGCCACGGGCTCCTGTCCTGTCGTTGGTGAACCTGCTAGCAGCAGCCTGCTGCAGAGGTGCAGGAACAGGATGGCTGCAGCCCCCAGGCCAGGGCTGGGACATGAGGATTCAAGTGCAGCTACCACACATGAGCACGCATTTGGGCCTGAATGGACGGAAGCAAAGAAAGAGTCCAGAAACCCCTCAAACCCTACATGGGAAACGGAATACACGATAGGGTGCCATTAGGGAGGAATGTTGGATTCCTGCCTCACTCCTTAGTAAAAAATAAATCACTATAGGGTTAGATATTTTAGAATGAAAATAAAGTGGAAAGTAATTTCAAAGCGGGGAAGGTCTTCTTAAGAATAACACATAATTCTCTCTGAAGGTCTGAATTTCTTTCCCATACCAGCAGCTCGGCCTGCCTTTCTGGCACACAGCGACCTTGTCAGGACTATCTAATCTCCAAGTACCCCCGTCCCAGCCTCAACTCCAGCCAGACCACACGAAAGACATCTCAGGATACAAGAGCAGGGCGCTCTGAGCACCCTTCTAGAAAGAACTTGGCAACATAATACAGAAGTTTAAGTTATCCCTTAGAAGATCTAAAATAATTTTATTTAAAGTAACTGCCAAGTAACACTATGATATTGGACACTGTTCATAAACATTTCTATTGCCAAAGAGATCAAAACATTTTGTTAAATATTCTATAAAAATTAGTAAAAATAAATAATTTTAATGTTTTTATTGGAAGTTTTTCCAAACCCTGAGCCCTGAAAATTATACGAATACCACTACAATGAAAATAAGAAGAAGAAGGTCCCTTAGTAAAATGTTTGAGAATAAAATTGTTAGGTACTTTAAAAAAAAGTTTTCCCTGGGATTGTAGTTAGAGTTATTACCAACTTAAACCTCGGATGTGAAAGACACAATCTGTGATCACTGGTCATCTTTCCTGTATAAGAACTGAATTATAACCTATGGAAATCCAAGAAAAAAACATTTGCTGCTGCCGTGTATCACTCATTACGTGAAAGATATGCCCAGTGATGCAGAAATCCCACTCCATGTGAGATTAACTGGAAAGCCACATTCCTCCTGTGTAGGAAGTATCTCATACAAAAACCAATGGTCCAGACTCTAGAATCCCATCCCTGGAGTAAGCAGGAAAGGCAGAAGCAACAAGTCTTTGTTTCCCACAAGCTACATGCTCTCCTTTTTAACTCACCACTTGGGAAGAACTGATAAGGTCATGACGTGTCGAGATACACAGTGAGCTGATTTTGAACAACAGATAATACACGAAAAGCCATTCCTAGCCTTTATAAATGCAAGAATCTGAATTTTACCCCTTTAATAAAGAGTATTGAGATATCCTTTAGCCCTGGCCAGTTCGGCTCAGTGGTTGGAGTGTCGGCCTGTGGACCAGAGAGTCCCGGGATCAGTTCCCACTAGGGGCAGATACCCACCCACCCCCCAAAAAAGATATCCTTTCATTTTTATTTGAAGACATTAACTAGTAAATTTAAATAAAAATATCATCCTGGGAAAATGATTTAATATAAAATAAAAAGTATGTTATAAAACTTCCTATTACTATCTACATCTTGCAAAACAAACAAACAAACAAAAAAACATGCACAAATAGCTAGTATTTACTATACTTCTGACACTACACTAAGCTCTTTATAATTATGTTGTGCACACAATGGAAGGCAAAGTGTCATAATATACACCTCAAAGATTTGTCGTGAGAGTTAAAAACAGTTGTGTAAAAAATGTCTAGAACAATGTGTGACATTGGAAAGGTTCAGTAAATATCAGTTCCTCGTGTCTCACTGAACCCTCACAACAAGCACCCGAGGCTGAGAGATGTGACAGGACTTGCCTAAGGAACACCGTCTTACCCCTGAGCCTATGCTTGTAACTGCACTCCTCTTGAGTGGAAACAAATAGTATATGCTCCCCTTTCTCTCACCACACGGTCCACATCCACAAAACAATCTGTATGTGAATGACATATATAAATAAAGGAACAAATTGCACGCTGAGTGGTAGAATTACATATTTTATAGCTTCATTTTCCATATTTTCTACAAGTAACAGGCATTCTCTTAGTAGTCATCTATTTTATAAAGGTCCTCAGAAAACTTTAATCGTGAAAAGTTTAAGAAATGTCAGTGCTTAAGTATTTACCATCAATATCGGCAAAGATTCTTTTTTAGTAGCAGTGATTATTACAGCAAATTATTCCTTTAAGTGCTAAAAGCTGCCCTAGTTAATACAAAGAGTTGATTGCAACCTCTCCTAAAGCTCCTAATTCCTCGAGGGTCAACAGCAGAATGACTCTTTGGATGTTATTTAGAAATAGAGGGCGCCACGGAACGTGGACCCCAGACAGGTGAGGTCCACCCCTGCTCTGGTGGGGAGGGGGATCATATTCTGTAGATGGGAGGTACATTTCACTGAGCTGTTTTAAAAGTTCTTTCTTTAGACACTGGTTTACTTATTATCTGGAGCCTTGAGAAACTGAGCAACTACGCTGTCGTGTGTCGGTGCCCTCCCCTGGTCAAGGAGGGGGCGTCTCCTCTCCTCTCCCCCACGGGGTGGGGGGTGCTTCCTGGGGAGCCGAGCTGGGGAAAGCGCTTGGCTTCAGGGGAAAGAAGGAAGCACATGTTCCAGGAACACATACTCAAAATGACAAGGAGATGGGAGGGGAAACGGCAGGAGCGGGGTCCTTCAAGTGGCCCAGAGCAAACAAGTGGGGCCCCAAGGGGAAGAGAAGGAGGCTGAGGTCAGACCTTGCCACGGAATGGGAGGAGCTGAGGCCACCTGCCTGGCCTGTTGAAGAAGGAACCTTGATGATTTTCTTTTTGGAGACACTAAGGTAGAAAGAAAGAAGGCCTCACTCTTATACCCACGTGCTAAGTCCCAGCCGGTGGTGCACAGGCCTGAGTGTGAGAACAGTTGTTAATCCTTCCATTTCATGTTGGCAACCTCTTTGTGGGTGTTGAGGGGCTGCCAGCTGGAAGTTTCCAGAAAGCCTGACCTCCCAGATTGCTGAAGGTCAACAAGCTCCCTGATGTCAGTCCCCACCTGTAACTCTTTCTCATAGCCACTAGGGAGCCTCCTGCACCCAGCGCCTTTGTCTGTTGGACATTAAAGAACAGAAACCCCAGGTCTGCAGTCCGGTTGGACAAGCACAGCCTAATGGCCACCTTCTGAACAAGGTGAGGACACAGGAGGCAAGAAGGTAACGCACTTTTAAAAGTAAGAGGAATCTGGCCAAAGAGCATTTGAACTTGTTTAGGCTCTGGTGCACGGACGCTTTTCTGTTCCTTTCTAGAGGAGAGGAGGTACGAACAGGTATTTTAAACAGGAAATGAGTATGGGTGACGAGGAAAGTAAGAACCAGTTGTCTATAATTGTTTTCTTGAGTGTAAATAGAAGAGAACTTAAAAAGCATGGTATCTTTTTTACTCCCTTTCCCCCATGTCATCAAAATTAAAAGAAAACTAAATATGTGCACAGACAGAAGCTATCTCTGATGTCTAACTAAAGACCGGGTGATCCCGCATACACTCTCTGTTCCAGCTATAGAGAGAAAAGAATTTAATTGAAAGGTAAAAAGAAAAAGAAAGCATTTTATTTAAAAAATGTACATTCTATCAAAGAATATTACCTAGTTTGTAAAGATACAGAGTGGGGAAAAAAAAAAAAAAAACTAGCAACAAATGTATCTCCTTTGAACAAATTAATACTAACATTGTTTCTGAAATCTCTATACAGTAGTCTACTGTCAAATTAGATAACATGGATTTATATTATTATTCGGGAAAGAATTCCATATCAGGAGGCACATATTTCAGTGCAGAAAGAATTACATTATTTTTCAAGGAAAGCACATTACTCTTTGAAAAACAGAAAAGTTGACCTTGGCAAACAGTTAGTGAAATTGTTCTCGACTTGACTTCCCCTATGTGCAGTGTGTGGGAGAGCACACATCAGCGCTGCTTTGCGGCATTGTTTCAAGAGAACTCTCACTATTGTAGCCAGAAATGAGTGGAGAACGTCTAGAAAATAGTTCACATTACAGTGTTGGGAAGTGATTGATTTCTTGTTTCCACCCTTTATGTTAGGTAGTAAAAAAAAATCTTTAGAAGGAAAATCACCTAGATTTTTGGTAATAAATAGGTACCGGCTTAATGTATAGTTATCTTTTTCTCTTGATCAATCATAGTTAATTTTTTTTTCCTAATCAAAGACAAGTAAAACTAAGCATTCGTTCTTTGATAAACTTCTAAAATTGTGTAACTATTTCCCATTTCATTAGGATGCTATTACCTTTTAATTCAGCTCTTTTCAAGTAGCATTGAGACTCTTTTTACAACAATTTATAACAGAGTGTTTAATTTTGTCAAGGCAAAGCTTTGCATCTTCATGTCCCTCTGTCTTTGCCTGTGGATTATTCACATCTTTCTGGACAGATTGACTTGTTCCAACTCTTCCCTTTGTTCTTCTCCCTCTGACTCCCAATCTCATACTGTTGGGATTATCGTTTTATATGATAATAACATAATAATACAATAACACATATTTCTTGGGTGCCAAAAATGTTTTTTAAACCATCTTTGCATGTTATAGCATTCGTTTCTCTCAGCAACATCATAAATTGGATAATACCATTGTCCATGCACAAATGAGAAAGCCATGACTCAGAGAAATTGACTATCACAGAGCTCTTAATGGGTGGCTAAAGGACATTTATTTCTGATGCAGAAAGCTGACCAATTCTCTATGAGGGCAATTGCACCTTGTTGTTTAGTGCCCTGCACATTTTATAGTAAGGATGAGAAATTAAGTCATTCCTGGAAACAACTCTGCTGTTGGGGGAAAAACTAATTGAAAAACAAAATGAAATTTTTCATGCTGAATGTCCTCCCCTTTTGTCACTCCCCACTCAAAGTATACCCCAAAGCTCCAGCTTCTTCTATTGAATGAGAAAACATGAGTCAGCAAGGATTATAGGAGATGACCAAGAGGTCGTACAGTAAAAAGAACGACGGCAGAATAGGAAATGAAAACAAATGTTTTTCAAAACTGCAACAAAATCTGTATTTGCCTGTGCGTGTCTATGTTTCTGTATGTGTCTGCACGTACATCAAACTGTACTTTTTAAAAAAACTTATCTGTATTGTTGAATGTATTACAGATGTCCCTCCTTTTCCCCTTATTTTTCCATATTGCCATTCATAATACCTTGATCCAGTCTTTTTTTTTTTTATCCTCACCCGAGGACATTTTTTTTTTTTTTTTGATATTTTGTTCAGATAGAGTGGGAGGGGGAGAGAGAGAGAGAAACATCAATGTGAAAGGGACACATCGAGTGGTTGCCACCCACACAACCCAACCAGGGCCGGGACAAACTGCAACCGAGGTACATGCCCTTAGCGGGAACCAAACCCGGGTCTCTAGAGACCGCAGGCCGATGCTCTAACCGCTGAGCCAAACCGGCCAGGGCTTGATCCAGTCTTTAATAGCACAGTTTGACCCCCAGTTAAATGACTGGAGCAAGGTATTATGGATGACAATGCGGAAAAGCAACAACAAATACAACCAAAGCAATTGCTACAGTTTTGAGAAGTATTTGATTTTTTAAAAAATTGATGAATAGCAATGCCATGAACCAGGTCACACCCCATGCACAGAGATCTAAAGATATTTCTAAAGATAATGTGCACTAAAGGTTTAGTAATTACCTGGTATTTCCTCGCTTTGATAGTCTCCATCTTCTGTAACTTCCTCTACCACAATTTTTAAATAAATCTTTTAAAATGTTTATAAGGTAAAAATCCCCTATTTTCCCCTACCCCATAATCCCTCCCTACTAGCAAAATTCCCACATGGCCTTTAAGATTCTTAACAAGTTTCACAGTTAGTGGCCATGTGATCTGATAAGAGGACAGCAAGTCCTTGAATAAAGCCAGTTCCTTTACTTTTGGTCATTGTACCATTTAACATATCCCTACAGAAAGCAACCTAGATAACAAGGAACCCAGAAGGCTTGCAGTTAGGTCCTCTTGGTAGAGGAGGAAGGCAGAGCTAGAGAAAATCACTCTAGTCCTCTGCATGAGCCAGGGGAGTCAGAAGACGCTGAGCAAATTAGCATCACTTTTTTATCATCCTTCTCAGCTCTTCTCTTGTTCCCACTTATATATTTTTTTAAATCCTCACCCGAGGATGTTCATTGATTTTAGACAGAGAGGGAGAGAGGAAGAGAGACACAGAGGCAGAGACAGTGAGGGACAGAGAGGAAAACATCAATGTGAGAGAGAAACATTGATCTGCTGCCCTTGGAGGTGTCCCAGCCGAGGATCAAACCCATAGCCTTTCTGGTGTACAGGACAATGCTCCAACCAACTGAGCCACCTGGCTGGGGCTTTAAAAAAATATTATTAAATTATTTGTATTCAGATTTTACAAATTCAAAACCTTGTTTTGAAGAATAGCTTCTCTTCCTAAACTGAGCACCTCTGGATCAGGGTACCCCGCGGCACTGTGGGACTCTCCGCTCTGTCACCAACCCCAGAAAACACTGCCCAGCACCCACACAATCCCTATTTCACAGAAGCAAACGGCTTTTTTTTTTTTTGCTGTTGTTAAAATCCAAACCTAAAAATAAGTTAGAAAGGAGCTCAAAATATAGAAATAATACCTATTAACCCTCAGGGCATGCCTCTTCCTCCTGACCAATTCATTCTCTTCTCCCTTTCTCCCTCTCTTCCTCTCTCCCAATTCCTGTCACTACAAATCCTTGCTCTGGGCTTCCCTAAATATTTATCTGGTACTTTCTATTCACCAGGCACCTTACTAGAATCGGAGAATTTGAGATGGATAGGACAAATATGTCCAGACTTAGGAATTCAAGTCAAGAAGGTAGGTATAACAATACTGTATTGGGGAGGGGGCTGCAAGGTAGCAGTTGAAAAGAAGGAGGTCTTAACTTCCCAGATGTCTGGGAAACTTTCTTTGGGGTAAATCCTTAGAGGAGACTGAAAGAGTAATGGACGAGGAGACGATGTCTAAAGAAATGAGCTTTTAAAGCAAATATTAACACGAGACAAGGGGCAGGGTGTTTACTCAAGAAAGCATAAAAATTTATAAATGCAGACAATTTAATTTGATGAGATAATTCAATATAAGTTGAGTATGGAGGCAGCATGGGCATAAAGGAGGGAGGAGACACTTTCTACTTAAAGTGTTTCTATCCGTGTGTGTCACAGAGCGGCTCTTCTGGAACGATGAGCATTACCAAGTAGACAGCTTTACAAGGACAGGGCACATGGGTCATCTTCTCCATTTAGAAGAGAATTCGAGCCTGGGCTGGTGGCTCAGTTGGTTGGAGCATCGCCCCTGCACCAAAAAGTTGCAGTTCAATTCCCGGTCAGGGCACAGACCTAAGTTGGAGGTTTGATCCCCAGTTGGGGAGTGTATGGGAGGCAACCTATTGATGTTGACATCCCCCCCCCCTCTCTCTCTCAAATCAGTAAAAACGTATTCTCGAGTGAGGAAGAAAGAGAGAGAGAGAGAGAGAGAGAGAGGGAGGGAGGGAAGGAAGGAAGGAAGGAAGGAAGGAAGGAAGGAAGGAAGGAAGGAAGGAAGGAAGGAAGGAAGGGAAAGAAAGATTAGGTGTTTTATTAAATACTTGATCCCCAGTGGCAGAGGTTGAAACAACTAAAAATTTCACAAGCCTTTCCTCCCTACTAGTTCGTCCAGGCCACCTGTGTACCTTCTTGTCACCTCAACAATTACACAATCTATGAGGCTTATTTGCAAAAGACAGTGTGTGCGTGTAACAGAGAGAGAGAGAGAGGGAGAGACCAAAGTAAACACTATAAAATAAAAGGAAGTCAGATGTATCGTCAAGCCTTAAGTCTACTGCAAGTCAGTTTTTCCTGATAATATATATTAATTTTTGTAAATGATTTGATTTAATATCTTTAACAAGATAAGAATCCTTCATAGTAAAAAAAAAAAAAAGCTTATGAATTTATTCTATAATTTCTATTTTTTTTCTGAGTAAAAATAAGCTTGCAAAAATTCTTCAGAAGAGGTATATTTTGGCCTCAAAACACACATTTATAGCTGATATTAATTGCAGGGTGCTAGCTACTGAAATCTTGTAGACTCCTCACTGAAACAATGTATAAATTAAGAATTAAGAATGTGAGAATCACAGGCCAACATAGCAGCTACCAGTCCTGGGCATGTTCTGTGGGCCCAGCTGAGACAGGGATTGCTAACTGAACCTATACAGGTAAATATCACAAACACTATAGATTAAGTGCTAATAACTGCTTATTTTTGTTTCTCAGCTAGCAATACAATTTGCAAGTTTATTTTGTTCTAAAGATTGAAAGTTGGCCAGACTGTTCTAGCTAATGATGGGAATACTTGACAAAGGATACAGATTTTTACTGAGAGAATAAATGGCTTTAGACTTCATCTCAACTCTAAGGGTATTCCAGTTTCGTGTTTCTGAAAATCATCCCTGTAAATCACATAAATGGAAATGTCTATAACATATTTAAGTAAAGAAAAACATTGTTAATTCCTTTTGCTGTGATGATATATATACATGAGCTGTGCCATACATTCCTCTAAGATCAATATTGTGTTAAATGTACTATAGAGAGAATAAAAGATGCTGGAAATGACATAGGTTTAAATTCTTTTGACTAATTCCATGGGGAGTCTTGCAGTGCTTGGAAAGGAAGGAGGTTGAAAGCAAGAATAGAAAAAAGACAGATATTAGTGCCTGTTGTAATTACTATGTTCCCCATGGTCTAAAATGCTAAAAATGAATGTTTCCTCTATTACAAGAATATAAACCTTTCTCACTGAAAAGCTATTAGCATATATAATGCACATGTCTGAAAATCATGCCATCTTTGTCATTCTTTTGAGAACTTTAGGGACCTGGGTTATTATATAGTCCTGAATTATAGCCAAAGCACAATTTGTAGTCCTCTAGTTTGCCAGCATATTTTTAAAAATCATTTTAAGCAATTTTACTCATATTTAATGGCTCAGTCTTTTTCTACAAATTAAAATGGTTGTACTATCTTAACTCTGTAAAAAAAATTGCTATACAATTTACAAAGGAGAAGAAACACTGTATTTCTTCAAATGCCAACAGTTCTATCAAGATAATTTAAAATGTAATTCTTGAAATTTATGAATTTAATATTTATTTAAAAACAAATAAACAAGCTTCTCAGAAGTCCAAACACAAATAATGTTTTGGTCTGCGTACACCATTCTAGGGCACATAAAGTCACAAGAAAATGAATAACATTAATTTGTACTTTTTGTACAAATACATTTTCTCCTGTATTTTGATGGCAGAAATTGTACTTTAACATATTCTACATTTTTTTCTCTGATCATTCTTTTACCACAGAGGACTTAAAACAAGAAATTTCTGTCTTAAAACAAGAAATATTATTTCCCTTATTCAGTTTTGGTTTAATCTATGTCAATTTAGCATATTTTAAATAGTTTGTATACTTTTTCAAAATAAAAGGACCATTCTAATGTTAATTTGGATCACTCTTCCAAACATATGATTCTAGGATTATAAATGGGGTCCCCTTGAGGGGGCTTTTTAAAAGTGAACAAATAAGCACCCTGAGGCTGCCCCATTCACATTTAACCTACTTACATTAAAAAAAAAAAAAAAAAAAGCTGCTTTGGTAAAGACTAAACTTCCACAAGCTCAGGTTCAGGCTAAACCCACCAGCATATTAGTGAGGAAATGGGACAGCAAATAGTAACTCCTTTCATACTAGTAAAACAACACTGTATTTATTTAAAACAGTTGGCAGAAATTCTCATTTTAATTAAATTACTTTTACTGAAATAACATTTTCATAATTTAAAAAAATAACCAATTTCTCTCAAAGAGCTAGCAAAAAATAATCACAGTACCTTAAAGAGGGCAAAGGAGTATATGATTTTTACAACAAATATGACTAATTTGGATTACAATGTCGCATTAGCTTTGTGCATTTCAGTGATTCAGAAGCCACTATTATCCTCTGTTGCCAAGTAAAGTTAATACAAAGTAGACAGCAAGTTTTGTTATTACTGATTTTTAGAGGAAGTAACTTAGTACAAGTTTCATATCATATTATATTTTTATTACTTGTGAAGAAAGGGGTTCAGAACAGGCTTCCCCAAAATATGCTATTTTGGCTCGTGAGCTATTTGGAGCTGAAGGCAACTGAAGGCTCAGGAGAAACGTCTCCCCTTCCCTGAAACACCTAGAACAATCTGCGCTTGGGGCCTTGCCCGTAAGAAGAGTTATCACTGTAAGAGTTATTATAGAAACAACTTTTATGATCTATCTATAGGGCAGGGCAAACGTCCAATTACTGAACATCTGCTCTTCTTATCTTCCTGTGAATGACCTTCTTTCTTCTGAAGGCCCAGGTGCTTATCTCATCCTTAGCTCAGAATGTCATGTATACCCATTCTCCCTTCCTCCTCTGGACTCTCTCATGTGTGTGGGGTGCCCATATGTACATATGTAAAGAAATGTGGTTATTTTCTCTTATTAATCTGTCTCATGTTGAGTTAATTTTTAGGCCAACCAAAAGAGCTTAGGAAGGTAAAGGAACATTTGTTTCTCTCCTACACTTGTATATTAGAATCCTAGAATACAAGTTTAGATCAGATTAAAGATATTACAATCAGACCGCTTCCTTTTACAAGTGAAGAAACTTAGTCCAGAAAAGTTAAATGACTTGTTCTTAACAATTTCGCTAGTTAGAAGGACTAGTTCTGGAACTTAGTGGCTTTCCACTGTACATCTCTGTCATAGAGCCAAACATTTATACCTTCATAGACGACCGATGTAAAGAAGAGAGAAAATGCTGTACTATCTATTGTGGTTATGGTAGAAACAAAATTCCATTCCAGGCTTCAGTTCAGTATCTTTAATCCCTGTTTCCCTCCTTCTAAAAGATCATGTGAGAACAAAAGTTTAAGTTCTGGAGGGAACAAAAAATTGTCAAATAGTCATCAAGTTAAGTGTCATGTATTGAGACCAATAAGCAAATATGTTTTTATGACTTACCAATGACAGCGTTGAGTGAGAAAACATTGTTCCATGAAAAATACAAGTATCTTTTTTTTTTTGAATGCTAATTCCTCTGAATAGACAACAAGATGACCGACTTGGTGAAATGATCGACTTCAGGCATGGCAGTTATGGAGGGGAAGAAAAGCATACCAAAGCATGGGGTTCCGAACCACCCTCGTCCTTCCTGGACACTGCTGAATGCTGGTCTCGTGGAGAATGAAAGATCATGTGGCACAGCTGTGCAAAATCAAGGTCCTACTATTCAGAACAGGACATACAGTAGTCTCACACATGTGCAGTTGGATAATTTATGAGCAAATATGTCATGATTAAAGCCTAGACAAGTAGGAAGTTTGCTACCTTTGTACAAAAGGAATACCAGTGAGGTTTCATTATCGTCCTTCTCCATTATCAGGTTAAATCAAAGTTCAAATAAAGGAAACAACCACACAACAGCTGCTTTTTGAGAACAGATTAATGCTGTATTAAATGCTTAACTAGTTACAGTACAAAAATCAAGTAACAACTACAAATTAAGACTAATAATATTGAATATTCGCCACAATGACTTGCAAAATAGAGCTCCTATTCTTTACTAATTATGGATTGTCTGCCATTCCCCCTCAAATTATGTCTCACACCTCAATTAAATAGATCCCACAGATTCTTTGCATTGCAAATTCTCCCCAAATTCTTTCAATAACAATCTATTACTTTTTCTGCTCTGTGTAAAGTTGAACTGAACCATAGTATGAAGGCCATTTAAAGAGATTCAGTGACTGTTAGGGAACAAACAAACAAACATACAAACAAACCCAAATTCTCCCTGAGAGTCTATTGTGCAAGTTAATTTCCTTGTTCTCTGTCGGTTATTTCTAACTTACAAGCTTGCAGGTCAAACTCATTATGACCCAAAACTCATTATGACTAAAATACAACAAAACTTAATTTTAATTAAAAAATGCACTACATTTCATAAGATTGAACCCAAACTGGTAAACATGCAAATAGCATGCAAATTGTACTCCACAGATCACCAGTGTGCCTGGAGACGTGAATGCAGAGTGAATGGAGAGTGGGTGGAGGAGGAGAGGGTTTCGGGAAATACTGAAACTAAGTTGAACTCGTGCTCTCCTGCTGACCCTCTTAGCTCCTCTTAATCTCAGTGCTATGCTATCATTCTCCAAATTCACTTAAGCATAGAAAACCAAATTTTCTGATATCAATCTTCATTTGTGGGAAAAAAAAAATCTTAAAGATATAGCTTAGCTAATGTTCTAATTTAAAACTACAACAATAACAAACACAACACATTATTAATTCTGAATACATTCCCTACTTCCATATGCAGTGTGGAAGCTGAAGTTTTCACAAACTTGGCTTGCCCAAGCTATTCATTATACATGGGGAGACGAGAGTTCATTCTAAGGATCAGGCTCCTTCCACTACAAAAAAACAGAGACTGTTATCCCCTATTAAAAACTCCATCCCAGATTTGAACTGTGGGCACAAGTTGAAAAAAAAATTAAAGACTTTATTTTACCTATTTAATTTGCACATCTGACTCACTGAAGGCTTTTCCTATAATTTTCTCTGATGAAAAATGACATTTCTTTCTATGTCTTTCGAAGATATAAAATCATATCTGTCATTTATTTTCTAATATAAAACATATAATTGTAATTATTATATACAATTATTAGACATAAAATAAGTACTATCACTATGTGAACTGAAAAAATAGCTTTGAATAGTAGACCTTATAAGTGGGGACAATAATGGTATGAGTTAGTACGTGCAAAAGCTATTTTTTTTTTTTAACCTTGCCCGACATATGAAAAGTGATATATAAATGTTTGACATTATTATTATGCTTACCATGTATTTACATAAGTTCTTATTCTGTCATTTTTAGCATTCACAGAGGTTTCCTGAAAACCTCTGTATTGTATCATTAACACTGAAACATATTCACTAACTTAGGAATGGTTAAACAATAATTTTTTAAAGATAGAAATAAACAATATTTTTCTCAATGTCTGATAAATGATAGCCTTCTCTATGACAAGATATGGGGCACAGAACTGAATATAACACAGTCTCTGTACTTAGATCTTCACAGAGGTTGAGTGTGGAGATGGTTATAAAGGAGGAGGAGGCAGAGAATGAAGATGAAGAAAACAAGGAGAGAGGAAGAGGAAGAAAAAAGGAAGATGAAGAGAAGAAAAAGGAGGAAAAAGAGGTAAAGAAGGAAAAGAAAGAGGGGGGAAAAGAATAAAAATAAAACCAACTTTTATTAAGACTTATTCTTGTGCACCAGAAATTCTAAGTGTATTATATGTTTTTGTTCAGTTAATCTTTATGACTACCCAATATGGTTGATAATATTATCTCCATTTTTAAGATTAGGAAATGAGGCACAGACAGGTGAGGTTAATTTGCTACCATCATGATGCAAGTGTTGGAACTTAGCCACATTCCCAGCCAGACTGACTGTAACCACTTCACCACAGTTCTGCTGCCTACTGTCCTAAGGCACAGATAAGGCATACAGTGAGAGAGCTGTGGGCACAGATAAGGCATACGGAGGGCTGTGGGCACAGAGGAAGCACATCAAACTGAAGCTGGGCCTGGTGGGGCCAGAAAGGCCTCTTAAAAGGAATGATGTGGGAAGAGTTTGCAGGAGTCATCCAGGTGAAGCAGAAAGGGGGCATTTGAGTAAGGGGGAGTAGCCCGTGGGAATTCATGGTGGTTTGAAACTGCAAGGTGCACTCAGGTTCAAGGGCACAGTGCATGTGAGGAAGTGTTGAGAGAAGGCATCTGGGAGGAAGATGGGAGTCCAACTGGAGGACCTGTGTGCCATGCTAAAGAGTTAACAGCCAGGCCCTGGCCGGTTTGGCTCAGCGGTTAGAGCATCGGCCTGCGGTCCGGAGAGAGCCGGGTTCGGTTCCCGCTAAGGGCATGTACTACGGTTGCAGTTTGTCCCCGGCCCTGGTTGGTTGTGCGGTGGCAGCCACTCGATGTGTCCCTTCACGTCGATGTTTCTCTCTCTCTGTCTCTTCCTCTCTCTCCCTCCCACTCTAGCTGTACAAAAAATGGAAAAATGTCCTCGGGTGAGGATAAAAAAAAAAAAAAAAAAGAGTTAACAGCCAGAAGGATGGCTATTCAGGTGATCCAGTAAGAAGTGATGAGGGTTAACCTCAGGAAGAGGAAATAGCAAAGGAAATGGGGGTGGTAAATAGGAGAGAGAATGAGTTCAAGAATGAGTTCAACACCTCTCTAGGTGTTAGCAACCCATTGGGTGTAGAGTACAATAAAGAGGGAAAACACCTCCAGGGTGCTGGCTTGGGTGAACAGGCAATTGGTACAATTCTGTGTATCAAAGATGACAGCAAAGAAACACGTGGGCCTAGGAGGAAAGCACTATGAATCTCTTGATTTTGAGATGCAGAATATTTAATCACAGATGCCTAAATGGCAATTGAAAATAAAGGTTTAAAAATGAGGAGAGAAATCCATTAAAGATATAAGACCTCAGTTTATGAATAGTGGTTGAGGCCATTTGTTCTGATCGACCACCCTGGAAAAACATGCCCATAAAGGAGGTCCAAAGATAAGCCCTGGGGAGTGCTAGCAATTAAGACACAAGCTCTTAATCACACTGTTCAGAAGCTCAGCACATTTGATCCTGAAACATCTCTTAAATAGACTACAATTTTCAATGAATTAAAAAGCACTGGCTCATTAATCTAAGAGGTCAACAGAAGAGGAAGGGAAAAAGTAGCCAGAAAGGTACAAGAGAAAAATAGAATTTATTTACAGGGAGTCAGATACGGAGGGGAAAAATTTGACATAGGAAGGTGTCCAGTGGATTTGTCAACATGGAGATCATTATTGACCTTTAAGAGTGATAAGGGCCTAAGAAACGTATACAGCAATAAAAAGTCAGAACAGGTGAAGACAGTATATATATAACACAACCTTTCATAAAGCTTGATTGGACATAGAAGAAGACAGGGTCAACAGCTTAGGCGTAAATTGGGTTCAGAGCATTTGTATTTTCAAGATGGAAGAGACACGAGCATGCTCAGAACACAGGGACTCCAGACTGAAGGCCTGGGAGAGGTGGATCCGGAAAGGGCGCAGAGTGGGTCCCTCAGGCTGTTTGATGTCCTGGCCAGAAGGAAACACTTGTTCACTTGGTAACCTCTATTTTTCTTCTGAAGTATGTTTCAAGGTCATCTTCTGAAATGATGAGGTAACTGGGATAGAAAGTTTTTTTTTTTTAAAAAAAGGTAAAAATGTGCAGTTACCTCTGAGAATGATAGAGATGACTTATACGATCACATGATTGTATCCTAAACAAAAGTAACGTAAAAGTCCTCTAAGGTAGAGAATATTAATCACAGATAAAGCTGGAAATATCTTTTAAAGTGAAAAAAAAGTGTAGTGTTTCTGATTTTTCAGATGGGGATTTTGTCTACAGAAGAGAATGATACCAGCTATGTTATAAATCACAGTTTGGTAAAATACCTTTTTTGCTTTTTTTCTTCTGTCTACAATAATCACGAAAGTCCACAAACATGGGGAGGGTATCAAGGGTAAGGCAAGTTTGGAGTCTGATTCACTGAGATTCCATTTAAAAGAAGGGAGGGAGTGAGGAGTAGTGGGGTGGGGGGGGGGTGGAGCAGAAGGGAAGTCTCAATGCCAAACTTCAGTGGCACTTGTGTTGACACACTTGTCACCTTTCTTACATGCCAGAAAGCATCAGCTAACTACTTAGGTCTTAGAAACTGGACAAGTTTAAAAAACTTCATATGAATTGTTCTCCATTCAGAGTATCTCCCCCCCCCCCCTTTAGATATTAATCCTCAGAAGAAGAAAATAGCTCAGTTATCAAATTCTAATGGCAATTATCAAATAACAACTGGCCATAGTTATGTTTTAATTTCAAGGAGTATTACATTTTTTTTTTATCTTCAGATAGAGTGAGAGAGAGATAGAGAAACATCAATGTGAGAGGGACACATCGAGTGGTTGCCCCCACATGAGCCTGACCAGGGCCTGGGACTGAACCACATCTGAGGTAAGTACATGCCCCTGATCAGAATCGAACTCCACGGGCTGACGCTCTAACTGCTGAGCCAAACCTTCCAGGGCCAAGGAGTATTACTTTTAAAAGCAAAAGATATAAATAATTTCTGGATAAAGAATTGCATAAAGATAAAACACATTATTTTAGAATTATGAGAGCCTAACTTTCATACCCTTTTTTTTTTGGTTACAATGCCCTGAAGTGTTAAATTATCGTGTGTCCAGGAAGTGAAAATTGAAAAGACCCTTGAACAATTGCCAGTGAATTTCACCCAGACAGTCAGTTTTAACAGTGAGGATGTGCGGCATAAACATCCACCCACCCAGTAGTCCAGGCTGCGATCCAGCTATTAGAACTATGACCAAAGAAGCTAAACCCAGATAAATTACAAATTTAAAAGAAATTGCAAATTGTTCTAAATAAATTTTCTGTTCCATTTTCTTAAGTCTATATATTTTCCCTTTGGATAGAGTATTATAGAATTCTTTTATAATGTTACCAATTAACCAAAAACTGAAATAAATACAAAGGTAAAATTATACCCAGGAGATCACCTTTTAAGTTCTTGAAAAGCCTGAGCTTCCTCTGGTTTCCTTGTATTTTCCTTCTCTTTTTTGCAACCTCCTCAACACTAGCAGATCACACATTATAGGTATTCAGTTAAGTGTTGAATAAGTGGAAAGCCATTGTAGTTCAAATATATGGTTGTTTGTTAAATTTGAGACTATATAAACAAGTAGATCAATATGTTAACAAAAAAGAAAAAAAAAAGACTTTTGCATTTCTAATCAATGCAAGAATGCCAGTTTCCATGGTATCCTCCCTTGATCAAGGCATTCTGACATAGACACACACACACACACAAAGATGTTTTTGCAATAGTGTCCGTATATTGCCCTGTGGATAGAAGCTGCTGTTTCTTTATCCTTCTTATCACTGGTGCTTTGCCACTCACTGCCAACTGCAGGAGCTCAATGACATCATCAGATCCCAATGACCAATGACGAAGGAAGGGTTCCTACTCAACAACAAGAGCTGAGGAAACTGCTTTATGTAGAGGACAATTTTTTTAATTACTATTTTTAGGGAAATAAACAAATTATGCTACTGTTCAGCAGGTTATACTGTAATGAATTAAAGTATTTGTTGTTTGGTGTCTTGCCCTGAACACAGCCACACAGCTGCGTATCACAAGAAATTTGAAACTACAGAGATC
Source organism: Molossus molossus (assembly GCF_014108415.1). Lineage (NCBI taxonomy): Eukaryota > Metazoa > Chordata > Mammalia > Chiroptera > Molossidae > Molossus > Molossus molossus. The sequence goes on from NW_023425351.1 coordinate 16,591,449, forward strand.
TTTGTAGACCGGGAAACTATCTTTGCAGCTACAGAGTCTTATATTGACTAAGCATGCACGTCATTATCAGTTATAGTAATTCTGATCGTCAAGTGCCATAAGGTTAACAATACTTTTAATAGAGCAAAATCTGTTATTTTCAGCATTATGAGAGATGGTGATGATTTCATTTTCTATTCGTGATTTTAATAAAATTTCAAAAATATTTTTATATTGCTTGGCATTATGTAAAATTGTTGGTGAACTTGAATACTTGTGCTTGTAATCCTGACTAGGTAATTAATCTAATTTATAGCAAGTGTATGACATGGCAGCTATGTACAAATAATTTTAAAAATAAATAATTCTCCCACATTTTGTCTCTCTTCTGAATGGTAAAAAAAAATTTAATTTTAAATTAAAAGTTGAAGCAAAACACATGCACCTTTTATGGGTTTCTTATACATACACAATGATAAAATGTAGTTGAATTTCTAAATTAAAGATTCAAAAACTAACAAAAACCCATATAACTGATCCTACCTTGGAACACGTAAACCTCTATTTATAATTTTGTTCATCATCTTAGAAGGGATGAGAAACATCTTAGGGGTCAGCATTATATAAACTTTATTAGATGTCATAACATTGTAACCTCTGCATTTTATTAAATATACCTTTCCTAAGCCCTAGAAACCATCAGGAAAACCTCAGAAAATGAATAAAAACAGCAGCAATAGCAAATATCCAAAGCTTTATTGAGCAAAACCACACTAAATACATTGTTTGAAACCAAGTAGTATTGGGGTTGGCAGGGGCGTGGGGATCATGGCTATAGTGTTCAGAGAGCAATTTATTTTGAAGCCAGCACAGATAGTAGACTATTTGTTATCTTGGTTTTTCTATCACAGAATTTGAGTCCTCAAGACATTATCATTGGAAAGTATCGCGGAAAACTAAACACAAATCTCTGAGCTAGTGAAGAATGTTCATGGTCTCCATAAATCTATTTAATGGAAATCAAGAGTCTTCCTGTGGACAGATATGGAAGACCTGACTTAAACAATATTAAGTGTCCCATCTAGCAATGACATAATATAATATGCTATTTGCCCCTCTGTCCTCCAGAGGACCCCAAAATAAACCCCTGAGTTGTGACCGGCACTTCCTTCAGAACCCTTCACCTAAATAGCATGGGTCCAAAGTGGCTTGTAGATATTATTATACAAAAATAAATCATTAATTTTCAAAGTTTATAAAATACGCTCTGATTTTCCAGTCCTTGATATATAAGCTTTGTATTTTCTGAATAATAGTTTGAAGTATCCATTTCAGTCCATGGCAATAAGCACTGCCATAGGAATCAGTAATCTTGGGCAAGTTACATCACCTCTCAATTCCTAATTTCTCCAGTAATAAATCTGTCTGCAAACATGCTGCATATCTGTTCCCTGAACAAATATCTGTCAAACTTCAATTGAAAAGAAGCAAAGAACTTGTGTTCCCTGCTAATATTGCTACCCAAGCCCTGGCCGGCTTGGCTCAGCGGTTAGAGCGTTGGCCTGCGGTCCAGAAAGACCCGTGTTTGGTTCCTGCTGAGGGCACGTACCTCGGTTGCAGTTTGTCCCCCACCCTGGTTGGATTGTGCGGGTGGCAGCTACTTGATGTGTCCCTTTTACGTCGATGTTTCTCTCTCTCTCTCTCTCTCTCTCTCTCTCTCTCTCTCTCTCTCTCTCCCTCTCTCTCCCTCCCGCTCTATCTGAACAAAAAAATGAAAAAATGTCCTCAGGTCAGGATAAAAAAATAAAAAATAAAAATAATAAAAATAAAAAGCAATATATACTATGCTACCCAAGTGCTCATAGGACGAGTGCATAAGACATATATTGACACCTACCTAGTAAATGTACTTTGTACAATTTGCATTTCTTAACAGAATATTGAGTACTTTTAGAACAGAGAAAAAGCAACAGGTAAAGAGTGAAACACCTTCATGGTAAGAATACAGATCATCAATCTAACAATAAGCATTGAATTAACATTTCTCTACCATGTGCCCTATAAAATATTCATATGGATCTAGATAAAAAATGTTTGACCGCTAAGAGCTGTAGCTCATTGTTGAGACATTATTTAGTCACCCCCCCCCTAAAAAAATAAAGTGATCATGAGGATAGAAAATAAAAATAGTGTAATATTAAGTGCTGAAATATAGATTGCTTCTGAATGTTATAAAGATTGAAATTAGAGAAAAATTTAGGTGAACTTGGAGCAAGAAAAGTTTAAGAGAAAGATGTGACCCTTGGCTCTTTGGCACATAAAAAACAAAGGACTTGGGTCAAGCATGGGCACTCAAGGTGACAGAGTGGCGTGGAAAACAGACACAGCATGTCCAACACTAAGAGAGCGTGAGATTCCAGGCCCCAGCAAACAGGGGGACGAGCAAGCACCATGAAGAGGCCCTCACGATTCAAGGTTTCAGGGAAGAGAAAGTAAGCAGCCACTAGAGGAATAATAAAATTAAATTGTGATTAAGGGAGGTCAGACTCTCCGTTGACCTGTTACATGTAAGCAGAATTGAGGGCAGGGGCAGCAGATGAAGTTTCTTGCAGCGACAGCCTTGAGAGCACACTAATGCAAACGGGAATTCCAGCACAGTCTAGGAAGACAAATTGACAACATGTATTGCTACGATGAGGAAAATGGGGCAAAGAAGAGTTCCAGGTTTTTAGCTTGAAGGACCAGAAAAAGATGATCATCGAAAAAAGGGTGAAACAGAGACAGTTAATAAGTTTGATTTTAAGACATGCTGACCTGAAAACATCTATAAACATAAAAATGAAGACCCCCAAGATTTAAAGTCTAGCGAAGTTAGTTTTTTATTCAACGGAGTCAGAGCTAAAACCATGACCACAGATGCACCCAGTAGATTAGGAAGAGCAAAGAGAGCGGCAGCGTTTGAAAGACTCTCCCCTCAACCAAACTTGAGTGACGGTCCTCAGAGCCCTCTTCTCACCTGCACCTCAGTCTTGGGCATCAGTGTCCATCCTTGCAGTGTTCAGTTGTTTTTTTTTTAAAAAAAAATATGTTTTTATTGACTTTTTAGAGAGAGCAGAAGGGAGAGAGAAACATCCATGTGAAAAACATTGATCGGCTGCCTCCTGCACGCCCCCTACTGGGGATGGAGCCCACAACCCGGGCATGTGCCCTGACCGGGAATTGAACCAGGACCTCTCAGTCCATGGGAGGACGCTCAATCCACTGAGCCACACCGACTGGGCGCAGTGTTCAGTTTTAGCAAAAATCCTGCTAAGCCAGTTTAGACAGAATTTCCCACCCTCAGAATCTGATCAACTTCCTTATTCCCCACCACAGCACCCTTAATATATGATCGCCTTGGAATGCTTTCAGCAAGAATCCTGTTAGGTCAGTTTAGCAAGAATTTTCCCTACCTTTAGTAATTACCTTTTAATTTTCCATCCACCAATCTGTTCCAAACTAGCTCCTTCACTATAAATCCCCACTTATTCTTGTTGTATTCAAAGTTGAGCCTTCTCTCTGCCCCTCCAACATTCTTGACACCATATATTGCAATACTCTTGCATAAAGTCTTCCTTATCATTTTGAAAACTTTCAGAGTAATTTTTTCTTTAACAAGAGTCAAGTCAAATGGCGTACCCATCATGAAAGGTCCCTGTGAAGGGGAGAAAGAAGGAGGCTGAAGAGCTGAGGAGGCCCGAGAGAGAGAGTACAGTATTTCAACCAAGGGAGAAGACTCTTTCAAGGAGACGGACCTTCATTGTACAACACGTATCCAAGAGAAGCCAACAAGGATATAAATGACTTAGCTGGAAGAACTCAATGCTTGTCTCTGAGAAAGCATACTAGTAAGGGAGTTGAAGTGAAAGTCACATGGCAAAGGATTGATTAGGAGAAGCTACTGAAGAAGTGAAAATCAGTCATTCATCAAAGCAAAGCCTCACTATAAGAAAGCATCAGAGAGACAAGGAAGATAATGTGGGAGGGTCTTTGTCTGAAGGGTGCTTCCCAACTCTGACTGAGACTATGATGCTGAATGTGAATTTTCACAGTGGGGAAATTAGAGTCAATTAAAACGTAACTATTTAGTTTTTTAGAAAGAATTTTTAATGTAAAATAGTTAGCCTTAATATCATGTTAAACTATACATATATATGCTTTTGGACTCTTGCTACTTGGAACTATCTGTTCCTGAGAAGGTAAAAATATACAGTGGGATTGTATAATGGTTATTTTTCATGCTGGTAATATTTTTCTATTGGGGTAGTTAATTGTTGCTATAAAGAAATCATTTCTCACATTTGGTTTAAGTAAAAACAGTATTTCTCTTTTAAAAAATACTCTTTACATATCATAGGTCAAACCTTTTCAGCACCCAGTATGCCAGCCTCACGTTTAATCTTTTCTGCCTTATATATACCCTTTCTTAGTTCTATCATATATGGTCTCTCTGAAAACTTAAATTGAGGGAAAACATAGTCTAACAACAAAAACAACTATAACAAAAAAATTAGCGATACTAGGATATCATTTGCAATGTACTTTACGAAGTGACTTCCCATACATTGTCTTGTAAATTAATTCTCACAACAATCCAAAATGAGTAGTATTTTCTCATTTTCCAAGCAAACAGAAGGCAGAGGGGGCAGAGGGGGCAAAGGGGGCGGGGTCACAGAGCTCCCGCGGGACCCATGCTCTCAGCAGAGTTCGGTCCATGGTATCAGAACCCCACTGACTGCACAAGGCAGCTTCGGTCCGGGGTGACGTCTCTCAGTGATGACCACCTTGTCTGAAACTACAAATGTCCAGCTTGTGTTTTTAAGTCCACAACCATGGGAGTAATCAATCTTTGTTTTGAATATCTTGTTCTGCCAATGAGCACAGTATTTCCTAACAAGTTTTCAGATGCCCGATGTCGACGCTGGGGCTCCAGCTCCTTCTTTCCCTCGTGAGCTTGGAAAGAAGTATTTGACCTGTTCTTTAGACTCATGGAAACGTAAAGCATCTCCTTCGGTTCTTCACCATAAAGCCTGCTGGAGCGAAGCCAGGCACTTCTAAAGTGGAACATGACCAGAGAAGCATGCTGCGTATACAAAGATACAGACCAACTCTGATTGAGGTGCCAGATAGCCTCGATGGAAAACTAAGCTTTCCCAGACTAGGAGACTACATAATTGACATTTTTTTACATGGTTGATACTGAATAAAGTTCAATACTTGTGTATTCTGGCTTGTTCGCTAAAAACTATGGTGTACAAAATGTGTTATTCAAAAAGGAAATTTATTTATTGGACCATAAAGAATAGAGGCAATTAAAAGTCTGGCAACTCTCTATTTGGTGTGGCCCCTAATTCATGATATGACATGTTGAACGTGGTAAGTGGCCACAGCTTTGGTCGTACCTGGGGATAGGTGCACGGTGGCAAGGAGAAAATGAATCAACTTTTAGAGAAAATAAATGAAGAAATAAAGGAAATGGAGCCCAAAGTATTCTCCACACAAACAGCTAAATTATGGAAAATATTAGTACTATCATCATGAATCCTAAGGCCTGATTTTACTTGGGCTATACAGGGGTGGGCAAAAGTAGGTTTACAGTTGTCCTGATGGAAAATAATGCAATAATTAATAAATAATAAAACAAGGATAAACTATGTTTCACATACTCACAGCTGTAAACCTAATTGATGGGCCAGTTTACAAACCTCGTGACAGAACAAGGATGGCAAGCAGGTGGCTTGAGCAGCCAGCCTGTCCGCAGTCTTACGGAAGCTCTGACTGTCGTCATCCCTCTTCCTTGCAGAGGCTGGGACAGCCCTATCCACTGGCCGGAACTCACCTGCAGGCTGGTGGAAATTAAACAGCTTCACAAGCTGTATCAGACAGTGCACAGGGAAGGCTTTTCAAAGGGAGGGATTTGATTCTTGTATAGAAAGGGAGTGTTCAAATTAATTCAGGATCACAGCAGGAATAAGTTGAGAAATAGAGAAAATGTAGGTATGGCTCCTACACAAGATTCCTACAATTCCCTGACTATCCGCACTCATTTGCGAAAGGTTTTCCAGATTTCTGTTATTGTACAACGGAGGAGGAACTCTTTGTGTCTACGGCGACTTTAAGGCTCACACTTGGACTGCATGTTCTGAGCATCACTCAGTACCTCTGAGAAGCAGCATTTGAAAAGGTGTCTTTACATGACGTCTGAAAAGTAGAATAAAACACCTCTGAAGGTATTGATCATGTTACCTGCGAAAGCTCTAATAACTGTGACTAGTCGGGCAGCATAAAGAATGAGCTTCCTTTGGCATCATGTTCAAAGCAACGGAGGAGAAGTGGATAAAATTAAGGCAAAGAAATAAGCCGTGCTTCCATTTTGTTTTAAAGAGCCATAGATAACTGACAGGTGGGAGTTATTTGAGAAAAACAAATACTGCATGGGGCAGTTTCCATGGCTATTGTAATACTAGACCTTCACCCCCAAAATGGTGCATGTACTTCTTCCTATTTTCCCGTCATTTAAATTGGATCATCCAATATTTATAAAGGGGGGGGGAATAAAATTATTTTACTTTAAGTCATAATAATCAAGGAGAGCTGTATTATTTAGTTCTCCGATTTGAATGTTTCCAGTCAACTAAAGCAGTGATTTAATTCATTCCGACTTAAGTGAGGAGAGTTTTTTAAAACTGCAACATCATTTTAGTGGAGTTCTAATCTAGCCCTACTCTTGTTAATATTGTGTGATAAGCCTATCATTAGTGATTTTTGGATATCAGTTTAATTTTATTTTGTAACACTTTTTATTTCTTTGATTGGTTCTAATTTGGAAAAGACTTATATTCATTTCTTTTTCAAATTGCAGAACCACTAGTGCCTTAAAAGTCTACTTTGGAAGAGTATCTTCCACAGTGAATCTGAATTGAAAGCATCGTTTTTCAGTGGGTCAGTTTGGCCAAACCCGATGCATGAGGTCTTTGAGGCCGTGACGTAGAAGGTCCCCTCCAGTCAAACAGCACTGTGACATCTACTTACAACCCATGCTGGGGAGTTGCTTGCAAACAGTATGATTAACACCGCTATAACTATCTGAAAATATATTCATGCACATGAATATTACTTAAAAATAATGAATTAATGCCTAAGTCCTGTACATCTCTACCGTTCCTACATACATTAAACACATATATATTAGTACTTTTTTAAGTGTGGGCACAATGCTCATTATAAAAGCAACAGGAAAATGGACAAGATCTGGATTTTTCCCTAAAGGAAAAATGAATCTAAAGTGTATGGTACACCTAATTTGTTCTATACCCTAGAACATATCTTCCTTACAGCTAAAATTATTCTTAAGAATAATTTTGAGATTTTGTCAGATGATAAAATGGCCTTTAACTTTTCTCTCAATCTGTCCTCATTTGTGTGTCTCCACACTTGTTATTTCTCTATAAATGAATGGGAGAAGGAAGCTGTGTCCCTCATCCCTTCCCTTCCTTTATTCTGAAATTAGGTAGGAAAAGAACCTCACATTCATCTAATTTCATTTCCCCCTACCCCACCTCCTTCATCATTTAAAAAATAATAGTTCTCAGTAAGGCAAAGATGTGCACCCGGGAGGCTATCTGTGGACTTCGGCGCTGCAGGTGGGGGTGGGGAGCGTGGGGAGGGGTGAAAACCTGCCTCCAAGGACAGGCTCGCCTTTGTACCTCAGGGGACAGTCAACAGACGGCTTCAGGAAAGGAATCTTAAGTATAGTTGTCTTAATAGCCAACAGTGAAAGGGGTGGGTGTGAAGGGTGGGACGGAGGAGAGGAGTGGAAAGGGAGGGGGAGGAGCAAGAAAAGGCTATGGGAATGGATTTTGTGAAATCTTCCTCCTGGAGCCTACATCTTCCTATAATATCTATTTAAGAAAAATTCCAAATCCGTATTGAAATACTAGCTGTTTCTATTTAAAATCCCCTTCAGTTCTGTGTATTATGGGGGGGGGGGACCTTAACAGTCAAGCTGTCTTCCTATCAATAATTCAAATAATATTTTAAGTTATTCTAGTATATTTGGTTATTAGACAGGTTTACTGGAAAAATAAAATTAAAATGAGTGCCTGTTTTTAAGTCATTTCTGTTTTTAAGTCAACACCACAAGGAACATTTATGGAGATGAAATATATTTGCAATAAGAATGCTTTGAAATAAATGCTATTAGGAAAGCTTAGGGAAATATATTTTATTTCAATAGGAAAAAAACACGGTTGAACTTTGCTCTTGTCTTCTGTTTCCACATCATATCTCTTTGTCCCTCCTCCTCTTGTAATAAATATTCTCTTGCCGGCCCCGTGACTGACAATAATGTAGGTGAACTCTGAACCAGTACATCTGTCATCATTAATGACCATGGGAGAGAGAAATGATAACTCACTGTTTTAGGAACCAAGAGGGCAAAACACTGTAGACATTTCCTTTTGCATTTTCTGCTGCAAGAATCTATTTGCATTTATTCTTTCTAAATTCAGAAACAAGCCTCAGTAGCAGAATAGAAAAAAAAAAACAAAAAAAACTCATATTTCTAACTTCAATTGAAAACTGAAATTTGTTAATACAGAAGACACTTGTTGCTATATGAAGGTTTTTATGAAAACAACACTATAGTCAATGGTTTAGGTCTATAATGCATATAATCTTTTTTAGAGCTTATGCTATAAAGAAATTTTATGATAGGAAACATTTCTTTTACTCCCAGGCTTAAAGAACTTTCAATATGACTAGCCCACAGAACGCTCATACTAAGATATTTATTGCATTCACTAGATTTATAAAGTATATATTTATTTTAAAGTGGGCCTTGAATTCTGAAAGAAGCCTTAAAATATTGTGTTTGTATTATCAAAATATAAATCAAATACTATAAAGACAAAGAAAGAGGCAGAGATATGTGATTTTTTTTTAAGAACAAAGAGCTCTTGTTCACTTCTTGGAAAAATGAGAGGATGATTGTGTTAATGCTGGCCTGGGAAGCAGCCATAAATGTCTGTATTAGCCACTTTTTAATGGAGGGACAGGTAATATTCTTTAGTAAAATAAAAATACACCAATTCATGCAGACATTTTATTTCAAACTAATTCTTAAGTAACAACTTTCTGTCTGTTCTCAACTTCAAGCTGCCTACTATTAAAATCTTTTACTTCCCTCTAGCATTGATGCCAATAAAATGTTGTCATGAGGGTTATTTTGATTTGTTGGAAATGGACTTTTCCAGGACATAAAGTTTAGGATTTCGATAGATTGGGAGGGCTCAGCTAAAGTCACTAATATGCTCTGCAGTCTCTCTTTTCTTCCCACTGGCTCCTTACACTATTTCACTGACAAGTGGACGTCTAGAAATGCCAGGTTTTATCTGTGTTAAAGTCTATGCTGTTATTCGTAACTTTAAAAAGAAAGTACAAAGGAATTTTAGAAAAAGTAATGTTGTCTTTTAACAGATTTGTACACCATAAAATATCCACAAATTTTAAATATCCTCTCTTCAAATCCCAAGCTGAAATATATTTTTCCAAATGTAATGACAAGTATAAATGTAATCAGATATGCCAATGAATATTCTAGTAGTAACTCCAGATTTTTCATCTGCTTAAATGACAAATCATGCCAAATAATGAAGAAACAAATTGAGTAAAGAACCATAAATACTGGAGAGTTCAAAGTGGGCCCTTTACATCCACCTAAAAAATTTCACTCCTCCAGGTACTATCCTATAGAATTGACCAAAACCTCATTTGATCTGGGACATATTCTACTACCAAACCTTAGGGAAAGCTGTCCCCTCGATTTTTATGTACTAATCCAATGAATGAATGAATCAATAAAAAAATAGTCATATTCCAATAATTATAATTTTTAGCTACTAGTAATGAGAGTCTGCGTTCAACTTCCAAGTGATTTTTCTTATATTCACTTTTAAGAAAAATTGAGTCCAGGCAAATATGTTAGCTTTTTTTCATTGTACGGTGCCAAATAAGCAATATGAAAGTATTTTCAATTTCATTTTTGGTTGAAATGTAAATACACGGGAGGGGACAGCAGGGTTTTTGCTGAGAGAGGGTCTCTTGTATTTAACCAAACGATCCCAGAATTTCTCTTATTATGAAAAGGAAAGGGAGGGTGTAAAGTTTGGGAGAAAGAATGAGAAGGCTTTTTCTTTGAAAACCTTCATTCCTCTGAGTCTCTCATTACAATTTTCAGGGTTCAAACCATCTCATCAAAGCTCATAGAGAATAAAATTCTGTTTGACACTTGGGGTGTGGGGAGGTGAGAGGAACACCCTCCTCTATGCCCCAACTACACCTCTGTTCTAATCTTTTCCAACCTGTTCATGTCCAGATGACGCGACCAGGCCAAACAGGTCTGTTTTCATCTCTCTCTGTTGTTGTTTTTGCTAAATACACTCCCTTCATCAGTATTATAAAGGAGCCTATGCCTTAAATTTTAAGTCACTAAAACTAAAAAAGAATTTATAACATTTCAGGCACATAAAAATCATTCCATTCAACAGACTTTTCTGAATCAAATTAATCTGAAACACTTTATTCTTAAAACTGCAAAAACATTGTGATACTAAATATTCAATATTGTCAGTCAGACAAATTGGCCCAGGTCAAATGAGCAAATCTAAAAAATGAGATTGCTAAATTTCTCGGCTTGATAGCTTCGTAATAAATAATGTGCTTCTATTCAATCTGTACATTAAGTATTTTATGTGGCCTAAGGCACTCTCTGATGGCTATGCCCATTACAATGTAGCCATAGAAATTGACACATTTATTTCTTGGATTAGTGTGCCATTGAAAATATTAATATGATGCAGTAAATGGGGACTTAATCTAATCTGCTGATGGTAGGATGAAGTTAGTAAAAGGCTGAGTGCCCTTACAGAGGAAGATTATAACTGCAGAGAGAAGCTTGTTATTGGTTACAAAGATCATCTAAACAGCCTATGATAGATTATGCACTTTCTACATTTAAACAGACTTCATCAAACTCAGCAGGGAAGCTTTAGGCAAGCTGAAGAATGCTATTTCATATATATATTCAAAGATCTTGATATTCCAGCTGAAATACCTTTAATCTATAGGCAGGAGCGTCAGACACAGCTCCCGCAGCTGACCGGGGCGAGGCACCCTGGGAGAGGCTGGCGTGCCACAGCCCATTTTGGGGAAATTTTTGTTTTGATTTGAAGGCATTTTCTTAGCCTTTCACTGTTGCTAAGGGTTAAAAATTTAAAAGATAAGAAAATATCAGAAGAACTTCATCAAAGAAAGTTAAGTTGATTGAACATGTTCTGAGGAAACACAGCTAATTGGTTTCACTGTTAATTTTGTTCCTTTCTAACTGGAAATCAGATATCGATAAATATTCCTATTGTTGTGGGATGGATCACATTTGACTCCGGTGTCTCCTAATAATTCACAGGACTCCAGGTCTGTCCCCCTTTACTCTGCAGCAAACTCCATAAATTTCAAAGATATATTCTGACAGATGAGGCATTGTTGAAAAGCAAAGTACAGCACTTTGTCCTTGAAATGTTAACATGTAATGCCATAAAGTATTCAAATAATAATTTACTCAATCTTTCAGGGTAATTAATTAAAATGCTCGAGATGTTGGAGAAAATCACCTTGAGCTTATAAACCTAGAAGCCCCCCCGCCCCCGCCCCGCCCCGCCCCGCACGCAAGCTGCCCAGCGGACCTACCACATGCTTTCCCAGTTATGGGGTTTGATTTCAGAAGATAATAAATAGCCAGGATCTAATTTTGCCATGTCACAACCGATTATGTTTCACAAGAAAAGGTGGAGTGCTCACCTACCAGATGAAGGTGAAATATAAAACCACTTTTATTTATGTCATGTGTCCAAATTCGACTCAAGCTGGCCCTGGGTACTGTGCGTGTGTGGACTTCCACTGTCATGTGAATTTATGTTCCTCAAGAAAGTGTCAAATATAAACATAAATTTAACCAAAGGGATGAAAACCTTTATTATAAAAAAAGTAAAACACATTTTTGACGTCTAATATAAATTATTTTAATGTGTTTTTTACGACTTCTCAGAAGGTCACAAGGAAAGAGCAAGACATGAAACAGATACACATACAGCTTGTGGTTGTATCTTAATTCAGGTGATGATTAGCAGTTTAATTTAGACCTAGACTGATTTCTAAAGGTATCTTTTTTTTTCCCTTGCAAACTTAATTTTGGCTCACTATCTTAATCAATTGCACTTTATAGTCGCTCAATGGTATACTTATCCAGGTATAAGCAACCATGTAAAGAAAAATGTATCATAAAAATTTATACTTCCAATGGGAATATAATCACTCTTTGAACCTTCAAGTGAAATGAAAGACTCTCAACATTTTCTGGTTAAATTAGGCCACAAATCTGTTTCTAGATTATGAGCATAATTGCTCTAGCCTTACATTTTGGGTGCAGACTCACAGGCGAAGTCTGAACATCAGAGTTCCTGTTCCTGTTCATGTCAGGAGGATGAAACAGAAGGCAGATAACAATAGATGAACAAGCCCCGAGTGTTACTCAGCCGTTCCCCTCAGTTGGATGGGCTTTGGACAGAATTTTAATGACTAAAAAAATTGCATATGATGAATAAGGATGTCATTTTCAATTAACGTGAACAAAGGATCATTCCCATATTTGGCAAATGAGGTAGCTGTGGTGTAAGAAAAGCTGGAGCATTCACAGACAATGCATCACCCTTGCGCATCAAAACTGATGACATTTGCGCACACTCGCACAGGGACAAGGCTACAGTTTTTGGAGGCACTTATTAGCCACAAGTTATAGACCGCACTGATATCCTCCTACTTACTAAAAAGAATACTGATTTTAGTATCAGCAGTTAGTGAAATGAAATATTTAAACCTAAATGGACTGCAAAATGTGTCAGCACCCAAGCTTGTTTAAGGTGAAGTAAGTATAGACCAAAAAGAACTTCTAATAGTAGTCTATGACAAAGTGGAAATCGAGATCTTAACAAAGCTTAAGTTCTTTGAACTCACATTGCAAAAAGCTTGCTAAGAGAGCCTGATGTTGGCAGTACACATGGCGGACACACCAAAGACACAGCAAACATGTTAGGGTTGTACGTAACAGGCGTTATTGCTCAGCCACTTCCTATTGTCTGTTTCCTCACTTACAGCCATATCTTGAGCTCAGTTGGCTGTGGGACCCTCACAGGGACCCTCTTTTAGCTCTTCAGTAATCTGGGGGTGCCATCAGTCAGAATTCCTGCAAGGTCCCCAAGTAGCCTTATTTAAAATTGGTGCCTGTTGGAAGTGACTTCTCAGATTGAGTGACTACCATGGGATTCTATTCATTCTTTGGCAGCATGTAAGAGCTTTGGGGGAGCAAGACCAGCCTTACTTAATTCAAAGCATTGACCCTAAGTTCTGTGGGCAAATACTGCTATCCACTCTGGGAATGTAACACTTGACATCCAGCACTGTCCAGTGATGACCCCTCAGACTGAAGGCAGACTCTATTCGCTGGTCATTGATGCGGGCAGGGGCTTTCAGTGCACCATGGCCAAAGACGAAACCATTGTTCCCCAAGTGTGTTCTACTGGGTTACACAGAGTTATGTGAATGACACTCCAGTACGACTTCTTAGAGCTTTTTATAAACTAAAATGCAATGCGTCTCTATAAGGAGAATGTATACAATGATGTTTCAATTTGTTTGACCTAGAACAAGTTTGCTCTCAGGAACACCTATTGAAAATTTCACAAGACACTCATATTCCTAGTAAATAGTCTAGAAAATCCTGTTGTAGGTATCTGAAATAAAATCATTGTCAGCATACTAATTGCTCCGTAATCCTCAAAGTTTTGCCTAGATCAAAGAGATATCAGTAGTCTCATCATCCCACAACAATGAAATTGCCTGACGACATATTTCTCAGAATGTACCCCCATCGGTCAGCAGCATGTGACTGGATGCTCAAGTCTCTCCTGTGCAAAAATAACCCCTCTGGCTCTCTGTCTCCCCCAACTACTGCTCTCATTTTCCTTACCTTCTCAGGTAAACATACTGAAGAACCATCCATACCATCCATACTCCAGGCCTGGATAGTCTCATTCCTCAGTCTATCATTACCTGGCTTTGAAACTCAGCACTCCATTAAAACTATTTTTATCAAGTTGTTGATGGTGTCCACACTGGCAAATTTTGTGACTATTTATCTGTCTTTATCTTATTATAATATTCACTATTAACAACATGCTCCCTAGAACTCTCTATTCTCCCGGCTTCTGTGACACTGCACTGTCCTAGTGCACTGATATTTCCTTCTACCTGGAAACCTCTTCCTCTGTTCATCACAAAACGTGGGCTGCCCTACGATTCCATTATTGGTCTATTACTCTTCATTGCCAATCAGCTCTTCTTGGATAATACAGATAGATCTGGATTTTAGCATCTCTCTTATAGGGATGTTATAAGAACTATATAATTCATGTAAAGTACTCAGCACAGGGCTTCATACATGCCAGGCGCATGGAATCAATCAATGTTGTGATCATGTTGCAAATGATTTTCTTTCTCAGTGACTAGCATCCGACCAATCATCCACATCTGATTTTTTCCTCCTGTATACATCACAAATCTTTCCATTGATCTCTGCCATGACAGATCAATGCTGCCACTTCATTCTCCCTTCATTTTTATCTAGATCAATGGTTTTAAAAATTTGTTCCAGCAAGCCCTAGTATTCCTCTTTTTCTGTCTTCAGTATTTATTAAATTTCAGTGTAAGAGTTGTTCTTTTTTTTTAAGTTTTTGCTACTATTTTTTTAAAAAGTTGGAAAACTATCAGTCTAATGGCTTTCTAATCGGTACTCCTGCTTTCCACCCCGTTCTTAAAAATCTACTCACTCCACTGAAGCCAGAGTAATCTTTCTAACATCTATATCGGAGAGGTTACTTCCTCAAAAAGCCTTGCAATTGCTTCTTACAAACATCAACAAATTAATGCCAAGCTCTTTAACATTACCCACGAGGCCAGAGTCTAACCTCAGCCCTCACAGCTCTTGGTCTAATGAAACCAATGTTCAAGCAGTTCCCCAAAGACTCAGGATGAGTCCCACCCACAGCATGGTTTTTTTTTTGGCACTGTCTTTCCACCTTTTCACCTAGCTAATTCTTGTTGAGGTTTCTACTCCTAGCCTCTCCGCCCAGGAAGTCTCCCTTGAAGCTGAAGCTGGGTTAGGGCCTCCCTTTGTCCTCTCCCTGGGCATTATTCTACTTTCGCCCAGTCTACAGCACACTGTAATTATGTGCCCATCGGCCCTTCGAGACTGAGTTGTTCTAGACAGTGACTGTGTCTCGTTTTCCTTTCACGCTCTGTGCCCAGAACCGAATAAGTGCACTGCAAGTGTTTGTTACTCTGATAGAAACTGTGTGTTCCTGAGAAGCAACAAGGTGTAGTGGAAAGAGCATTGGACAGGATTGGCAAGCAGGTTGGATACAAAAACCAACCAGTGAGCATCTAGAAGTAGAATCCGAGGCGGTGTCCGAGCAAGAACAGTCAGAAGCGTGGGATGGGGTCAGGGTGGAACTTGTGCAACTGAAACTTCTGTCCTTCCTATGGAGGTTCTGAGGTGACAGCTCCTTCTGATTCTGGTTTCTCTGCTCACTGCCTGAGTTTCGTTTCTCTGTTTGTGTCCACCCTCCCTTATCGCTGCTAAGAAGTAATGTAGGTGAAAGCATTTGTAGAGCTTAAAAGTCCTTGAACAAACTGTGTATTATTCTTTTATTTATTTATTTATTTATTTATTTATTTATTTATTCATTTATTTATTTATTTATTTATTTATTGGTATGTGACCCTAGTGGGAACCGAACCTGGGACTCTCCGGTCCGCAGGCTGATGCTCCACTGAGCCAAACTGACCAGGGCCTGTGTCTTATTCTTATTCTAATTCCCGGCAGAATCAAGCAAAGGTGGTAAGAGCTCTGTTAACCCCCACTGAATGATAACTGTGTACTTTGTTGCATCTAGACATGGATTAAGTGCTGAGTACATTACTCCTATTTGAAATATTTCAGTTGCTGGAAATGCTTTTGAGCCAACTCTTGTGAATGTTGTTCCTTCAGTAAATATATCCTTCAAGTTTGGTAAAGTAATTAAATATTTATAGCTATGTCTACAACTTTGTAATGGGAAATACCTGTCTAGAAAATGCCCATGAATTCTTCTTTTTCTCTTGTAAGGTATAAACTTCTCTGCTCAGTTTCACTTGCACCTAGGACCTGTTTGCTTAAAAATACATTCTCGCTTCTGTATATATGGTTTTAATTAAATAGCAGAGTTACTCGGTAACTTGAGTGTCTTAGCTACATATCTTAATTTTTTTCTTATTAATTCAACCTTTTCAAAGCAACTCAGAAGGAATCAATTATAGACTTGATCAACTTTTATTGGTCTGTTGGTAAGTGCCAATAACAAAGCTTCTCGAAGAGAATGTCACATCATTTTCATTTACTCATCAGCCTGTCACACTAAAGAAGATAAATATTCAATTGTAACATAAAAACTTCGAAAGAGCGATGATAAATTGTTTACTAAAAAGTTATGATAAGCAAGAGAAAACAATATAACAGAGATTGATTCTAATTTGGTTAAAAATTAAATGTTTTACAGATTCTGTGATTCTCAATATATTAAATGTATCATTAATAATATAAATATTTATGCTTAAAGAAAAGTAACAAAAACAATGGAAAGCTACAACTAAACTATTGGCAAAGGTTACTTCTAGAGGTGGAACTGGAAGAGAAAGAGGTTTTTATTTTGTTTACTTCTGTACAACTGAAAATATAATAAATGCAATCATAAGTATTATAATTATTACATATTTATTGGGTTTAAAAGATTAATAATAATAGGATTTTTAATAATCATATTAAGTGATAATGATAATTGGGTTTGAAAGACTTTGCAATTAAACTTAAGTAAACAAAAGCCAATAATTGGCATGCACAGTGTTATAGAAGGATTTCTGAAGTAGTGCAAAATTGGGAAGCAACTACACAGACTGTGCTTTTAACAGATCTGACATTTCTGAAGAATGAGTAGTATTCTACAAAGTTACCTAAGTCGCCAAGGAGGTATACATTTTCACGGACAACTCTACAGTGGAGACATATTTTAGTCACCTTTCCTCCTGATTTCTAGAGAAAGGATATTCAAAGAGCCTTTTTGTCTTACTGATGTCACTATATTTGATAGTAGCACAGAAAGGCTCATTGCTACTCTGCATCCCAATACAAGGATACAGCAGAAGACGAGATGATGTCTTTTCCTAATATTTAGATACTATTATTCAAATTTTACTAACATTTGCATTTCTTTTACAGTACCATCGCTAACTTATAGCCTCATGGTGCAGATGTCTTATACAGCCCATAGTAGTCTACGAGCCTGAAGGCATGAATTATATCTGATTATTATTGTCTTTTCTAGGGTTTTGCTAATTTTTGTTGAATTAAGTAATTGAGGTCACTTATTTTAAGACAGACTTTGAACTTGCAATTAGATACATAGAGAAAATATTTGCTTTAAAAATCTTTTTTTTGGCTTTCCATAGAAATTTCTGAGATGTGTTTTGCCCACATTTCCACACATTAAAAAAATTACACATAAGATTTCTAACATTCACTTCAAGAAGCTTTCTTGCATTGTCAATCTTGACTTTAGATGTATTTAATTCTCACAAGAATACCCTGCTAGAATAGTCATATTAAAAATAACAAAAGAGAAGTAGATTCCTGCACATTTCTTGCAAATAAGACTTTTATGTGGTGAAATAAATGAACATTTCCTTAGGTGTTCTCACTGAGCCAATGATTTGAATGTTTAGGCAGACATACTGGTTATCACTTTGCTTCCAATAGGCATCAGAACTGCTGGATTGTGGAAGAGAGATGTGGAGATGTATTCTATCAGCTCACTCATCTAACACATCCCTATTCGGTCATTTAATAGCCACATGGTTTTACATAATTCACTTCAGTACTTTGAACCTCAGTTTCTTTTGCTGTAAAATGGAGATCCAAATGTCCCCCTCCCACACCCCAAAGTGTTCTTACATGTTTCCAATGTATGTGACAAATGCCTTGAGAAGCGGCCATACCAATTAAAAGATAATCTCACTATCAAATACTATAAAAGAATAAATTGAATAGTAACGTCTCTTTCACACTCTTATGGACCTACTGAATGGACTAACGTGGTTTTAAAAATGACTTTAATTAGTTAAATTTTTAATACACTTTAGACACTCCTAATATTTGTGGTTGGAAGGGCTTTTGTTTGATCGTTAATATGCAGGTAATTACTAACTCACCTTATCTTCTTTGCACTTTGTAGATTCACTTTTTTACTAGTTGACCACCAAAGCTAAATGTCGTCGCAAGTACAGCGAGCGCACAGCTTCAGAAGGGCGTTCCTCTCACCTCTCGCGGAGTGCACAGGAGTGAGACTGGGCCCCGTGCAATCCAGACTGCCCGTACGCAACATCACAGAGTTCTGCAAACTGTCCCACCACACATTTTACGAGTCTGTATTTTAGTTAAATGATTAAAACTCCACCCAGAAATCTACAAAGATAATTTAGCTCCTGCTTCATAGACAATGGTCATAATATAATTTCTGGTAACTGTGGAGAAGACAAAAGATCACAGAGGCACAGAGTTTCACAGGGGGAGAGACTTTCTGTTGACTCTCGCGGATCTGTGAGCCCTCCAGGGGCAGCCACAGGGCAAGCGCAGCTAAGAACCAGGAGAAGCGCGCGGGTGGGGGACTGCCATCATCTCCTTCATTGAAAGGCCTCCTGTCCTCTCCATCCTGTGTCCCAATGGTGTGTGCTGTGCATAAGTCCAGAGACATCTCAAGTTGAAACTTTTTTTGTTTGGCATCTCTTGGGGCCTAAGATGTCAGATTACTAATGTAAAAAATTAATCTAAGCAAGAGTATTAAGGAAACAAGGCTGGAGGAATGTCCCAGGTGAGGTAGACGTCCTGCTGCGGCCAACTGTGGCTGATGCGTCAGCTTTGGTTTTGGGACTCAACAATGACCAAAGGTGCCCAGAGCCATGTGGAGGTGCACCTGAGCCTCAGGAGGCCTGCTGGCCCCTTCAGGTCATGTGTCCCTAATGTGCCATCTCTGGGATGGTTCTGACCTGCGCACCAAGATGAAAAGCTGACAGGTTTGTGACTGCACTGTGCGATCTTACTACAATACCACTGCTTCAACCCCAGTGTGAGGGCTCCGGGGAAGCCTAGTTAATGTTTCACCAGTGTTGGAGTTTACACACATCACGGAGTCCTCTAGTCATGTGCAGGCAGCTAGAGCGAGTTTTTCGGCAGCAGCTAACGTTTACTATAAACACTCTGTTCCAGGCAGCCTGCGTGGTGTTTTACACAATTTCTATCATTTAATCCTCACCATAAACACTATCGAGAAAATAGCAGTACTGCTTCTATTTTGCAGGTAGAAACACCGAGGCACAGAGAGGATAAGAGAGCTGCCCAGTGTTCTCTGATGCCTCTGCAACGCTCCATGCCTACGACTCTTTCCTCCTTGGGCCCATCCCACACCACAGCTCTGAAAAAATCCATCTGGATAATTCAAACACTTGACAGTTAGCTCTCAGTTCCTGCCGTGGCCTTGACCAAATGGCTAGATGGTACGCAAAGGCTCTGGGTCTTTCTTGAGGAATAGAAATCAAACTAATTAAAACTTCAAAATTATGTAAACACTGTTTCATGAACATGATTTTAATGTTTTGTTTTCATGTGTCTTGTAAAAGTTATCTTTGATGCCACTTTAGCTGGTGGTTGTCAAGCCAATTTGTCACTTTCTTCATGGTGGGCATCTAAATTTTGATCAAAATGTAAAATTCATTTGCCTTCACTGAGATGCATTACTTATGGCCCCACCTGGCCACCTGGCCAGGGGGGACATGGTTGCGGACACCACATGTGAAACTGCCTGCCCACCCAAATGCTGCTGAGCAGCTTCCTTTCCTCTCCCCTCCCCTCCCCTCCTCTCCCCTCCCCTCCCCTCCCCTCTCCTCCCTTCCCCTCCCCTCTCCTCCCCTCCCTTCTTCTCCTTTTGTTTAATCCTCACCTGAGGATATTTTTCCATTGATTTTTAGATAGAGTGGAAAGGAGAGAGAGAGAAAGAGAGAGAGAGAGAAACATTGATGTGAGAGAGACACATCCATTGGTTGTTTCCCACACAACCCAGACTAG
The DNA here is from genome assembly GCF_014108415.1 of Molossus molossus. NCBI lineage: Eukaryota > Metazoa > Chordata > Mammalia > Chiroptera > Molossidae > Molossus > Molossus molossus. Next base: position 16,611,787 of record NW_023425351.1, read on the forward strand.
AGCCGGGGAGGGAACTTGCAACCCAGGTATGTGCCCTTGCCCAGGAATCGAACCCATGACCCTTCAATCATGGGCTAACGCTCTCACCACTGAGCCAAACTGGCCAGGACATGAAAAGCTCCTCTTACTGCAGCTAAGTTACAAGGTGTAGGAGCAACAATGAGGCAAAGTCAAAGAATAAAGGCAGCTAATGGAACATCTCAAAATGTGACTCTATTGATACCTGAGAGAATGCCCACAGCCAGGCTCTGTGAAATAAAAGATGAGCTGGGGAATAATGTGACTATGGACAATTTTTTTCAATTTTCTGAAAAGTCGTTTTTAAGGCATTGATCTCTTAATTCTTTCAAGTACAGTGTCAGAAATTCTAGACTATTTGTTTATACATGTGAACCAGAAAGGTTAAGGGTGACTGACTAAAAATCGAGCCCTAAGAACACATTTTCTCTTTCACGCAATTCTCTCTAAATGTTTTATTTTTCAAGTACGTATAAACTTTTTTTTCCAACTCCCAACTTCTTGAAGTCAGGAGCTCTGCCGTGTGCCCTACTGACATGATATTTGTGAAAGGCTGAGCAGGGTGGTAGGAGGAAGGCCTGTTTTGAAAGCCTAAAATAAACCTTTTCGAGTTGCCTAAAATAGTGATGCAGTATTTGCTAAGAGCAACGTAAGAATCCTCATAATGATGAGAACAAACTTATGAGTGGGGCAGGAAACTGTTTCACTCCATCAAGATGCGTGGATGTGAACGCTTGCCTCCCTCCTTCGGGCTGAGCTAGTTTCCTGGGTTCTGCCCAGCTCCCTGGGACCTCAGCTGTCCCCCTCCAGTGACTGCTGATTTGCCCACTCCTTTCCTAACTTATGATTTATGGCATGCCCTGCTAGTACAGTTGACCCTTGAACAACATTGGTTTGAACTGTGCAGGTCCACTTATACATGGATTTTTTTTTTTTAAATAAATACATACAATACTCTAAATGTATTTTCCTTACGATTTTCTTAAAAATATTTTCTTTTCTCTAGCTTCCTTTGTTGAAAGAACAAGGTACATAATATATATAACAAGCAAAATATGTGTTAATTCACTTTATATTATTGGTAATGTTTCCAGTCAACAGTTGACTATATTACTAGTTAAGTTTTGGGGGAGTCAAGAGTTACACGTGGGTTTTTTACTGTGTGTGGGTCAGCATCCTTAATCTTCAGTTTGTTCAAGGGTCAACTGTACATTGAATATTGGAGAAACATTTTATCATCGGACACTTCAATAAACTTGAGTTGCCATTTAGCCAAAGTGGTTCAGGTATGCCTCCATTTGAAAAGTGAAGTTTTCAGTTAAGATAGAAGTCAATGTCTGCTCTAAATTTTTCTCCTTGAAAATCTATTTTGCTGTGCTTTCCCATCATTAAAATGATCGAGGTATGATGGATACTAGAGAGGTATGTATTAAATGACAATGCCATTACAGTTTTAAGTTTGGTGTCTGTAATAACTCTGGTTGCTTTAATCCTCAGGACCTCTTAATATTTTGGAATTGACTAACAAATACATGGAATCCTCTGATTCTTTGGGCAGGAAAGAATTTTAGATCAAGCCCCCAGTTTTAGAGAAAAGACGAGAAGTATGTAGCTTGTCCCACATCATGTAGTTAGTTCAATAATTAGCATGTAAGTCCTGGGATTCTCTCTCCATCATCTTTCTACCACAGTAGGCTACAGATAGGACCATTCAATGAATTGAACTCATTGCCATTACTAATGACCAAAAAAATTGTAAGAAGTTTCCTGGAAGACAGACACCAAATTGTTTAGTACCAAATAAATTAACAATTATTTTGTTTCAAAAAGTAATTGATAAATTTAAGCACTGAATAAAATTGGAGTATGTAATCAATTATCTGAATATTCCTGAACATTTGACATTACAGACATATGAATACATATACCTGTGGGGTATTAGTGTTTGACTCAAATCTAATTTCTCAAAAAGGGAAGACATCACTCTATGTTGGCATTTGATAGCAGGAAACACGTAAGATGATTATATTTTAACTAGTTTCTATTATGCATATATTAAATGTCAAAACTTTATGAGATGGCCTAATATGTAGTTGTTCTAATGTAAGTAAGTTTGCAAGTGAAATAAAATGGTAAAGAAAAAAATTCATTAAAGAGGGAAACAGTACCATATGGTTGTCAAAGTCAACCAAATCTCTTTTTGGAAGACTCTCAAAGACCATAACAACTGGCTTTTCTTTTAAAAAGAATATTTCTCTTTGTAATGTAAAAAAAAAAAAAAGGTTACTTGATTTTGTTGTTAAATGCAAATGTATTCCATATTTGAATATATGGCGTTCCAGTTTCCATTTAAAGACATAGAATGGAGTTGCATCCCCTTCCCCCCACACCACCAAATGCAACTCTGGAGAACAGAGCTAACGAGTGAATGATTTGAAGTCGAAAATCTTAAACAGCCTCATTCAGGGAAAAGGACTCTAACCCTGGGTGACATAATGCTCAAGTTGCTACAGACACAAACACACTATTAATATTGTTTTGTTTTCATTTTCTTTCTCTTTGACAAGGATCACAAATAAATATCCGACATCCTAAAACACACAGGCCTAATTCCACAAGCTGTTATAATGAAGTCTTTTGAGTTATTATAAATGCCTGAACATTAAAAATTCATCGGCAAGGAGAGAGAGGTGCTTTCTGTGTGCGGTGTTCTGGACTGAAGCACAACCAGCTAAGAATGGAGGATTGTCCGGGGAAGCGCCGTCCACAGCCATGGGCAGGCCTGTGCTCGGGGACGGGAAACGTAATAAGAGCTCCAGGAGTATATTTCAACCCATATAATAAAGTAATTGTAAAAGTGTAATTGCAGTCTGGTTCCATACCACTTTAGGGTAAGGAATGAGATGGGAAGAAAATAGGAGATTCGCGGAATTATTTTGTAAGCAATTCCAGCAAAGACTGTGTCCCAGCATATTGCGCATTTGTCAGAAAAATAATGTAAAAATGCACAGTGGTGTTTACCTTTTGAAAACCACTAGGATGAACCTGAACAAGATGAACACTGATCATTTTACCGTTTAAAAAATATCCTGAACTTATGAACACCTTCAAATATAAAAATGGTGTTGAATGTTAAGCAACTGATTTCTGCCCATTAAGGCAATTTTTAAAATTGGGCATAAACTTTATTCTTTGTTTTTAAATGATATTTCATTCAAATTCCCAAAGATTTAAATATTTGCACGATTTGAATTTCAATTTTGAAAAATTCATACCTTTGGCTACTTTATGAACAATCACTATTGGCTTAAGTTACCAAGTTACTGTAGCCTATAGGCTATCAGTTGCTGTCATAGCAAGACTTGAGAGAGGGTAAAGAATGCTGCTTCTACTCTCAGCATATCATCTAGACTAAAAAAAAAAAAAGGAAAAGAGCAGAGAAGGTAAATGCATAAATGAACACAGGCATATGCAGAGCTTAATATAAATAGCATTTAGGTCAAATATTAAAGTTGTCCATTTGAGTCTCAGATCACCCATCTTCTATTAATTATTACCTCTTTAAGCACACACATTTTTTTTTTTTTTTTATCCTTACCATTTACCACAGTTTCTGGTGCATAGTAATCACTAAAAACATTTAATGAATAAATTAACCAATATTTGCAAATGTCATGCTGTTGGAAGCAGAGTCTATAAAACTCTGTGGCATGGGCCTTAACACCCGTGAAGAAATTGGCTATGCAAACAAATATAAGAAGTCTGCTTCTCTTGCTTGGCACAAAAGCAACTGAGACATTTGTCTTCGGGACACTCTGCCTCCCCACCCCAGGCTTGGTGGTGGAGAGTTTAGTGGAGACACTGGTGGATTGACAATGATTTCCTTTTCATTGTTTTTAGTTCAACTTTATGGAACCCTGTGAAAAATGTAAGTAAACTGCAGATATATACTATGTTCATCCCCCTGGCCAGCTATTTCAGATGAAACGTCAAAAGATATTACATATGGGATAATCTCCTAGATTTGGGTAAAGGAAAAATCTTAAACGCTTATCTGCCTAAATGGAGTTTCTAGAAGAAAAAAACATGTATTTTTACAAAATATCCATTTTGGAAAACAAAATATCCATTATTTATATATGCCTGACTGTTTACAAAGAATTTATTTCAGAAAAAGCTTAAGGTTTAAATGAAATAAAGGAAAAACAAACCGACTCTGTTTAATGGTGTGTGATGGACATCAGGTAGATGGGCATCTGTTAGGAAGTCTTGCATACACACACTTAAAAGGTCATCTAAGAAAATACGTTTAAAGGAATCTTAATTCAATCATCTTACAAATATGTCTGCTGTGATGGAAGGAAGGGAGAAAGGAAGAGAGGGGAAGAAGGCAGGAGGGAGGAATCCAAGCCTGAGTCAATTGTGTTACAGGACCGGCACTGTCCTACACCTGTCCCCACCCCGCCTCTAACCATGACTATAGCCATTCCATTTCTTCATGATCCTTTCCTTCTCTTGGATTTTCTAAATTCTTTTCAGGTTAGGTTATATACAAATGACTACCAACATAACACAATTCTTGACTACATTCTTCCATCACAAAACATCATCAGGTTTTGCCAGTACCATGAAATTTTTCTCTTTCATCTACACACTGGATAGCTGACTTCCTCCCTCTTCAATATTTTCCTCCTTTAAGCATAATGTTACTATGCTCATGGCACCAGCAATTCCATTTCAGACGAAGATCAAGTACTTTGTTAAGCTTTCTTATCAAACATAGAGAATTAGTGAAAATCAGGGAATGAATAAGAAAGAACAAAATCTTCCGTTCTCTGTGGGAGAGATGACCTAACAAATTTATGCAAGGCCATCAGTCTATTTCTTTAAAATAAAGACAAAAAACCATTATGTTATTTCATGCTTCCCAAACTCATGCTCCTAGGAGCAGAGTAATACACCAGGGCAACAGAACTAAAACATCATCATAGGCTATCTTCCTGGAACATAGAGTGGCCTCCATTGTAAGTGATTTAAAGAATCATATTTACATTAAAACAGACACAGTGTATTATGGAACATAGTATAAAATCCACATATTTCTTAAAGATAAAACGTCAGCCCTCTAAAACCTAAGCAGATTGCAGAGGCACTCCTGGGCTCCTCATGGTGTAAATTCATTCGAGTTCTTGCATAGAAAACAATTGAAGACTTTGTTATAAGGATATTTGAAGAATGTGAGATACCTTCAAAACTGCTAATAGATATTTCTGAATATGTTTGGACACTTGAATATACTTCCCAAATTTATTAATAATAGTATGTGAATTTATCACTGAACAAAAACTTCAGGAAAGCGATTACAAATAACTTTGGAAGTTAACTCAGCATATGTACTTCTAAGATTATACACAAAGCATTAATACTCATTGGTAATGACTAGACTTAGTTTTAAAAACAGAATTTTCAGGCGCTGGCCAGGAAGCTCAGTTGGTTAGAGCATCGTCCCGATACACCAAGGGTGCAGGTTCGATCTCTGGTCAGGGCACATACAAGAAGCAACAAGGTGTATTCATCTCTCTCTGTGTGTCTGTCTCCCTTTCTTTTTCTAAAACCAATGAATAAAATTAAAAAAAAAAAATTTTCAGATAGACAACAACACTCTAGTGTGCGTTAAAAAGTTAGATTTTTATATAACTCAACCTTGTGGCTGAATCACAAAACCTCTAGCTTATCACTCATCTATATTTTAAAAGGTCATCAAAAATAGATAAATACCCAATCATTCACTTGATCATGTAATTCCCCCAGGTAGTCTTCTCTGGTACATTCTTATTAGGGTTGAACATTAGCCCACTTACTATAAGCAATTTGAATCCCACCCAACTTCTCCCAACCCATTCTCCATGACAACAGCTACCTTTTAAAATGAGGGCCCGATGCTTTCATTCTTCCTGTTCCTAAACTGTTCCCCGGTTCTCTCCACATTCTTATTCCAATGAGCCCACCTTCCCTCATTAAGTCCTGCTTCTCGCTATAGATACACCAGTCTCAACCCAGGCACACCAGACCACTCCTCAGAAAGCCCTGATGTCTCACTTTGGGGTTTCTCATTTTATGTCTTGTGCTGTCTTTCACTAGAGAAAAACTTTTTACTCATGAATAATTAGTGTTCATATGTCTCTCAGATATCAAAATTCTGTTGCTCAATGTGTTTCTATTTTTGCTCTGACTCTAAGAAAGCAAGAGCCAAATCTAATGTTTAATTATAGTGATAATACCTAAGTCAAGAAATATGCATCTCCACTTCCTGGCTATGGCATTCTGTGGTAATGTGCGCTAATAATATTGTCTTATTGTATGCGTGTTGCTTCTTATTTTAAGTTGCCTTGAGGGACTTTGAAAAGAGCTAGAAAGTTTCAAATATAATTCAAAAACTGGGACTAACTTTCCCCATAACCGCTGCCCAAATTTTAAGGCCAAGTGAACTGCGATTTCCTCCAGGAAGCAAACTGGGTTCCCTCACTTCAAGTCACTACTTCCTCTGTTCCCCATAGCACTTTGACCATGGACTTCATATCAATTCAGTGATGCTACAGCTGTGTTGTGGTTGTTTTTATTCCTCTTGCTCAGCTGTGTGAAGGAAGGGTCCACACTTGACTCATCTCTGGCTTCTCCCCCCTGCCCCTCCTTTAACACTCAGCACAGGGCTATGCACACAGTTGCTGTTCCGTGAATGCTTTTCAAGGTCTAAAAATGAATTAAATGTGCCTTATTAACAAAGCCCAGAGATTCTTTAGAAGTGCATTCCAAATAATAAAAAAACAAAACAGAACTTATTTCTAAGGTAAAATATTCTCATTTCATTCCTGTGCAAATATTTGTATGGGGGCTGCATTAGAGCTACCTGAAAATAAGAAGTTATAATGGAAACAGTGACACAGCCTTAAGTGAGGCAACTGAAATAGGAACTACTTTAATACTTTTACTGAAATGTTCTCTGCTTGATAAAGTTCATTACCAGAATATCATCTTTAAAAGTGAAATGCATTCAGCTGAGCACGTTTTTTTTTTTTTTCATTTTGTAAATAGATTTTTCCTTGCCTGAGCTCTCAGTAGAAAGTACAAAATAGTCTTCCATAGCATTAGAAAGATGTCACCTCATACATAAAGTTACATTTTTAAAATAAAATAGATTTTTTTTTCTTCTTTAGCATTTTAAAGGTACAATAGCACCTTCATATAGCAATCACCCTGAACTGCATACTATATTAAGGGCTGAATCATCAGCCTGCAATTTGATATGTTCTAAAATGTGTTGAGATAACATATTAGAGCCCAGAACAAAGTCAAGTCCCGTGGGATATCCCGAGGCTATAAAGTCACCATCTTTTCAACATTATCCTACTTATTACTATGGTTACATTTAAAATGACCCTGGCACTAATCTTTTCTCACCTATTCAAAATGACACAGCAAAGGAACTATATGCTAAATTTACAATCCAAGTGCCAAATTTTCACATCCTATCAAATGAAAAATTATGCATAGCATATTCATTACAGTTTTTATTTCATTTACAGTAATAAGTTCCTGACCAGTCTGGGGGTAATTGTAGCCAAAGTTACCTTACAAAGTAAACTTTGCCCCACGCTGAACATCTCCGATGCACTGGCTTAGATATCTTAAAAAATAAATGGTATATCCTCACCACTGCATCTTGGCAGAGCAGTGATCGCAGAAATTAGTCTTTGACCTTTACGTTTCCAGCAGAGCAGACAATTTTCCAAGAAATGAACATTCATATATTTATTAACGTCATTTTACAGTAAGCACTGTATTTTTAACCAAAATTCAGAGACAATTTTTAACCAAAATCTAGAGACAATTTTATAAACCTCCCACCTCTCAGAAATATATCCTCTTGTCTACCCACCACTCCCAGAACTTTTCTAAAGATTGCAAGTTATAGAAAGGCAATTGACCTCAGGAAGTTTTTCTGCTGGCTTACACTTTTTTCTTTCTTTTCAAAGTACTCTTTGGGGGAAAAAAAGGGGAGGGGACAAACACTCTTCATATAACAAGTGCCATAAGAAAAATATGTCTGGCAGACTTTTCCCAACTTATAACTGAAAAATATTTACATCATCCGAGTATAAGTGCTAAGAGTAAAAGAAAGAACTCTCAAAATGGATTTTTGTTCTACTTTCAAACTCCAGGGCTAAGGGAACACAAGCGTTTCACTTCAGAAATGAACAACGAACGACCTCAGTACACATACACCTTTCTCTTTTTGGGAAAATTGCATATAAAAGAGCATTTTTTGGCACGGCTGACCTGCAGAGATATGGAGCTAAGCAGAGTCATGAATTCACTCACTCTGATATGCACACATGATACGCAATTAAAATCTCCATTCACATTCCTGCCGGGTTGTCAATCATGAGGAAAGCCTTTTTGACAACATTCAGCGAAGCGTACCAACTAACCGCTCAACAGGAACTTAAACAGTAACAGCTTTTGTTTCTAGCAAGAATGAATTTTTTACCAAGATTAGGTTCAGTTTCTAAGAAATCATTATGCTCTGAATTTTAGGACCTTTCATTAAAAATGAAAATGTGTCAGAAAGATTTTGTATGGCAATCTATGTGATGTAATATCTAGAATATATGAGGTATATTAAAAAAAAAATCTAGCCTTTTCAATGGGGGAATCTTTGTAACTTTTCCCGTTTAGAACAATAAACAATGATCTTATGAAGCAGTTCACTGGGCGGAAATGTGACGTTTCTAATTCATTCTGAAGTTTTTCACTAGGATTTTAAAACTTTTAAAATAGATCAGGACTCTAATCTCACTTGAAAAGTGACTGACCAATTTATAAAGCAATAGAAAAGTGACTTTTTAAAATCACAAGAATATTTACAATATACCGTTGATGTATTATAGAATTGTACACCAGAAACTTATATCATTTTATTAACCAATGGCACCCCAATAAATTCAACATAAAAAAGTGTAAAGAAGAAAGAAAAAAAGAAGAATATTTAGCATGTCAGAAATACTACATGTATCAAACCTTTCAATTTATGGAGCTCTATAGAAAATATTATGCACATAAATTCTTTCCAGATGAACCCAGAAGGTACTCTGCTCATAACTTAGTTTCTGTTGAACATCTAATCAAAGACTGTGCCCTTCATAATAGCACATTAGTGTGCTTTAAAGTCATAAATCCATAAAAACAGGGCCCAGGAAAATTGAATAGAGGACGCTGGTTAATCTGCTGCTGTGTCTGTTTTGAGCAACTAACCCTGGATTACAAATTTGAAACAAGTTAATACTATCAGATACTGAAATATTTGTCTTCTTCCTTATCATGCTCTGGAGCTGAGAGAGCAGATGCATCCTGACCATTAGCAGTCATGACAAATTGCTTTGCTAATGAACGTCACACACTGAAAGTGCCATAACTGATTAAACTACAATTTCCCTCCACCAGACAGAGAGCGAGCTGCGGACTCCACGGTGGGCAGCTCTGACACTGTGCCAACGGGCCTTCAGGGCACAGTGTGATATTTAGAAAAACACTCTAAATTCCCTATGAACATCTTCTAAGAGCCCATTGTATACAACAGGTTTTTAAGAACATTAGATAAAACAGCTTAGGTTGTAGCTGATGAGCCATGAAAAATGGATGTCGTTTAACTATTTGGTATCCTTGCAAGTATGTGTCGAAGAATATTCTGTGTGGGTTTTTTTTTCTCTCTCTCTCTCTGCTTTCCTTTCCCCGCCCCCAAGACATTGCGTGTGCTTTGCATTTCACATAAAATCTTTCTTTTGTCAGTTCCTTTGTTGGTGCAAAATTGGCAGCAGTTCAAATTCAAAGTACTCCTATTCATTTACTGACCAATGTCATGCTAGTTCACATCAGCCAGCGAGCTAAGCTCTAAAAAACATAAAAGACTTGCTTCACCACTGACGAATAATGTGTACATTTTTACAGAGCTTAAACCTTAATGCTTTCCCTGAAACTAACAATACAGTATATCTTATCATTCCTTTTTCACAAGCAGGCAGCTGCTGAAACGCTTGCCACTTCAAAATATCAATTGCTTGCCAGAGTTTTCCTCAACACACCCTGTCAAACTCATGTATATTGTGCAATGAAAATGGTGCAGGGCTGAAAGCTAGAAATTGTGTCAAATTCTGCTGTAAGGGTATGATGTGCAAAGAACAATGTATGACAACCGTAGAGACGACAAACAATGGCACTGGAGCCAGGGACTTCATAGATCACAACTGCGCCTGTACATATTTTATCGTAGGCATTATATATTTAAAGCATGACAAATGTACCATTGTATGTTATGTGCGACACAAATGGAAGCTCCGCCCACCAGTTTGCCTTTTGCATCTCTCCTGATGATGGAAACAGTTGAGTTTCATTTCTTTTCCTTCTCTTAAAACATTTAAGGTTCTCAAATCATAAGGAAGAAGACAGACACACAGGGTTATCAAAATGATGAGTAACAGAAAACAGAAGACAATAATACAAGATGAGAAAATGAGATCTTGTTCATTTAACATTTGGGCTTTTCTGTGAGCACACAAAAGCTAGGATTACCTTAAACACTAACCAAGGGGGTCGAGAAAACTCCACTACCACTATGCCTATAAATTGTTGTCTACCTCATTTTAATGCAGAAAAGTGCTGGCATATTGATTTGCATGATTTTCTGGCAAAATGGAAATCCCACATGAATATTTTCTTTGTGTGCAGAAAATATGGTTTAAGAAGCTTTTACTATTATTGCTTTCCTATGCCAAAAGGACAATTAAGCAAATAATATTTCACTAGTTTATCAGGTTTATAAACTAACACCGATTTCTGTCTGTTTAGGTTTTAAATATCCCTTCCCATTTCCCGAATCGCTCTGTTTACTTTACATGATTCTGGTTATTGAAAAGTTGTGTTTCTTCCAAATGTCTCCTTAAATAACGTGTAAAATCTGAAAACACTCTCAATTTGGAACACACCTATTTAATAATAAAGGGGTCCCTGGCTCTCACAACCCTCCACTAATTTAGTCAATGAGTGTGGCAATGGAAACATGGATGGGAGGAAATAAGTTTGAATATATATCCATCTCCTCTGTGACCTAGCTTGGGCAACGCAATCTTTATCACACAAGTAGTTTGGAGTGGCATTAACTGATTCTGAGGCTAAAGAAAATGACAGATATGCTTTTAAGGTGTTAATAAACATTTTGGAAAGAGAATAGGTGGTGTAGAGCCGAGGGGTGCTGACCTAGGTGAGTTGATTAGCGGGACAATGATGCATTATTAACACACAGCAGCTGCACCTGAACAGCCGCCCTGAGTACAGGGTGGGCAAAAGTAGGTTTACAGCGCCGGTACTCAAAACACAGAGTTTATTCTTGTGGTGTTATTTATTTATCATTGTATTATTTTCCATAGGAACAACTGTAAAGCTACCTTTGCCAAACCCTGTATAATAGCCTTTTATAGCCATCAGGGGAGTGAGGTAGGAGGCCTTTATTAACCACTGCACAAAATTAGCACATTATGTGAATTTTACTAGGCAAATTATCTCTTATTGAAATATAATGTCGGTTGTAACTAATTGTAAATGTGATTTTTTAAACTTCTCAGTGAACAACTCAGTGTTTTACTACCATCCAGCTCATTATTGTCTGGTAAACGACAAAAACATGTTCTGTGGTGGGAGGTACTCCCAGCAGCCTCGTGTAAAAAGGCAGACCGTGCCACAGGCTGACTTCAGAATCATTGGGCATTACAAGTTCAGGGATATTAGCATACATGCAAACTTTCTCTAATTAAGTAAAACTGTTCATGAACTAGAAAAGCTGCTTTGGAATTTTTCTTCCTCTTTATTTCCTAAGCAGTTCTTAAAAGATTAGTTTTGCAGAAAATTTTTGAGAGTTACCTTGAAAAATAACAGCATAATTTATTTCAAAAAAGCTTAATTTGGGGAGAGAAAAGATTATCCCATTAGCCTTAGTAACTGAACATAGCACAGAGAGTCCATTATGAAGAGTCTTTTATGCCCTGGCAGAAAGTCATTAACATAAAATAAATCATTAGCTTTGATATTAAGCTTCTACTATCTGCAGGTTTCTATGATTAATGTTCATGACTGCATCTGCCAAATAATAAAATATACTTTTTGTTGAAAGGTTATCCTGCCTCTTTATTATTAACATTTCTTTTAATACAATTGTTATTGGCATTTTTAGGCTGAGGAATATTGGCATTGAAAAGAAGGCCTGGGTTTTACAATGGGATAAAGATGCCAATGCATATAACACTTTACCCATCATTTTTTAAAATTAACCATTTAATTGAGTTAAAAGACTGAAGGAAATCAGGTGGTACACAGATATGCTTTCAGTGTAATTGCACTAGCTTTCAGACCCAGTTGGCTCATTTGTTAATTAACCTTGCCCATTGTATTTTGCATTTCTGACCCATATATCAGAGGAAGGTACAGAGGGCAAGTTCGCTTCCCTGAAGTCAGGAACTATAAGAAGGCACTTCCTTCTGCAGCATTTATTCTCAAACTTTTTTTTATCTCCTTCCACTGAAACACAGGCAGTGGCTCCATCAGTAGCATCTCTGACAGGTGTACTGACTCTCAACATGGACAGGGAAAAGGAGGCCCCTGCGTGCCTCACCAGGGCCCGAGGCAGGAGCCGACACAGGCACCTCCACACACCCTATCTCCCCACGTTCACCTTTCACCTCTGGACAGGTTATCCCTTGCTGAAAGGATCACGAGTCTCAATGCTGGAAAACACAGTTAGTTCGTCCACTAGGGGAGCAGAAATAGAGGAAATGGGCTGAGAACACAGTATTTTTCTAAGGTCTACCAATATTTGAATTTTTTAACGTCTTTCACCACAGGATTTCAAAATAATCTACCTCTGTTAACTCCTTGCTTCTCATAAGGTTTCTGGATGCAAACATGAATGATTTTCTCTCGTGGATACATGGAAGATTGGGACACAGGCGCATTAAGGTTGGAGTGTCAGAACTTTTACCAGACAGGGAAGGAAGCCAGGCTCCTGAAGAGAGGTGAGGGGGTCGTACCCTTTCATGGCTCCATCTGTTTTGCCTAGGGAGCATGTTGGCAGCTCTACAGGCCTCCGCTTTTATCTCAAATCTTCAACAGAAAGCAGTCCTTTCTTGAGAAGGGCCTATGGTCTTTCTCAGAAAATTTTACTTTTTGCAGTATTTCTAGGTTATAGTATGCCCAAAGCCCCACCATTGTGAAAAGCATCTTCTCCTGTGAGATATGGCGCAATTGCTCACAGCGGAGTGGTCATGAGGCATCCCTACTAGTCACTAGGATTTCCTTCGTTGTTCCTATACACATTGATAGATCCTGCCTCTTATGACGAATTCTCATGTATTTATGGCTAGAAGTATATAAAGGACCATGAAAAACACATTAAAACATACACTCACTTAAATACATACATACATCCCACCTGGTATGGTTCAGTGGTTGAGCATCGACCCATGAACCAAGAGGTCGCCGGTTTGATTCCTGGTCAGGGCACATGCCCAGGTTGTGGGCCAAGTCTCTAGTGAGAGGCATGTAGGAGGCAGCCAATCGATGTTCTCTCTCTCTCCCTCTCCTTTCCTCTCTCTCTAAAAAAAAAAAAATCAATAAAGAAAAATAAATAAATAAATACACACACGCAAATACACCTATTTCTCGGACTAGGTCACTCCCAGCTAGGGGTCAAAGATTCTAATAAAAGGCATTTTAGGCAGAAGCTGACACTGTCACTACCATGGGTCAGATATGTATAAATTGCAAGTCTACATAGTAACTCAAAACACTTTACATTTTCTTGGGCACTAGTAAAGCTTCTATCAACCAACCACGGCCTTAGTTTAATCAAGAGTCCTTTCAAAAACAGTTTCATAAAAGTACATAACTCAGGAATGAACAACAATAAACATCTGGCTAAATCAGAACCATTTAAAAATCTAAAGTGAAAAATGGACAAACAGAAAAAGAATAGCATTATTCATGACACTGGTTTCATGACCTTTAGTATTGTAAATATATATCACTGATTATTTTTCATGAATGGAATGAAACTGTAAAGATAGCTCTTTAAAGTTAACTTAAAATTTTTAACTAAGTCAGGCAGACTTGCGTGAAGAGGTCCAAGAACATTCTGGCACTTCCTGGCACGAGAGAGCAGGATGGTTCTTTCTGGCATTATCCTTCCTCTGGTCTTTTCTGCTGCACCATCAATATCCAAGCACAAAGCAGTATAATGTTCCCATTTTCAAAATAAATGCTATGGGGAGAAACATGTTATAACCAGGAAAGGCTCACTCAGGTTAATGTGAATTCCATGTCTCCAAGTATTATGGAATAACTGCGATAATTAACAGTCTGTTGGCACTGCCATTATAAACCACAGTTCTAAGCAGTTTATAACTCAACTGTTTTGTTTTTTGTTTGTTTGTTTGTTTGTTTGTTTTTTGGTATGTGCCCCTAGCGGGAACTGAACCCAGGACTCTCTGGTCCACAGGCCGAGGCTCCAACCGCTGAGTCAAACCGGCCAGGGTAACGCAGCTGTTTTTTAACGAGACATTGCTCTTCAGGATGAAACTTGGTGTGTATGGCTTAAAACAAAAAACTCCTAAATGTATTAGGGCAGATGTTAGCTGAATCACCTTGGTGTTCCAGGTTCCTAGTGGGCACTCCATTTGACACAATTCACTATCTCTGCTGGTCCTATCACGCAGTGGAGGCCACAAGCATCTCTCTGAAATGTACACCCTCAAAGAAAAGATCCATTGAAAATATATCAATAACACCAAAGGAGAAGGAAATGAAAGGAAAAGAGGATCTAAAATTGGGAAAAGTAAATATTCCCATATTGACATTTTGTTCAAGCATTTAGATGGAATGCTCCTTGCAGGCAAGAGCTATGGTTATTCTACCCAGAAGAACATGAAAGCTTCTTGCAAATAAGGACTATAGTTAATATTTTGGGGGCCATAGTATACATTAAGTACTATTTGCTACAATCTTGTTTTCTCTTCAAAATACACATTTTGGAGTCTTGGATTTGACTGTATACAATCTAAGTTTTATCTTAAACAATTGATAACATTTTAAAATGTAATTGATAGCATTTACTTAAGTCATAATAATTACATTTCAGTTTCATTGAGATATAAGATAGTTTACCTTATGACTTCCTAGAACCCTTGAGATTCAAATTCAGATAGCTAAAATGTAGAATAATAAGTATCCAAATTTGATTAAACAAATTCTGCATGTCCACTATTCCCATTTTAGTTATCTATGCATATTCTGATGAGAACACACAAGTATGCTAACCCTTACTAAAGCTCACAGTAATTGTAACTCACTCAACTTACTGAATGACAACTAAGGACCAGGAAATCAGTCCAACTTTCATACTAGTTCAGTGTCTAAGGGAAGATTTCTCACTGATAAAGGATGTGCAAGGACCTGTTTACAGGCTCTATATACACTGTATATAAAAGTGGTAGAAGCCCTGGACACGTGGCTCAGTTGGTTGGAGCTTTGTCCCCCACATCAAAAGGTGGCAGGTTGCATTCCGGTCAGGGCACATGCCTAGGTCAGAGCACATACCAGATTCGATCCTCGATTGTACATAGGGGAGGCAACCAATCCATGTTTCTCACATCGATCTTTCTCTCTCCTGCTCTCTCTCCCCTCTCTCAAAATCAATAAAAACATATCCTCAGGTGAGGATTTAAAAAAATATGGTAGGAGAGGGGAAATTTTGAGAGATCAGAAATATCCACCATAGTTAATTCTCCCCTCAGCATCCTACCGATGTTTTCTCCGTCTGTTATTGTATGTATGACCCTACGCCATTCATTCACATGGGGAATTGGGGAAAAGGAGAACAGCCTAATCCAGGATTTTCAAAAGTGGATATGGGCCTGAGGACTGGTGGATCACAATTTCCTTAACCAGAAATACGGCCAAGTCCTGGAGGAGGAATGGATGTGTTAACATGGTTATGACAACAAGTGATGGTGAGCAGACAAGGAGCAACGCGGTCAAGATGAACACAATGGGGGGTCCAGTACTGAAGAAAGGGAAGAGCCTTCAGTGTAGAGAGTAGGGACTCCCCCACCCCCCATTGCAGATTAAGATTGTGGAGGCGAAAAGCAAGGGGGGTGTTGTTTAGGATTGGGGGTGTTTGGGAAGCAGGTGAGGAGGGGGGAGGGAAGAGGCACCAGGCACACAGACAGGCCTGAGGGCAGGCATCAGTCAAGAGAGGCTCACCAGTAGCTAAAAAATCTCCTCATGGTCTTTCCAACTTTCTAGTATCCTAACCAAATGTTGTAAAGCACTAGAATAAATCCTCCTTCACGACTAAATAAACCCCCCCAATCCAGTTCTCTAAGTTACCTCTCTCTTGACCTGAGCCCATTTCAAAAAAGTATGACAAGAAATAGTCCCACATACCAAAACCAACATTTGATACCCAGTTTGGGTACCAAAAATGTCATTGTTAAGCTTGGAACTTTCCCTTCTTCTTCTAATTTCAAGTGCCTTACTTCTTTCCTCTGTTCGTAAGCCCCTTGCAATCACAACATTTAAAGAATCTTTAATAAACAGCCAATTAGGTAATATTCAAATATCAGTTTAGTTTTTCTAACTAAACAAAGTATCAAAATGCTCCTTAATATCATCATCCGGAAAATTTTAAAACATATGATAAACTGGGAGAATACTAAACCATGTTTAAAATAACATTAGATAGCTCCAAGGCTCATAACTATAATTTTTGCACAGACATTTATAATTGGAATTTGCGACACTGAAATATACCGCAAAGTCAAGATAGCTACATTTAAGGTTTTTATACGACATCTGATTCAGTGGCCAAAACCATATGATTGCTTGGTTTATGCTCTTTCTTACCTATACATTTATTTAAAACATATTTAAAAACCTGGAGACTTATGAAAGATGCCAGCTTATACAACTACAAGGGGAGTTTTAATTATATTAACGATGTCCAAAATATCAACTGTGAATTTCCCAAAGTCCTAGAAGTTATGGAGGTGGATAGGAAACTAACCAAGCATGATGCACTAAATTGCTTATAACCCTCCCCTTCCTCCTCCTCCTTTTCCCATCCTCCTCTGTTTTCTTACATTTAGTAATTAAAGTAGAAATAATGACTCCATCCTAATGTGCTTGTAAATCCTGTATTTTATATGTGATGAGTTTTGCCACATGAAAATACAATACATAATACTCTAAATAGGAAAATAAGCTCAAAGGAGATTTTGCAGAGATGATAATGAATCTTGTTTTTCTCAAAGTTATCAGGTGTCTAATGTTAGCCCTGACATTTTAATGCAGAGTTCATCACAAATAAGTCCTTCCTCCGATGTTTATATGAAAAGATTAGACACTGTCCTTCCTCATTTCAATGACAAAAGCCCAATACACCAAATGCCCATTATTCTTTACTCTGCATATAGCTAGTCTTAAGCATGGGTTTGTGTTTTGGACTTTCCTGTGTCTAAGTCAACCAAAGGAAGATTCAGGACCTGATTCTACAAAAGCAGCCACTGAGAACAGTAAGGACCATTATTTCCTCTCCCACGGCTGGCAGAGGTCAGCATCCCTGTCATTAGCCATGTCATAACATAATCGTATTACTACTCCTTATGTGGGTAGATACTGAGCAATGACTGAACACATCACATCACAGTAAAAATGAAAAAAGTGCCATTTCTTTGTCCTAATTTAGCATAAAATCAGTGAAAACAGTCTTCAGAAATGACACTGCACTAAGAAACTGAAAGCAACTGTTATTACTGGGTAGCTTATGTTTAAACTGATGCTCTGACATCCTCAGCTGGAACAAAAAATGGGACTGTATTTTACTGCTGAACTCCAGTTGTGAGCTCCTGCAATCCAATTTATTTTTGTAATATTCAGTTGAATTAAGGGATAACATTACTTAAAATAGTCTTAATTAGATGAAACAGGACTGTGATACCCATCTCTCAATGTGTGAAATATTACCAGGCTTTAAGTTGGAAGAGGTGAAGACTGTGACTTCTAGCATACATGCTTCTGTCCAATCTATGAGCTACACTGCATTTCAAAGGCTGACCTATATACAGCAATATACCACCCGTTCTGGCTATTTGTATAAGAGACGCCTCGCACAGTTGCCATAACCAACATCACTCGCATTGTTCTCACTTTCTCCTGCAATGGGCTATGTAAAAATGGAGGCCAGTTTGCATAGTGATAGGTTCCTAACATAATGTGCTTTTACAATAGAGCGATACTAGATGAAACTGTTTCCACAAAATTCCGCCTACGTAGTTTATTAACTGAAAAATATTAGTGGTATTTCGGCAATCTATAGAGCAGCAGTGCTAGAAAGTGTTAGCAGAGTAAAACCACCTCACTTGAGTTTAGAAAATCTTTAGAAGGAGGATATTCGTTTTCTCTATTAGGGTCTCTTCTGACATTGAAAAAAATGGCATTGGGGAAACCAGTTACAAATGAATGATACTTGAAGCATAGAAAGATACTAGTTCTGCTGGGATTTAGCACACCAACTTTAAGCAAAGTGTTAAAATAAAGATAAATAGTAATTTATGATCTTATCATCCTATTAAAAACAAATAACCTGACAAAGTGATTGTTTCTTGTAATGAACTACATATTCATTGCACCTCTGAAAGAGACAAGGTTTACATTTCAGTCTTGTCTCTTTTAAAGAAGTCTGCTTCAACTTGTGTTTACTAAACGTAGATACAGATTTCTAATTTCATCTCTTCCCAACTTCTACCCACCCCTCATATCCCTGCAAATCCACTTGAGCTATTGCAAAAATGAAGCTAGTTGACTACATTGGAAACAATTAAAAATGTGGAGCTGGATAGAAATTTTGTACCAACAGTAATCATGATAGAGTAGGAAATACTACGCCTGGGCTTTCTGGGGCCTAGAAAACCTACTCAGGACATTTAATATAATCAGGGCTCAGTGACAAATATATTTTAGAGAATGCTACACAGAGAATGGTAGAAAAAAAATCCTGCAAGAAACATTTCCATGAAGTCTCTTCCTACTATGACAAGTACATCTTATGACTTTGCATCCTTAAAAATCCATTATTCCCCAGATAAGTTAAATAGAAAACTTGCAACTAGTCTATAGAAAGGGTGACTAATTTGCATTTAAAAAGAACAGTTTGCCCTTCATACACCGGGTGACTTAAAAGGAACTTCAGTGAGCTGGTAAAGAAATTCTGAAGACTTTCTAAATTAATTTATTCAATTCACAGCACAACTCACTAAAATTATTTAAAGCACTTAATTGGAAAATGATTTAATATATTGAAGTAATTCTTGATTTTCTAAAGCATTTGGCTTTTAAATTAAATTTAACCCTGCTATCACAAGAATGATGTCTGAAACGTGTATCCAAGTCATTACCCTCTTTTTGGAGCCTAAAATCACTGATAAATTTAATAACATGTGTCTAGAATCATTGCCAAAGCAGTTCTGACCTTTTAGTTTGGTTACCACTGTGGAATGTCTTTATTATCCAAGATAGGACTGCTATGTTAGTATTATTTTTATTAGTATTAGTAATAGCATTCTAAGCAAAATTAAACATTACAAGCACAAAGCACTTGCTTATAAAGGTAAAATATGTTTTAAAATAAAAGAACTATGTTACTAACTAATGTGAAACTTCAGCACACAAACTTCTCTTGCCAAAGTTACCCGTACCTTCCAACTTGCCCTGAGCTAAAAGGCTCCCAGTGTGATGAAAAGCCTTTCTGCCTAGCCCAAGACTAGATTCCCCTTGTCTCAAACTTGCCTAAACATCATGGGCACACAGCTCATCCCTGTTACTGGCTCTCGCACTGTACACAGCATTTAGGAGCTTCTCCAGGGGGTGATATCTGTGGTTCACTTAACTCACTCACAGCTGTGTGTGTCCATTGACCAAGTCGGTTGCGTGGCGGAGAACCCGGGGGCTGAGGATGCAGCGCGATACATACCTCTGTATCACATTTTAAAAAGCTGTTTGATGATGACTCGCCACTGGGCAAATGTTAGGAAGTCCCAATGATTTATCCAGTGGAATTCACTGAGGGGCCAACAGGGAATTGCCTACAGGGCCGGTGAGTATCAGGCAGGTTTATCACCAAGCGGGCGCTGGTCATCTAAACCGCTCGCCCAGCGTTTCAGAGAACTCAGTTCTCCCCACAGACGTCCACCAGGAGGGACAGCTTAGACACGTCCAACAACCCCAACGCAGGGATGGCGTTGGCCCAACGGCTGCGCTAAATAGGCCTGTCCCTATGCGTCCTCCCTCTCAAGGTTGAGAGTTCCAGAAGCCCAGAGGGTAACCCCCTCCCCAAACGTCCCCTGACTGTTCTATCCTTGGGACGAGCGGAGCTCCGCAGTAGTTCAGGCCGGCATCCACATCTTGGGCCACCCTGAGGGTCAGCCTTGCGCCGGTCCCCCGAGGCCTTGGCGTTTGGGTCAAGGGGCTATGGGTACAGCCCAGCCTGGGACCCTGCTCCAACCCCCGTGCCGAGTGCGGGAGCTTTGGACATGAACGCGAAGCGCTCGCTTGCCTGGTAACAAACTTGCAATTTCCGCGCGCGTCCCCCAAGCGGGAGCTGTCCCCTAGACCAGGATCCCCTGCTGAGCCCGGGCCCGCAGACCGGCGTCCGAACACCGGCTTGGCCGCCCGCAAGGGTTTGTGAAAACAAAAGAGTTGTGGAGCAATTTTCCCGGCGGGGGGCGGAGGCGTCTCCCGGGTCCCCGAACCCCGACTCCCGGCTGGTCCCCTGGCAACTAATCCCGAGCAGGGAAGCGGTGCCACGAGCCCCCGCTGCCCGTGAGAGGGAGGTAGGTAAGAAGGAGAAACTGGAAAATAAACTGGATTCTCTCGGTCTCTGCCTCGGTTCCCGGACACCAGACACACCCCCAAAGTATACCGTGGTTTTCTTCTATTTTTTTTTTTAAACGCCCCCCAGCAAACCTAGGCAGGGATCCTTAGTCCCGAACAGCAGGAAGGAAAGAATCCGAGCAAATCGTGTCACTTCCCGCACAATCGCGGTGTTTGACAAACCCCCGGAGCCGCTCCACAATATTTACTACCCAAGCGCACGCAGAGCTGCAGCGGGTTGCGAGCCGAGCGCTCCCGGGACCGGCCTCCGCAGACCGACCCCGCCGCTGAGCTGGCCCGGCCGCCGCCGCCCCCCTCCCGGGATCAAGCAGCGAGAACACGGTGGAAACAAAAGCAGAGCGTTCACCTTGTTGCAATAGTAGGGGTCCAGGCAGGGAGAAGGTCCCAGACAGGGAGAGTCGGGCGCAGCGGCGGGCTGGGCTGGTGGTGGATAAAATCTTACGTCCATTTCACTCTCACATCAAGCAACTCCTTTTCTTTTCCTTTTTTAAAAAAAGTGTTCAGCAAAACAAGCTTAGACGGAACAGAGAGAGGTGTCTGGACTCAGGAGTAAAAGAAACACCTTCCTTCCCTCACATCCGTTTGCGGTTTGTTTAAGAAGAAGAGGAGAAAAAAAAAAAAAAAAAGAAAAAAAAAGAGGGGGGAAAAGCGCTCAACTCTCCCCCAAGCCGCGGCGCGCACCCGTCCGCGCCGAGCGCGCAGCCAGCTCCGCCGCCTCCTCCCGGCCCCGCCGCCACCACCGCCGCTGCCGCCGGGCAGGTAACTTCATGCGCTCATTGTCCCCCCGCCCGCTCCCCCATCCCCGCCTCCCTCGCCCCTGGCCGCCCGGCACACGCGTTCGCGCTTGGGCTATAGGTACTGGGCGTTTTTATTGGAGTCTCTGAGTTGCTCTACTTTAAGTTTATTTTCTCCACCTTGGAGGCCTGGGATGGGACGGGGGCTGAGTAAGAAGGGGACAGGGCATGAGGGGTGGTGAGCGCCCTGGGCCGGGCGGGGTGGGTGCTCGTGGCCCAATGACTGCTGCTCAGGTTGGGGGCTGGAGGAGGGAGGAGCGGTGAAGCAAGAGGAAAGCGCGGCCGGGCCCGGGACAGGGCTGCGGGACCCCAGGGAGCCTCCGCTGTGCCCAAGCCGCGCTCCTTCGGGCAGCGCGTGGTACACAAAGGGGCTGGCGAGCCGGAGCCGCTAGCGGCCGCGGGGCACAGCGGGGAGCGCGCAGCAAGGGGGCGCTGTGGCGCACCCCGCCCCGCAGCCCCGCCCCCGGGACCGCCCCTGCCCCACCCCACTTCCACCGCCCCCTGCACGCAGTCCCACTTCCTTCTCAGCTTATCCCACCTCCCCGTCCGCGTCTTTCCCTCCCTGTCCCTGCGCCCCGGTCCCTAAGCCCAGTGCCTGGGAAAGTGACTATTCCACGCAGCGCCGTTCTTAGGGACCGGGAATCCGCAGACAGCGCGAACACTCAGTGCGCTATGAGTGGGCTACTGTCCCAGAGACCCAGTGGACCTCAGGGTGTGTTTGGGCTGTTGCTCATTCCCGCCTTTAGCCCTCACCTCCCGGTGATCTGTGCCCCCCCCCCCCCCCCGGGAGGGTTGCGAAGGCTAAGGCTGCCTTAAGGACACGCAAAACACCACAAGGGTTGCTCGAAGGGCAAATAGGGGGACAATTATCAGTTCACAAGATAGGGAAACACTTGGCCTTGCTAGTTGCCCATTATGGG
This sequence comes from Molossus molossus, assembly GCF_014108415.1. Lineage (NCBI taxonomy): Eukaryota > Metazoa > Chordata > Mammalia > Chiroptera > Molossidae > Molossus > Molossus molossus. The sequence continues at coordinate 16,634,567 of NW_023425351.1, forward strand.
ATTCTTGTCTTTAAATAATGGGAAGCCCAGTAATGCTCTCAGAGGTCGACGACAAATCGGCCTCCTCATTTCTTTGGTTGGTAAGTGGGATGAGGAAATCATCCATCATGTTATCTCACCTTACCTCTTAAACCTGGAAACTTGCAACTTCGTGTCTCCAGATGTTTGGAAAAGTTTGGCGTACCACAGCCATTGTCCAACTGATTCATTGTAGGGCTCTGTCCTTGTTGCAAAGTCCAAGGAAGAGACAGTAATATTTACCTTTTCAGGAGGGAGCAACCCCACACTCTAGGGCCCAAGACCCTGCAGAAGAGCAGGGAGATACTTAATCAGTTCCACTTGTTTCTGGCACCAGGAGAATACTAACATTTTGTCACCCGCACAACCTTCTAGTGCACCTTGATTACCAACTGCTCTGCAACTTTCTTGCAGCTATATTGCATTCTTTGCAATTGAGAGCATCAGTCGCTTACAAGCAGAGAGGTCTAGAAGAAAACCTATGAAGACAGTATAAGAAATGATCAAAATGATTGGGCATCTGTACATGGCTCCTTTAGGTACCTTTTATTAAGCATTGCTTTCTAAACCTTACATCATTTGTCTCTTAAGCCAGTGTTTTCTTTCTTCCTTTCATTATTTTTATAAATAGCAAAAATCTAGCTTTCTATCTCAAGATTGACATGGTGAAGATTGGTGTAGGAAGAGAGAACAGTAAGAAAAAATAATTTCTCTCCCCTGGATTCAGAAGAACCTTCATATTTACAGGTCCTTCAAGGCACAAAATAAAAGTAAGAAACAGAAAACATGTTTTTCCCCTTAATAAAGGTCTTTATAATAAAATTTAAATGAAGTTTTGTGGTTTGTAACATCAGTGTTCAGAATTTCAGTTGTAGATGGCTAAAATGTGCCTTCCACAATTAAAAACATTTTAGGTTAAAATTAAACGTTCCTAAGCTTAAATTTCTGTTATTGATCCAGCATCTATTTACCAACATATTACATCATTTCAAAATTTAAATGTAAATGGAATCCATAATTGCTTTCCATTTGATGGTCCTGTGAACATCAGGGAGATGAAGTGGTTCCAGGCAGGAGCGATAGCATTTTCAACATCTTGACACCTGGAGAATATAATGACATCTCTACTTTGCTCCACAGACCTTCCACTTTTCTGTCTTAAGGAAAACCCAAATGCATGGGGCCTGTGTGTCCCTCTAATTAATCAAGGAGTTGTTTTCTTCCATGTTCAGTGCATAGAGTCAAAGTGATATGTTTGTGCATGGAGTGGTGTGATAGGTAAAAATCTGAGCTATTGATTTTAAAGCTCTTAACTCTAATCAGTCATACATGGAGAGTAGACCTGAAGGTCAATTTGGGGTGAGGATGAAAATGGAGTTAGTTAATGATCAATCATGCCTACATGACAAAGTCTCCATAAAAATTTCAAAAGTCCTGGGGTCTGAGAGATACTGGGTTGGTGAACACATGGAGATGTTGGGAGAATAGTGGTCCTGGAGAGGACATGGAGGCTCAGCGCCCCTTCCTATAAACCTTGCCCAAAGCATCTCTTTTATCTGGATGCTCATTTATATCCTTTATCATATCCTTTTATAATAAATTAATAAACAGTGAGTAAACTCTTTTTCTGAATTCTGTGAACCATTCTAGCATATTAATCTAACCCAAAGAGGGGATATTGGGAATCTCTTATTTATAGCCAATTGGTCAGAAGCATGGGCAACAACCTGGATTTGCGATTGGTGTCTGAAGTGGGGAGGAAGGCAGTCTTTGGGCAATTGAGCCCTTAATCTGTGGGATTTGATATTCTCTCCAGGAAGAGAGTGTCAAAGTTGAGTTAAATTGTAGGACACTCAGCTGGTGTCACAGAATTGCTTGATGTGGAGAAAACTCCCACATGTCTGGTGTCCGAAGTATTGTAATTGTGCTGGTAGCATGAGAGCAAAGGGGACAAACAGGAGGAAGACTGTTTTTCCTGACTCAGGTGGGAATGTGAGCATTGATTTTTTTTTTTTTTTTTTTTAAAGCTCTAACTCCAATCACTCATTCATTGAGAGTAGACCACAAAGGCCATCTCAGTGTAATCTGAAGAAATACTCTCATCATAATGCTCCATCCAAGGCCTAGCATATATTGAATGAGTGTACTACCAAGAGAAACTTGGGGAAAGTTAATTAGCTAAACCTCTGAATAAATCTTATTAATTTGGAAGATAAAATAGTAGAGCGGCATTAGGTTACTTGTCGATTTCTAGGACATTAAACTGTATATCATGGCTAAGTTTACTCATTTATTTGTCCATTCATTCATTCTTTTGTACATTATTCAATAAAGACAGATGAGCAGAGCAAAGCACTATGCTATGTGTTTGTGTATCAGTTGACATATAAAAAATGAAAACAGTTTCTGCTTTAGTTGAGTTTATGGTCTCCCAGAGCACTATTTCTAACCTTGTCTGGTCAGTGGAGTCACCCTAGAAGCTTTGAAAAATACTCATTCCTGGGCTTCTTCTCCGTAGATTCTGGTTTAATTCATTTAGAGTTAGTGTCTGGGCACAGTAATTTTTCAAAGCTCTCCAATGGTTTTAACTGTTAAGAAAGATTGAGAAACACTGGTCTGGAAGGAAAGATAAGATAGGCATAAATGGAATGTTAAAATGAGGAAATTTTTGTAAATAAAATTTACTGACTGGATTGATATTTGTGTTGGCTTTGCTAAAGGGGCATTGAGGGTCCCCACTCCCAGGATCCTGTCATCTGCACTGCCTCGTGAGAGAATCAGTGTGGCATGTACTCAGTTACTCTAACTAAACATAAATGAGTTGTTATATAGGTCCACATTACAATTTGGTCATCTGAACAGAGAACTTTATAAACTGTAATTACTAGAAGATGTTATCCATGAACAAAATATCTCCTTACTAGTACTGATGTAATAATTTATGAAATGTCTACTATGTCATAGACCTGGTCCTAATTTTTTTTACATTCAATTTCACTGTTTCATTTAGTTTTACAAATTTCTTTGGAAATCCTAACCAGCAATTATACACCACACTTAGCTTTTTTTTTTTAAATCCTCACTTGAGGATATTTTTCCATTTATTTTTAGACAGAGTGGGAGGAGGAAAGAGAGAGAGAGAGAGAAAGAGAGAAACATTGATGTGAGAGAGACACATCGACTGGCTTGGGACTGAACCGCAACCAAGGTACGTGCCGTTGGCTGGAATCGAACCTTCCATCCTTTGGTCCATGTGCTGAGGCTCGAACCGCCGAGGTTCAAACCGGCCAGGGCCACATTTAGCTTTTGATTTTGTTCCCTCAATTATAGTTTCATAATTGTTGTGTTTTCAACTTTGCAATTGTTTTTATTGACCACATTTTATGTTTATTGACTCTTTGTGCTATGTAGGTAAGTCCTAAATCTTGTAGTAATAATGCCTCCAAATTACATACAGAATGTGTTACTTTAGGGAAAATATCCTCTAGACAGTAAATCCTACTCATGATTTATGAGATTCTGATAAAAATCATTTAACAACAAAAAAATAGCACTTCTTGAGGGGTATTTTTGGTTAGATTTTCTAACTGGTTTTTCCTGATGGGTCGAAGTCCTCTACATATTGGCTATGGGAATGGAACATCTTATAGAGAGATCTATTTTGAAATGTCAAAATTAAAACGAAACTCAAAGCATGCCATATTTTATAACTAAATTAATATTCAGTCCTTCACTGTCCTCTTGAATATGAGCTTTCCAGTAATAGCTGATGCTCAATCTCTCCTGTAGGATAAAACCTTATTTTAAAAAAATTCCATCCAATTAATACCTCATATGGACCACACTATATTATAAGACATCTTGTTATTTATGTGTTTATAGGTTTACCGTTCTAACAAGATTGTGGGGTGAAATAGCTATGTTTGTTTCCTTAGAATTTAACCAACACTGAGTCCTACACATTCTTAAGGTTCAAAACACATCATTAATGGTTTTGATCAGAAATGGTTACTTTCTTTTTTTTTTTTTTTTAGTTTACCAGTTAGAATATGCTGTCATTCAGAGTTATTCAATATTTTTCTAAAGTAATTTAAATGGAGAGTAGAATGATATGCAACACATGAGATAATGCAGTGGGAGAACATAGAACACTGAAGTTTCTTTCCTGGGGAGACTAGTGAGAAATGACTAGATTGTAAGTTTTTCAACCAGAAAATAAAGGATTTCAGAATGATGAGGAAAGTTTGAAGGAAATGATACAGTGTCCACAGATAACTCATATGGTACTAAATGACTCATAAAATGCAGTATTTTTTTTTTACACAGGATGGGAAGTGTGCCATGCTTGTACCATTCAGTGTGGTACAGCACTTTGATCTTCAACAATATCCAACATTTGTGGCATAATAGCTATAATAGGACTATTCAGCTATTTTACATGGCAATAATCCAGTTCTCTCTCATCAGGATAAACTGTGAGGACAAATCCTTTCAAAATCAGAATTAGTTCCTTGTAGAAGACTGAAGCACAATTATCCCTTAAATAGGAGCAGCTGCAACATGGTATCAGCCTGGAGCATGGCAGTGAAGTGTTTTTCCAATGCAATTAAATGCATTTTTTTTAATGCAAACTAATATTCTATAAAAAGTCAATTGCAAGGTGAGTAGGTGTGGAATTGCTGAGATGAAAGGAACAATCATTTTGCTTATGGGAGTTAATATTCCTGCTTTAGTAAATGCTATTTTTGGTGAACATGGATAATCAAGGCTCATACTTTCCTGAGAAATGGGACCCAAAAGGAAATCAGAATAATACAAAGAAAAGATCATTCTGGCTTACCTGTACACTCCATGTCTTATTTTGAACTGTGTTCATAGCTATGTTTTGTTATTGTTGTTTTTGAAAAAAGATATGGTGACTCAACACCAACACTTCAATTTAAACAGAAAAGGTAGCACTTGGATAGAAAAATACAAATATAACTCATAAGACTTACACTAGTCAGCGCCTACATCCAGAGAGTGACAAAGAGGGATGGGAACTTTGGTTTTTTACCATAGATGATTAAAGGATTGAAAAATAAGACCTTTAAGAAAGATTAAAGGACTTGTCTAGAGAGGGTAATACTGAGAAGCAATGTAATATCTTCCAATCGTGTATCAAGAGTTCTTTCATAAACAAGGAAAGAGCACCTCCTCTGACGATAGGACATGAGGAAATGGATGTAATACTAGAGCACTGGCATTCAGCCACATGTGGAAAGAATTTCCCCAGTGATCTTTAACGCAGTGCCGAAGGAGAGTATGGGCTCTCCATAGGACTAATTTTTAAATCTCTGCACCCAATGAAAGTTTGTCAAGTTACCCGTGACCCACTGACACCCCTCTTCTTCTTGAAATAAGCCTTCTTTCTATATAAAAGATCAAGTTGGCAGAGGGTTTGAAGTTAGCTCTAATTCTCTGAAGGGTTTCTGTGCTCATAAATGTTGGAGAGCCTAAAGTGAAGTTCACCCAGACGATGACCTAGATGTCTCTCGTAGTTCTTTGAAGTCTAAGAATTTTTTTTTTTTTTTTTGGCATTAGATTTTGTTCTTGAGCATGTTCAAGGAATTTGGTTACAAAGAAAAAACAAACATCTGATTTTGCAGGCAAAATTTAAGATACAATATAACCTAGGACTTAAAATATTTAATAATGTAATGTTACTTTAAATTTAAAAAAAAAAAAAAGGATACTCTCACATGATGGGGATGGCTTTTTAGGGTGATCTCAGGGCCAAAGGTGAAAGAAAAGGCATCCTCCTGCTTTACTTCAGTATATTTTCATGTGTAGCCTTTCATGTCATTAATTCAAAAATCACACTTTTAAGACAAAGAGACTCTTCAGCTCCCATCCAGGCTGATGGTTGCAGTGAATTCCCACTCCTCCCATGAAATCTTCCAGCGTTGATTGGGTAAGTGACTCCTCGCCCTCACCCTGCCCAGTTTCACATGTAGTTCCTGCTCTCCACCCTGATTAGGTACTCACTGTTTCCTTCCGCTATGAATCACTTAGGCTTGACCTTTACATAATGCAATTACCTGTCTACCTATTGCTTTAATGTTTCCATTTTGTTCATTATGGTGGTCCAATAAGTCTGTCTGTTAATATGTTTGAGGCTGATTATAAGCTCCTAGAGGGCGAGGACAGAATCTCTTTAAAATGGACTGAAGGCCCCTATATCTCAATTCTTTTTTTCTTTTTTTTTTTTAATTTTTAAGAGAGTAAGGGAGAGAGAGAGAGAAACATCGATCAATGGCTTCCCGCACGTGCCCACACTGGGGATTGAACCAGCAACCCAGGCATGTGCTCTAACCAGGAATCAAACCTGCAACCCTTCAGTCCACGGGACAATGCTTCAACCAACCAAGACTCAATTATTTAAAAAGTTCTCTTTACAAGAAGACAAATTAACAGAGCATATTTTTCTTGATCTCAGAACAGTTAATTTACGAAGCTAAATTATATATAAACCCTTCTACTTCAATGAGACAGACTGGTAAAGAATTATAATAGTATTATGTTCTCTGTGTTGCCTCATCTGTATTATTGCGGTGGAATATCACTTGTAATTAAGGAAACCATTATTAGATTATGTGTTAGGTGCCAGAAGTAACAATATATGTCAATTCTTGTTGCTCCTCCCCTCACCCTCCCCTCTCCAGATAGAAGAGCATGAACAATGTCAAAGAGTCTTTCAAAACAAAGAAAAATTTCAGAACATCAAGATCAAACAATTGTGTATTTGCTGTAGGGTTCCTAGGTGAGGGTAAGGAAATTCAGGGAGATGGGAGGAGTGAGGGGAGCCATGGAGACGGAGTTCACATCACTGAAACTGTGTCTAACTAAAAGCTGGAATTTATCTGGAAGAGATTGGAGACACTGGAAGGACGTTAATATATCACCTGACTTTTATATATTTGTATTATAATATTACAAAATCAGACAGAGTAGGAGGGAGGGAGAGAGAGGGAAACATCATGTGAGAGAGACACATCTACTGGTTACCCACCCCACCCCTCACAAGACCCCAGCCTGGGCCAGGGATTGAACCAGCAACTGAGGCAGTGCCCTTGACTGGAATTGAACCCTCGGCTCTTTGGTCCGTGGGCCAATGCTCTAACCACTGAGCCAAACCTGTCAAGGATTGTACCCTTTAATATTAATCCTTATGCCATCATAGTAAGGGTTCCATAAGCGCCTGCAGGCGTTCATTACTGAAGAAGAGAGCAGATGCTCCTTTTTCTGTGACTTTGTTAGTTGCCATTTTAGTACCTGTGGTATATACATACATTCAGAAAAATACGAAACTGCAGAGTGTGACCCTCTGTGATCCATCTCTCCAGCGTCATGTTTTCTCATTCTTACAATGCCCCTCCCCTCAGGCACAACCTCCACATTTTAAATGACAGTAAACACCACTTGGATAGTACCACAGCCCCTTAATCTCAATTCTGAGGTTCTAAAAGCTCTGAAAATTTAGTTATTTCTTGACACATTTGGTAGCAATATCTACAGGCAACATCTAATCTAACTTGACAAGAGGCTCTTTATAGAGTATACTCATCTTACTCAGTAAATATTCATGTATTTTGCTGCAGAAATATACTGATTTTGATTATGGGGTGTTTCTTCAAATCCTGCATCAAGGGGAATATTCAGGGGTGAGCAAAAGTAGTTTACAGCTGTTTGTATGAAAAAAGACATACACGTTATGATTATTATATTAGTTTTATTAACTCAAAAGAATGTCCAGTGGCACAGTCTACTTATTTTTACCCACCGCTGTATGTAATACATTGGTGTAAGCTTTCAAATTTTAAAAAATTATGCATTTCAAACATATTTGCCCAGTAGGATCTCAGATAAGAGACTATGGACCTGTACTTGTAGTAACTTACATTCCCCAGGACTTCCTTTGAAGGAAATCTATCAAAGGATAATTCATCTACAATAAAGTTTAGTAATTTTAAATGTACAATTTAGTGAGTTTTGAGAAATGTATACAATTGTGACCACTGCCACAATCATGTACAGAGCAGTAGCCCCATCAGTTCAAAAGTCCCCTTGGACCCTCTGCTGTCAATCTTCCCTCTCAACCCCAGTCCCCAGAAACCCCTGCCCTGATTTCGGTCACTCTAGTTTCTTTTTCTTTTTCTTTTTTTTTTCAAAATGTCATATATCTGGAATTTTTCAGTATATGGTCCTTTATGTCTGATTTATTTCCCCTAGCATAATGTGTTTGAAATTCATCCACATTGTTATTTCTATTTATAGCTTACTCCTGTTTGTTGTTGAGTAACACTCTATTATAAATATAACACAATATTGTTTATCCATTTACTAATTGATGGGCATGTGGGTTTCTTTCAGTTTTAACTACTATGAATAAAGCTGCTACAAAAACTCAAGTACAAGTACTTGTATGGGCATATGTTTTCATTTCCTTTGGTAAATATCTCGGAATGTGAAGGCTAGATTACATAGCAAATGTATATTTAAATTCATAAGAACCGGTCAAACTGATTTCAGAAATGAGTGTCCTCATTCATTTCTACCAGAAATGTGTGAGAATTTTGGTTGCTTAACATCTTTGCCAATACTTGGCATTATTACACCTTCCAAGTTTAGCCATTCTAGTGAGTTTGTAATCATATTTTACCAATTTACATTTTCCTAATGACTAATGATGGTGAGTATCTTCTCATATGTTTCTCATTAGCATATTTCTTTTGATGAAGAATTTATTAAGAGTTTGTGCCTTTGTAAAATTAGGTTGTTTGTTCACTCATTGCTGAGTTGTACTAGTTTTTTATATGGTATTGGTGTAAGTCGTGTATCAGAGTCTACAAAAATAAAAAAAGCTACTACAACTAAATTAGTTTACAAGGTTATAGAATTCAAGGTAAGTATACAAAATCATTATAATTTTATATACTAATAAAAAACAATTAGAAATAGAAAAAAAAAAAAAGCCCTAAACAGCATCCTAATATGAAATAATTAGGCATAAATTTCACACCAAAAATTGCAAAACAATACTGAGAGAAATTAAAGCAGATCTAAATAAAGTAAGAGCTATATCATGCCCATGATATAAAGGCCTTAATATAAGTAAAATATCATATCCCAAAACAACCTATACATTAAATGAAATTTCACTAAAATTCCTAGGGTTTTTTTTGGTTGGAAATAAGTTTATTTTAAATTTCTTATGAAAATGCAAAGGACCAAAACAATTTTGAAAAAGAATGAAGTTGAAAGAATTACACTACTTGATTTTTTAAAAATATATTTTTATTGATTTTAGAGAAAGAGGAAAGGAGAGGGAGAGATAAATAGAGACATCGATGAGAGAGAAACACATTGATTAGCTGCCTCCCACAGGGCCTGGACCAGGGCTGAGGATTGAACCTGCAACCTAGGTACATGCCCGTGACTGGAGTTGAACCCTCAATTCTTTGGTTCATGGGCTGATGCTCTAACAGTTGAGCCAAACCAGCCAGGGCTATACTACTTGATTTTAAGACTTAACTCTAGTTTTTTTTTTTTTTTTTAAAGGAAGACCACATGATATTAACCTTATAGACATATAGATCAAATGAACAAAATAGAAGTCTGGAAATAAACCTATTACTATGTGGTTAATTGATTTTCCACAAAAGTACCAAGGTAATTCAATGGGAAAATGATATTTTTTAAAACAAATTCTGCTGAAACAATCATATATTTGTATGCAAAAATAAACTTTTACTTTACACCATATACAAAGTTAACTCTAAACAGAGCTAAGTGTAAGAGCTAAACCAATAAAAATAATACAAGAACATATGTAGGATAAAATCATGACTGGGGTTAGACAAAGCTTCCTTAGAACACAAAATACAATTTTATAAATCAAATTTCAGAAAAATTAAACATTTGCTTTTCAGAAGACAATGTAAATAAAATGAAAATGCATTCTACAGGCTGGGAGAAAAGATGAATGGCTTTGTAACCCTCACATTTTAAATATGTCTCTGCTTTTGTTCCACTGTTTTCCTCTGTCCAGCGTTCCCTTCCCTTTGGTCTTTGCATGAAGAGCTCCTATTTATCCTTTGGACTCAGGTCAGGCTTCAGGTTGTTATTTCTTCAGGAAGGATTCACAGATCCTCCAAATCTCACATTCCAGACTGGTCATAGCATCTCTCACACTCTACCTTCCCAGTCAGTTTACATGTCTGTTTTGAGTAATGCAAATCAGCTCCTTGAGGTCAAAGATGAAGTTTTCTATGCTTTGTTGGGTTCCTGGTATAAAGAGCACTCACCTTTTCCATAACCCCAACCTTCCTCCCTTAATAAAAACAGCTTTTTACTTTACCACCCCTTTCAGATACAGCTCTATCTTCTTCTACCCTGTTGCTACTAAACTTCTTGAGATACTTTTCTCTCTCTCCCCACCCATTCATTCTTCAACCCACAGCAATCTGGCTTTCTGCTCCTGAAATATTTTCTATTGAGACCATTCTTTCTAAGATTTCCATTGAATTTATACGTGTCTGTTTTGCTGGGCACTCTTTATTCCTCATTTTACTTGATTTTATAAGAAATTGTTCCCCATTAGATTGTGAGGCCTCTGAACCAAGGGAATCCTGCCATATTTATCTGTGGTTAGATAGATGAAGAGCACCCACATGAAAAGAACAAATAGGTAGAGAAAGCAGCATGACAAGAAACAGATAAATAAGAAAAATCAAGGAAACGTGGAGCCATAGATTCCAAGGAAGAGAGCATTCTGAGAGAGAGTGGTAGACTTTCATCTGTTTCCTCACTCACTGGGTCATCCATTCAACTACTTGAATGCTTGCTATTTGCTCCAAGTTTACAGAAGTTTTTCTATACCTTGCCCTGCATAGTCACCTGTTTTCATAACTCCAACTATAAGTTTTTTTCCAATTCCTCTCAAGTCTAGGTTTCTTTCCTATTTTCTGAGTCCCAGATGCCTATTTCCAACTGTCTACTAGCTTTATCTGCCTGTATTTCTTCAGTCACTCAAACTCAGTATATACATATAAATCTTGATAAATACAATACATTTATAAATCAATTCATACTAGAACACATATTTCATTTAACAGTTATAGTCAATACCCATGGTTAACCATGGCTCTCATCATTTATTCCTTGCCTGAACTTTTGCGGTAGCCTCCCACAAGGTCTCCTTGCCCACATATTAGTATCTATATACCCACCATGGTTATCAACCTAAATGAAACTTTGAGCACACCATTCCTCTGCTTAAAAACTTCCAACAACTTCTGGTACCCAAACATATCAAACCATTTGCTCTCCTGCAAATAAACAGCCACACGTACTTGTCTTACTGTCAAGCATTTGCACCCACTGTTTCCTTGGTCGAGGAAGAACACCCCACTACCACATAGTCACATGGCAGAGCCTATCACCTTCAAGGCCCAAATCAAATCTTACTTCCACAAAGCTGTGTTAAGCCCTCCTTCCCCCAAGATATACACTGTGTATTTCTTCATTACTGTGTTGTAATGATTTGTTTATAAACTCTTCTTTTGTTCTAGATTATGTCTTAATCAGCTTTGTACTTCCAATATCTGGTATAGAAATGAGTACAAAAAGCTAGTTTTTAAAAATATATAAATTGTTTTTGATTCCTTCACCTTTTTTACCCAGCCCCGCCGACCCTCTACCCTCTGAAAGCTAGTTTTGAGAGTTTCTAATTGTGAGTTGTTATTTCTAATTTTAGGTGTTATTTGGGAATATGTCATTTTTATGGTGAATACAGTAGCTTAAAAAAAGATTTAGGCACTTCCTTCACAGCGGTTTATCTCTCCCTCAGAGAAAGCCAGGATGAGTTTTTTAATACAATGATTGAAAAGGTACACTGAATCTTCAATTTAATTATTTCAATTCCTGCAAAAATAGGTCTTTCAGAAAGGCTGCCGCTTGGTAAAAAGTGATAAAGTTCCCACACATACTTAAAAATTGTAAATTAATTTATAAATTTCCATTCAAAGTTTAATCTGTTATTTTCACATACAAAAACTCATAAGATTGCTTCTTATTGATTTAGTATCTTTGCATCTAAAGTTTAAGCTAGTATTTAATCTGTTTCTAGAAGCTTCCAGAGGCATTTGGTACATATCAGTGAATGTTGCCTATTTTTATTGATTTTGGAATAAGTAAGGACTCGACAGCCAGTATTCCACACCCTGGCTTAGATGTCTAGTCTTATTTCTCCTATGTTTTGTGTATCTACGGATGATATCACTTGATATGATTTTAACATCCCCTGACGTTTTTTGGCTTCCATGTGTTTGTTCGTGGGCAATGCCTGCCTTGCCCGTACTTTCTCCTGCCTCCATCATGACCTTCTTGTTTTTGTTTTCATCTTAGCTAACACTGCCTTCCTGAAACTCCTCCTGGCCTTCCAACGGGTCCAGGCTTTCCCTGTTCTTACCCCTGGAGTCCTTCTTGGTCGTTCTTCTATGAGACTTCTCATGTTTCACCTTGTGCTAGTTACATGAATTTTATTCTATCTCCCTTCTCAGTAAGTTGCTGGGGCAGGATAACTGTGTTCTGTTAATCTCTGATGCCCCTGTAATGCCAAGCACAATTTGTTGTTGTTGTTGTTAATCCTCACCCGAAGATATTTTTTCACCGATTTTTAGATAGAATGGAAGGGAGGGAAGGAGAAAGAGAGAGGGAGAGATAAGAAAACATTGATGTGCCCTGGCCAGTTTGGCTCAGCGGTTAGAGCGTTGGCCTGCGGTCCGGAGAGACCCGGGTTCGGTTCCCGCTAAGGGCACGTACTTCGGTTGCAGTTTGTCCCCGGCCCTGGTTGGTTGTGCGGGTGGCAGCCACTCGATGTGTCCCTTCACGTCGATGTTTCTCTCTCTCTCTCCCTTCCGTTCTCTCCCTCCCACTCTATCTGTACAAAAAATGGAAAAATATCCTCGGGTGAGGATAAAAAAAATAAAAAAAAAAAAAAAAAAAAGAAAACATTGATGTGAGAGAGACACATTGTTTGGTTGCCTCCCACACAACCCCAACTGGGGCTGGAAATTGAACCTGCAACCCAGATAGGTGCCCTTGACCGGCAATTGAACCCATGACCTTCGATTCGAAGACTGACGCTCTATCCAGTCAGGGCCCAAGCACAATTTCTTAAACATAACAAGCACTCAATAATTAATTGTTTAATTGACTTGAGTTCAAATAAATTCTTTCTCTTTATTATGTGTGGACAAATTAATGATAATAAGTTCATAATCACAGTAAGCAGTTGAGTCAGGATTTGAACATGGGTGGTTTACTGCGCTTCACCTCTGGACCTTGTTGCCTCTCTAATAGAAAAAATAGCTGTTAATCCAGCTGCATAAAATAGCTCTAATCACTAAAACATAAAAATTGTCCTAATGAACCTGAACATTTTCTCCTTGATAATATGTGGGAAAAAAATAGATTTTATTCTGTCTGTGACATTAGATCAAAGAGTGTGAACATATACTTATTAAGAGCATCTCTTTAAGCTATTGTTTTAAGATCTATACATATAGGTGTAAAGACATATAGATATAGTCACATTTACTACATACTATTGGACTAAATGGCACAATGTGAAGACTGGACTACTGAGCCCTGCTCAGTGGCTCAAAGGTGGCAAAGGTGGGTTTTGGAGCTAAGGACGTGGGATTTGTAACAAGCCTGGCCTAGAGCTCAGGGCTTTATTCTGGGTCTTTGGGCTTCAGTAAGCTGAATGAAGTAAGGGAGCTGCAAAACATCTCTTTAATCTCAGTGTTGGGACTTGAAAATTAAAAAGGGGAGTCTAAAATATAACACTAACCTGATCTGTAGCTCCTTGTTCTACTTGAAAACACCGTTGTTCTTCTTTGCAGAAGATGAAAAAGCACTGACGGGAGCAACGCAGCAGCACTGAGTGCCCCTTCTGCAGTGGAAGATACATGTCAACCAACTTTTCCGTAGTGGCTGTGCCTTTTCTGGGGGACAGAAACAGCCACGAGTTTCTTTGACAATGCCCTTTCATAGCTGTGTCAAAATCCCCCTGAATTATCTGCCACTGTTCCTTATTTGCAGTTGAGTTTATTTTTACCATTGGATGTTTCAAGGCCATGTTCACTTCCCCATGGTCTTGTTGGAGAGCCACCTTTCAGCTCAGCAGTGCTCTGTTAAAATTTTCTTAAGTAGGATTTCTACTTTACAAACCAGTGTATAATTTCTTGTCTCTAAAATATTTTGAGTATGTGAGGTTCTGGCAGTATATACAGATGACAAATCAGATTAAATAATATCCATTGTCAAGGAATCAGATAGAAAAGGAATCGCACAGAAATGAAAACTCCAGACCACACTGGCCACGCCTGGCGGTGCTGGTCCACTGCCTGCTGAGTGGTCCAGTTGCAATGGCAGCGAGCGCTAGCTGCTCAGAAGAATGTTGGCCTCCTGCTCCAGGCCAAGAGAGAAAGAGAGATCACACCAAAACAACTGCAGCAAGCAAATTTGCCCTTATGTTTGGTTTATGGGCACTTGCAAATAAAGGTAGACCTACGGTTTCATTGGTCTGGCTAATTAAGTAAGCTTACAAGAATAGTGTATTTTGAGGAAATTTTTCCTTCCCCCCCTGTTTTTTAGATGACACTATTTGGTTTTACTTTTATATTGAAACCACCCTAATGTAAGCAATAACTTCTCCCAAGGGAATAGAAAATTTGCTTCTAATCTCTTGGTTAGTGTGTACTTTCTGGTGGTGGGGAGGATGGTGTGGGGATTAAGAGCCCAGGCTCTGGTATCCGCAGGCCTGGATCTAAAAATAAGTGATATTTGTCAGACTTTGGGGATTGAATTCATGTTTTGATTTGCAATAGGGCAGGATGCTAATAAGAATATAGTGCATATTTTATGGTAGGTAGATTCACAAAGGCTGTGAAATTTATTTACAGTAAGTGTAGGCACTAGTTAAGCTCCTTATTATATCCTAATTTCTTGGAGAAGCAAATTTTATTTGCTTTGTAGATTACCAGAACTAAGAAGTGTTTTACCTGATCTCGATCACTACAGGCCTAGTCCTGGGAGATGTGATGGGCTATGAGTACCCTACACCATTTTTGACAATTTAGAAGAAATCTTTAATTTGGTGAAAAAGAGAGAGAGAGAAAGAGAAAAGGAAGGGACGTAGGGGAAAAGTGAAAAAGAGAGGAGTCTGTAAGGGTGGCTAGGCCGCCCTCCGGTCTCAGTGGGGTTTGTTTGTACATCTCTAGTTAGCTTGCTGATCTTGGCCAGTCTCTTCCAGGATGCTACACTGAGTTTGGTCTATTGGGGATGGCACAGCTGAAAGACAGAAAGGAAAAAATAGGAGATATATACAAGACTTCTTGAATTCTGGGCTTGAAACTAACACGCTGTTTTCAATGTACAAAGAAAACAAAGTTCACTATTAATCCGGTCTTAAGGGACAGGGAAATGGACTGTGCCTCCTGATAGAAGAAACTGCATAGGTGCATTGCAAAGGGTATGGATAAGACCCACAGTGGGTAAGTGCCAGCCAGAATCCCAGTCCAGGCAGGTGCCTCTGCACATGTACTCTTCTTCACTATGCAAAACCGCCTATTCACAGGCATAGCCCAAGTCACTCCTGCTGCCTCCGGAGCACACAGACACGTGTGCACCAATATGCTGCGTGCTCAGAGCGGTGCCGTGAGGCGCAGGGACTCATCCGAGTTTGGCAAGGGCCAGCAGTTCATCACCTGCCTGTGCAGGTCCTGGGTTGGGCATATGGGAGAAAGTCAAGTCCTGAGGCTAGAGTTCGGCCTCTGCCACCTTGCTGAGCCTACTCATCTCTGAGTTTTTTCGAGAAGCCTGAAGGGAATCAATTTTCTTTCTTTCTTTTTCAGGCCTAATATTTCTACATGTCACCACCCACCCTGCTATCCTTAAACATAATCAGCCAAAGAAATAAAGGAATACTCCTGAGGCTGCTTTTAAAGATGCTGTGGATGGGGAGACTCTAATAAACGTGTCTTGTGTATTAGATAGACATGCTTTTTTGGCTCACCTGATGTTTCAAGATGCTCCACAAATAATACTCTCATTGTGAAGTCTTCCCTCGCCTCCTCGCCCCAGCCTGAGTGTTTGTTCCTTTTTCATGATGTCTTCCACATGTTCCTAGGAATTAGACATATTGCATTAGGGACCACTTGAATGACCTTGTTTTAACTTAGTTACCCCTTTAAAGCCTGTCTCCAAAAACAGTCACATTTTGAGACTGGGGGTTATGACTTCAACATATGAATTATGGGGGACCAGTTCAGCCCATGACAAAGATATACAATAGATATAGATAAACAGATAGATACTTCATACATAGATATAGTTCAGAAGCAAAGTAAGTCAAATAAACTCCAAATTCTTTTTGCGATGGGGTAGACAGCATTTGCTTTTTACAATTTTCAAAGATCCTGAATTATGCATGACTTGTTCCATTTTGAGTGTTCCAGTATTCTAAATAGTAATAATAAAATATACTAGAAATATCACATAAAGAGAACATCGTTATCTTAGAATAGATGTCCATCAGTACTGTTCCTGGTACCAGGGACACAAGAAAACTCCACTTCCCAGCTTCCCTTGCAGTTAGATTGTGCCTATGTGACTGAATTTGGGTCAAAGGAATGGGTAAAAGAAAATAAGCCATAAAGTATCTCCCATGATCTTCTTCCCCTCATTGTTTCTCTCCCGGCAGCGTGGGACGCACAGAGGACGCAGTGGAGTTCTAAGGCCGTCCTCTGAGACGGCAGGAGCGCCCGGTCGAGGAGGCTGGGGTGTCTGGGTACCTGTGGAGCTATTCAAGTTGGTTACCTCACCTGTATCTGACTTTCTTTGTGTTAAGTCACTGTGATTTAGGATTATTTGTTTCAGCAACTGGCATTAATTACTCTGACAAATATGTCACGAATACCAGCCTCTTTCTATAAACTAAATACAGTTTACTTATTAAATATAGTTTACTTATTCCCATTATGAGAATGAAAAATGTATGTACTATTTGAATTGGAAATTATCCTTCTAGGAAACAAACTTTTACAATTAAAGTCATGAGTATACAAATATGTGTTTGTAAAGATATGCTAGCAGTGGGAAAAAAGGTCAACTTTCTTCTTACATATAGAGAAATGGTTAAATAAATTATGATGCATTGCTTTATTAAACCCTATGCAGACATTAAAAGAAATGATCTAGCCCTGGCTGGTTTGGCTCAACGGTTAGAGCGTCGGCCTGCGGTCCAGAGAGACCTGGGTTCCGTTCCCGCTAAGGGCATGTACCTCGGATGCAGTTTATTCCTGGCCTTGGTTGGGTTGTGCGGGTAGCAGCCACTTGATGTGTACCTTTCACATCAATGTTTTTTTTCTCTCTCTCTCTCTTCCTCCCGTTCTATCTGAACAAAAAATGAAAAAATGTTCTCGGGTGAGGATAAAAAAAAGAAATGATCTAGCTATATATATGCTGACCTAGAAAGATGTTATGACATAATAAAGTTGGGGATAAATATAACATGATTTATTTTTATTAAAGTTATATTTAAGGATGTGGTAAACTTAAGGAAAAGTAGGAAAAGTAAAATATACAACTGTTTGTAAACAATTGTCATCTGTTAGTAGATAGATTTCAAAAATAGCCCCAGTTCTTCACCCTGCTCTTATCCATACACCTTTGCAGTTTCTCCTATCAGACGGCGGAGTCCACTTCCCTGTCCCTTAAGACTGGATTAATAGTAAACTTTGCCTTCTTTGTACATTGAAAACAGTGGAAACTATTGTGTGATGGTGTGTCAGTTTCAAGCCCAGAACTCAAGGAGCCTTGTATATATCCTTTTTCCGTTTTCTTTCTTTAGCTGTGCTATTCCAGCTCAGTGTAGCATCCCGGAAGAGACTGGCCAAGATCAGCAAGCTAACTGGAGGTGTACAAGCAAACCCCGCTGAGACCACAGGGCTGCCTAGCCACCCTGTTGTCTCCTCTCTTTTTCGTTTTTCCCCTAACTCCCTTCCTTTTTTCTTTCTCTCCTCTCTCTCTCTCTTTTTCACCAGATTAAGATTTCTTCCAAATTGTCAGAAATGTTGCAGGGAACTCTGATAGTCTATAGCATGTCCTGGGAGGAGGCCCGTAGTGATTGAGATCGGGTGAAACTTCTTAGTTCTGGCAACCTACAAAGCAAACAGACGCCCAGGAAGCCAGTGCTCTGTGGAAAACAGTGTAAAAGTGATCATAACAAAACAAAAATGTTTCCTAAATAAAACAGCTTTTTGATCATGGTGTACTTTTTTCTTGCATTAAATTTTACCTGGTCCTATTGTTTAAAGTGGAAATATATATATGGTATCCCAAAAAATTGTATACAAAAAAAGTGTAATTATAAAACTAGTGTTTATTAAAATACATTTCATTTTCAAAATGTAATAGAATCTGCAGATATCCCTGTATACACTTTTGGGAATATGTATGTGTTCCTTTTGTCCTCTGGTTCGGGTTACACGGACAAATGAGTTGTGTGCCCACATTATTCTTCTTGCCTACGGTACACATACTCAGCTGACTCTTTGACTCTGGATGTAAAGGCAACAGAAAGGTGTACTAATTTTTATCTGAGATCTGAAGGAACATCTTGTTGGGGATATCACATAATTTCATTGAGATGGCCACATTCTCTCATGAGTGACCTTCTCTCGGATGAGAAATTATTGTGAATAATAATTCAAAAAGCATACAAATGAATGACAGTTCCAAGGAATGTAACAAATGTAAAGTATCTTTTTAGAAGGTAAAGGTTAATTTCATTAGAATGTGATGAATAAAATGAAGAGAAAAGCTGATGGTTTGACCAGTTACATTAAACTGCAGTGGTTCATTAAATAAAATTTCAGAATTCCGTTATGGGACAGTTAGCAGGTCCTTTCTCAGAGAGAATAAAACAGTCAATGGAGTTGAGCAAGATGTTGGTACACCCCCAGAGAGCCCTGAGGTAGAAAAACAATGTTAACTGTAAAATAGCCAAATTAAAAATCATTTAAAGTCAGATTTTAGTATGGTATTTACCTTTTTAATAGAAAGCATGAAATTATATTGAGATTCATTCTGATTATTCAAAACACTGAATAGGGCTCTTTTCTTTTGTACAGCTGTGGGTTTGCTGAGCAGAAGCCTTCATTTGCCGCTACATTTCCTTGCATCATTATGTAATTGTTCCCTTTTATGCCAGTTTTCCATGGCTATTGAAAGATGCTGGGCTGCTGAGCTAATCTTTAGTTTTAACACAATGCTATGCTTAGAGTAAGATTCACAAATATTTTGAATGAAGACATGGGCAAAGTTACAAACTGGATAATTAAAATCACCTAATATTCTTACAAGGGAATTGGTTAAACATATAGCACACTCAGTTAATGTTTAACCTCACCAGTAATCAGGAAATGCACATTAAATCATCAGTGATACATCACTTTCCACATATCACACTCAGCAGTGAATTGTAAATTGCTACAACCTTTCTAGAAAGCAATTTGGAAAATGCGTCAAGAGCCCTAAAAGAGTTCATATCCTTTGTCAGGATAATAACACATCCAAGAATCTATTCTAAGAAAATAATCAGAGATAGATCTTTATGCAAGGATATTAGTTGTAACACTATTTATATAACTGTAAAAATTTTAAGATTTCTGAAAGCTTAGTATCTGAAAACAGAATTCTTAGCTAAATTATGTTACCATTGTATGATTAAATGTTGTGGAACCAATAATAATCACATGAGAAGAACACTTAATGACATGCAGAAAGGTTCAATATAGCTTTTGTCTTATGGTTTTGTGTGCATGTATGTGCAAGAGAGAGAATTGAGAGAGAGAGAGAGAGGGTGAGAGATGTTTAGAAAATCTCCTAGTATAGGCAAAAAATAAAAGTGCAGCTGCATAATATATATGAACAGAAATATTTTTAATGTATGATGGAGCTTCTATAAAAGAAAATAAATTATAGAATTCAAGGATTTAATTCTACAGAAGGAGCAAGAAAGAGAGAAATTGTGTGATAAGTAAGCACAGGCTTGGGAATAGCCTTGTGTGGGGGTAGGAAACAAACCCCAGGGCTGAGCAGGTCTAAAGTCAAACTGGAGAAGCTCCCATAGAGAGGAATCTTGAAGGGCTCCCCCTCTTCCGGTAGTAGATAGAAAGAAACACTCCCTAGAGAGATGGTGAAGATGTGTGTTTATTCTGTCTTTGACTCTCAGTAAAGAAAACCAAAATGGGAGAGAAAAAAAAACAAAAAGAACAAAAAACCTTCCTTGAGTGAAGGTCTAAACTTGGCTTACGCTTACTGGGGTTGAGGCCTGGATTTACATTACAACATGAGTCTCCAAATCTCCAAGATAAAAACTTAGTTGAAGTGTTGTATGTTGATAATGACCTCAGATCCTAATGTTCTATTTGCCTTCTCTTCTCCTATTGGTGAGAGAGGGTTTCCCATCCTTGGGTAATGGGGATGGCTGAACATGGACATTCAACACTAGACAGAAAAATAGCAACTTATTCATCACTTATACTCACAGCCTGGGGGAGGAGGACGCTGTAATTCGGGGCCACACACTGGTTGCACCTGAAAACAGAGGGAACAACAGGAGCTGTGAGAGGCAGTCTCTCCAGCACTAGGCTGGGTAGCTCTGTCTCCTGTGAGGGGACCTATTTGGCTTGTTTGAGTAACTCTGTAGGCTGACAGGAAACTGATGCCCACTATTCAGGCACAAGGGGTCATTTTTCTTGGTCTCCATGATAGGCATGGTTGTTTGGCTAGAGGATGTTATCCAAAGGAGTAGAGTGGGGAAAGAGAGTTTTAGTTAGGCCATTTGAAGCCCCCTACGTTTCAGATGTCAAATCAGCACAGAATATTGACTCTTAATTTCAGGTTTAACCACACCCAGAAGAAGCAAAAGCACATTCTCTCTGGAGAAATGCACTTAAAAAACAGCTGACATTCCAGAAAGTATCTTGAGATATAGAGAAGCCAAGCTATCTGAGAGAGAGTTATCAAAAAATTATAGAATCAGAACTTTAAGTACTAGATATTAAAATTAGCTGACAAACACATAAAACAGTATGTTTAACATGTCTTTAAAAAGATAGTATTAAAGTATGACAATAAAAAGAAACTACCCAAATTGACCAGTGAGATTTGATAAATAAAATAGAGATTCTAGAAATGAAATTAGAAACTGATTAAACAGTAAATTAAAAATAGTTATAGAATTAACAGACTAGAAGAGCTATCTAAAAAAAAATTAGAATGAAACTAGACCATCAACTTACACCATACACAAGAATAAACTCAAAATGGATAAAAGACTTAAATGTGACTCATGAATCCATAAAAATCCTAGAAGAAAATGTAGGCAAAAAATTTCAGACATTATACGCAGCAGAATTTTTACTGATACATCACCTAAGGCAACAGAAACAAAGGAGAAAATGAACACATGGGAATCCATCAAACTCAAAATCTTCTGCACAGCATAAAAAAAAAAAACAAAAAAACCCCACCAAAATGAAAAGGCAACCCACTCAATGGAAGAGCATAATTGCTAATGATATATCAGATAAGGGGTTAATTTCCAAAATATATAGAGTGCTCATACACTCAACAACAAAAAAAGATGAAGAACCCAATTAAAAAATGCAGAGGAACTAAATAGACACCTCTCCAAACAGAACATACAAATGGCTAAGAGACATATGAAGAAATGCTCAACATCACTAAATATCAGAGAGATGCAAATTAAAACAACAATGAAGTATCATCTCACACCTGTCAGAATGACCGCCATCAATAAACCATCAAACAACAAGTGTTGGCAAGGGGGTGGAGAAAAGGGGACTCTAGTACACTGCTGGTGGGAATGCAGACTGGTGCAGCCACTGTGGAAAACAATATGATGTTACCTCAAAAAATTAAAAATTGAACTTCCATTTGACCCAGTGATCCCACTTCTAGGAATATACCCTAAGAAGCCTGAAACACCAATCAAAAAGAATATATGTATCCCCATGTTTGTAGCAGCACTATTTACCATAGCTAAGATCTGGAAATAGCCCAAATGTCCATCAGAAGAGGAATGGATAACAAAGCAGTGGTACATATACAATGGAGTACTATGCAGCTGTAAGAAGGAAAGATCTCTTATCCTTTGAGACGACATGGAGGGACCTGGAAAGTATCCTAAGCGAAACAAGCCAAACAGAGAAAGACAAGTATCATATGATCTCACTTTTTTGTGGAATATAATGAACATAACAGTCTGAGAAATGGGGTAGTCCCAGAGATGTGGAAGTGGGGTACAGACTGACAATCCCCAGAAGAGGGGGTGGTAAGAGAGAAGGCACAGAACTTATAGGCATGTATACATGAACAATGGACATGGACAACAAAGCTGGGGATAGGGCAGGGAGGGAGGGGGAGGGGGGAATCAGTGGGGGAAAAGGGGAAACATTTGTAACAAAAATAAATTAATTAATTAAAAATAAATAAATAAATAAATAAATGAGAGATTAGGAGACTTGCATAATTGAGTGAGACACTCCAATAAGGGTCTAGGATATAACAGAAAGAATGAGAGAGAAAAACATAATTAAATTTATAAATAGTAAAAGGCAATAAACTTTAAATTTAGGAAGTCCAATGAGTGAGTCATAAGGAAGAAAAAAAAAATCAGGGTTCAAAAGCCAATGAGAAGGTTCTTAACACAAATCAGAGTTTTGAGCCATTGATATAGGTTAACGCCTTTATCATCACAACATGTGAAGTAATTGAGGCACAGAAGATTTAAATAATATGTCCAAGGTTTCATGGCTAGAAAATTACAGTTACAGTCTGGCCCCTGAGTTCATGCTCTTAACCATCACATGATACTGTCTCTTGACGAGAGGCTCAAGTAGGTGTATCTTAATGAAATGGCAAAACACCGAAAGCAGACAACCTACAAAGGAAAGATAATTAAACAGATAGCTGGCTTCTCTACTGTAACAGAAGCTAAAAGAAAGTGCTTGAAAAAAAAAAAACCCTCAATTTTGAATTATCTTTTAAGACTGAAGGTAAAATAAAGATATTTCAGGTCAATAAAATGTAGAAAATGAATTGCTATCAAGAACACCCTACCTCCAAAGAAAACAAAACAAACAAACAAACAAAAAGCACATAGTTAAAGTACAGAGATCAATGATCAGAAGATGAAAAAAGCATATTTCTAATTTAGCAGAGGGAAAATATAGGATGAGGGTAGAAGCCACAAGAAATTCAATAAATCTGAAATAACCACATGAAAACAGTTTTAAAGGATATAAATATTCATCTACTGTCAACAAAAAAAATGATAGACAATCAAGTAAACTGGGATACATTTCAACAACATATAAAACAGAAAGACACAGAGAGAATAGAGGATGGAAAAATATTCACCAGGCAAATCTAAGAGTGCCATGAAGTTTGTGCATGCTCAGGTCTGTTTCTCACTCTCCCCTTGCTCTGCTGTTTATCACATGGACCACTATTCCCAGCTCACCTTGCCCTCTAGCCTAGTGTGGTTTTGGCTAATGGGAAGCACTTGCAGAAGACAAGAGGACGGCAGGAAGGGAGAGGACTGTTATTTCTGATAGGAGTTCTAGCAGCTTCTCTTCTCTGCAGCTAGAAATATAATTAAATTATATTTATGTGCACCTAATAAAATAGCATAATAAAATAAAATAAAAATCAATAGAACTTTAAGGAAAAATTTGCAAATCAACTATGGGAAATATTAACACTCTTCTTTCAGATTAACAAAAAATTAAGGTATTGAAGATTTAAACAATGCAATTAGCAAGCTTGAATGAACATTTAGAAACTGAACAACAGAGAACATATATAAAATTTCAGCATATATTATGCTATAAGTCATGTTTTTGTAAGTTTTATAAATTGTCTAAATTTTTTGTATCACTATTACGTACATTTGAAAATTAAGAAAACACACTTTAAGTTGTGGGTCAAAGGAAAAAATTACAATGGAAATTAGAAAGTACATAGAAGTAAATCATAATAAAAATACTATATTTTAAAACTTGTGGGATGTAATTAGCAGTGCTTAAATGAGGATTTGCAGTATACTTGCTTGTATTAGTGAAGTAGTAGAGTTAAAATTTAATAAGTCAGGCAGTTAGAAGCAATTAGAAAGAGAGAAAACCAAAGAAAGAGAAAAGTGGAAATATTGATAACATCAGAAAATTAATGAAAGAGAAAAAAATGTAAAAATAGAGCATATCAATAAAATCAAAAGCTATTTTAAAAGACATTAGTCTCCAGAAAGAGTGATTGAGGAAAAAAGTAAAAAAATGTTAGAAATAAAAAGGAGAAGTAACTATAAATATATTAGATAATAACAAAATATTATGAGACTATTAAAAACAGCATTAATTTTTAAAGTTATGGTAAAAATACATTTGAAAAATATAAATCTCAAAAAATCATTTAAAAATAAATAAAAAACTGAGCCTTATAATAATTTAAAGACTTCAACCAGTATTTTAAAATATTTCCCCCCCAAATAAACCCAGATTTAAAAAAAAATCATTAAATAAGTTCAACCAAATATTCATAAATCAGGAAACTGCAACTTCATTCACAGAGTAAGAAAAATAACACTCCCCAAACAATTTAGTAAGATCAGTGTGAGTTAACATGTATGGTTCTGTGGCTTATGTGTATTATGTACTAAACATCATACAAACATTTGTTAAATAGGTAAAAAGTTACATAAGCTGGATTGTCATGTAAAAATAAAAACAATACAGGGTGTGGCAAAAGTAGGTTTACAGTTGTGAGTGTACAAAACACAGTTTATTCTTGCACTATTATTTATTAATTTATTGTATTATTTTCCATACGAAGAACTGTAAACCTACTTTTCCCTCACCCTGTATAAAAATCTTCTTTTCCAAAAATGAAAAACCCCACCAAAACCAAATTGTATTTGGAAATGTAAAAAAGGGTTATAGATAATGATCAAGTAGGTTTATACAAAGTATATTTTAGATATATAAAATTTGTTTAACAAGAGAAAATCTAGTTAGGTAAATACCATATTAAATGATTAAAGCAGGAATTGATAAATACCATAAAGGGTCAGGTAGTAAATAATTAGGATTTGCGGGCCATGTGATTTCTGTCCCAGCTTCTCAATTCTGTGATGCAGTACAAAAGCATCCACAGACAATATGTAAATGAACAGACCTGGCTGTGTTCCAATAATATGTTATTTACAAAGGTCAGATTTGTCTCACAAGCTGTAGTTTACCAATCTCCAGATTAAATGATAATAACTATATCATTATATACCTCCATTGATGTAATAAATGCAAAAAAGCATTCAATGAAAATTTACACCCATTCATAATAAATTTGAATCAAAATCTGAAACATCTTTAATAAATTTTAAACAAAAGAAATTTTCTTAACTGACAAAACCAACATTAAACATATTCAATGAGAAAATCCCAATTAATATTATTAAAAAATTTTTTTTTCTCTATTGATTTGAGAGAGAGGAAGGAAGAGGGAGAGAGAGGGAGAAACATCGATGAGAGGGAACATTGATTGGCTGCCTCCTGAATGTCCCCCACTGGGAATCAGGCCCACAACCTGGGCTTGTGCCCTGACCGGGAAATCGAACTGGTGACCTCTTGGTGCATGGGTTGACGCTCAACCACTGAGCCACACCAGCCAGGCTTCATTATTTTTTAAAAAATGAGAACAGGACAAAGTTTCTATCATCGTTTATACTGAACTTTGTATAACAGATCTTAAAAACAGATATAAAAAATAAATAGTAAATATAAGGATTGCTAAGAAAGAACTAAAACTGCCATTTACATATGGTCTAATTGTCTACATAGGGGCTCCAAAGTAATAAAAAATAGTTCATAACTGTAATTTTATTTCTACTTTAACATTTCCAAATTTTAGGCACTTTTCTCTCTCTCAATTTATAGTCCTCTCTCATTTTACTGCCCATTCAAATAATTTTAGAATTAATTGGAATTTTATTTGTGGTCTAAATATTTGTAATTGGTCCATGGACTTTTGAAAACAAAATATAATATTTTCAGAATACAGAATTTAATACAGACATTAACCACCAGGCCAAATTTTATATCTCTACTGTTTTTATTTTGATCTGACAAAGGCCAAGAAAAGCATGTTAAAGTCTCCCACAACTTTTCTTTTTCAGGTTCATCTTTTAAGATAAGAGTTCTACATAATATAATACTATTTTATATAGTATGTATTATATCTTGTACATAACTTTTCTGTGATGCTTATATAGCTCTTTCTGTTTTCATATAATTTACCTGAAATTAATCATGCCATTGCCTCCCCTTTTTATGTATATATGACTTTTGTGTGTGTCATTTGTCTAAGGATGTCTGTACACATTTTTTTTTTTTTTTGTCTTTCAATAAAGACAATACAACTGATGTGGGATATTACCTCCTTTTGCCTTGTATTTTCTGATTTTGTTCTTATAAATTATTTCCTTTGTCATCTGTTTTTGTTAGTAGAGCATTCTTTGTTTAACTTTTATCATCTAGAAGGCTCATGAAATGTTTTATTCTACTTGTGGTTTTCTTTATGTTTATAAACATGTATTTCTGAAATTTTACTTTGTTAAAAAGCCAACTTTAATGGTGAAAAGAACCTTTTGACTTCTCTATGAAACTTGATGAAGTTTGCGTTCCTTTCATATCCACTGTAGAAATCTGGACACCTGGATGGGGCTAAGTGAGGAGGACTTTAGATAAAAATTTGCATGAAAATGTCCAATTGTAGTCTGCATATTTTTAGTGCATTTTCTTCAGTTGTCACTGCGACAATGACCAGGTCATCAATGCCTGAGTCTTTAAGCATAGAACAGATGTTGGGAGAAAGCCACCATACCTGAAGCTGCCATACAGATAGGAGGCAGGGATCTTAACCACGGTGTCCTAGGACTAGAAAAGCAATGATGGACATCTCAGCAGATCAGATGTCCTGAAGACTAATTCCTCCTTCTCAATGCCATCACTAATGCCAGTACTCATGAACTCATCCAAAACCCGAAGGACAGGTGGAAGAGAGATGTCAACATGCCAGAACTTGAATTCTGATATCTTGGGAGAATGAAGCAAGAAATATAAATTAAATCGAGTTTTGGAAAAATCAAGTTATCATTATGCCGTACCTGTGTTTGGAGACTAAAGTTCATGTGCACATACTTAGAAAGATAACTAATAAGAACAAAGATTCAGTTTCAAGATCTGTGTTCACTTGGGTGATATAAAGAGTAAAGTACCTAGTTCTCTGATCTATGTCACAAAGAAAATGTTCTATATACTACATATAAACTTTGCATATATACTGTTAAGGAAACTTCTCAGCTCATTCCTGTTTGGCTATCTGACCGTCTGACACCACAGCTCTTGCTTTTTCTGTCTCTGTCTATAGAACTGCACTTGAGAAAGTGCTTCCTCTAGGGTGGTGCAATAATTTCATTCTTGGTTCTTTGTCCATATTCCTGAAATGTTTCCTCTTCCCTGTGGTCTTCGACCATATCAAAGAGCTAAGGTGGTGGTGGTAGTTCTCGTAAGAAATGTAGGAACAGTATTTGCCCACCTGGGAGTTTGGTTTGGACGTTGGTGTCTGTGCCAGTGACAGAGGAACCTTCTAACGTCAAGATCTCAGTGTACAGGTCTTAAGTAATGAGCTTGAACCAATGAATTTCTACTTAGTCTCACATATATTCTGCTAAATTCTGCCTAATTTCAACAAATAATTTGAGATGAATAATCAACAAAAGAGGAACAAACTCACAGATGCAGAAATAAACTGATGGCCGCCAGAGAGGTGTGGTGTTGCGAGGCTTTGTGAGAAAGGTGATGGAATTATACAGAATAGTCACAGAGATATAAAGTTCAGCATAGGGAATATAGTAAATAATGTGATAACTAAGTTTTGTGCCAGGTGAATACCTGAATTATCAGAGGGATTAATTTGGAAACCATATAATTGTCTAACCACTATACTAAACATCTGAAATTAATATAAAATAGTATTGAATGTCAACTGTAATTGAACAATAAGCTTTTCTTTCTTTCTCCCTTCCTTCCTTCCTTCCTTCCTTCCTTCCTTCCTTCCTTCCTTCCTTCCTTCCTTCCTTCCTTCCTTCCTTCCTTCCTTCCTTCCTTCCTTCCTTCCTTTCTTTCTTTCTTTCTTTCTTTCTTTCTTTCTTTCTTTCTTTCTTTCTTTCTTTCTTTCTCTTTTTCCACACCTGAGGACCTTTTTCTATTTCTTGTTCAAATAAAGTGGAAAGGAGAGAGAGAGAGACAGAGAGAGAAACATCGGCGTGAAAGGGACACATCGAGTGGCTGCCACCCGCACCACCCATCCAGGGCCAGGGACAAACTGCAACTGAGGTATGCGCCCTTAGCGGGACCTGAACCCGAGTGTCCCTGGACCACAGGCCGACGCTCTAACTGCTGAGCCAAACTGGCCAGGGCTGAACAATAAATTTAGATTATAAATAATTTCCAATAAAATTTACATAATTCCCATTAATTTTGTTGTAACTGCCATTGCAATCTAGTCCAAAACATTTTCATCAACCCAAAATAAAACTCGTTCTTATTAAGTAGTTTTCTCCATTTTTCCTTTCTCCAAGCTCCTGGCAATTACTTATATGTATTTTGATCTATGGGTTTTGTTTACTTTTGATATTTCAGGTAAGTAGAATCATATAATATGTGATCTTTTACGTCTGCCTTCTTTTAGTAAGCATAATATTTTGAAGGTTCATCAATGTTTTAGCATGTATGAGAATGTCATCCCTTTTATGTATAAATAATATTCCATTGTATTTATGGATCATAATTTATTTATCCACTCATCCATTGATGAACATTGGGTTGTTTTTACACTTTGGCCATTGTAAATAGTGTCACCGGTACATATACTAGTTTGAGTCAATTATTCTGGCTATATAGAGGGGAGAGAAATTGGGTCATATGTTAATTCTATGTTTACTTTTGAGGAACTGCCAAATTGTTTTCCATAGGGACTTCATTTTACATTTCTATCAGCAGTGTATGAGGGTTCTGATTTCTCCACATCCTTGCCAACATTTGTTATTTTTCATTTAAAAGAATTATAGATAACCTAGTGGGTTTGAAATGGTCCCTTATTGTGGTTTTGATTTGCATTTTCCTAGTGATTAATTATGTTGAACATCTTATTATGTGCTTTTTGGCTGTTTGTACATCTTCTTAAGATAAATTTCTAATTCAAGTCATTTGCCCATTTCATAATTGGGTATTTTCCTTTTTGTTGAGATGTAAGAGGTCGCTTCATATTCTGGATACTAGACCCTCATCAGATATAAGATTTGTAAATATTTTCTGCCACTTTGCAGGTCAACTTTGACTTCTTTGATACACAAAGTTTGTAATTTGAAGAAGTCCAACTTATCTATGTTTTCCTTTTGTGCTCATGTTTTTGGTGTCATTTCTATCCTGTTTCAAACCCTAGAAATGATGCCATGACTCTGTCTCTTTAAATTTAATATCCTAAATGTATTTCCTCTTTGAGCTAAATAATCTGTACTTTGCATTAAAGGTAATAAAATTTGTGAATCCCTTTTAAAAATATTTTAATTTACAACTGACATTCATTATTATTTTATATTAGTTTCAGGTGTACAGCATAATGGTTAGACAATTATGTAATTTGCACACTGATTTCTCCCTGGGAATTCAAGTGCCCTCCTGGCACCATATATAATTATTATTATATTATTGACAGTATTTCCTATGACTGTTTTGTAACTACCAATTTGTACTTCTTAATCCCTTAACTTTTCCCACCCTTCTCCTCCAATGCCCCTCTCATCTGGCAACCATCAATTTGTTCTCTTCATCTATGCCATGTATTCTATGAGTTTGTTTCTGTTTTGTTTATTCATTTATTTTATTCTACAGATTCCACATATAAGTGAAATCATATGGTATTTGTCTTTCTCTGACTTATTTCACTAAGCATAATATCCTCTAAGTCCATCCATGCTTTTCCAAATGGTAAGATTTTATTCTTTTTTATGGCTAATAGTCCATGACATATATGGAATATATATGACCACAACTTTATCCATTCATCTATTGATGGGAACTTGGGCTGCCCCATATCTTGGCTATAGTAAATAACGCTGCAATGAACATAAGGGTGAATACATTCTTTTGAATTACGGTTTCGTGTTTCTTCTATATATACCCAGAACTGGAATTGCTGGGTCATTACATAGTTCTATTTTTAATTTTTTGAGGAACCTCCATACTGTTTTCTATAATGACTGCATTTTCTCCACATTCTCACCAATACTTAATGATTTATTGATAACCATTATGACAGGTGTGAGGTGATATCTCATTGTGGTCTTAATTTGCATTTCTCTTATGATTAGTGATATTAAGCATCTTTTTATATGTCTATCGAACATCTGTTTGTCCTCTTTAAAGAAGTGACTCTTGAGTTCCTCTGCCCATTTTAATTGGATTATTGTTGTTAATTTGTGTTGAGTTGTATGACTTTTTTGTTTGTTTGTTTGTTTTTGTTTGTTTGTTTTTTAAGAAATTTTGGATATTAACACCTTATCAGATGTATCACTGGCAATTATCTTCTTCTTCCATTCCATAGGTTGTCTTTTCATTTTGTTGATGGTTTTCTTTCATGTGCAAAACTTTTTTTTTTTTTTTTTCCTGAGAAGACAACAAAGCAAAGCTTTTTAAATTTTATTTTTAAAGAGAGAGTATTGCTTGGTAACTTCTGGCCAAGAGATTGGGAAGAAAGGAAACAACCTGGATATCCCTCCTGATGAGCAGGAGGGTGGAGGAAAGTTGGAACTAAGGGTGGGGGGAGCACACTGTCTCTTTAAGAAATAGAAATTGAAAGCTGTACAATTAAGAAAACAAGAGTAGTGTTTTCAATTGATAATCTTTGCACTCACAGCAAGTACTCTGGTAGGTGAATACTGTTCAACAGTTTATCTAGTGACTTTTGTTTGGTAGGGGTTAGAGCTCATTTTTATGTAGGTTTTAAAATGATTTTCTTTTGAAATGAATGTCCATTCCCACAGCACAAACCACAGCACAAACTGCACACGTGCTGGGGGAGGCCTGGCTTTCTCGTTAGAAAAAAATATGATCGGCAGGTTAAAACAAAGATAATTATAATAAGTACTGTGCCCTCTGACCCCATGGGGGGCCTTTCTCATTCCATGATTCCAATTTGGGAGTAGAAGTAGGGAGAAGGGCAACAGTAACAAGTGCTCTGAGTTATCAACCGTCTTCCTTTGACCTGGTTGGGCAAGAAAGAAGAAAGAAACTTTCCTAATGAGGGATCTGGAAAGAGGCCCAGCTACGGTTTCTGTCTTAGATCTCTGGGATAGCTCCTGGGGCCTACAGAAAATAGATGGGGTGAGGGGTGGGTGGGGCTCCCAGCCCCATCCCTTTGGATATTGAGTTATACCTGAGTGTAGGAAGCAGCTTCTTAGCAGTGCCTATGGGATCACAGGATGACAGAAAAACCAAGCTGGGGGAGGGAGGGGCAAGTGTTGTAAAGTACCAAAAGGTTTTGGTCATCCCTAATGTGCTATGCCTTCCTCCCTACATTATTATTAACCTGGATGAAGCAATGGAGAGGAAAACAAATTGAACTGGTTAGACAGATCCCTTTTAAATTGATTTAGTCCCATTTGTTTATTTTTTTCTTTTGTTTTTCTTGCAAGAGGAGATATATCAGAAAAAAAATATTGTTAGGAGAAGTATAAGAGAGTTTACTGCCTAGATTTCTTTCTAGGATTTTTATGGTATTGAGTCTTACATTTAAGTCTCTAGTTTATTTTGAGTTTATTCTTGTATGTGGTGTAAGAAATTTATCTAGTTTCATTTTTCATGAATCTTTCCAATTTTTCCAACCCCATTTATTGAATAGATTGTCTTTACCCCATTGCATGTTTTTGCCTCCTTTGTTACATATTGATTAAATATATAGGCATGAGTTTATTTCTGGATTCTCTATTCTGTTCCATTGATCTATGTGTCTGTTTTATGCCAGAATCATGCTGTTTTGATTACTATGACCTTGAAGTACAATTTGATATTAAGAGGGTGATACCTCCAACTCTGTTCTAACTTAAAACTGTTATATGGCTCTTCAGGGTCTTTTGTAGTTCCACATACAATTTTGGGTTATTTGTTCTAGTTCTGTGAAAAGAAACCATTGGTTTTTGATAGAGATTGTATTGAATCTATAGACTGCTTTGGGTAGTATGGACATTATTTAAAATTTTTACTACTTAATTGGGGTGGCATTGGTTAATATAATTATATAGATTTCAGGTGTACAATTCTATAATATGTCATCTGTATATTGTCTTGTGTGTTCACCACCTAATGTCAAGTCTCCTTACATCACCATGTATCCCCCTTTTACCATCTTCTGCCTCTCCCACCCCCATTTCCCTCCAGTAATCACCATACTGTTGTTTGTGTTTATGAGTATTTTATTTATTTGCTTAATCTCTTCACCTTTTTCACCCAGATTCCCAACCCCGCTCCCTTCTGATAATATTTTAAGGATGTTAAGTCTTCCTATGCATGAGCACAATATACGCTCCATTTGGTTGTATCTTCTTCATTCCTTTCTTATAATTTCCCATGTATAGGCCATTTCCCTCCTTGGTTAATTTTATTTCTAGGTATTTTGTCTTTTGGGATGTGATTGTAAATGGGACAGTTAAGTTTTCCTTTCTGATAGTTCATTATTGATGTATAAAAATGAAACTGTTTCTAAATATTTACTTTGTATCCTGCTACTTTACTGAATTTATTTATTAGTTACAGTAGTTTTTTTTTGTGTGTGAAATATTTACATTTCTTTATACTCAGTATAATGTTATCTGCAAATAATGACAGTTTTACTTCTTACATTACAATTTGGATGCCTTTTATTTTTTCTTTTTTTCTTATTTCTGTAGCTAAGCCTTCTAGTACTATGTTGAATAAAAGGGGTAAGAGCAGACATCTTGTCTTCTTCCTGATCTTAAAAAAAAACAAAACTTTTAATTTTTTCTGTTGAGTCAGATGTTAGCTGTGGGTTTGTCATATATGACCTTTATTAAGTCAAAGTATGTTCCCTCTATTACCACTTTACTGAGAGTTTTTATCATAAATAGATGCTGGATTTTGTCAAATGCTTTTTCTGTATTGAATATTATTTTCATCCTTCATTTTGTTTATATGGTATATCATATTAATTGATTATTTGCAGACATAGAACCAAACTTGTATCCCAGGAATAAATCCCACTTGATCATAATGTATGATCTTTTTAATGTATTGCTATATTCAGTTTGCTAATATTTTGTTGAGCATATTTGCATCTATGTTCACCAGGGATATTGGCCTATAATGTTCTTTTTGTATGATTTTTGGAATCAGAATAATTCTGGCCTTGTAAAATGGGCTTTGGAGACTACCTTACTCTTGAATTTTTAAAAATAATTTGAGAAGGACAGGCTTTAGTTTTTCTATGAATATTTAATAAATTTCACTGTGAATCCCTCTGTTCCAGGATCTTCATTTATTGGGAGGTTTTAATTACTAACTCACTTTCAATAGTAGAAATCCATTCGTTTAGATTTTTTTGTTTCTTTTTTATTTAGTCTTGGAGAACTGTATGTTTATAAAAATTTATCCATTTCTTTCAGATTGTCCATATTGCTGGTATATAATTCTTTATAGTGCATTCCTATAATTTTTGTATTTCTGTGATGTCAGTTGTCACTTCTCTTTCATTTCTGATTTCATTTATTTGGGCTTTCTCTCTTTTTTCCCTTATTCAATCTGGTTAAAGGTTGATCAATCTTGTTTATCTTTTCTAAAAGCCAGCTCTTGGTTTCATTGATCTTTTTGTTGTTTTTGTTGTTTGTTTGTTTTTTTAGTCTCTCTGTCATTTAGTTTCACTCTAATCTTTATTATTTCCTTCCTTCTACTTACTCTGGGCTTTGTTCTCTTTTTAGTTCATTTAGGTGTAAGATAAGATTGTTTATTTGAGATTTTCCTTGGTTCTTGTGGTAGATCTATATTACTATGAATTTCCATCTTAGGACTGCTTTCACTGTATCTCATAAATTTGGGGTTGTTGTGTTTTTATTTTTATTTGTCTTAAGGTCCCTTTTGATTTCTTCCTTGATCTCATTGTTAACTTATTTATTGTTCAGTAACATGTTGTTTATCCTCTATTGTATCAGTTTTTATTTATTTATTTATTTTTTATAATTGATTGATGGTTTCACACCATTATGGTCAGAGAAGATGCTTGATATAATATCAATCTTCTTAAATTGAGATTTGTTTTATGGCCAAACATGTGGTCAGTCCTAGAAAATGTTTTATGTGAACTTAAAAAGAAGATATATTCTGCTGCTTTGGGGTGAAATGCTCTAAAAATATTAATTAAATTCACCTGGCCTAATGTGTCACTTAAAACCAATGTTTCCTTGTTGATTTTCTGTCTGGAAGATCTATCCATTGATGTCAATGCATGTTAAGGTCACTTAAAATGACTGTCAATCATCATTATTTGCTTTATATATTTAGATGCTGCTATGTTGGCTATATAAATGTTTACAAGGGTTATATACTTTTATTGGATTGATCCCTTTATCATTATGTAATATTATTTCTTGTCTCTTATTATAGCTTTTGTTTTAAAGTCTATTTTGTCCAATATAATTATTGCTACTCTAGCTTTTTATTCTTTTTCACTTCCGTTTGCATGAAATATCTTTTTCCATCCTTTTACTTTTAGTCTGTGTGTATCTTTCATTCTGAGATGGGTGTCTTGTAGACAGCATATATATGGGTCTTGTTTTCTTATCCATTGAGCTATCTTATGTCTTTCGATTGGAGCATTTAAGCCATTTATATTTGAAGTAATTATTGATAATTGCATATTTATTGCCATTTTATTTTTTATAATGATATTCTTTATTTCATTTCATTTCATTTCATTTCATTTCTCCTTTTCAATTAAGTTCCTTTAATGTTTCTTGTAATACTGGTTTGTTGGTATTGAACCCCTGTAGCTTTTTCTTCTCTGGGAAGTTTTTTATCTCTCCTTCAATTTAATTAAATTTATTTAAACTTTTAAAATTGATTTCTGAGAGAGGAAGAGAGAAACATCAATTGGGTGGCTTCTGCATGTGCCCTAACCAGGGATTGTATAAACAACCTGGGCATGTGTCCTGACCTAGAATCAAACCTGTCACCTTTTGGTTTGACAGGTGAATGGGACAGTGCTCCAACCAGTTCAGCCATACTGTCCAGGGCTCTCTTTCAATTTTAAATAATAGCCTTGCTGGATAAAGTAGTCTTGGTTGTAGGTTTTTGCTTTTCATCATTTTCAGTATTTCATGCCTATTTTTTCTGGCCTGAAATGTTTCTGTTGAGAAATCAGCTCACAATCTTATGGAAAGTCCTTTGTAGATAACTGTCTATCTCTTGCTGCTTTTAAGGTTCTTTGTCTGTAACCTTTGCCATTTTAATTATGATGTGTCTTGGTGTGAAATTCTTTGGATTCATCTTGTTTGGGACTCTCTGCACTTCCTGGGCCTATGTGTCTTTTTCCTTCACCAAGTTAGGGAATTTTTCAGTCAATATTTCTTCAAATATATATATATATATATATATATATATATATATATATATTTTTTTTTTTTAATCCTCATCCGAGGACATTTTTCCATTTTTTGTACAGACAGAGTGGGAGGGAGAGAGAGGAAGAGAGAGAGAGGGAAACATCGATGTGAAAGGGACACATCGAGTGGCTGCCACCCGCACGACCAACCAGGGCCGGGGACAAACTGCAACCGAGGTACATGCCCTTAGCGGAAACCGAACCCGGGTCTCTCCGGACCACAGGCGGACGCTCTAACCGCTGAGCCAAACCGGCCAGGGCCAAATATATATTTTAATCCTTTTCTCTCTCTCTGCTTTTTCTAGTAACCCTATGATACAAATGTTATTATTCTTGATGTTGTCTCAGAGGTCCCTTAAACCATTGTCATTAAAATTATTTTTTCTTTTGTTCCTCTGATTGGTTGTTTTCTTCTACCTTATCTTTCAAATTGCCAATGACATTTTCTGCTTTATCTAACCTGCTATTGAGTCCTAGTGTATTCTTCATTTCAGTTATCATATTCTAAATTTTGGACTGATTCTTTTTTTATGATTTCTACATCTATTTTATGCTTGGTATCTCTTTGTTGAAATTCTCATTAAGTTCCTTGAGCATCCTTATAACCATTGTTTTGAACTTTGTATCTGGTAGATTGCTTGCCTATGTACCTTTAATTCTCTTTCTGTAGATTTTTTTGTTCTTTAATTTAGAACATTTTTTCTTGTGTTCCCATTTTGGATGCCTCTCTGTGTTTGTGTCTATATATTAGGTAAATCAGCTATGTCTCTCAGTCCTGATAGGCTGTATTAGTAGGTGTCATGTGGGGTCCAATGGCAGGTCTCCTTCATTACTTGAGCCAAGTGCTCCAATAGTGCCCTTGTATGGGTTTTGTGTGCCCTTCTGTTGTACTTGAGACTTGAATGCTGTTAGCATATCCATGAGTGGGGTTAACTCTCAGGTTGGCTGGCCATGAGGATTAGCCACAATAGCGTACAAGCTGCTGGGTGGGAGCTGACCTCATGAAGCAGATTTTGCCCCAGCAGCATCTGATACCTGAGGAGAACTCCCTTTGGTTATACCACTTGTGCAGAAAATTGGCTGGTGTTCTGCTGTGGTCTGAAGACAGCCATCTGGTGTGTTGGTTCTGGGGCCTCTTCTGAGAGACTCTGGTGAGAGTTAATGTTAGATGCTCTATGTGACTGGCTTGGGGCTACCTGTTTGGAGCTACAAAGTGATCCATGGTTGGTTGTTCCCTGTGTGGGGACTGTGTGCATGTAAGAGTGGCCAGGATGTGAATTGAGGATGGCTTTTACCAATACCAAGCCTAGGGTAGGTCAGACCTACCCCAGACCTGCCACACTTGCTGGGTGCTCATAAGGCTCAGCCACTGAAAGAGTTTCAGGTAGTATAAGAATTGTGTGAGGTAGGGCCTCAGGGAGTTACAAGGAAGAGGCAAATGCTGTTCAACAGGTTAATACAGATTTAAACTCAATGCCTGTGCTCGGTCAGAGGCTACTCAGCAAAAGTCTCAAGGTACACTGAGGCCAGCCACCACCCAACTGGGATCTGAAAACCTTTGTGGTGGGAGGGGTCTCAGGGATTCATTAGGGTGGAGCTAGCAGAGTCCACCAGGCTAATGCAGATTAAAATTTGGCTGTGTCAGGAGGGCCCAACACAGAAAAGTTAGAGCCTGTGGGCTGGGTTGAAAGAGGGTACTCACTCAAAGCTGCACAATTCAGTTTCTACCTGTGTTTCTCTGGCATCCCTTGAGCTTGATTGAAATTTCTTGAGTTTATTTTAAGAAAAACTGCAATGTGGGTTCAGATTGGTGGCCTCTGAAAGTTCCTTGGGCCATGTGTTAGTTGGCAAATGCTGTGTGTGGGAAGAACTTAAAACAGAGACATTGGCAGTTGTCCTTCCAGCCCTCACCCTGAAGACACACAACTCAGTATATCCCTGAATGTCTCTGGTGCTCCCTGAGCTTTTGTCCCTCTTCTGGAGCACAGGGTGAGTGCCCATGAGTGAGAGTTTGTGTGTTGTTCCTTTAAGAAGATTTTCCAGCAGACTTCCATCTCAACCAGAGGAACAGAATCCCCACTGATTTTCACAACCACATGTAATGTGGGCTTCTGTTTCTGGCATTGGTGTTCCAAACTGGTGAGCCTGGCATGAGGCTGAGACTCCTTGAGCCTTAGGGGGAACCTCTGCAAATGAGGTATCCCTCTGGGTTTTCAGCCACTGCATGTGCGTGCAGAGCTAGCCCATTTTGTGTCCCCACCCCTCCTACATGTCTCAACATGGCTTCTTAGATATAGGACTTCTTTTCAGCTAGTGTTCAGATGGTTATCCAGGTTGGTTGTTCTACAATTTAGTGGTAATTTTGATGTGGTTATGGGAGAAGGTGATTTCAGCTTCCATCTACTTTGCCATCTTGGTTGGACTCAAATAATAAAATTTTCTAAACACACTCAATCATTCCCAGAAATCATATTTACATAGAATTTTTGTTACAGCTGTCAAGCTTTTCTCACATTATCATTTTATTTAATCTACACAAAAATAAAGATCATTATTGTTTACCTTATTCTCTGTGCAGTCTTGTGCAAGTTATTCAATCTCTCTGCTTCTTGGTTTCTTAATTTTAAAATATGCATAAGAGAACTTACTACTGTTAAAGTGATCAGTCTAACAGGCTGTTAGACTGAGGTGGCTCTAATGTCATGGTGGTCTATGTAAGCTGTGATTCTTTTTGATGAAAACAGTCACTTACTTTTGGTGACAAACCTTAAAACAAGTGTGCCTCTGTATAAATCATTAAACAATGATGTCTTCTAGTTAACACATTATGCATGCGTCTTCAAGCAGTAAGATATTATCATTTTCTCACTTCGTTCTCACTATCATGTAGGCTTTGCTCTGTAGATATATACAACATGCTATGGAATATCAAACAGAAAACACATTCTTCCTAGGAGAATGAAAACCTCAATGCATCATAACACTTAAATTAAAATTTTAAGGACAAATATTTGGTAATGCGGACAAAGTTTGGGAGAAAAGGTGGAGAAGGTCTTCATCTTATTTGAGTGCAGACTTGATCCAATAAATGAATGTCTTTCCTCTTTTACATAGATGATTCTTTTCAACTTTTTTTTTTTTTTCTGGAATGATACAAGATTCACACTCATGAATGAGAATGAGCAATTCAAGGGGCCAGTCTGCACAAAGGAAATGAGCAGTAGCAGTGATGTTCATTTCACTCACTTAGCAAATATGTGCTGCATGTCTACCGTGGCCCAGACACCGTGCCAGGGCCAGTGATGCCATAGGGAGCAAGACAGGCAAAGTCCCTTCTGTCATGGAGATTGCGTGCAGTCTGAAAGACATAAGTAATCAAATAGCAATGACATGCAGTCATTTCAAATAGTGATAAGTAAAGACAATATAACTTGACAGGGGAGTCGTATTTTAATAATGTAGTCGAGGAAGTCCTTCATGAAGAGATGATAGTTGAGCTGAGATTTGGGTAACACAAAGGAGTCAGGCATGTGAGTATCTACGAGAAAAGGGTCAAAGCAAAGACCATGACTTGGAAGAAAGCTAAGGAACTTTGCTTTGAAGGAACTTTGAAGAAACCCAAGGAAGCTGTGCACTAGAGCTGGCTGCGCGGGTGGGAGAGCACTGGGAAGTGGGGCTGGTTAGGTGGGTGGGGTAGAATTGCTAGAACACTGCAGACCCTGGCAGAAAGCAGGCCTGGCTGTGGCAGTAGGCCTGACCCAGCAGCAGCTGCTGAGAGCGGAGCAGAAGCCTGCAGTGGCTCACAGACAAGTCTGAGGGCAGCTGAGATAAGGGGGTGGCAGCAGTCAGTCATTAGGTTCTTTTGGGGAAGGGAGACATCAGCAGTTTCCACCCTTCCAACCATGCATGTCCACCAGAGAGAAAAGTTCCCAGCAGATACTAAGGGGAGCCTGGCTGGTGTCGATTAGAGTCAAGGACCTTTGTGAGCTTCATCACGTGTAGAGTATGACCTTTTCCTGTCTAGATTAGTGGGTTCTCTAGCATATAAACTCTAGGAGGGTAGGGCTGTATGCCCAGGACCCAGAACAGTGCCTGACATCTAATATTTCAACAAATTTATATCAACAAATATTCATCAAATTAGTATTTAAAAGAATGATAGTAGCTAGAGTTCCTGCTTTTGCTTATCATTAATGTGGACTGAGAATACAAGAGTTAATACCATTTTTGAAAGAAATTCTTAGCTACATTGTTCCAGATTGCCAATATGTATATAAAACACAGCCAAATGTTCCTTTCTGTCTAGTCATATCTTATCAGTGTCAGCTGCACACAAAGCCTCGTTGTTGAGATATTTTTCAAGATAATTTTTCTTTAGTGATAATGAAATCTGAAAATGGGAATTCTATCAACTTCAAGACTTTTCTTTGTTAAAATGTATGAAAGTCTAAGTTTTATTTTAATATAATTATTAATTAAAACTTCCAACCAAAGAAGTAATTTTTCTCCTGTTAAGCATGATTGAATTAGGAAACGTAAGAAAAGCACTTAAAACATAATAAGAATGTCACTGAGTAGTTTATTAAGCTTTTGGCTCTGATATGCAGCCCAGAAAAGTCATTCTCTGTCTTCATGGATGAAAGGACTGGAACGGACAGAATTCATGAGCATGAAAATGTCTGTGTCGTGCTTTGTGGAAGGCCAGTCACTTCAACCAATTTCTAGCACTGTTAGGAGGTCGGAGATGATCATTTTAAGAGTAGTAGTTGTAAATACTCATCTCTCTGTTGTCTTGGTGTATGCCTCCATAATACAGAAGGAAGTAAAGGTAATCTCCTCTCTTGATCTAAGAAGAGTTACATGTCTCAACCATTTCATAAACCCTGATATTATTATTCTGTCAGATGACACTTGTAGATTTTTAGCAGCTAGGTCACTTACAAAATCATATGCCATCAAAACCAAAAATATTTTATCAACGGCTGTCATTTAAAGGGTTTATAACATTATTTTCAGCACAACTAATATTAACCATGATTCTGCTTAAAATAATATAGTTTGGATACTTTTAAAGTAGTTTCCATTTCTTCGTTTTATTTATACGAATGATCATGCCATACAAGTGAACATAAAATAAATCTTGGTTGATAGGGTAATGACAACCCCCAAAAAATGTTTATATACAAAAAGCATTTTATTGGTTGTTATGCCTGTCTTACTACATAAAGTGCTATTCTAGAATTAAGACGCAAGGCAAACAATTCATTTGCGCAAAAGCAGATGTTTCGAAAAATGTATGAATTTCCTAAAAACAAAAATTGTCAACTTAAACTGAGTGCTGAAATTGGTATAGAAGTGAAATGCTCTTTAAGCGTTTGGAACCTTGTCTTTTGTAGTGATAAATGTGGTACCTATTACACTGCTTCTCTTCTGGCGCTGCACCAACATGGTCATGAAGTCAGGGAAATACACAGTAACTGCAGGCGGGAAAACATGAACGCACGCACTACATTGTTAGCAAGTCTCTACTGAGGGAAAAAAATGTAGTAGTGGAATTCCTCATTCTAAATTTAATGTAGGAGAAAAACTATCACCTGTCAAAATACATTTGAATTTGTCTAGTTTTCTCTGCTCCTACATAAAAAGCCTAGTCTAAGCCACTACCACTTCTATGGCAACAGCCTTTTAACTTGTCTCTACCTTCAGCCTTGTCTCTCCATCATTCATTCTCTAATAGCAGCCACTGCCATCTTTTAAAATGTGGTTTAGAGCAAGTCTCTTTTTTTTTTGTTTTTGTTTTTGTTTTTGTTTTATCCTCACCTGAGGACATTTTTGCATGTATCCTCAGATAGAGCAGGAGGGAGAGAGGGAGGAAGAGAGAGAGAGAAACATCGATGTGAGAGAGACACTTTGAGTGGTTGTGACCCACACAACCTGGGCCAGGGACAAACTGCAACTGAGGTATGTGCCCTTAGCGGGAACCCAACCCAGGACTCTCAGGTCCGTGGGCCAACACTCTAACCGCTGAGCCAAACCGGCCAAGGTGCAAGTCTCTTACTTAATTATAACTACCCCAATGTCTGTTCCGCATGAGACACCAACTCAAATCCCTTCTCTTGGCCTAGAAAGTTTCATCTAATGTGAACGCTGGTGAAAATTCTCACTCCCTTCCAGAGTCTGACTAGACCCCAGTCACACACTTAACTTTTCCTAG
The DNA here is from genome assembly GCF_014108415.1 of Molossus molossus. Lineage (NCBI taxonomy): Eukaryota > Metazoa > Chordata > Mammalia > Chiroptera > Molossidae > Molossus > Molossus molossus. Next base: position 16,676,718 of record NW_023425351.1, read on the forward strand.
CCCTCAAATACACCAAGCTTCTCCATGCCTCAGGGCCTTTGCACTAGCTGTCACCTCTGTCTGGAAGGTTCTCCTTCTACTTAGAGCTTCTCAGGGCTGCCTTTTTTTCCTCCATTTAGCTCTCAGCTTAAATACCAACATTTAAATATCAACCCTGGCTTCTCCATCTTAAGTCACTACCTGGTCACATCACTATGAGATATTTTTATCATAACTACATTGCTACCTGACTTTTCTTTTTGCTTTTTAACCTGTTTGTTTGTTTACTGTTTATCACACATACTACATATTTATTAGAACTCCATAACTATAGGGACACAGTGTCCATTTTTTTAAATCTTTTAAAGGCTACAAGATGTGTAGTGATCTCTCATTTAATTCCTGATACTGGGATTTCTGTCTTCTTTACTTTTAGTCTTGTCAGTCTTACTATAGACTTTGATTTTTATTGATTTTTTTGAAGAATTAGTTTTTTGTTTCATTAACTTTCAATATTGTATTCATATTTCCAATTTCATTAATTTCTGCTCTTATCTGATTTTTTTCCTTTTACTTTCTTTGAGTTTATTTTGCTCTTTTTTTTCTGGTTTCTCAGTAGGAACTTAGATTATTGATATGAAACCTTTCCTCTTTTTAATGGACTACTATAAGTTTCCTTTGCAGCACTGCTTACGTTATATCCCACAGATTTGGTACACTGTTTTCATTTTCATTCTGTTTTATGTATTTTTAAATTTCTTTTGATACTTCATTTTCGACCATGGAATAATTGAAAGTTTGTCTTTTTCCATGTGTTCAAAAATTTTCCTATTTTTCTTCTGTTTACTTATTCCTATTTTTAATCCTACCATGATAGAAAACATACTTAGTATGATTTCAATTTATTTAAATGTGAAGTTCATTTTATGGCCTAGCATATATGCTATCTTGATAAATGTTTCATGGACTTTAAAAAAAATATGTTTTATTGTTGTTTGGTGAAGTGTTCTTTATATTTCAGTTAGATGCTGCTGGTTGTTCGTATTGTTCAGATCTTTTATCTCCGGCCAATTTTCTGTCTAGTTCTATTAGTAGCTAAGAGTGGGATGGGAAGTTCCAAGTATAATTGTGGATTTGTCTGTCTCTCCTTTCAGCTCTGTTTCTGCTTCATGTATTTGGAGGGTTTTGTTTTTTTGGTATGTACACATTTGGGATCACTATGTGGCTTGAACTTTTTTAAATCATTTTTTAATCATTATACTGTAATGTTCCTCTGTACTAGTAATTTTTTTCTGCAATCAACATTATTACATATTCATATAGTGACTCCTGCTTTTTTGGTAACAGTTTTACTGAGATATAATGCATATGTCATACAATTCTCTCACGTCAATATACAACTCAATGGGTTTTATTTATATTTATAATGTGCAACCATGACCACAATCAATTCAAATATTCTCATTGCTGTAGAAAAAAATACAATCCCCTTCAGCCGTCACCCCTAATCTCCTCTTCAACTCCACCTCGGTTCTAGCAAACCTCTCACTAATCTCCTTTCTGTTTCTATAGATTTGCCTTCTGGAAATTTCATACAAATAGAATATATATATATAATTTGCAAATATTTTTTCCTATTTAGTGCCTTATGTTTTTAGTGTATTTATAGTGTCCTTGGAAGTCCAATGTTTTTGCTTTTGATGAAAACCCATTTATCTATTTTTTTTCCTTTTTAATACTGGGACAACTGGATATTTACATGTAAAAAAAATGAATTTGGACATGGTACTTCATGCTATAACCAAAATTTAACTAAAAATGGACCAAACACCTAATATAAGAACTACAACTCTTAGAAGAAAACACAGGGTAAATCTTGGTGACCATGGATTTAACTCACCTCTTTCTTATCACCATTTAGAATTCCTTGGTTGTCTTTTGCACCATTTTAATGGTTTATACTTGTGCTTAGAAGAGAGATACATGTAAAATTTTTATCTAATAAGTGTTTTTATTTATTTATTTATTTATTTATTTATCCTCACCCGAGGACATTTTTTGTTCAGATAGAGTGGGAGGGAGAGAGGAAGAGAGAGAGAGAAAAACATTGACGTGAAAAGGACACATCAAGTGGACACACAACCCAACCAGGGCCGGGGACAAACTGCAACCAAGGTACATGCCCTTATCGGAAACCAAACTCGGGTTTCTCTGGACCACAGGGTGACACTCTAACCACTTCGGAAACCGGCCAGGGGTCTAATAAGTATTTTTAAAGTGATCTAATATAGTTCATTTAATTGTAAGGTCTACCTTCCTGAGAAGACTAGGCTGGGTCATTTCTATCGAATTCTCTGTCTTAGCAGCATTCTTTGGCATTTGATCCATATAATTTACCTTCTGCTTAATGGACTTTATCTTAGGTTATGAATGAAGATTGTGATGAGTTATCAGGGAACCTCTCATCTGCAAGTTCCATTGTAGGTAAATTCCTTTTGCAGAAGAAAGAGCCATCAATTATTACTTTGTCAGGAGACTGGGAAGGACAAGCTGGCATTCTTGTTGTATTCTTGAAATGACAAACTTGACAAGAAGGTTAAAAGGCATAATTTAAATGTGTGGAGACTTAAGAAACTAAAGGTCTAGTGAGAGGTAAAAACTCATGTGATAAAAAAAGAAAGTTTAATTTCCAGTGCCCCTGATTAGGTTGAAGGAGTGGTTTTCTTGGAGGCAGAGGCGTTACACCTGTCTGATACCCTGCTATCCTCCATACTTAACTCAAATTAAACTGAGGGAATTATTCTAAGATTTCCCTTGTGAGAAACTTAGGCCTTTTCTGTCTGAACCATTTGCACAGAAAAGGGAAAGGAGTTTTAAGCAAATCTGATAGATCGTCTGTATTTCATTGACTCAATCGTAAGTCCAAATGATTCAGTCTCATATCTCAGGAGATGGTGATGCAGATGGTTTTGTTTTTTTTAATTAATTAATTTATTTTTGTTACAGATGTTTCCCCTTTTTCCCACACTGATTCCCAATTCCCCGTCCCTCCCCGTCCTGTTCCCAGCTTTGTTGTCCTTGTCCACTGTTCATGAATACATGCATATAAGTTCTGTGGTTTATCTCTCTCCCACCAGCCCCTTGTCTGTGGGTTGTCAGTCTGTACCCCACTACCACGTCTCTGGGACTACCCAATTCCTCAGATTGTTATGTTCACTATATTCCACAAATAAGTAAGATCATATAATATTAGTCTTTCTGTTTGGCTTATTTCACTTAGGATAATACTTTCCAGGTCCCTCCATGTCATCTCAAAAGGATAGAGATCTTTCTTTCTTACAGCTGCATAGTACTCCATTGTGTATATGTACCATTGTTTTTTAATCCATTCGTTTACTGATGGACATTTGGGCTATTTCCAGATCTTAGCTATTGTAAATAGTGCTGCTATGAACATGGGGGTACATATATTATTTCTGATTGTGGTTTCAGACTTTTTAGGGTATATTCCTAGAAGTGGGATCACTGGGTCAAATGGCAGTTCAATTTTTAATTTTTTGAGGTAACACCATATTGTTTTCCATAGTGGCTGCACCAGTCTGCATTCCCACCAGCAGTGTACTAGAGTCCCCTTTTCTCCACACTCTCGCCAACACTTGTTGTTTGATGATTTGTTGATGGCGGCCATTCTGACAGGTGTGAGGTGATACCTCATTGTTGTTTTAATTTGCATTTCTCTGATGATTAGTGATGTTGAGCATTTCTTCATATGTCTCTTAGCCATTTGTATGTCCTGTTTGGAGAGATGTCTATTTAGTTCCTCTGCCCATTTTTAAAATTAGGTTCTTTGTCTTCCATTTGTTGAGTTGTATGATCACTCTCTATATATTGGAAATTAACCCCTTATCTCATATATCATTGGCAGTTATGTTCTCCCACACAGTGGGTTGCTTTTCCATTTTGATGATTGTATCTTTTGCTGTGCAGAAGCTTTTTAGTTTGATGTAGTCCCATGTGTTCATTTTCTCCTTTGTTTCTGTTGCTTTAAAGTGATGTATCAATGAAAACTCTGTTGCGTAGGATGTCCAAAATTTTGTTGCCTATATTTCCTTCTTGGATTTTTATGGATTCATGAGTCACATTTAAGTCTTTTATGCATTTTGAGTTTATTCTTGTGTATGGTGTAAGTTGATGTTCTAGTTTCATTTTTTTGCATGTAGTTGTCCAGTTTTCCCAACACCATTTATTAAAGAGGCTGTCTTTACTCCACTGTATTCTCTTGCCCCCTTTGGCAAGTATTAATTGAGCATATTGTCTTGAGTCCATTTCTGGGTTCTCTATTTTGTTCCATTAATCTATCTACCTGTTCTTGTGCCAGTACCAGGCTGTTTTGATTACAGTAGCTTTGTAGTATAACCTGAAATCTGGTAATGTGATCCTCCTACTTTGTTCTTCTTTTTCAAGATTGCTGTGGCCATTCAGGGTCTCTTTTGGTTCCATATGAACTTTTGAAGGAATTTTATAGTTCTGTGATATATGTTGTTGCTATTTTGATGGGGATTGCATTGAATCTATAGATTGCTTTGGATAATATGGACATTTTAATTATGTTAATTCTTCCAATTCATGAACAAGGTATGTGCTCCAACTTTTTTTATATCTTCCTCTATTTCATTTTTCAATGACCTGTAGTTTTCTGCGAATAGGTCTTTTATTTCTTTGGTTAAGCTTATTCCTAGGTATCTTAATTTTTTGCTGCCACAGTAAATGGGATTTTTTTTTTTTTTTTTTTAGTTTCTCTTTCTGTGACTTCATCATTGGTATAAGAATGCCATTTATTTCTTGACATTAATTTTGTATCCTGTTACTTTGCCAAATTCATTTACTAAGTATAGTAAATTTTTGTTGGAGTCTTAGGGGTTTTCTACATATAGTATCATGTCATCTGCGAATAATGACAGTTTCACTTCCTCCTTTGCAATTTGGATCCCTCTTATTTTTTCTTCCTGTCTGATCGCTGTGGCTAAGACTTCCAGTACTATTTTAAATAAGAGTGACGTAAGTGGGCATCCTTTTCTTATTCCTGTTCTTAAGGGAAATGCTTTTAGTTTTTGCCCACTGAGTATGATGTTGGCTGTAGGTCTTTCATATATGGCCTTTATTATGTTGAGATATGATCCCTTTATTCCCAGATTGCTGAGCATTGTTATCAGAAATGGGTGCTGGATTTTGTTGAATGCTTTTTCAGCATCTTTTGATATGATCATATGATTTTTATCTTTCATTTTGTTTATGTGGTGTATCACATTTATTGATTTGTGAATATTGTACCAGCCTTGCATCCCTGGGATGAATTCCACTTGGTCATGGTGAATAATTTTTTTGATGTATTATTGGATTCAATTTGCTAATATTTGGTTCAGGATTTCGGCATCTATGTTCTTTTTTTTTTTTTATCCTCGCCCGAGGACATTTTTCCATTTTTTTGCACAGATAGAGTGGGAGGGAGAGAGAGGAAGAGAGAGAGAGAGAAACATCGACGTGAAAGGGACACATCGAGTGGCTGCCACCCGCACGACCAACCAGGACCGGGGACAAACTGCAACCGAGGTACATGCCCTTAGCGGGAACTAAACCCGGGTCTCTCCGGACCGCAAGCCGATGCTCTAACCGCTGAGCCACACCGGCCAGGGCGGCATCTATGTTCATCAGGGATATTGGTCTGTAGTTTTCTTTCCTTGTAGTGTCTTTTTCTGGTTTTGGAATTGGAATTATGCTGCCCTCATAAAACGAGTTTGGAAGTCTTCCTTTTTGAATTTTTTAAATTAGTTTGAGGAGAATGGGTATTAGTTCTTCTTTGAATGTTCGGTAAAATTCCCCCATAAAGCTGTCTGGGCCTGGGTTTTTGTTTGCTGGGAGAGTCTTAATTACATTTTCAATTTCTTTTGTTGTTATTGGTCTGTTCATGTTTTCCATGTCTTCCTGGTGCAGTCTGGGGAGACTATGTGTTTTTATAAATTTGTTAATTTTGCTTAGATTGTTGAATTTGTTGCCATATACTTGTTTATAATATTTATTCACAATTCTTTGTATTTCTGTGGTGTCAGTTATTATTTCTTCTCTTTCATTTCTGATTTTGTGTATTTGGGTTCTCTCTCATTGTTTCTTGGTGATTCTAGCTAAGGGTCCATCAATCTTGTTCATCTTTTCAAAGTACCAGCTCTTTGTTTCATTGATCCTTTAATATGTTTTTTTGGTTTCCATGTCATTTATTTCTGCTCTGATCTTTACTATTTCCTTCCTTCTACTTGCTTTGCGGTTTTCCTTTTGTTTGCTTTCTAGTTCTTCAAGTTGTGAGGTTAGATACTCTATTAGAAATTTTTCTTGTTTCTTGAGTTAGGCTTGTAGTGCTATGCACTTCCCTCTCAGAACTGCTTTCACTGCATCCTGTAGTTTTTGTGTTGTTGTGTGTTCATTTTCATTGGTTTCCAGGAAGTTTTTAATTTCTTCCTTGATCTCCATGGTAACCCATTCATTGTTCAATAATATGCTAGTTAGCCTCCATGTTTTCAAATGTCTTTGCATGTTCTTGTTGCAGTTGATTTCTAGTTACATCCCATTGTGATCTGAGAAGATGCTTGATATGATTTCAATCTTCTTGAACTTGTAGAGACCTAGTTTGTGCCCTAATATATGGTCTGTCTTTGAGAATGTCCCATGTGTACCTGAGAAGAATGTGAATTCTGCAGTTTTGGGGTGTAATTCTCTGTAGATATCTATTAAATCCATTTGGTCTAGTGTTTCATTTAGAGTCTCTATTTCCTTGCTAATTTTTTGTCTAGAAGATCTATCCAGTGATGTCAGCAGGGTGTTGAAGTCCTCTGCTATGATTGTAGTGCTGTCAATGTCTCCTTTGAAGTCCTGCAGAAGATTTTTAATATATTTTGGTGCTCCTATATTAGGTGCATATATGTTTACCTAGGTTATATCTTCCTGTTGGATAAATCCTCTCTATATTATGTAGTGGCCTTTTTTTTTCTTTCTTTCATTTTTTGTTCAGATAGAGTGGGAGGGAGAGAGAGGAAGAGAGAGAGAGAGAAAAACATCGACGTGAAAGAGACACATCGAGTGGCCGCCACCCACATGACCCACCAGGGCTGGGGACATACTGCAACCGAGGTACGTGCCCTTCGCGGGAACCAAACCCGGGTCTCTCTGGATCACAGGCCGACGCTCTAACTGCTGAGCCAAACCGGCCAGGGCTGTAGTGGCCTTCTTTGTCTCTAGTTGTGTCCTTCATTTTGAAATCTACTTTATCAGATATGAGTATTGCTACCCCAGCTTTTTTTTTTTTTTCCTTTTTGTTTGCTTGAAAGATTTTTTCCATCCTTCACTTTCAAACTGTGAGTCTTTTGTTGTGAGGTGGGTCTCTTGTAAACAACGTATATGTGAGTCATGCTTTCTTATCCAATCTGCTACTCTGTGTCTTTTTATTGGAGCATTCAAACCATTTACATTTAAGGTGATAATTGATATGTACTTATTTATTGCCATTTTTGTTTTGTGTGGTTATATTTTTCTTCCTATTACATCTACTAATTACAACAGTCTTTTTAGCATATCTTGCAGTGCTGGTTTGGTGTTAATATATTTCCTTAGCCTTTTTTTTTTTGTCTGGAAAGCTCTTTATTTGACCTTCTATTTTGAATTATAGCTTTGCTGGATAAAGTAGTCTTGGATTCAGATCCTTGTTTTACATGACCTTGATTACTTCATGCCACTCCCTTCTGGCCTGTAGTGTTACTGTTGAGAAGTCAGCTGAGAGCCTTATGGGGTTTCCTTTGTAGGTAACCTGTTGCTTATCTCTTGCTGCATTTAGGATTCTCTCTTTGTCTTTAATTTTTGGCATTTGAATTACTACGTGTCTTGGTGTGGGCCTGTTTGGGTTCTTCTTAGTTGGGGCTCTCTGCGCTTCTTGAACTTGAATGCCTTCTTCCTACACCAAGTTAAGAAAGTTTTCTGTCACTATTTCTTCAAATATAGTCTCTAACACTTGCCCATGTTCTTCCTCTTCAGGGACTCCTATGATGCGAATGTTATTACGTTTCCAGTTGTCCCACAGTTCTCTTAAGCTATCTTCCTGTTTTTAAATTGTTTTTTCCTTTCGGGTTTCTGATTGGTTGACTTTTGTCTACCCTGTCTTCTAATTCACTGATCCGGTCCTCAGCTTCCTGTACTCTGCTGGTCAGTCCTTCCAATGTGTGCTTAATTTCTGCTATGTCAGCCTTCATTTCCACTTGGTTGGTTTTTAATGTTTCTACATCTTTACTCATGGTGCTGATGTCCTTACTCATGCTGTTGAGCTTCCTCAAGATCATGGCTCTGAACTATACCTCTGATAATTTGATTAACTGCATTTTATTGATCTCATCTTCGATAGAGTTCTCTTGTTTTTTTCATTTGGTATTTGTTTCTTTATTTCACCATTTTGGCTATCTCAGTGGGTTTTGGATCCTTCCAAATTTTCTCTGTGGGTGTTGGTGTTCATATGTTTGTAGCTCCCTCTACTAGGTTTGGATAAGCCTAGGTGGGCCCATGTTAAACACCATTGTCAAGTTTTATTTTCCTGGGTATATTTGCAAGCCCAGGAAAGGTTCAGTTATCCTCTAGCTTTTTCCTGGTGGCTAGTAGTCTCAGTTACTCAGTGCCTTGGAATGTAGCCCTGGTGTTCTGCATAAGAGGATTTTCAGAGGGTGGGATAGGGGCTGGTTGTTAATGAGCCTCAATTTGCATTTCTTTGCCTCACCTGGGAAAGGCTGAATCTCCTGGGGTGGAGGGGGGTGCTGCTTTCCCTCACAGCTCTGGGAAGGTGCATACTGGCCACCTTTCTTTGTGGCCGCAACTCTGAGTGCCCTCCAAATCCCCGTATCCTCACAGAGTTCCAGACCAGTCTGCCCTCCCTCTGCCATAGCCCCCAGGTGAGTGGCTGTAGCTATTTTAGCCCTCTGTCCTGGCTCTCTGCGCTGTGGAGAGGGCTTAGTATTTATTCCCCAAAGGTGCTGCTCACAGCTAAGACAGCTACTGTCCATGGGTTTCCAGCCTGCCACCCTCTTGCACTTCCACCGATTCTAACAATGTCCCTGGCTATATGGTCCTGTCCTGCTGCTTTACTGTTGCTTTTTTCCGAGGATTTGTCTTTATTTTAGTTGTAATTCTTGTTTGGTCCTGGGAAATCATCTGTTAGCTTCCATTCACTCCACCTCCATTTTCACATCCTCTAAGCCTATCTTGTGTGCAGCTGGGTCGCACAGGCCTCTCTGGTGTCCCCGCACCCTGCAGGTCTCATGTGTAACTGAATTTCACAGTCCCTTTGGGGACCTGGCTCTATGCCTATCTTATGGGCTGCCGGGTCACACAGGCCTCTCTGGTGCCCCTGCACCCTGCAGGTCCCGTGGACAGGCAGCTGGATTGCACCAGTCCCTCTCAGGCTCCAGCTTCCCATCGCTCTTGTGGGCTACTGGGTCACACAGGTCTCTCTGGTGCCCCAGCACCCCTTAGGTTCCACGGGCGGGCAGCTGGATTACACCAGTCCCTCTCAGGCTTCAGCTTCCCATCGCTCTTGTGGGCTACTGGGTCACACAGGTCTCTCTGGTGCCCCAGCACCCCTTAGGTTCCACGGGCAGGCAGCTGGATTACATCAGTCCCTCTCAGGCTCTGGCTTCCCACTGCTCTTGTGAGCTGCTCGACCGCACAGGCCTTTTTGGAGCCCCAGGTCCTGCTGCTGGTGGCTGGGGAGTGCTACTGCCCTGTGGAGCTCAACTCCTGCTCAGCTTTTGCTGCAGATTTTGGGTAAGGAACAAAGGTCGCTTAGTGAAAGATAGCAAGCTGCTATCAGCTTGCTGGGTATCAGCTGCTGGTCTGTGCTTCTGTTGCGTGGGGATGGATATCTGCTCCCCAGCCTCTGTTACTGGGGTATATCTCGACTCTGATCGGGCTGCTTCTATGGGGGATAATGTTTGCTCTGGGGTGTCCATGGCTTCCATGACCAGCACCTTAGGAGCTCCACTACTGTGCACCAGTCTATGTTGACACAGAGTGTCCCCTGGTCCAATGGTGCCAGGTGCGCTGGTGGGCTCAGGTTGCTGGACCCTAGCCGCTCCCACTGCCTCCTTCCAGGGAAGACCCAGGATCTTCCAAAATGGTGGGACCTCCCTGTGGTGCAGGGAGAAGTGCCCTGAAGAGCCCCTTACCGCGGTAGCCGGCTGCTCCCATCCACAGCACAGGAACTTTTCTGCTCTGCGGCTCTGCACTGCTCGGGTTTGGTCGTCCACCTTCATGTCCACTCACACTCTCTCACACACTAGCTCACTATCTCACACACTCACCCTCCCTCCAGTCCTGCCCACCACTATCTTCCCCCTCCAGGTGGTTTTTATAGTGAGGTAGTTAACTGCGCTGGAGTTTAGTATTCACAATTGAGCATTGTGATTTCCATTGAAACGCAATTTTTCTTTCCCTAAAATTACCTTCATTTTCAAAGAGACTGCATCAAGTCCAATTTTAGTTCGGCCTAATTATTTACATAAATACAATAAGAATAACAATGGATCAAATTAATTACATAGGCCCTTTCAAATATGCTTTGGTGACATTTTACAAGGAATCTTTAGATTGATCTTTAGTGAGAAGTCAGCCCCTCAGGGTGGAGAAGCTAAGTCACCATTGCCATCAGGTTTGCCTGTAATATCTGTAGGTTTGGGTCAAGTTTTCAAGTCGGTGAGGTCCAAGGGTGTCTTGCTGTTCCTTCCTTGCTATCTTTCACTAAGCGACCTTTGTTCCTTACCCAAAAAGACTGTCACAAACCATGTGAACAAGCACGGGTATCAGTCCATTTCAACAAGTGGCTTTTATTGGCTTTGATCAGCTTTGAGAGTCAATCTCAATTCCTTAAGGCTTTCTGGTAACATCCAAAATTTAGACATGTCTTTCTTAAACATGGCATTCCAGTAAAAGTCTTGGTTAATAAGACCACATAGGTTGGAATTGGTCTTATTGGATTTATGTAAGGAAATGTATTGCTATGACTCACTCATTAAGAACTGCCAAATTCTGGAGGGATCAGGTAGGGGAATAAAAGCAAAAAGTGAGAAATTAGCATTCCCTAGATTGGCAAATATATCTCATAACTTTAGAAATATAAGCTTTTTTATTAGCAAACATACTGTCACTTTAAGAGACATACTTGCATGGAGATAGGTATAAAGCAAAACACACTGACTTAGCTATCACAGGTGAACTGAATTAAACTGATTGCCTCAGATAGCTTAGGTTTAAGTAAGATCTACTTCTCAGAATCTGCATTCTAACAGATGGCTCAGATTAGTCCTTTTAGACCAGGTATTAGTATTCCAGAGGCAAATAATGCTTTCTTTGACAAACTGAGAATAAAATTTCTTGCCAGAGAAGTTACTCTCAAGGAATGAAGACTGTATTATTATTTATTTTGGGAATAAAAATCTATAGTAAACAATTTTTTATCCTCTTGAGGGGAAGATTGGACGGGTGAGGGAGGCTTGAACATCTCCCATATTCCCTAGTTTGTTGTCATAGACCAGAATCTGAGGGTCCTATGACATCTTAGCCACCATGGCATCCCATGACTGTCCTACATAAACCCACTGCGGGGTTGTATTCAATCACAGTCCAAAGCCTCTTTCCACACCTGGGACAGAGACCCTTCCTAAAATAATAATGCAATTGTCCAGGTGTGGGGAACTTTAATTCTACATGGCTCAAGGCCTCAGACCTGATTGGAGCCTTTTACCCTCTATTATCTTGGGTAGAAAATGTCTGGTCTTTTTAACTTGCCTCTAATAGTTGAGCTAGCAATCCGTTGCTGTCTCTATGTTTCTAATGGTCTTGATCCCTTAAGATGCTTGGCAGTATGAGACAGCTTCTCTTACGAGAGGAACAAGCATTCCCTGTTAATCCAGCTAGACAGAATTTAACACCCGAGGCCCTAGGTTTAAATTCTGTTTCCAGTCAATTTTCAAGATTAGGTAACAAAAATTTTTCATTTATTTGAGCACCTGTATATTTGAGGCTTTTTTTCTATTAGCTATATCTGTGGAAGGAACATTAATAACAAGCAGTAATATTTGTATGAGCCAAAACACAGTAGTTGTCTTTGCAAAAGAAACCCAGTATTAGTAACAACCATCATGTCAAAAAATCTGCAGCAGTGTCGCCCCATTGCCTGGTTACAACTGCTTTCCCATGTGGCTGCTAGGGGCAGAACTTTCGTCCTCAAGCCAAGTGACTGCTAGGGCCGTGCTTTCTGGCCCAGCCACACTGGGTTGCTGCCCCTTAGCATGGAGCAGAGAGAGTGGGGCCATGGCAGCTAGTAGTATCAGCTTACCAGGGGCAGGAAGATTCACCAAGCCCCTAATTGGTACCTCATTGTTCCTTCCCCAGCATATAGCCATGAGGTCAGCGCTGCACACCCTAAGCCTGCAAGGCTGTGTGAGAAGGGAAAATGTTCAGGTAGCATTCTGAGGGGAGGGATCTGAATGAGGTCTGAGCCACCTACACAGGTGCTGTCCCAGTGAAAGGGAACAGGCAGGGAGAGGCAGAGGGAACACGCCTATAATATCTGGCCTTCCCTTTGCTTCTTTCCTGTTGTTAATCACAACTCTATTAACATGGCAGTTACTAAATTTGATTGTCGAATCTCTGTCCTTGATTGCATGTTCCTTACTGGAAAACATTCTCATGTGGCTCTGAGGATAGTATTCTCTTTAGGTCTTCTTCATGTCACTAGCTATTTCTTCTCAGTTTCCTGTTTGTTTTTTTTTTCTTCACAATATCTTAATATTACAGTGACTTAGTTTTTGTTCTTGATCTTTTATTCTTCATTTATACTCACATATTTGGTGATCTTATCTAGTCTCATGTCTTTAAAACCACCTACATACTAATAGTTTCCAAATTGATGTCTCTAGGGCAAAACTCTTTCTTGGAATCCAGACTCATATATCCCAGCACTCTGTGGATGCCTCCACTTGGGTGTACAATAGATACAACATCTCAAGCTCAAGATGTCCACAGCCGAGCTCCTGATTTTTCTTTCACTATCTCTACTGAGAATCTTTCTTATCTCATTTAAAGTCAATTCTCTAGTCCCAATTATTTAGGAAAAAAATTTGGAGTTATTCTTGAATGTTCTTTTTCTTTAACACTCTACCATCAAGTCTTCAGGAAATCCCCTTGGCTCTATCTTCACAGTATAGCCAGAGTCCAAACACTTTTTACCAACTCCACTCTTACTATACTTCCTAGTTGACCTCCCTACTTCTAATTTTGTGTTTCTGTACTCTATTCTCAACAGTAGACAGATTGATTTTTCTAAAATGTGAATAATCAGCCTGGCTGGTGTGGCTCAGTGGTTGAGCATCAACCCATGCACCAGGAGGTCGCCAGTTCAATTCCCAGTCAGGGCACATGCCCAGGCTGTGGGGGGCATACAGGAAGCGGCCAATCGGTGTTTTCTCTCATTGATGTTTCTATCTCTACCTCTCTCTCCCTTCTTCTTTCTCTAAAGTCAATAAAGAAAAAAAAAAGTGAAAAATCATATTATCCCCTAAAATCCTGCCAGTGGCTGCTCATTTCATGAGAGGTCAGAGCAAAGTTCTTACAATGGCATATACAATCATATTTTCAGGTCCCTTGTTACTTACTGGGCCTCGCTTTTAACTTTTTTACCTCTTGTTCATATTGTTCTATCCACTTTGTCTTCCTTGGTTATTTTTGAACATTCCAGGCATTATTTTACTCTGCGCACTCTCTGTTCTTGCTGATAATAATACTCTTCCCTCAGTTATCAAACTCCTTCAACTTTACATTTGAACTGAAATGTCAGCTTTCCCAAGTGTTCTGTGCTGACTACCTTATTTAAAATTGCAGCCGCTCTCTTCCCCTCTTCCAGTTCTTCCAATCCCCTATCTTGCACTATTATTTTGCCTTGCAGTTATAATCTTGTAATATACTCTTATAAGTTGCCTATTTATTATATTTATTATTTATTGACAACCTCTACTCCCTTCTGCCACCAGTAGAGTATAAGTTCCATAAGGACAGAAATCTTAGTCTGTTTTGTTCACTAATGAATTCAATACCCCAAAACAATGTCTGGCATGAAATACATGCTCAATATGAATAAATGAATCTTATATCTGAGGAAGTCAAAATGATCATCAAAGATACCAGAAAGGATCACTTCTAATTTTTACAAATTAGTGAGTTTGATTTTGTTTGTATAAAAAACATCCATCATCCAACAAATCATGAAGAGAGTTACAAAAACACCAAAATATGTGGGCTAACAATAAACTTGTAAATAGCCAGCATTATTTTTCTAATCTGTATCAGAGGAACTTTATCAACAACAGAAGGTATTTGATGTTGATGCATAAACAAAGCCAACACTCCAGCTTAATTTGATTTTGCAATTTAGAATACAAACAAATCAAGTCTTTATGACTATTTTCAATAATTATTAAAATACGGTATTCAAATTAATATCATAAATCATACTTGGAATGGATTCTTGATTTGCTTTATTAGCCTCATGGTTACATAATATAATTATTGATTGCTTTTAAATTATTATCTGAAAACTGCTTAAACTTATAGCTTCTAAACTCATGTGTCTCAAAATGTGTTCTGAGAAATGTCAACAGGCCTTTTATGAAAATGTGGGATCCAAGCCAAGGTAAGTTTGGAAGACACCATGTTAAAAAGGATTCTTTACTGCAAGATTGACTTGAATTTCCAAATTTGATGGTCAACATGTCCTAAATTCAGAACTATCTTATATTTTGGGTAATGAAGCTATGCACAAGTAAAGATATGATCAAATATCAAATGTTTGGTCATGCTTGTAGCTGTGTCACTCACTTATTCACAAATAATTACTTAGTGACAGCATACTTGTAGACTATTAGCTATAAGAGTAGAAAGGTTTGGCAGTGTGTGGGCAGAAGACATATGAAAGCTAGGCGGCAAGAACAGTTTTTAGAACACTAAAATGGAGGGCCTGGGTGTCATTACCTGGAGGAAACATAGCAGAGATGAAATAGAGGCAAGAAAAGGATGGAGGGACAATTGAAAACATAAAAACCATAATTAATGCTTTTAATTTGTATGCAGCTAGAATCCAGATTTGTGGCAAAAGAGAGAGCCCTGTGAGCTTGGTTTGGGTTGAAAGTGAACAAGAATGGAACCCTCCATTCTTCACTCCAAATATCCTACACAGCAGCACTATTTATAATAGCTGAGATCTGGAAACACCTCCAATGCCCCTCAGTACAGAAATGAGTGGATTAAAAGCTGTGGTACATATACACAATGAAATACTATGCAGCTATAAGAAAGAAAGATCTCTTACCCTTTGAGACAACATGCAGAGACCTGGAGAATATTATACTAAGTGAAATAAGCCAATCAGAGAAGACAAGTATCACATGATCTCACCTACTTGTGGAATATAATGTACAAAATAAGCTGATGAACAAAATAAATCCAGAAATATGGAAATAGGGAACAGACTGACAAACCTTAGGGGGAAGGGTAGTGGGGGGAAAGAAGAGATAAAACAAAGAACTTATGTGCATATATGCACAACCAATGGACACAGACAACTGTGAGGCGAAGGTGAGATGGGGGGGACAGGGGAGAAGTTGTCACTGGGGGAAAAAAGAGGGATATATGTAAAAAAAAAGAAAGGAAAAAATAGAAAAAAGAAGAGTCTGTCACAAATTGTAAGGAAAAAAAGAAACCTTTGCCATCATTTCTCTTACTGAATATAAATAAATGAATAAATAAATAAAATTATTTCAAATTCAAAAAATAAATAAAATGATTAAGAGCAAGCAAAATGTGCATTTCATACAACATGGTCACTTTTTTTCCCCCTAAAAAAGAACAAATAGCCTCAGAAAATCAGATTCTTGTGGCATTTATTATTTTTTACCACTGAAATACAGTGCTTGTTCTCAGATTCTAAAGGACATCTGATTAGCAACTTGTGTGACCTCATTAAAAAAGCATAATTTATGCCATGATACATTGCTTAAAGATGATAATAGTACAAAGAGACTTTGTCATGAGGGGAAGATGTAAGTCAGTAAATCTCAATCAGTTAATAGTTACACTTATTGGTGAAGAATGACAAATTCGGCTTTGGCTCAATATTGAACATATTTATTTTTAGGGTACAGAATGGCACCACGGTGAGATGACTCTTGTTTTGAAAATAATTATTTATCTTTGAATATGTTGTTAAGTGGCTTGCAAATAATTACATACATTTGATATTTAATTTGTTCAACTAGCTTATCCTATTCCTTAGGATGATCAGTTTTAAGTAGGTTTGCTCTAAATTTATAAAAAGAGAGAATTTGATAGTGAAGCATATTATTTAAATAAGAGCTATATTCTGACCAGTTGTTTCTCTCAGAATATGTATGTAATTTATCAGGATACTTAGTTTTGTTATCTATTATTGGGTTAATATTTCAGAACTTTTCAGTAGATGCTGCTGAGAAATATAGCCAACGGGGTGCCTTTTCCTCCTTGGGCACTAATCTTAACAGTAGTTTCTGCAGAGTTAGAACTTTCAATGGAAGGGGACAGTTTTCCAGCTCAGTGGCTTATGCTGGGTTGTAAACAGTCGGCTTGTTTTTAAGGGAGGGAGATTGTAGCTACAATAGCTACTCCCAGCTTAGCCAGCTTAGTTCATTGCTTCTGCCACCTGCCTTCTGGCTTAATGTTGGAAGCAAGAAGCATGCAATTAAGTATGAGGAAATGAAAATAAATGACACCGTTCATTGCACATTACAAAGTGCCTGGCAGAAAGAATGCTGTTTGTAGAGACCCAGTGGCCCTGTGGAAAATGTGCCTCTGCCTGGGAAAATTCTGGGGACTGTGACAGTGACCCAGGTTTTCTCTATCACCTATTGTTGCTGTAAACCAAATGAATTGCATGCACAACACTATTAATGCCCAGAACATTCACAGTTTAATGATTTGTAGAGAATCAACAATTAAATTTGAATACAAGGGAATATAGTCACAGTGACATGTGTCAGCTGATTTTGTAAGGTAAATTCTATAAAAATGTAATGACTTTTAAGTAAATGATTTCTTTTCGAGTGACCAATCATTTGGTAATAGTTTTGTATAACAACAAATATTGAAACTCATTTTATTTTCAAAATAATTTCTTGGAAAGCACTTAAGTGAGCTGCTTTAGGTTCATTTAGTGAAGGAATGTGCAGCTCATTTGTGCAAAGCAGACAGCAGAGAATAGTCCCGGACAGGTGGGTATTCCACTGTATCCTATCCATGGGCAGTGTACCCCCTTTCCAACAAAGAGTTGAGAGCAGAAAGTGCACTGCTCTTGGGCATGCAGCTTGAGAGAACACGGTGGGTCTGGCACAGAATCTCAGAAGCCTTTAATTTCATACTAACATTTAATCTGGTTAATAGAGGTGTATTTGAGATGAGTATATAATTTCAAGAAGAGAGTAGCATCACAAATCATTGTAATACACAGATTTAGTACATGATGCAGAGAAACTTCAGAACTATTTGTGATATGTGATTTGTGATATTTTTAAACTATCAAGAGCGTTGGGGAATTTGTAGAGTATTTAAGGAAATGAGCAATGGTTTTCATAATGAACCCATCATCACTATTTGGAGGAAGCCCAGGTCACAGAAAGTGGAGCATGTAGGGCTGTTCATTTTATAGAAACATGTCCAGGCAGGCAGAGGAATTGCAATGATGATCTGCACGGCAAATGGTCTCTCTGACACCGAAAAGGATAGAATACTAAGGACTGAGTAGTTAATACTTGAAGTTTTAAATATTTATTATAATTCAAATTGCTGATGTCAACCTTGCTAATGTCACTAGTCACTTAATACTTCAAATTTTAACCGTTTATTCTAATTCAAATGTTGATGTCACATTGCTCAGCAAGTGAAGAATAGAAATCAAGGATCTATGTGGTTGATGCTGTGATGGCTGGCGCATGGCTGCCCCACTTCACCCGTGAAGAGCTCCTCTGCCAGGTTACCTTGGCTGAAGACTATTGCCTCGTTGCAGAACACATCTGCTTCCAATGACTGATGAGTGTTGCTGTGTGAGGACCTGGCCCACTTGCCCTAGTTTAGAACTAACGATTTGTAAGCAATACAATGGAAAAATTGGTGACAAAAACATCTGGAAAATGTATGTGGATAGATTTCTACAAATGGTAGCAGGATTTGAAGACAGCTATGTCCCATGTGAATGCTCACCATTGGTAATTTCAGCAGAAGTGGATAAGATGCCTCATTTTGTTGATATAAGTCACCTTTCTCCAGCTACTCCTGTCATTGCCCAATGAACTCATGAGCAAAGTGGCCATGGTAACAGAGATGGAATATATAGATGGGCACAGCAACATGAATGATCACTCACCAAGGCTAACCTGGCTACAGCCACTACTGAGTGCCTAGTCTGCCCTCAGCAAAGACTAATATGGAGTCTCTGATATGTCACCATTGTCTAGGGTGATCAGACAGCTATTTTAATGGCAGAATGATTATGTGGTACTGCTTACATCACGGAAGGGGTAGTGTTTTGTTCTTAATGGTATAGATTCTTACTCTGGATATGGATTTGCTTTCCCTACCTTCAATACTTCAAAAAAATATCATTTGCAAACTTACAGAATGTCTTGTTCACTGTCATAGTATTCCACACATTAACTCTTCCCACCAAGGACCCTAATCACTGCAAAGGAAGCACGGCAATGGGCCCCTGCTCATGGACTTCACTGGTCTAACCTTTCCCCCCACTGTCCTGAAGCAACTTACTTGATAAAATGGTGCAGGAGCCTTTTGAAGAAGACTCAGTCATGGCATCAATTAGGAATCAATGTTCTCCAAGCACTGGGGCAGGGCAATGTCCTCTGGGAGGCGGTATATGCTCCAAATCAGTATCCAATACATACATGGTGCTCTTCCTCCTATAGCTAAGATTCATAAATCCAGGAATTAAGGGATGGAAATGGGAGTTGGTTCACTCACTACACACACTAGCAAAAGTGTTGCTTCTTATCCCTGCTGGTCCTGAGATCTTAGTTCCAAAGGAAGGCATGCGTCTACATGGGATCCAAGAATGATTCTATTGAACTAAAAGTAATACTGTCACCTGGTTTAGAAGGACTTGTAAATTCCAAATTTATTATCTTTCCTGGATGCAGAATTGTCTTCTATCTCTTTGGCCTCTAAAAAGTATGTTTGTTGAACTTATATGCATGTGTGCATGAACAATGGACATGGACAACAAAGTTGGGGGCAGGGCAGGGAGGGAGAGGGAGGAGGGAATCAGTGGGGGCAAAAAGGAGAAACATCTGTAACAAAAATTAATTAATTAAATAAAAATTATGTTTGTTTTCTCTAACTATATTTATATTTACAGAGAGAGAGAGAGAGAGACATAATAATATGAAAGTGAGTAAACTCTTAATCAGTTTTTAAGGAAAAAATGGACATTATTTCTGTAATTCATAACAGCAGCTATAAGGCAGAAAAAGTCCAGGCTTTGAGCCAAATGGGCAGCTGTGTTCAAATTCATGTTCCTTGATTTACTAAATTACTTAATTATCTGGAACTTAGTTTTCTCATCTGTCAAACAGGGATAATGATACTGCTATCCATCTATGTTGTGAGTGTGAAATAATTAAAAAGGCCAAGTATGTCATAGACTCAGCATAGTGCCTGGTCAGTCATCAGGAGAGACAGTCCTGGTTTATGTTTGTTGTCTTGGAATAATTATTCATAATGATATTAATTAATACTCATAACTGTATTAGTGATTATAATAATTGATAATAGCACTCCCTTTCGACCTCAGGAGTTAGGATGATAAATTCTATGTTCACTCTAATCATTGTCAAATGTTAGCTTGTATTTACCACTTTCTTTTTGCTTATGGTTGAGAAGATCATCATAAATTAAAATTTAGAAGTAACGCTACCTCTGTCTGATAAGCTGTTTGAGCTGGTAATTGCAACTCCTAATTTTATGGTGAATAAAAAAGAGTGTAGGGGTTGAAATCTGCCTGATGATGAAAGTGCAAATTGATATCTTATTCAGGAGTTGGCTTTATTTAGGGGGGTGATATAGCAGATACCTGTGTCTCAATACAACTCTTGAAGAAATCTTAAATTAATAAAAAATATCTCCCACCATTTAAACATTTTGATGTGAAATGTTTAAAAATATCCAGGAGAATTATTGTGTTCTATATTTTTAAATGCTTTTTACCTATGACTCCTTGTGCTTTGTTGCACACACAGTATTCTAGTGGGGAGGACCTTCCATGGCTTTCTTATCATGTTCACGAGAGGTGGGAACTCGTCTCATGGATTTGTCTACAGCTTCTGGGAACACATGTCTGTTCTCCCATTGCCAGAAAATTAAAAGAAGGATGATCTGTCAGAATATTTATAGAAGCCATCAGCATGATGAGTGTAGTCTACGGATAACCCATAGCTCTTAAAAATGTAGCTTTAAGAAGAGAAAAAGAAATTTGTAGGCTGTCTTTTCCAAACAGCACATTGTTATGTTTGGGTGGTCTGAGAATAATGACAAATGTCAAGGACTGCACAGTCCATGAAAGCATCTCCTTATTGCTGCACATACAGGGAGCTACGTAGTTCAATGGCTGATTTTGTTGTAAACATTAATTTTCAGTTTTTACAATTTGAAATTTGTAATTACCATGAATCCTTCTAGGGATAACTCTCTTACATCTCTTTGTAATCCAGTAAAAATAAGTGAGATTTTGCTTCAGCAACTTAAGAGCTCAAAATAAGGATTTCTGTGTGATATTTTTCTTCCTCAAATGCTAATTTTGAAAATTCATGTTTCAGAAGAATTAATGGCCCAATGCTGCCACCAGTATGCATTTCTAAATGTCATCAAAGTTAATGAATTCTGAAAAACAGAAAGAATAAAACTGGTCTTTTTAGTTTGACTGAAATTTTACTGTTGTGTAGCAATAAGATCCAGTAAATCACTTAAAATTGTTGCTGGGTGATATGCACCTTTTAAATGGCAGCTGAATTAATACACAATATCTTCATTGTTGGGAAAATGGGGTAGATAGCATGAGAAACAAAGTAATAAAGACTTAATATGTGTCATATTTAGAGAATGCAAAAATTTAGTGAATAACCAAAAACACAATCCATGGCAATGGAGGCATTCCACAAAAGATTGTCTTTTTAGAGATGATTCCACAAGAAATTTTAGTGTGGTGTGTGTGTGTGTGTGTGTGTGTGTACATAAAAGTATAAAATATGTAAATAAAAATAGAAATATAGAAAAATGTATAAAATATGTAGGATATGTAATTAGAACATTGCAGGGGATATAGATAAAATATTCTACTTAATATAAATATAGCATTTCAAATGGACTATTAACATTCTTGTCTCATTTGTTTAACTTTTACATTTCTCTCCTCTATTCAGTAGGTAATGTCAAATCATTTCCTAATGTACTGTGTGTGTACATTTTCCCTCTGATTCCAGATCTTCTCAAATCCATGTTTTAGAGAGTCCTTATGTGATAGTATATTTTTCCTTTGATTATCTATAATTCAGATGTTTGTATAATTTTCTGGTAGGCTTAAAGCTTCAGGAAGCCAAACCTTCATTTTTTCATCTTTTTCCCTGTGGGCTGTACTCAACCTACACATCTAAAACAAGAGACACACCTCCAGAACATTGTGAGTCATTTGCTAGAGACTGCATTTTGCATGTGGGGACACAGAGGCACTGAGAAAGTGCCTGGTCCATGATTACACTGCAAGTTGGGGGACACAGAGCTGGAGAACTCTTTCAGCACGGCGTTGGGGCTTTGTATGTTGGATCCTCACCAGTACCATTTCATAGATGCCATGTTTGTTAAGCATTCTTCCTGAGAAATACACTTTGTTTTACCCAAGTTTCAATCCATTTCCTTTGATCTTGGAACTACAGGGTAGGTGTTCTTTAAGACACTAGTTTCTATCAGATCTTCCTTTCTACTTCCTGGTTTCTCTAGCTCCTTAACATTTTAGGGGGTTATTTTTTCTAGAGTATTTTCTTCCACCCAGTGGGAACCCTATGGTTGAGCGAAAACTCGAAGACTAGCAATTCAATAACAAGTTAGTTTTCATCCTGGATTTTCCAATTTTATTTTCTGGAATGTAAAGCTGATCACCCACAGTCTCTGCACCTAACTATCCATCTGTAAAGTGGTGTTATTTTTGCCAACTTTCTTCACATGGAACATGTAGAGAATGACATACAAAATAAATTAAAAAACACTGACTATTAAGAAAGAGTCAAAAGAAAACAAAGCCACCAATAACCGGAGGGGAAAACTGGTTTGTCATAGATAGTAAGCCCTGCGTCACGACTTCTGGTGGAGCCTGACAAGGAAAGCTCAGATCAGTGGAAATCTACATGCAGTTCCCGCATTCTTTGTACTATTACAGTTGACCCTTGAAAAACATGGATTTAAACTATCCTGATTCACTTATACATGGATTCTTTTCTTTTTGATATTACGTGGATTCTTTTTCAATAAATATACTGTCAGGTCTTCTTAGGCCTGGGTTCAAACAACTGTGGATTTAAAACAGTATTTTCTATCCATGGTTGGGAATCCGTGGATGGAAAGGATAGAGAATATGCATTGTTCTAGGACATTTCACGTATGGGACATGAGCATCCATGGAGTTCAATATTTGCAGGGAGTGGCGGTGTGGGTCCTGAAACCAGTCCCTTGTGGATACTGAGGAACAACTTAAGTTTGGGAGGAATCAAAGCCATACATGTATTTTTGACTGTGCAGTGATCAGCACGCTAAGCCCTGCTTTCTTCAAGCATGAACTGTAGTTTTAACTGCCATTCCACCATGCTTTTTAATTTTTCTCAGAAATGCCTAAGTGAGTCTGCTTTATTTGTTGGTTAAATTGATTTTGATTCGTCTTGGTTGAGCCTCCATTACATGATGGTCTGAGCCTCTATTATGGGCTGACTTTCACCTGGCTTTATGACTCTGGAAAAATAAAATTTTCTAAGCCTTTATTTTTAGGTAAAGATAATAATCATTCATTTTGTGATGATAAAATTGCATATATTTGTACAGCGCTTAGTACTGTGCCTTGAACTGGTACTATTGTCAATTACATTATATTTCTTGTTCTATTATAAATAAAAGTATTTTCATATTTTTCTTTCATAAATTGGTTGTTTGACTAACTTCCTACATATGTATCTAACCCTGGCAGATTTTTTAAGAAAAAAATTTTAATTGTCTTATACATATTTAATAGAAATGTTTTAATATTTATGGTAGTCAATCCTGCACTTCAGTCTGGAACCCATCATGACTCTAAGCTGGAATCAAATAAGGAATTAAGTTTCTGTATTTCTCTGTCTAGCACATTGATTTTGTTGCTGGCTATGCTTGGTTATCATGTGTCTTGTCTCTTGGTGATTGGAATTTTGCCTTTAGACTCCATTTTCTTTCAGAGAGCACTTTCTGTATTGACGTAGATAGACCCAAGTAATTCATCTTCATTGTTAGCTGCAGATGTCAACTGACCCTGTAGGGGAAAATATATGTAAAGCTAAATCATCAATCTAATATTTAGTATTTCTAAATAAATGTTAAGACTAAATGTTAACTAGGACAGAAAGATAAATTACTAGAATTTGTCATCTTAGTATTTTTGCTGAGTATTCTTATTGGCCTTTGAAGGAGAGGCATCTTATCATTTCAAAAAAATCCTGAATGAGTAAAATTGAAAACTGTTACCCAGGCAATTGTCATTTCACATCATAGAATAAACTCAACTATTTCTATTTGGATCCATTACACTGGTTTGATATGATAATGATAAAAGCTATTGGGCTGAGGTAAGTAAGTTAGAGAATCTGCAGTCTACTGGAGTTAGGGGCTGGACTTCTGGTCTTGCCTCTATCTCCAAAGAGCCAGGTAACACTGGTCAAGGAATTAACCTCACAAGACCTTTTTTCTCATCTTCAATATAAGTGCTTTTCTTATATTTTTCTTACCATCATAACCATTTTAAAATGTACACTCTATAGTGTTCATTGCATTCACAATATTGTGAAACAGTACTCCAAAAGGTTTATTTTATTGAAATTTAAGTTTAATTGACATACACCATTATTCTAGTTTCAGGTGTATAGCATAATGATTAGACATTTGCATTCATTGCAAAATGATCACCACAGCTCGGCCAGTGTAGCTCAGTGGTTGAGCATCTACCCATGTACCAAGAGGTCTCAGGTTCGATTCCTGGTCAGGGCACATGCCCAGGTTGTGGGCCCAATCCCCAGTGGGGGTCACTGCAGGAGGTGGACAATCGATGTTCTCTCTCATCGATGTTTCTCTCTCTCCCTTTCCCTTCCTCTCTCTCTCTAAGATAAAAAAATTAAAAAAAAAAGATCACCACAATAAGTCTAGTTACCATTTGTCCCCATACAAAGTTACAATTTTTTTTCTTGTATTGAGAATTTTTCAGATTTACTTTCTTAGCAACTTTCAAATTTTTAATATGTCATTATTGATTATAGTCACTATGCAGTATACCATGAGTTTTGTTTTTTTTTTTCAATTTTTTAAGATAGCACATATAAGTGAAATCATATGGTATTTGTCTTCCTTGTCTTATTTCAGTTAGCATAATGCCCTCAAGTTCCATCCATCTTGTCACAAAGGTAAGATTTTATTTTTTTATATGGCTTAGTAGTATACCATTACACATATCTATACCCACATCTACATGTATATCATCTATCACATCTTCTCTATCCATTCATCTTTTGATGGACATTTAGGTTGTTTCTACATATATCTTGTCTATTGTAAATAATGTTGCAATTGTATAGCTGCATAGAGGTGCCTATATCTTTTTTACTAGTGCTTTTGTTTTCTTTGAATATATACTCATGGTTGAATAGGTAGATCATATGGTACTTCTATTTTTAATTTTTTGAGTATCCTTCATTCTGTTTTCCATAGTGGATGCACCAATTTACATTCCTACCAGCAGTGCATAAGGGTTCTCTTTTACGACTTCCTTGCCAACAGCTGATATTTTTTAATAATAACCATTCTACAGGACAGGTGAGGTGATATGTCATTATAATTTTGATTTGCATTTCCCTGGTTATTAACAACATGGAGCATCTTTTCATGTACCTGCTGACTATATGTATGTCTTCTTTAGAAAAAAATGTCTATTTAGATAATTCTGCTCATTTTTAAATCAAATTGTTTAAAGTTTGTTTGTTATTGAGTTTTATAAGTCCTTTATATATTTTGGGTATTAACCCTTTAGTAGATACATGATTTGTAAATATCTTCTCCCATTCAGTAGGTTGGCTTTGTATTTTGTTGATGGTTTCCTTTGCTGTGCAGAAGCTCACTTGTTTATTTTTCCCTTTGTTGTTATTGCCTTTGGAGACAGGTTCAAAAGATTATCACCAAGAGTGATGTCAAGGAGCTTACTGCCTCCTTTTTTTTTCTAGGATTTTTATGGTTTTTAGCTTATACTCAATTCATTAATTCATATTGAGTTAATTTTTGTGTATGGTGTAAAATAGTGGTCTAGTTTCATTCTTTTGCACATGGTTGTTCAATTTGTTCAACACCATTGTATATTCTTCCTTCCTTGCTGTAAATTAATTGACAATATATGCATGGGTTTGTTTATGGGTTCTTTTTGTTTGTTTGTTTTATTGATCTATGTGTATTTTTTTAGGCCAGTACTATACTGTTTTGATTACTATTGCTTTGTAATATAGTTTGAAATTAGGTTATTTGATTTCTCCAGCTTTGTTCTTAATTGAAGATTGATTTAGCTATTCGAGATCTTTTGTGGTTCTATACAAATTTTTGACTTATTTTATTTCTGTGAAAAACATCATTGGAATTTTGACAGGAATTGTATTGAATCTGCAGATCATGTTGGGTAATCTGTACATTTTACAATATTAATTCTTCCCATCCATAAGCATGAATGCTGTTCCATTTATTTGTGTATTTAATTTTTTTTATCAGTGACTTATAGTTTCAGTATATAGATATTTCACCTCCTTGGTAAAATGTATTCCTAGGAATTTTACCCTACTTGATACCACTGTAACTGGGATTTTTTTAAAATTTGCTTTTTGATATTTTGTTTTTAGGGTATAAAATAAAATATTTTTTTTCATTATTGATTTTAGAGAGACAGGGAAGGAGAGGGAGAGAGAGATAGAAACATCAATGAGAGAGAACATTGATTGGCCACCTCCTGCATGCTCCCCACTGGGGATTGGGCCCACAACCTGGGCATGAGCCCTGACTGGGAATTGAACTGGAGACCTCTTGGTGCATGGGTCGACACTCAACTACTGAGCCACACTGGCCGGGCTAAAATAAATTTTTGCATGTAGATTTTGTACCATATAATTTTACTAAATTTATTTATTAGTTCTATAAGTTTTGAAATGGTGTCTTTCAGTTTCTCTCTTTATAAAGGTATATTGTCTGCAAGCAGTGACAGTTTTACTTCTTCCATTCTATTTTGGATGTATTTAATTTATTTAATTTTCTACCTAATTGCTATGGCTAGGACTGTCAATACTATGTTGAATAATAGTTGGGAGAATGAGCATCCTTGTCTTGTTCCTAACCTTAAAGGAAAAGCTTTAAATTTTTCTCCATTGAATATAATAATAGCTATGGGCTTGTTGCATATGACCTTTCTTATGTTGAGGTGCATTCTGTATATACCAACTTTGTTGAGATTTTTATTATAAATGGATGTTGAATTTTGTCTAATGCTTTTTTAATCTAGTGAAATAATCATATGGTTTCTAACTATCACTTTGTTAATATGGTGTATCACTCTGATTAATGCAGATGCTGAACTATCTTTGTATCCCTGAAATAAATCACACTTGATCATCATATGTGGCCCTTTTAATGTATTGTTGAGTTTGGTTAGTTAGTATTTTGTTGCAGGTTTTTGCATTTATGTTAATCAGGAATATTGGTCTATAATTTTCTTTTGTGTTGGTGTCCTTGTCTAATTTTGGTGTCAGGGTAATGCTGACCTCATAAAATGATATTGGGAATGTTCCCTTCTCTTCAAATTTTGGGGGAATTTGGTATTCAATTTTCTTTGAATGTTTGGTGGAGTTTATTATTGAAGCTACTAGGTCCTAGATTTTCCTTTTGGGGGATTTTTTTTTTTATTACTGATTCAATCTCTTTATTTGTAATTGGTATGTTCAGAGTTTGTTTCTTCATGATTTAGTCTTAGAAGATTGTATGTTTCTAGAAGATTGTATTATTTCTAGGTACTTCAATTTGTTGGTATGTAATTGTTCTTAGTAATCTCTTTTAAGTCTTTGTATTTCCTTGTTACCACTTGTAATTTCTCTTCATTTTTTATTTTGTTTATTGAGTACTCTATTATTTTTGTAGTGAGTATAGTAAAGTTTTGTAAAATTTATCTTTTCAACTCTTAATTTCATTAATTTTTTTCTATTGTTTTATAAATCTTTATATCATTTATTTCCATTCTGATTTTTATTATTTCCTTCTACTAATTTGGGGCTTTGTTTTTTCTAGTTCCTCTAGGCATAGAGTTTGATTATTTATTTGAGATTTTTTTTGTTTCTTTTTTTAAAAAAAATATTTTAATTAATATTTTTTCTTAAGAGAAAGAGACAGGGAGAGGGAGAACTATAGAAACATCAATCGGCTGCTTCCTGCACACCATGACCAGAAATCAAACTGGATACCTCTTGGTGCAAGGGATGATGCTCAGTCCACTGACCCACACTGACTTGGCTTATTATTTCTTGCAATAGGCCTGTATTAATCTAAACTTCTCATTCAGAACTGCTTTTGCTGCATCCCATTGATTGTGATATGTTGTACTTTCATTTTTATTTTTCTCAAGGTATTTTTTTATTTCTCCTTTAAGTTTTTGTTGACACAGTCATCATAGTAACATGTTTAACATCCAAATATTTGTATTTTTTCAGATTTCTTCTTGTAATTGATTTCTAATTTTATATTATGTGTTCAGACTACATGCTTGATATGATTTCAATCTTCTAAATTTATTATGTTGTGTTTTGTGGCTTAGCACATGATCTATTCTAGAGAATGTTGCATGTGCACTAGGAGAATGGTCATTCTGCTACTTTTGGATAGAATGTTCTATATATATATATATATCTATTAAGTTCATGTTAATGTTTTTCTGTCTGAATATGCTGTTCATTGATATAAGTGGGATATCAGTGTCCTACATCATTATAGTATTGCTGTTCATTTTTCTCTTTATGTCTGTTCATATTTGATTTATATATTTTGGTACTTCTACATTTGGTGCATAAATATTTACAAATGCTATATTGTTGTTAGATTGATTAGTTTATCATTATGTAATGCCCATCTTTGTCTTTTATTATAGTTTTTGTTTTAACATCTATTTTTCTGACATAACTAGCTACTCTAGCTTTCTATTGGTTTTCAGTTCCATAAAAAAACAAAAACCTTTTCCAATTCTTTACTTTCAGTCTGTTTGTATCCTTATATCTAAAGTGAGTCTCTTCTATGCAGCATATGGGTCTTTTTTTAAAAAAATCATTCAGCTAGTCTATGTCTTGATAGAAGAATTTAGTCCACTTACATTTACAGTAATTACTGAAAGGTATAAACTCATTGCCATTTTGTTCATTTTTGCACTGTTTTCTTCTTTTTCTCTTGCATTCATCCCTTGGGGTTTGATGACTTTCTGTAATGTTATGCATAATTTTATTTTCATTATTTTTTGTATATCTATTATAGGTTTTTGATTTATGCTTACTACAAGGCTCACATTAACAATCTCTCTATATATAACAGTCTATTTTAAGTTGATAGCACATTATGTTTGAAAATATTCTAGAACTCTGAATTTTTAACCTCTCTCAGCATTTTGTGCTTTTGATATCACATTTTAAAACTTTTTATTTTATATATCTCTTAACTAATTATTATAGTTCTACTTATTTTTACTACTTTTGTCTTTTAACTTCCAAAGAAGTTTTATAAATTATTAATCTATTTTCTTTACTATTTATCAACCTTTACCAGTGAGATTTTTATTTTTATATGTTTTCTTATTACTAATTAGTGCCCTTATTTTCAGCTTTGAAAAGTCCCTTTAATATTCCTTCTAAGGTTGACTTAGTGATAATGAACTCCTTTAGCTTTTGCTTGTCTGGAAAATTCTTTCTCCTTTCTGAATAACTTTGGTGAATAATAACTACTTCTCGGTTGAAGAAGATTTTTTAAATATCTCTTTGTATGTATCTTGCCAACCCCTTCTGGCCTGTAAAGTTTCTGCTGAGAAATCTGTTAATTATCTTCTGGTGGTTCCGTTGTACATAAACATGCTAATTTTCTCTTGTTGCTTCAAGATTCTCTTTATATTTACACTTTGACAGTTTAATTACAGTGTTTCTTCATGTGGGTCTCTTTGGGTTCATCTTGTTTAAATGTCTCTAGCTTCTTGAATCTGGATATCTGTTTCTTTCCTCAGGCTAGGAAAGTTTTCAACCATTATTTCTTCAAATAATGTTTCTGCCCTTTTATTTTTTTCTTCTTCTTCTGAGACCCCTCTAATGTAAATGTTATTCTGCTTATAGTTGTCCCATTGGTTCCTTGAGCTATGTTCACTTAAAAAATATTTTTCTTTCTTTGCTGCTCTTTTTGAGTTCCACTGCCCCATCTTTTAGTTCACTAATTCTTTCTTCTGCTTCATCTAGTCTATTGTTGAAACCCTCGAGTGTATTTTTTTTCCAGATCAGTTATTGTATCCTTCAGCTCTGTGATTTCTCTTTGGTATTTTCTTATACATTTTTTGTTGTTGAAGTTCTCACTGTGTCCATCCATTCTTCTCCCAAGCTTGATGACCATTACATTGAACTCTTCATCAGGAAAAATATTTACCACTGTTTTATTGAGGTTTTATCTTGTTTTTATTTATTTTTTGTTTGAGACATATTCTTTGTTTTTCAATTTTTCTTGCTTGTCTGTTTTTGTTTAGTATGTATTAGAAGGAATAGCTATCTCTCCCAGTCTTGAATAAGAGGCCCTGTGTAAAAGATAAACCTTATCATTTAACCCTCTAGTGCTGAGTTATTACTTGAACTGTCTCTCTCATTTTTTCAGACCCATGGGACCTAGAAAGGTAATCCCTGCCACCTTGCCATCAGAATCTGGTACTCAAGGGTTACTCATAACTGTCATCTGTAGAGGGTCCATAAAAGCAATGTTGGGGGTTGGATGGTACACATACTTGCTGCTTCTAGCAGGTTAGAGTAAGAATGCAAAAGTGACACCATAACTGGCACTAGCAAGGTAGAGAAAAAAAATGAGAAAATGGTGCCCAGCAATACCTTTGTCCCTGGAAACAGTCTCAACAGGCTTCTGCCCTCTGACAGATACTTTAAAATGAGCATGTCAATGTAACTTATATACAGTCTAGACTCTTTTCAAACTTTTGCTTGTGCATTGGGTCTCAGGATGCCCTTTAATTGTACAATCTCCATTCCCTACAGTCTAATCATTTTTCTGGCTAAAGCCTATTAGTTTTATTTATTATTATTTTAATTTTTTGATTGATTTTTAGAGAGAAAGGGTGAGGAGAAATAGATAGAAACATCAACAAGAGATAAACATTGGTTGGCTGCCTCAAGCACACCTCCAACCAGGGATAGAGCCTGTAACCCAGGCATGTACCCTAACCAGGAATCGAACCAGCAACCACTGAGTCATACTGGCCGGGTAGCCTGTTGGTTTTAAAAACCTAATGATTTGGGAGCTTGTTTCTCAGTGAAGGTCTCAAGAGTTGTGGTGCCTGATGTGGGACACAAACCCTTTGTTCCGGAGAAACTCCAGTTTTTGAGGTTCTCTCATATGTGGGTCACTACACTAGGAATGGAGTTTTGGCAAGACTTTGTCTCTGACTCTTGAACCCATTTTAATATGGTCCTTTCTTTCTCTGTTGTGAGGTAGTTATTCAACAAGTTCTCAGGTTCTTTTCAGAGCAAATTTTACCATATGTAGCTGTTGATGTTTTGTGTTTGTGGGAGGAGGTAAGTTTAGGGTCTTTCTATGCTGCTATCTTGAACCACCTCCCAGAAGTTTTCATCTTGTAAATCTGAAATTCTATACTCATTAAACAAC
The DNA here is from genome assembly GCF_014108415.1 of Molossus molossus. Taxonomy (NCBI): domain Eukaryota; kingdom Metazoa; phylum Chordata; class Mammalia; order Chiroptera; family Molossidae; genus Molossus; species Molossus molossus. The sequence goes on from NW_023425351.1 coordinate 16,708,074, forward strand.
AAATTGTATTTCCTCTCTTCTTTCCCTGGTAACCACCACTCTACTTTCTGTTTCTATAACTTTGACTACTATCGATACCTCACGTAAGTGGGTTCATACAGTACTTGCTGTTTCCATGACTGGTTTATTTTACTTAATATAATGTCTTCAAGGTTCATCCATGTTGTACATGTGATAAGGTTTTCTTCTTTTTTTTTTATGCTGAATAATATTTCACATATCACATTTTGCTTATCTATTTATATAGACACATGGATTGTTTCCACCTCTTGGCAGTTCTTTCATGAATAGGGGTGTGAAAATAGCTCTTTGAGATCCCATTATTAATTCTTTCAGATACATACTCAGGGGTGGAATTGCTGGATCAATGATAGTTCTATTTTCACCTATTTGAGGAACCTCCATACTGTGCCTCATTGTAAAATCTTACCAACAGCACCCAAGGGTTGCAATTTCTCCACATTCCTTCCAATACTTGCTTTTTTTTTTTTTTTTTTTTTTTTCATAGTAGCCATCCTAATTGGTGTGAGATAATGTATCATTGTGATTTTTATTTATATTTCTCTGATGAATAATAATATTGAGCATCTTTTCATATGCCTGTTGGCCTTTTCATTTCTTTTAAAAATCACCTTTGATTACCCCAAGTTTACAAAGATGTTCTATTATATTTTCTTTTAAAAACTACTTTTATTTTATTTTTATTATATATAGGAATACAATTGACTTTTTGTATTGATTTTGCATTTGAAGCTCTGATAGATTTACTTATTAATTTTAATAGCATGCCTGTGGATTCATGTGAATTTTCTATATATACAACCCTGTTGTCTTAAAGAATGATTGTTTCATCATGGTTTTTGTATATTATTCTTGTTTAGTTATATTGACTAAGATATTCAGTAAATTGCTGAATAGAAGTGGTTATAGTGGTGGCCACTGTTTCCTTCTCAATCTTAGAGAAAGATTTAAAGTTTTCATCATTAAATATATTGTTTGCAGTAGGTATTTTTGTTTGTTTAAGATAGTTCTTTGCCAGATTGGAGTTACATTCTCTTTCTAGTTTGTTAAAAGTATTTGTAACACATTAGTTTTGAATTTAGTAAAATTCTTTTTACAAAACTATCCATAGAATAATATGATTTTTTTCAGTTATATTTTCTGATTTGAGAAAACTATAAATATTAATTAGCTATTAACTCTTTATCTGCACATGGCTTAAATAAAGATCATCCATTCCAGCCTAATGAAAGAATAATCAATTTCTAATCAAGAGAGTTCTATATTTTTCTTCAAAGGTAGTTTAAGGTTCTACTAATTTGGTTCAGCTATATATATTTTAGGCAATATGTTAAGAACTCTATTCCTGCTGATTATATAATTGATTGTATATCTCTCCTATATTGGACAAAACTATGCATCTCTTGAAATTTAACTTTATCTTCAATAACCCTCCTGTGTGTTTTGTCTCTATAACTTTTTTTATGCTCCAGTTATTGAAATATATATACATATATTTCTGCTTATATTTAAGACTATGCTTGGCTATGGACCTGATTATCTGCTTTGTTCTTGCTAACTTCTTCTCCTTGAGGTCTAAAGCTTATCTTTCTTTGTCTCACTCTATTCCAAAGTTGGAAAGGTCTTGCAAAACAACCATATCATCATCCTTCGGACTGCAATATTATCATAAACAGGTTTGACCCCTTATAGATCATACTCTTTGTAAATAGATATGTGCCTAACTACAGCCATGCTGCTTTAGCCACTGTAATTTTGCTACTGGTTATTTTGGGGGGAGTCAGATGAACAACTAAGTTAATCACCCTAGACTTGGCCTCTTTACTTTCTTTCTCTTTACACACCAGAATTCTTTGTGGTCTTTTATATTTTTAGATAAATTTAAATATTTTAAAAACAACCATCAAGTAAAGATTCATAGGCTCATTGAGCAAAAAACCACAAAGAAAAGTTTCCCTTCACTCTACAAGGCCATAGCAAGCCCAGTTTAGTTTGACTGATATAAGAGTGTTGTTTTCATACATGGAAACATCAAGTCTCTTTATGAATAAATACATGATCTGAAATTCTTGCTTTCTATTCTCTGTGACTGACCACAATGAAACTGAAGAAACAGACTAAAGGAAATGAGAAAGAAGCTGGTGGGAGGTGCCTTGCCCTGGAAGGGTCTTTTATTGTAAGATTTTCAGTTTATTGTAGGAACACTCAGACAATCATAATTTCCAATTTCTGGAACCCCTTTCACTTTGATCTGATTCTATAGTAAATGGGACTAAATGATTTTCTTTCTATGGAGGCACACTTCTCATGGTCACTTCTCAAGTATTCCTTTCCAATGATACCAAAAAATTGATCAGTACTTGAAAGACTCTTCCACTGGGTTTTTAAGACCAGTTAGTTTCCATGTCTCCCCAGCTTAAAAGGGCACCATATAAGTTCCTTTCTGCCCTACATTTCATTTTATTTCTGTTATAAATACAAATTAACTAGTAAAGCTATCAGTCTTTCAAAGCTTTTACAAAGTTGAACTGTTTTTATCCATGTAAGAATCTATTTGGTTTAGCATAATTAATGCATCTTTTAAAACCATGTGAAATTGAGAGACATACTCCTATATTACAAGTATCAAGAGTAGTTTTGCTTTTGATTTTAGTGTAATTATTTACATGAATAAAACAATGTCATATTGCAAATTGATTAATTTTCTTTAGAGTTTTCATACATATCCTTAGAAGTGTTAACATTGTATATGTAGAAAACTTTTATTATAAATAATTCTGATATACTTATTACCAAAAGAAGAGAAGAGAAATATGTTCCTAATAGAATATGTTTCCTGTGATGAGATAAGTATCTTATAAAAGCTTAATAAATAACAAGTAACACCTTATATTTACCTAGCTGTGGGTGAATAAGCAAAGTGACAGAGAAATAACTGAGTTTCCTGCCAGCTAAGCATAAAGTCAACCTTCGTTATAAGGTGATGCAGCAACAGAGCAGGTCTTTACCTGCTTTTCACTTTCAGTGCAGTAGAATCACATGTCCAGGGAAGTTAGTTTTCAACTCTAGAATTACAAAAAAAAATGTAATATCACTATGTGTGTTTTAATCTACATATTCACTCCCCAGTTATTCCTTTAGTTCCTACTTCAATATTATTTTTTTCTAAAAAATTTTAGGTCCAAATTATAAGGCTTTATGACAAAATTATAAATATCTAAAGATGTGTTATAGTAAAGCCACTGCTCCTTGTTATACATATGCAAAACTAGCAAGTTTTATTAATTTTTAAAGTTTTTTCTGAAAGTAGTTTTAAAAAGACTTTTTTATTTGATATTTATTCACATCTGTTATACTTGTCTGTGCTTTTCATTGTCATTTAATGTGTTTTTAAAATATTTTTTCTTGTCATAAAATATATGTAACATAAAATTTACCATTTAAACCAATGTACCTTTTAATGGTATTAAGTACATTCATATTGTTGTACAACCATAACCACCATCCTTCTCCAAAATTCTTTATCTTCTCAAACTAAAACTCCATATTTATTAAATAATAACTCCTCATTTTCTTCTCCTTCTCACTCTCTGGCAACTGCCATTCAACTCTCTGTCTCTATAAATTTGACTAATCCACATAATTTAACCTCACATAAGTTGAATTATAAAATATTTCTTTCTTTTATGACTTACTGTTTTTTTCTCAGCACAATAGATGAATGTCAAGGCGTATTTGTGTTGTAATATGTCTTAGAATTTCCTTTCTTTTCAAGGCTAAATAGTATTCCATTGTATATACTGTATTTGTTTATTTGTTTATCTGTCCATGACACATGGGTTGCTTCCATGTTATAAACATGGGTGTGCAAGTATCTATTTGAATCTCTTTCAATTTTTTTGTGTATATATTCAGAAGTGGAATTGTAAATTCATATTATAATTTTATGTTTAATTGTTTATAGCTTAAATGCTATATAATTGACATATAACATTGTATAAGTTTAATGTGTACAACATGTTAATTTGATACACTTATATATTTCAATATTATTATCACTCTAGCATTAGCTAACACCTCTGTCATATCTTTGTCATTTATTTTTTTGTGATGTCATTTATTATTTTTGCTAAGAGATCTATTTTCTTAACAAGTATCAAATATATAATACAGTATTATTCATTACTGTAGTCTGCCCATATCTGTGGGGGAAACTTCTCAAGACCCCCAGTGGATGCCTGAAACCACGGATAGTATTGAACCCTCTTTACAGCATATTTTTCCTATATGTACACACCTGTGATAAAGTTTAATTGATAAATTAGGCACAGTAAGAGATTAACAATAATAACTAATATAAAATAGAACAATTATCACAATAACTGCAATAAAATGTGTGAATGTGTCTTTCTCTCTCAAAATATCTTATTGTACTGTACTTACATTTCTTCTGGCAATGATTTAAGGTGAATGATGTAGGCATTGTGACGTAGCATTAGGCTAAGGGGTATGTGAACACAAGCACTGAGATACTGTGAATGTCAACATAATAATCAAGACTTTCCTAGGAGACTAATGAGCAGGTAACATATATAGCATGGATACTCTGGATGAAGGGATGATTCATGTCCTAGGCAGGATAGATCAGACAGGCATGAGATTTCATCATGTTGCTCAGAAAGGGAACAATTTAAAACTTATAAGTTTTTTATTCTGGAATTTTCCATATAATATTCATACCCACCTACTTCCTCTATTTCTAACCCTGGACAACCATCAATGTGTTCTCTATCTTTAATTTTCTTCTTTCAAGAATATTGTATCACTTTAACAATACAGCATGTCATCTTTTGAGATGGGGAATTTTCAATTAGTATAATTCCCTGGAGATTCATCCAAGTTCTGGTGTATATCTATAGTTTATTTCTTTATATTGCTGAGTAATATTTCTTGATATGGGTATATTAAAGTTTATTTAACCATTCATCCATTGGAAAGAATTATGGTTATTTTTAGTTTTGGGCTGTTATAAATAGAGCTTCTATGGACATTTGTATATAGGATTTTGTGTAAATATAATATGTTGTTTTTCTGGGATAAATGTCCAAGAAAAATGGCTAGGCTATAGGGCAGTTGTACATTTAGATTTATAAGAAACTGTCAAACTGTTTCTAAAATTATCTGTAATATTTTAAATTCTCATGAGCAATGTATGAATGACTCAGTTTCTCTGCATCCTCACTATTACTTTGTGTTGTCATTGCGTTTTATTTTGGACATTCTGGTAAATATGTAGTGATATCTCATTGTGGTTTCAATTTGCATATTCCTAAGGCTAATGAAGTTAAACGTGTTTTTATGAATTTATTTGCCAGCTGTATATCTTGGTGAAATGTCTGTCCATGCTTTTGGCTTATTTTGAATTGTATTCCTTTTCTAAAAAAGTATTACATTTTGAAAGTTCTCTATATATTCTAGATTCTAGTCCTTTGTTCAACATGTGTCTTGGAAATAATTTCTCCCAGTCTTTAACTTGTCTTCCCATCCTTTGTACAGGGTCCACAGAGTATAATTTGTTTGGAGAGATGTCACTAAGTATAACATCTAAAGTGAGTGGTGGACTTGGCACATAGTATGAAATGATTTTTTGCTGATAAAATGGAATAAAGATGTGAGAGAGGAACTAGTAAATTATCTTCTAATTTGTTACTGTGGTATTTACTTCTGATATCTTCATCACTGTTAAATTTGAAAAGAGTAACATCTCATTTCTTTTTACATCTCTCACATTGTACAATGTATTATAGGAGCACATAGGAGAAGTGCTCACTGTGTTTTATGGTCTCAAGAATTAAGAAATTAAAAAGCATTAGAAAAGAGTGGAGGATATGAAGGAATATGAATGGGGACGGGGAGAATGGGGTGAAATGCTCTAATGCATCATTTCTCAAAGTGAAGCCTACAGATTTGTGAGATGCTCAAGATGTTATTTGCCTTTTTCCCTTTGCTAACATGTGCATCGATGGTACGACTCAATAGTTGATGCAGATCGATGTGGCTAAAACTGCTGGGACGTGAACATGAATCAAGTTAGTGGCACCAAAGTGGACTAGAAGTCATTATATTCTTCACTACCATGAACTTGCAAAAGAAAACAGCTAGTTTCACTGAAGAATGTCCTTGATTAAGCAGTAAAAATAATTATTTTTGTTAAATATCAATCCTTGAATATGTGACATTTTAATATGTTCTGTGTGATGAAATGGTTGAATATAAATAAAGAACTTATTCTGTATACTGACATGTTCATGTTGTATCCAAGTAAAAGCACTTTGTAATCGTTCTAGTTGTGAGCAGAATGAACCACTTTTTGCATGGAACACAAATGTTTTAGTTGATGTGACAACATACAGACAAACTATTTTTTCAGCCTTTGATATTTGGCAGGTATTATCTTGAAAACGATCAATGTGGCCACTCAGTGTCTATACATTTTAATGAAAAGAAACCTGTGTTCTGTTTCATTCTGTACCAGAAGTTTTATTTCTCCTATGTTCTTCTTGATATCTTCTCTCATGTTAAGATTTGACGATACTAAATCAATAACTTTGATAACCTCTGTTTACTTTAGATTCAGCCAGCAATAGTAGAAGAATGAAACATTGCTATCAAAGATTTTCATAATGATTTCCAGGATCACATTCAGAAGGACATAGGGGAATTTAACAATTATTATCGAGGTTGGAGAAGAGTATATACAGAAACTGTTTAATGTGCTTATGGGTTTTCTGGCCACCCTGTAACTACCCATAACTTAATGATTAGTAAACATTGTTTTAATTGCTTATTTACTTGTTGCCTTTGAGCACTAGACGGTACTTTTTTTTTTTTTAATTAATGAATTTATTTTATCCTCACCCGAGGACATTTTTCCATTTTTTTTGTTCAGATAAAATGGAAGGGAGAGAGAAGAGAGAAAGAGAGAAAGAAACATCAATGTGAAAGGGACACATCGAGTGGCTGCCTCCCACATGGCTCAACCAGGGTTGAGGACAAACTGCAACCGAGGTACATGCCCTTAGCAGGAACCAAACCCAGGTCTCTCTGGACCACAGGCTGACACTCTAACCGCTGAGCCAAACTGGCCACGGCTAGGTGGTACTCTTGAAAGACAGAGAGTTCATCTTATTAATCATGGCATCTCTTAAAATTAGCATTGGGTTTGGCACAGAGTGGGTGTTTGATACTTCTTAGCTAAAAGAATGGAATGAAGATGTGAGAGAGGGACTAGTAAATTTACTTCTGCTTTGTGCTGTAGTATCTCCTGCTGATGTTTTGATCGTTGTTAGTTTGAAAAATAGTAGTGTTTAATAATTTTTTTTTTAATTTCATGTTTCAGAATTGATCACTCTTTTGGCCAATGTTAGTGCTAAATAAATATGCTTTGATTTAGCATAATATTTTGGGGGAGGTGAGATGTGGGAAATAATACTTATTTTATAGGAATCCGATAAGATTAATTATATATGTATACACACACATACATGAAGCATTTAGCTTATACCCCGAATATGATGAGGGTCATGTTCATGTGTCAGGACTGCCATGGAGACTGCAGGAAGGAGAAAACTCCACTTCCTATGTTTACAGTCACCAGCTCAGAAGCTTCTACTTGGAGCATATAGATAAATAGTTTAAGGAAAACAAAGTTACATTAGCCCTAACCTCTTTGTAGCACCGGTTCTAATTGTAACATTTCTGAATCAAAGCTACAACAATGAAAATTTTCATACTTTATAAAGCCATGACTAGATGACTATGAGGTAGTCTTTGGTCTAAGAATCTTGTATTTATCATCTTATTTTGTTGTTTCTCAATAGTAGGTCAAGAAGCAGGGTGAAGCGCTGGAAGTAGGTAACAGCCCTCAATATCCAGAACCCGGTGTAGCAGATACTGGTAGAATGTAAGTGACACAGGATCACGGACTCTTACCTGTTCTGTTCATTGTCATTTCCCTGGAACTTACTTCACAGTAAGTCTTCAATTTATATTTTCTCCATGACTGCATGACTGTCATTTAAATGGGAATATTGGATGAACTTTCCTGCACTAATGCTCACAAGCTTTTATGTCAGTATTCTACAACAAAGAGTTTTCAGTTTAGTTTAGTTTGTTTTTTAAGGAAGGAGATGTTGGTGGTGGGAGAGAGACAGCCACAAAGAAGTTTAGTGTTACCAACATAGAAAGCATAAAAAGCCACCTAAAAATGTCTTGTAGAACTTGTGTTCCTATTATAAAAGTTTGGCTAAATGGCAGTGTTGCCAGGTTGAGAGGCGCGAGGGTGAATAGGTAGAGAGCACAGTTTGAGGGAAGTGAATCTACTCCATACGATAACAGATGCGTGCCATTACACATTTGTCAAAGCCCATAGTATGGACAGCAACAATAGTGAACCATATTATACACTGTGGACTTGGACGGAAATACCGTGTCAACGCCGGCTCCTCGGTCAAACTGATGCACCACTGCGGCGGGATGCAGGCAGAGGAGCGGGTGTGCGGTCGCAAGGCGCACATGGGAAATCTTTGCATCTTCCACTCACTTTTGCTGTGAACCTAAAACTTCTCTGAAAAATAGAGTCTACTTGAAAAACAAAGTTAGGCTAAATGGTAACCTCATGGTAAATCTTCCACTAAGCATTATAAAATAAAACACTTCCCCTGGAAAATTAATAAATGAGGTCTCTTTGGCTTTCCATCTTTGGTATCATTGCTTAATCATTTCGGCTACAATGGAAAATTTTGTTACTTTTATTTTCCCAGAAATTATGTTTCATTTTATAAGCGTGTAAAATGGTGTATGAAACTATAGTACTTTTGGCCCGCATAAATCCAGCTATGTATTAAATAATTAATTTGTTCCATAAACTATAATTTAGACTCTAGACTGCTCAAGGTACCACACCAAGTGTTCTAATAAATGTAGAAATTTAAAAATAATAATCTGTTTCTTTTGTGAGGTGGCTTACTTTTTTAAGAGCATTTACACATATTTAATTATTTGTTCTTTACAACCCTGGGCTTTTGCCAGGGAAGGTCTTAAACTCCCACCTGAGAAATTTTTATTAATTAAAAATGTTTACATTAATTTAAAATTTTTATATTAATTTTAAAAATGAACATTTTATACAATAATAAAATTTGAAATCATAACAATCTTTTGACTATCTTAATTAAATAAGTTTTAGAATGTTATTTTTTAGAGTAATCTGAATGCTATCTGAAGTGTCATCACTATTGGGTCAGAGGTAGTATTCAGAGATATTTTTTAATAGAAGTAGGAAAAGTTATCGAAGTTAGGTGCTGGCAGTAACATGTGTTACTGGTGACTGTGGGCAAAGCTCGAGTGGTCAGCAAGACTCGTGAAGTAAGAGGCAGAGCGAAGGAACAGCATTGGTGCAGCTGGGAGATGCGTTGTGTACATGTGTTTTGAAGCAAGAACGAGGGGAGTTAAGAACACAGTTGTTAACATGACAAAATAGAGTAAATCTTTTGAAAGCTTGAACTATGGATACCTCCTACTGATGGCCCTGGAGAGAGGATCTTTCCCCTTGTTAATGTTCCCCATTACAAACCTCTCCCTTACAAGAGAAGCAAACAGGAAAAAGAGAAGGAGTACCTTGTGTCTAGTTAAGTTAGTCCTGCCTTGGAGCAAGCCAGGTGCGGAGCGGAAAGACGAGCTCGTGAAGAGAAGACTTTGAGGTACCGGTATAAGAAAGCTTTTGAGGACAACAGTTGTTTCATCTGCTGATGTTGGTGGGCGTCACTGCTGATTATAAAGCATGGGTTGCCCATCCGCACTCACTCTGCCAGTCTATCAGCCTGGCTGTCTGGGAGGAAACTTGGACGGTAAATAAATGTTGGCTGGTTTTGGAGAAACTGTAGAAGTCTGTTTATTAGATGGGTCTTCTTATTCCTTACTAGTAGCCAGGAAAGTTAGGCCCACCCAGAATCCCCAAAGTAAAACAAAGACTCAGTCGAGTGCATTATAGTGTCTACAACAATAAATAAAAGTGCTTTTTTCGCTTTTATTTGGTTTCACTTTAAAGTCAGAGTTGAATGATTTTATACAAATTATTTCAAATCACTGTATCATATTTTAGAAGTTATTGTTGTGTATTTTACTTTTTCTGAGCATCCAATTCATATTTCATAATTTCTATTATACATATTGAGAGTGTGAACATTTTACAATTTATATTATGCATGTTGATACTGTGAACATCTGTATTCTGTACTAGGGCATTAAAAGTGGAGTTGGAAGTATAAACTGTAATGCAGGGTACAAGTGAACAAGCTTTGAAAGTATTGCTTTTGTTTCAATTTTCTGCTACACATCTCAGCCCAAGTGTCATTTCCCCAGGAGAAACTCTGTTGACCCAGCAGTCCAGTTCAGGTTCCACTGCTACATGATCTGAGCGGACACTGTTTCTTTCTGCACAGCATTTATCTCATTTATACTCTCAATAGACTCTCAGCCATATAAAAGCCGAGGCCATATCTGGTGTTGCTTACCATTATATTTCCAGACACTATCACATCACCTGAAACTCAACACTATTTATTAAATGAATAAATCAACTGCATTTCCAAAATTCAAATGGGATCATGTTCTTCTCATGTTTAAATCCTTTAGATAACCCTCCATTGTGGTCAGGATAATGTTCAAACCCCCTAACATGGCTTGTAATTCACCTGATGTTCTGCTTCCTGGTCGTTTCCCAACCTCATCTCAAGTTATTCTCAGTATCCAGTGTTTGCTGAGCCCCTTGATTGTACCAGGTGGTATTAGCACAGAGGAGTTAGTGGTGAACAGGATAGATATTGTGCTTTCAGTTGTGGAGATTAGGGTTCAAGATAGACATTAAATAAGCAATGGAAATGTCGATGAACCGAATGTTATATAAGTCATAAAAATACTCCCTACTTCTCACTTTATGTGCCAACAAGCCATAGCAAGCAAACTCTTTCCTAAACACACCACGGTCACTTATCTTGTGGGCTTTGCACATTTTGTTCTTTTGTCTTTCTCATACCGGCCCAGCTGTGTTTCCACTATTGACCTTCCTTGCCAAACCTGGCTTGTTCTTATTAAAATTAAATTCTTTTCAATATTGCCCCTTCCTATGAGCTCCTAAGCCACATTGTACTTCCACTGCCTTCATATTTACAGCTCTGCTAGTGTCTCTTCCTTGACTACCATCTGCAAGAGGGCAGGCTTGCATCTGGCTTGCTCCTGTCCACACGTAATAGGTGCTCATTAAATAAATCTTGACTGAATGAATGGTTGAGTGTCACATGACTGGATCAGTATTGTGCTATGGGAGTTCAGTATAGAGGGTTGTTACTATGTTATAAATGAGAAATAATTTATGCAGAAGTTAGGATACTTATTTAACCAGAAAAAAGATTATTATTTGGGCTACAGCTTTGTCAAAAGCACAGTTAGAATGACCAGTGTTTGATTTCTCCCACTCAGGCCATTATTGCGAGTAGGCAAAATTTCAGCTGTCAGCAAGGACACTGCAATCAATGTCTTTTCTAGCATGCTCCTAACACCACCCTTCCAGGCTGGGCATTAAAAAAAAAGTTTAGAGATTCCCAACTAAAAGCTACATAGGGACAAATATTTTGGTACTCCTATCCTTGACCACATAGGGTTACATCATGTCCCAACAGGACCTGTTAAGGTGTAAACACAGTTTTCCTGGACATTTTGAATGAGGTCATTGTTATGACCACCCGTCCCTGCCAAATGGCCCTGGAAATAGATCATCTTTTCTCACTGATGGAGCGTGAGAAGCTGTGGGGAAACCTGAATGCAATTGCTGATTTGAAAAAGACCACAGTATCCAAAACAGTGTCTTTGTGGGACAGGCAACACATACCTTGTAGATGTCAAGAAGGAGTCACAGGCAAAGGAGACCCTAAGTAGGACTCTGGGAATTCCTATAGAAGTAGGTAAGTATGGTTTGAAAACTTAGCTATTTTTATGTTGTTGTTGTTTTTTCTCTCTAATTATTTTTACTTATTACTCCCTTATCATTTAATGGTGTTTTCTTTGAAAATGTCAGCTAGTCCCAAATGTGTAATGAGGAACCAAGAAAAACTGTGTTTTGTGTTCTTAAAAGATAAACTGAGGTACATTAAATTTTTCGAGAGTTCATTTGAGCAGCCATTGATTCCAAGCAGGCAGTGCCAGACTGAAAGTGGTCAGGAGTTTGGAAAAGGCCTTTATAGAGCTGATATAGAAGCAAGGCAAGAAAATTATTTGGTTGGCTAATGCTTGGTTGCTTTATTGGGGCAAACCTCATTGGTTGTTGATGATAGGCTGTTCTTAGGTTTCATTTCTCAACTCGGAGGCATTTAGAGGACTTGACTCTGGCTTAAGTTGTGGTTTGTTTATGTAGGCTACCAAGATGTTAGAGTCACTTCAGACTAATGGCCTCCCTGTTTAATTACTTTAACAGTGTTTTCTTCTGTTTGATGTGTGTTAACAGGTCTGGTCATAATTTTTAAAGGAGTGTGTTCTCCCTGGAGGGTCAAGTATAGGGGTGGCAGCAAGAGGTGGAAGAGGGCATAGACAGGATAAATGCTGATGGAAAAGAATAAAATAAAATAAAAATAAAGAATTAAAGTGAGAGTCCTAGCTGGTTTGGCTCAGCGGTTAGAGCATTGGCCTGAGGACCACCGAAGGGTCTCAGGTTTGATTCTGGTCAAGAGCACGTACCTGGGTTGCAGGTTCAATCCCTGGCTCTGGTCAGGGTCATGCAGGAGGCAACCAATCAATGTGTTTCTCCTCTCTCTCTCTCTCTCTCTCTCTCTCTCTCTCTTTCTTTCCCTCTCCCCCTTCTTTCTACTCTATCTAAAAATCAATGGAAAAATATCCTCTGGTGAAGATTAACAACAACAACGACAAAGAATTAAAGTGAGAGAATTTGACACAGTAAATACTAAGGGGAGGGCCAATACCATCTGTTCCATCAAAGTTTATTCCATTTGAGATAGTTCTGCCCTCTACTAGTGAGAAATTCAATCTTCCAAGTCCAATATTGCAGCACAGTTTGTAAAGACATGTCAGAGATTAATGCATTATTTTCTTCATTATGAAGAATGTTCCCAGAATGATGAGGAGGATAAACAAATTATTGATATTTTAGTTACAGCTTCCATGTCTGACTTAGAGTACTTTGAACTGTTATTTATTTATTTGTTTGTTTGTTTTTTATCATAGATTTTGTTACATGAACTGCTTATTTTATGCTTCTGATATTTTGGAGAGAATTTATATATCACTCAGAAAGAATTTTGCATGCCATTCATCAAAAAGAGAAAGAAAATAAAAAATAAAGAAATGTACCATTTTCCAAAATGAAATATATCAACTGTTAGCCAACAGAAATATCTAAACCGATCCTCACCTTTGGGTTACTGCTTTTCATTCAAATGCCCATAACTGTTTTAGAAAGCTGGACGCCCACACCGTGGGATCTTGCTCCTCTTTAATTTCCTCTAATTTGTGTAGTGAATAACCAAATACTCATAATGCAATTAGAAGATAATCAGGCTTGTAATTATGTTAATTGTTGGAGACTTACATCAATCCTCCAGCAAAGTGATAGGATTTCAGCGGAATTAACGTGGCAGGAGAGGGTGGGGGCGGCGGCGGGGAGAGGGGCCAACTGCTGAACAGCTCTGACTTGCATCGGGTAACAACTCGGGCAGACCGCGGAGCCTACACGCAGGGGCTGTCAGGGGAGACGTAGAAAACAGGGTTTTAGGTTCCAGAAAATTAACCTCTCCTGTGCTCCCCTTCCCATAGTCACATTGTCCACCTATATTTACCATAAGAAGCCTAATCCAAAGAAAACAGATAAAGGTGAGGAGAGCGGAGAGAGAGAATTACAGTTCCCCTTTACCCCGTCTTCCCCGTTACTGAAAAAAGGCCAAAGTCAATCAAGACCTTGTTCATCTGCGCCTCTGCACCGCAAGCCTCCTTTTCTCATGTGCTGGTGACCAGTGGTCAGTTCCTGACTGTTGCAGTGTGTTCAGATTGCCACTCACCCTTTACATCCGCACGGCCCTGACACTGAGCTTATTTCCTAATACAATACACGAACATATTAATTAGGATTTTCAGGTTTTCTTCACAGCCCGCGGGAGCGGAGCTGGGCGTCTGGAGGCTGCTTCCTGGCCTTCCCTGTAAGCACGCGCAGCCAGGGAGCCCGTCCCTCCTTCCTTCCACCTGCCTTCTCTCCCTTTCTTTTCCTTCACCCACGTCTGCTGTGTGGTATGGCAGGTGAAAAAGGCCTGTGGTGTAGCTTAACTGCTACTTAAAAAAGATTTATGATACCACATATTTATTGCTTCATGATGTTAAAATTAAAATGACCTCACAAAGGGGTGTGGAAAAAGGAAACCCTTGTGCACTGTTGATGGGAATGTCAATTAGTGCAGTTACTATGGAAAACAGCATGGAGGTTCCTTAAAATATTAAAAATAGAGCGACCAACTGATCCAGCAGTTCCACCTCAGGATATAAATTTGAAGGAAAATAAGTCACTATTTCAAAGACTTCTCTGCACCTTCATGTTCATTGTGGCATTATTAACAATAGCTAAGATGTGGAACAACCTAAGTGTTCATCAGTGGACAAATGTGTGTGTGTGTGTGTATATATATATGATTATTATTCAGCCATAAAAGAAAAAAAAGGACATTTTTCTATTTGCAACAACATGGATAAGCCTTGACAGCACTATGTCAAAAGTAAAATAAGTCAGATGGAAAAATGCAAATACTATATAATATTACTTATATGTGGAATAAAAAAAAAAACACAAAAAAACACTGAACTCAGAAACAGAAAACAGATTGATAGTTGCCAGTCATAAGAGATGAGGGGTGTAGGAAAAGGTAGAAATTTCCAGTTATAAGATGAATAGTCTGGGGATGTAATGGTGAATATAGTTAGCAATATTGTATTATATTTGAAAATTGCTTAAGAGTAGATCTGAAAAGTTCTGATTACAAGAAAAAAATTTGTGAATATGTGAGGTGATAGATGTTACATCCAAATATCAAATCATTATGTTGAACAACTTAAGCTAAATACAATGTTAGTTATCAACTGTATCTCAATAAAACTGACAAAAATAAAGAAAAGGGAAACAAGACCTCAGGTCATGTATTAGGAATATAGAATTTGGTCAGAACTAATGCTAAATTATATTTAATCACCATCAGCTCCATTGGTTAAAAGGTAGAAAAAGATTTCTTAATAAGGTTTTGTTTATCACCTGGAAATAAAGGACCAGATCATCTGAGTAGCATTTAGCTGAATGCCACCTATCAATTATAATTAAGGGATTTTCAAACTTATGCAGACAAAAATGACCCTATGCAATAAAAGTAGGACTATGAAATCCAAAGCTCTCCCGTTGCTATTCAGTATGAATACAATCAAATGCTCACTTGAGTCATAACTTACATTTTACATCTCAATGTCAAAATCAAGCGACAGATTTGGGTTTGTAGTTCACCACATATTTGTTGCTTCTTGGCCATTTTGTAGACATATTTGAACTGTACAGCACATAATTAAGCTGTAAGAATGCTATACATTGAGTTGAATAATGTACATTTCATAATATTCACTCATTTTCTGCTACATTTTTGCTTAGTTGTTAACCATTCGAGCAAATACAGGTTCTTACAGTGTAGGAAAACTCGAGGCATTAAAATGACAC
This sequence comes from Molossus molossus, assembly GCF_014108415.1. Taxonomy (NCBI): domain Eukaryota; kingdom Metazoa; phylum Chordata; class Mammalia; order Chiroptera; family Molossidae; genus Molossus; species Molossus molossus. Next base: position 16,723,903 of record NW_023425351.1, read on the forward strand.
ACCTGATTAGATTCTACTGGCTACTAGAAAGTGGGAAGGAAACTATAGCTGAACCCAGAACTGTTTTAAAGGAGGTAGCTCCTTGGAATGTGTCAGCCGACAGACAATTTACTTGGAAATAAGAGGATATTATTATCAATAAAAGAGTAACCGCCAGCTACAAATATTTAAGAATAAATGAAGAATTTGAAAAAAAGCCAAAAAATCATGAAATAGAGTGATAGGGAAATATATTACTCATAGAAACTAGAAACTTTTCCTGTAACTTATTTATGCTGGGCAAATTGTCCAAAAACCTAATTAGAAAGCTGATGTTCTTGGAAGAGTTCTCAGACTAGCTCATTACATTAACTCAATAAATTTGTTCTTTCAGAAATCCCCAAGTAGGCAACTAATCATAGAGAGAGTTTCTTGCTTTTTCTAATTCTTTAATTTCAACTTTTGTCATTGGCTGGAATTTTATTTTTACTGAGCACAGATGTAACTGACCCCCCAAAATTTATTGAGCTTATAGACCACTTCAAATCAGATGCAGATTTGGAGATAATTCAGTTAACATTCTACTGTATTTCCTCAATACAAAAATGTGAATTTCATCTCCAAGTCTCTCTGGTTTATAAAATAAAAATACAATTTATGATAGTATTGTTACATGAGGAAGAAAAGGTTCAAATTGTTTTTTATATTTATTTATTTATTTAGTCCCGCTCAAGGTCTTAGAACAATGGATGTGTCAATTTGTCGAAGATTAACACAGTGATTATGGTCAAACTCACAATGAATTGACGGTTTACATTCGAACTTCAAGGAGGTAAATATACCACATACTATTTAAAATAACTTTTCTGTATAAGTTTGATGGAATATAGTATCTTCTATAGTAAAGTATTGCATTTTAGCCCAGATAGTTTCATAAAATATCATTAAAAAATACTTGGCTTTCATATTCCTTCTTCTCTCTTACCAACATGCTTTTTAAAAAATGTTCCAATTTCTCCCATAATTAACAAATTTGAGTCTGTGCAGATTTGCTCCAAATTGCATCCAGGTTTGTTTACTCTATAGCAAGATTTTAGCTTATCCCACTTCATGCTGATTTATTTCCTTACTTGTTAAAATACTTCAAATGAGTGATTAATGCAATGGAGTTGCTAAAACCTGTACTTAAAGTTTAAAAGATTATTGGGTTGAGACATCCTAAGGGTATTAAAAATCTGAAGGAAAGTGGTTAGACATGGACACTGAAATTACTTAAGAACTAGTATTTGTCAAAAACAAGCTTATGGCTCTGGACAGGGACAATCAGAAGGTGTTTGATCAGTGAACATTCCAGCCATGTAGCTTGAAATCCTCTGTGAAAGCTTTAGAAAGGATTGCTTTTAAGTATGACTAAATTATTTAAGGCTTATTCTTCTTGAAGTTTAACTTGTATTCCTAAATGATATTAATTGTCAAGACTTAAGAGTTGGGACTTCCGGGAAAGATGGCGGGTAGGTAAACGCGGTATCTCGTCCTCCCAAAACCACATCAAAGGTACAACTAAACTACAGAACAACCATCATTCAAAACCACCTGAAATCAAGCTGAGTGGAAGTCCTACAACTACGGAATTAAAGCAGCAGCCACATCCAGACTGGTAGGAGGGGCGGAGGTGGTGGTGGCGGCGAGATGGGCTGGTCCCACACCCACGTGTGGCGGATAAAAATCAGGAGGACACCTCGGCTGGGAAGGTCCTTCCTGAGGACTGAGGGGTCCCCGTCCCACACCAGGTGCCCTGCTCAGGGTTCCAGTGCCAGGAAGAGAAGTCCCCATAAATTCTGGCTGGAAAAACCAGCGGGAACTGAGGCTCAGGGAGGCTGAAGCGGCTGGAGCCCCAGGCAGCTCCCTAAAGGGCCCGCGCACGGACTTATCAGACTTTCTCCCTCTAAGCCTGAAGGGGAGGCAGCTTGAGGGGCACCAGAGTTATACAGGGAAGAACTGAGCTGTTTGGCACTGGAGCGAGGGCTGGAGAGGGGGCTTCCTCGGGGACAAACGTGCTGTCAGAGGCCTTTGTTCCTTTGGTGAACCCTTCCCGGGGGCGGCAGACAGTCGCCATATCTGGGACTCCAGCAACCTGGCTCACACTGGTAGCCCCGCCCTGCTGACTCCCTGAGGCCCCGCCCCGCCCCACCCCACCCAACTTTCAAGCCCACCCAAGCTGTTGCCACTTGCTTAACCATAGGATTGGCCTGTCTTGGTTCCTGCTTCAGGTTTTTCCTAAATTCTTTCAAACGAGCAGCACCGGGTCTCAGCGAGCCCCATACCTCTCATTAAGTAATACACTGAAACAAACACAGGGAGGCAGCCAAAATGAGGAGACAAAGAAACAGGTCCCAAATGAAAGAACAGAACAAAACCCCAATAAAAGAACTAAGCAAAATGGAGATAAGCAACCTGACAGATACTGAGTTCAAAATACTGTTTATAAGGATGCTCAATGAACTTAGTGAGAAACTCAGTGAACTTAGGGAGGGCCTCAAGAGCATAAAAAAGACCAGTTAGAAATCATGGATACACAGTTAGAATTGAAGGAGGCATTAACTGAAATAAAGAATAATTTACACAGCTTCAATAATAGAGTACATAAATCCAAGGAGCAAACCATCGATTTGGAATATAAGGAAGCAAAAAAAAAATGCGCAATCAGAACAGCAAAAAGAAAAAGGAATCCAAAAAAATGAGGATAGTGGAAGGAGCCTCTGGGACAACTTCAAGCGTGCCAACATTCGCATCTTGGGGTTGCCAGAAGGAGAAGAGTGAGAACAAGAAATTGAAAACCTGTTTGAAAGAATAATGGCAGAAAACTTCCTTAACTTGGTGAAGGAAACAGACATACAAGTCCAGGAAGCACAGAGAGTCCCAAACAAGATGAACCCCAAGAGGCCCACACCAAGACACATCATCATCAAAATGCAAAAGGTTCAAGACAAAGAGAGAATCTTAAAAGCAGCAAGAGAAAGGCAGCTAGTTACCTACAAGGGAGTCCCCATAAGGCTGTCAGCTGATTTCTCAAAAGAAACTTTGCAGGCCAGAAGGGAGTGGCAAGAAATATTCAGAGTGATGAAAAGCAAGAACCTACAACCAGGATTACTCTATCCTGCAAAGCTGTCATTTAGAATCGATGGCCATATAAAAACTTTCCCAGACAAGAAAAAGTTAAAGGAGTTCATCACTACCAAACCGTTATTATATGAAATCATGAAGGGTCTTTTTGAAGAAAAAGATAAAATATATGAACAAACAAAATGGCAATGAATACATATCTATCAACAATGGAATCTACAAACAAAATGAACAGGTAGAACAGAAACATTCACATAGATACAGAGAACATTTTGTTGGTTGGGGGAATAGGTGAAAAAGGTGAAGGGATTAAGAAGTACAAATTCATTGCTAGACTGAAAACCTCAAAGGGAAAGCAGCTGGGGGGTGGGAAGAAACAAACCAAAGAACTTATATGCATAACCAATGGACACAGACAATAGTGTGGGAAAAGGTGGGAGGGGGGCGGGAGTGGGAAGGAGGGCGTCAATGGGGGAAAAATGTGGAACATCTGTAATACATTTTACATCCAACAATAAAGATTTTTAAAAAATAAAAAATAAAAAAAAAAGAGTTGAAAAGAAGTGGATGCCATTTCTATAATAAAAACAAAACTAGTAGTATGGTTTGTACACTAACATGAAAATTAACTCTATTTGGTTTATACAAAAAAAAAAAAAGCTAAAGGAAATGAGAAAAAATAAGGATTTTTCTTTACAAGTTCCATAATTACAATGATTTATTCTGGTTAAATAATAGCTCAAAATTTACTTAAAGGATTTAAATTGCGGTGAAGGAGAGAGAATGTTTGGTCGTTACCTTTTCTAAGGGGGTGAGAGTAAGAGTTAAATATGTGGTTTCTATTTATGGAGTAAAAACCATTTTCAAGAAAAGTATAGAAATAGTAAAAAAAGAAAAAAAAATTTGGGAAGATTTAGATACCGTGTGTGTGTGTGTGTGTGTGTGTGTGTGTGTGGAATTTAAAGAGTATTATAAGCACACAACTATGGATAAAGTTTTGCCTTAAGGTAAATCTTCAAAAATTTGATCAAAGGACTTTGTCAGTTTAGAGGCAAAAGCCTCATAGGCGCTCATGTGGTCTCAGAGGTGAATATATTGAAAACTGAGGTAGAAATTATATTTAAAACTGTACACAGCAATAGAAGTTCATTAAATACACAATCAATAATATTGAGAAGGTTATATATCTTAAATGAAGGTATTACAAAAGGGGTATGTAAAACCAAACAAAAAATCTCAATTTAAATAAAAAGTATACCATAAGAAGGGAATAAATCTTATGTACCAACACCACATATTCAGGCTTATATAAATAAACCAAATATGGTATTTTATTTCACAAAAATTCAGAATATGCCATTGTGTAAATGACATTATAAGTATGGAAAGGTGTACCATCTCCTTTTCAACAGTTTGTAGCATAAGATAACATGTTATAATTACTCATGTTTGTTAGTTACGTTAAAACCAAATGGATATTGGACTACAAAAATATATGTTTTATAAGAGTGACAATAAATGCAAGTTTTTTAATTAATTATTTAATTCAAGTTGTCAAGTGCTACCTATAGAGAAATTCCAAGTAAATGGGAAATTAAGAAAATAATTAAACCATTGATTTATGATGACACCATAGGGGAGTATGAACTGCTGAATAAGGTTGGTCCATTTGACAGATTCTCTTAAAGGAACTGAAGAAAAAAGTGTCCTTATGGTTATTCAAATGAATGCTTTAATTACTATTTTTGTTAAAGCACTATACCATTATTGGTATGAAATAAAGAATCCATAAAGCATTTTGATTAAGCACACTAAAATTGTGTTTCTTCAGTTAATATATGAACTGAATTAGAATTTATTGAAGATAAAAATGTCACTTTAGATATGTAATAACTCCTGTGGTCTCAAATGAATGGTAATATCTCAAATGGATGATAAAAGATTAAGTCCATTTTACATAATAACTCATGTAATTTAGAAAGCAATTGACTGGGTGGAAAGGGCTCTGTGTTTAATACTCCTGGTTTTCCTGTAAATGGAATAGAGTGGTGGTGCAAATATAATCCTAAACACTAGATAACTCTTGCTCCTCAAACCTATATTTTACTTTTCAATGACTCATGACTTGTAAAAATAATTCTCAATCATATTTTCATATTCAAATTTTCTAGTAAACCAAATAATCTTCTTTGTTACCTCTACGTATCTCTTTTCTGATTTTTAATATTTCTAAACAAGTTAATCTTAACCACCAATCTTAATTTTAGATTTATAAAGGGTCTCCATTCTCTAATCTCACCTAAGATAAATTCACTACAAATTATCTTTTTTTTTAAAGAAAAAAGTAATGACTTTAATCTTTAGAACAAGTTTAGGTTTACAGAAAAGTTTATGAGAAAATACAGTCCCCATAATACTGGCACCCAGCTTCCCCTAGTACTAATGTATTAATATGGCAACTTTGTTGCTATTAGTGAGCCAAGATCAATACGTTATTACTTAAGAGCATCATTTATTCAGATTCGCTTAGTCTGCATGTCCTTATGTCCTATTCTCTTTCAGTATCCAATCCAGGGTCCCACATTCTATTTAATTGAAATATCTCCTTGAGTTCTTTTTGGCTGTGAGAGTTACTTAGACTTTCCTTATTTTATTTTATTTTTATTTTTTTATTAATTCTCACCCAAGGATCTTTTTCCCACTAATTTTTTCAAGAGACTGAGAGGAAAGGAGGGGGAGAGAGAGACACATTGACTGGGTGCCTCCCACATGCACCCCGGACAGGGTGGAAATCAAACCTGCAACCCAGGTACATGCCCTTGACCAGGAATCAAACCCAAGACCCTTTGGTACAGGGCCAATGCTGTAACCATTGAGCCACACCGGCCAGGGTGGCTTTTTTTTTTTTTTAATTTATTTTTATTGTTGAATGTATTAATGATGTTCCTCCTTTTTCTCTTATTGACCCCCTCCTCCCTGCTTTTGCTCCCCTCCTGCCTTCCCCACAGTTATCTGTGCCCATTGATTATGTACATATGCATATAAATTCTTTGGTTTATTTCTTCCCACTCCCCATCCCCCTTTCCTTTGAGGTTTGTCAGTCTAACAACCAATTCGTACTTTTTAATCCCTTCACTTTTTCACCCATTCCCCCAACCTCCCTCCCATCTGGCAAGCAACAAAATATTCTCTGTATCTATTAGAATGTTTCTGTTCTGCTTGTTCCTTTTGCTTGTAGATTCAATTGTCGATAGATATGTATTTATTGCCATTTTGTTTGTTCATATTTTTTTTAGCTTTTTCTTCAAGAAGACCCTTCAACATTTCATACAATACTGGTTTGGTGATGATGAACTCCTTTCGTTTTTTCTTGTCTGGGAAACTCTTTATATGGCCATCGATTCTAAATGACAGCTTTGCAGGACAGAGTAATCTTGTTTGTAGGTTCTTGCTTTTCATCATTCTGAATATTGCTTGCCACTCCCTTCTGGCCTGCAAAGTTTCTCTTGAGAAATCAGCTGACAGTCTTATGGGAACTCCCTTGTAGGTAACTAACTGCTTTTCTCTTGATGCTTTTAAGATCCTCTCTTTGCTTTGAAACTTTTGTGTTTTGCTGATGATGTGTCTTGGTGTGAGCTTCTTGGGGTTCATCTTGTTTGGGACTCTCTGTGCTTCTTGGACTTGTATGTCTGTTTCCTTCACCAAGTTAGGGAAATTTTCTGTCATTATTGTTTCAAATAGGTTTTCAATTTCTTGTTCTATCTCTTTTAGCACCCCCAATATGTAAATGTTGGTATGCTTGAAATTGTCCCAGAGGCTCCTTACACTATCCTCATTTTTTAGGATTCTTTTTTCTTTTTGCTGTTCTGATTAGGTGTTTTTGCTTCCTTATATTCCGAATCAATGGTTTGCTTCTTGGCTTTACCTACTCTACTATTGAATCTGTGTAAATTATTCTTTATTTCAGTTAGTTCCTCCTTCATTTCTGACTGTGCATCCTTCATTTCTGACTGGTCCTTTTTTATGCTCTTAAGTTCACTGAAGTTCTCACTAAGTTCATTGAGCATCCTTTTCCTAGAGTTTTGTTCTTTTCTTTCATTTGGGACATGTTTCTTTGTTTCCTCATTTTGGCTGCCTTCCTCTGTTTGTTTCCATATATTAGGTAGAGTTGCTCTGTCTCCTGTGCTTCCTAGGGTGGCCTGTCGTAGTAAGTGTCCTGTAGGGTCCAGTGGCATAGCCTCCTTGATCTCCCAGCTGGGCCCTCAAGGTGCAACCCTCATGTGGACTTTACACCCTTCTGTTTTAATTGAGTTTTGATTGCTATTGGCACTTCCTTAACAAGAGGTATAGGGCTATCTGAGACCAGATGCTGATTTTTTGAAAGAATTTAGGAAAACCTGAAGCAGGATCTAAGACAGGCCAATCCTATGATAAAGCAACTGGCAACAGCTTGGATGGGCCTGAAAGTTGGGTGGGGCAGGGCCTCAGGGAATCACCAGGGTGGGGCAAAGAGTGTGAGCCAGATTGCTGGAGTCCCAGGTATGGCTGCTGTCTGCTGTCCCAGGGAAGGGCTCACCAAAGGAACAAAGGCCTCTGACAGCATGTCTGTCCAGGAGAAAGCTGGCTCTCCAGCCCTTGCCCCAATGCCAAACAACTCAGTTCTTTCCCATATGTTTCTGATGCCTTTCAAGCTGCCTCCCCCACGCTGGAGCCTGGAGGGTAAGAATCTAAGTAAGTTTGTGGGAGGGACCTTTAAGAGGAGTTGCCTGGGGCTCTTGCAGCCTCAGCCTCCCTCAGCCTCAGTTCTCACTGGTTTTACAGCCAGAAGTGATGGGGACTTCTCTTCCTGGCACTGGAACCCTGAGCTAGGAGGCTAGTGTGGGATGGGGACCCCTCACTCCTCAGGGAGGACCTTCCCAGCCAAGGTATCCTCCTGAATTTTATCCACCACATGTGGGTGTGGGACCAGCCCATCTGCCTCCCCCCTCCTACCAGTCTGTGTGGCTTCTTTAATTTTGTAGTTGTAGGACTTCCATTCAGCTTGATTTCAGGTGGTTCTGAATGATGGTTTATCTGTAGTTTAGTTGTAAATTTGATGTGGTGGTGGGAGGTGATACCATGTTTACCTATGATGCCATCTTGACCGGAAGTTGACTTTCCTTATTTTGATGAGCGTGACAGTTTTGAGGAGGACTGGTTAGGTTTTGTAGGATGCCCTGATTAAAGTTTGTCTGATTTTTTTTTCATAAATAATCTCCTATTCTCTTCTAATTTACCTCAGATTTTTCCTCACAGCCATACAAATCTTTGGTGTGTACAAGTAGGCTCTTCAGAAGGATTTCATCACTCAGGACTTTTCACTTAAGTCTTCTATGAGTATAATAGAATGGTTTCTTTTCCTTGAGAGTGAACCATTGCATGTGTTACTGAGATAGGGTACATGGCAAAAAGGCTGTAACCCAAAAAGGGCTATAAGGACTATCAGGAGATACAGTAGTAAGATCAACCCCCAAACGACTTATGGCTTAGAACTGGAAGAAGACCAACTTGATCCAACGTGGTGACTAAATTTACCTGTTGGTAACCCCTTGTCTTATTATACATTCATTGCAATACATTAGCATGCTAACCAACCCACCCGTGCAGCCATGACTCAAAACGGAAAGCTCATATAAGGACACAACATGGCCATTGCAGCTCTTCTGAAAAGTCTCCATCCCTTTCCCCAGATTCCTCCCCCTAAATTATTCCTCCCCTTAATATTTTTAAATATATTTTTATTGATTTTTTAGAGAGAAAGGAAGGGAGAGAGTGATAGAAATCTCAATGTGAGAGAGAAACATCAATTGGCTGCCTCCTACATGCCCCTAACTGGGGATAGAGCCCACAACCCTAGCATGGGACAAAGCTCAATCCACCTAGCCACACTGGCCGGGCCCTCCCCCTTGTTGAGTACCCTAATGGCTAGGGAAGGACTGCTCTGCCTATGGAGTAGCCCACTTTCTGTCTCACTGCTTTACTAATAAGTTCTCTTTCACTTTAAATTCTATGCTGGTTTGTATTTGAATTCTTTTCTGCTCAAAGCCAAGAACCCATAGTGGGTCAAGGACTTTTGGGTCTCTGGACCTCAGGACCACCAGAATCATCACAAGCTCCTTCTAAGTGTAAAAATGACCAAGTACTCAGTCTACCTTGAGTATGACATCCTGTTGTCTTTACTACAGATTAAATGGCCCCACTTCACACATGCTGGAAGCTGGTATAAGACATCGGGAAGAGGAGTTTAATGTTACACAAATCAAGGTTACTTAAAGTAATAAAACAAATAGAAAATGAACAGTATTTTAACTTTCACCCCATGATCAGATTTCTAGTGGGTGGCGCTGCTTACAGTTAGCAAGAAGCCATTTCTGAATAATGTTTTCTCTTTCACAGGATGTAATCTTTTTCTAACAGTTACATTCTCGATGAAACAAAATCTTTTAAAAAGTTAACTGCCTGGCATAATGGGCATTTAATAAATGTTTACTAAGTAATAACTACTGAATAATATGTCTTTTGATTTATGTGACCTTGGGCAAATTTTATTCATAGATCATTGGATGCCTATTATGTATAGTGGTGGCTATTCTAAGCGAAGCAAAAATGAGAACATTGGAAGCTTTGTGGCTCTCTCCGCTTTCTCTGGGTTTCCCTGATCTGTCTGTCCTTCCTCACCTTTGGAGAAACCTGACACTAAGATTATGAGCTTAGAGAATGATCCAGCTTTTCTATTTTCATCTTGGCAAAATATTTAACCTCTCTCTGAGCCGAAGTTTCATTTTATATAAAATGGGAACAATGATATCCATGCCACAGGTTATTGTGAAATATATGCGATGGGCCAAGTCCAGAGCCCTGCCCATGGTGTGTGCTCCTTAACAGCAAGTCCTCCTATGCACCTTCCCTCCGTTTTTTCCCCTCCAGCCTTTTATTTCCATAAGTGTTTTATCTTCCTTCCATATTTTGGTCTCATTTTAAACTTTATTTGCATCTAATTTATAAACATTATTACTTTTGTCCACTGCCACAGTATTTTTGCTCCCATTCATCTTGGTGATATCAGCCTGTTTCCATTTCAAGGTTTGCTTATTTGCTTCTGAAATACACTAAAACCAACGTAATCCAGCAGAAACCTCAAGAGTGTAGGATAAACTTACTTACTATGGCTTTCAGAGGAGTTGTGAACTTTCAGGTGAATGGTAGTGGCAGAAACCAGACTGTGGAGGCTTAACCAGTGGCCAGATGGTAAAGAAATGCAAGTGGACATTGTGGATTATATTTTAAAGATTATCAGAAAAAGGAAATTTAAAAAGTGTTATCAGAAGTCCATAAACAATGCAAGTATATAGGGAAATGAGCCAGGCAAGGTGCTTTTGAGAGAAGGGAGTATAAGGAGAGAAACAGATTTTAAAGTATGAAGAAAGAGCCCTGGCCGGTTTGGCTCAGCGGTTAGAGCGTCGGCCTGCGGTCCCGAGAGACCCGGGTTCGGTTCCCGCTAAGGGCATATACCTCGGTTGCAGTTTGTCCCCTGCCCTGGTTGGTTGTGCGGGTGGCAGCCACTCGATGTGTTCCTTTCACATCGATGTTTCTCTCTCTCTCTCTCTCTCTCTCTCCCTCCCGCTCTACCTAAACAAAAAATGTCCTTGGGTGAGGATAAAAAAAATAAAAAATAAAATAAATAAATAAATAAATAAAGTATGAAGAAAGAAAGTTAACTATTTGTTGTGGAAGTTTTTATTGAAAAGTCCGGTACAGAAGTAGAATCAACTCCTACCTACTCCAGATTCTTCTTTTATTATAAAATGTATAGAAAAGTAGAAATATTCTTTAATTTAAAAGGAAAAAACAGTTAATTCATTTTTAGTCTTTTTCTTTAATTGCAAAATTTACATAAAATACAAAAACAAATAAAATATATATGAATAGTTTCATGAGTAATTCATTGACTTCAAGATAGAACTTTGCCTGCCATCCCAGAAGCTGTCCTGGTCACTTTTCCAGCTACAAGTCCCTCTCCTCTTCCAGAAAGTCTAGGTTTCCCTTGTCATTATCATCTTCTTGCCTTTTATTTTGTTTTCCATTTTTTATTTATTTTTTACATATATATTTATTTATTCTTGTTATTAATACAATGTTTGACTTGAATATTTATTTATATAAAGGAAATAAATAAATTATGAATATAAAGTAAAAATTTATAACATTTCTTTATTCCTTAGGACAAATATGATAATCTAATTTCACATGACAAATTCAAGTTACCCTTGCATTCTAAATAATGGTCAATCAATAAGAGTTATTACTTATTTATTATTATACACCAGACGCTGTCCTAAGTAGGTAGATAAGTACTATCTTTTTTTGGTATTTGTAGTACAGTAAAATATGTATAAAATTAACTATTTTTAAGTGTACAATTTAGTGACATTTAGTACATTCACAATGTTGTGCAACCATCACCACTATATATTTTCAGATCTTTTTGTTACCCCCCCAAAAAAAACTCTGTACCCATTAAATAATAACTCCTTATCCTCACTCTCCTCAGTTCCTAGTAATGACTATTGTTCTTTCTGTTTCTGTGAATTTACTTCATACAAGTAGAATAATATATTTGTCCTTTTGTGTCTGGCTTATTTCACCTAGCATATTTTTTTACTTTAAATAATTTTTTTATTTTTTAATTATAGTTGACATAGAATATTGTATTAGTTTCAGGTATACAACCCATTGAATAGACATTGTATAATTTATGAAGTGACCATCCCAATAAATCTAGTACACACCTGACACCATACATAGTTATTTCAATATTATTGATTATATTTCCTATGTTTACTTTACGTCCCTGTTACTGTTCTGTAGCTACCAATTTGTACTTCTGCATCCCTCACCTTTTTCTCACATCCTCCCAAAACCCCTGCCCTTCTGGCAACTATCAAAATGTTCTCTGTATCTATGAGTCTGTTTCTGTTCTGCTTGTTCATTCATTTTGTTTTTTAGATTCTACATATAACTGAAATCATATGGTATTTGTCTTTCTTTGTCTGACTTATTTCACTCAGCACAATACCCTCTGGGTCCATCCATGTTGTCACAGATGGCAAGCTTTTTTTATGTTTTTAATGGCTGAGTCATATTTCATCACATATATGCACTACTTTTTAATTTTTTTTCTTTATTGATTTTAGAGAGGGAGGAAGGGAGAGGGAAAGAGAGAGGAAAACATGTATGAGAGAGAACATTGATTGGCCGCCTCCTGCATGCCCCCCACTGGGGATTGGGCCCACAACCTGCCTGACCGGGAATCAAACTGGCCACCTCTTGGTGCATGGGTCGACACTCAACCATTGAGACACACCAGCTGGGCCACTACTTCTCTTTATCCATTCATTTATTGATGGATACTTAAGATGCTTTTGTATCTTGGCTATTATAAATAATGCTGCAATAAACATACATTCTTTTGATCATTGAATCTGAAACAAGTCTCTTGTAGACAGCACGTGTAAGAGTCTTGTTTTGTTATCCATTCAGCCACCCTATGTCTTCTAATTGAAACATTTAATCCATTTGTATTTTAAGTATATATGTATTGCAATTTTATTATTCACATTATTTATCTTTTTTCTTCTTTTTCTTAAAGAAGACGCTTTAACATTTCTTGTAATACTGGTTTGCTAGTGATGAACTTCTTTAGCTTTTTTTTTTTGTCTGGGAAGCTTTTTATTCTCGATAGCTTTTCTGGATGGAGTAATGTTGGTTATAGATCTTTGCTTTTACATCACTTTTAATATATTTTGCCACTCCCTTTCTGGACTGTAAAGTTTCTGTTGAGAAATCAACTTACAGTCTTATGGGAGCTCCCTTGTAGGTAACTAATTGCTTTTCTCTTGCTACTTTTAAGATTCTCTCATTGTCATTAACCTTTTTCATTTTAATTATGCTGTGTCTTAGTGTGGGCCTCTTTGGGTTCATCTTGTGTGGGACTCAGTGCTTCCTGGACTTGTATGTCTATTTCCTTTATCAGATTAGGCAAGTTTTCAGTCATGATTTTTTCACATAGGTTTTCAATTCCTTGCTCTCTCTTTTCTTCTTCTGGCATTCCCATGATACAAATGTTGGTACACTTGAAGCTGTCCCAGAGACCCCTTATACTAAAAATGATTTTTTTTTTTTTTGTAGATTCTTTTTTTCTATTTTGATTGGGTGTATTTTGCTTCCTTATATTCCAAGTCTCTGATTTGACCCTCTGCTTCATGTACTCCACTGTTGATTCCCTATAATATATTCTTCATTTAAGTGAGTGTATTTTTTATTTCTCTCTGGGTCTTTTTATGATTCTTTTAAAAATGTTATCTCTGTTTTTATGTTTCCTATCTCTTTGTTGATGTTCTTACTAAGTTCATCTACTCTTCCCCTAAGTTTGTTGAGCATCCTGATAACCAGTGTTTTGAATTCTACATCTCGTAGATTGCTTGGCTCCACTTTGCTTATTTCTATTTCTGGAATTTTGTCCTGATCTTTCATTTGGGACATGCTTCTTTGTCTCCTTATTTTGGCAGTTTCCCTGTGTTTGTTTCTATGTATTACTTCAAATTATTCTCCACTGGTGTGCCACAAGAATTTTTAAAACATGCAATACTAGACTATTTAGTCAAGGGCACTGACCTCTTTTCCCTTAGATTATTAAATTAAAAAAAAAAAAGTCAACAGTTAATACAGCAATAGCTGTCCAATGTGAATGAATCAAAGTTAATGCCTATTTTTCTGTCAGATAAGCAAAAAATATAACATATTTTTTGGTGTGCCACAGAATTTTAGTAATTAGTTAATGTGTGCCATAAGATGAAAAAGGTTGAAAAGCGCTGTATTAGATAGAGTTACTATGTCTCCCACTCTTAGTAGTGGTCTTATTTTGTAGGTGTCTTGTAGGGTCCAGTTGCATGGCCTCTTTAATCACCCAAGCTAGACACCCTCCTACTGTTGTTGAGCCTTGATTGCTGTTGGCACCTCAGTAAGAGGGATTTATCCCTAGGTTAATTAGCTGTGAGGACTTGTTGTGACCACTGTGGAGGATCAGCTGCTGCACAACTGACCTCTCAGAGCAGGACTTACATTAATGGGCCTCTGGTGCCTGTTGAGTTTGCCCCTTGAGTGTGACTTTTGTGGAGGAGGTTGGGTGGTGTTTTGATGTGGTCTGAATATATCCACCAGGTGTGCTAGCTTTGCGGCCTCCTGGGAGGTGCAGGACAAGGTAAGCTGCCACCTGTGCCTTGTCCAGCCCACCTGGGATGCCCTACAAAGCAATCTTCAGATGGCTACTACTTGTGCTGGTCTCAGAGGTACCCAGGCGAGGCTAAGCTGTGAACCAAGGTCGACTATCATTAGTACTAGGCCAGGGGTCACTTAGCGAGAGTTAGGCAGCACACTGAGACCAGATTCTGCTTGTTTGAGAGATTTAAGGAAAGTCTGAAGCATTAGCCAAGACAGGCAGTTTATACAAAAAAGCCACTGGAATTTGGGTTATGCCCCAAATTTGAGTGGAGCAGGGTCTCAGGGAATCACCAGGGCAGGGCGAACTGTGTAGACAGGTTGACTGAGACTTAGTCAACCTGCTGCTCTCTGAGGGGAGGACTCTAAAAAGGAACAAGTGCCTCATTGGCACTTATATCTAGGAGAAAGCTGCTCTTCAAGCTCTCACCCTAATGCCAGATTACTGAATTCCTCCACATATGTCCCTGGTGCCTTTCTGGCTGCTAGCCCAGCACTAGAGCTCAAGGGAGTGAATGCAAGTAAGTGTGTGTAGGGCTTTAAGAGGTATGCCTGGGACTCTAGTAGCCCTCCGTCTCACTCAGTCACAACACCCTGGTTTTTATAGCCAGCAGTTATAGGAATTTCTCTTCCTGGCACTGGAACCCTGGGCTGGGGAGTCTGATGTGGGGCTGGGACCCATCACTCCTCAGGGGGGACCTCTGCCTTTAAGGCAATGGTTCTCAACCTGTGGGTTGTGACCTCTTTGGAGGTCAAACGACCCTTTTACAGGGGTCACCTAAAACATAACAGTAGCAAAATTACAGTTATGAAGTAGCAACGAAAATAATTTTATGGTTGGGGGTCACCACAACATGAGGAACTGTATTAAAGGGTCATGGCATTAGGAAGGTCGAGAACCACTGCAAGGTATCTCTTCAGATTTTTATCTGACACATGTGGGTGTGGGCCCAGCTATTTCCATGACTTCGTGTGTCCTATTTCTTTACATCCTTAGTTACAAGATTTCTGTTCAGCTAGATTTCAGATGGTTTTGAATGATGGTTGTTCTGTAGTTTAGTTGTAATTTTGATGTAGCTGTGGGAGGACTTGAGTACTGCATTTACCTATGCTGCCATCTAGACTGGAACCCTGTTTCCTTGCCTTTCAAAGTACTATTTACAACTATTTAAACATTTTTGGACAATATGCTTTAGTTTTGACAGTTTCTGAACAATGTATCATTGGAGCCAAATATATGTATTCATTTGGTTTTTATGTCTTTCACTCAACATTATGCTTGTGAGATTTATTCATTTTGTCTAATGTAGTCGTAGCTCATTCATTGGCATTGATGTAGAATATTTCTTTGTTGAGCATAGCACAATTTATTTATAAATTCTACTGTCGGTGGATTTTTGAGTTATTTGTAGTATTTGGTATTATAAGCATGCTGCCATGGAATTTCTTGTACCTGTCTCTGGGCACATATATGTCTGTTCCTTTAGGTTCTCTACCTATGTACAAAGGTAACAGGACTTAGGAACTATGTGAATCTCAAACTTTGCTGCATAATGCTGACCTCTTTTCCAAGGTGGTTATACTGAAGCATGCATATATTTTCAGTGTCTAAGAATTATCACACTGATTTTATTTCTGTTGACCTGATTATTAATAAATTTGAAGACATTATCATGTTTATCAGTCATTTGAATATCATCTTTTGTGAAGTGCCTATTCAAGTCTTTTGGCCATTTAAAAAAATTTATTTATTTGTACAAGTATTTATATATTCCAGATATGCTCTTTTCCTATTTTATTTATTATAAATAACTTTTCTTTATCTATCTTTTGTTTTCACTTTCTATTTGGTAATTTTGGCAAACAAATATTTTAGGTTTAATGTTCTGGATTTCATTACCTTTTTTCTATTATAGTTTATGTCCATGTACTATTTCATATATTATCCCACATTATTTTCATAATCTTATAGTATTTTTAAGGTTTATTTCTTTAATGTATTTAGAATATTTTATAATTGCAATGAAAATTCTAATTTAACTTGTTCATTATTCCTTGGTAGTTTGTGACCCTCTTCTTCTTAATATACATATTAGAAACAAATTTGTGTTTCATAAAAATCCCTTTGGGAATCTGATAAAGTTCTGAGACATTCATCATTAATTTGGGAAAAAATGATATTTTAAAAATATTGAGTTTTCTAATCATAAACATTGAGCATCTCTCCAAATTTGTAGGTTATCCTTAATGTTTCCCAAGAAATTATTTGTAACTCCTTCTGTGTATATCTTGTAAATCTCTATGAGATTTATTTGGTACTTAATAGTTTATTGAAAGTAATATACAAAAATGAGGAATACCAAGTACTATCTTTTTTTTTTCTAATTTATTCATATATTTATTAATTTTTTGGTCTTTGTTTTTAATTTCTTTCATTGCTCTCCCAAGGATATGTTCCCACTGATATTTTGAAAGAGTGGAAGAGAGAGAGTGAGAGAGAAAGGGAGAGAGAGTGAAACATTAATGTAGAAACATCTACCGGCTACCTCCCACATGCATTCCAACTGGGGATGAAACCCACAACCCAGGCATATACCCTGACTGGGAATTGAACCTGAAACCTTTTGGTTCATGAGATGATACTCCAATCAACTGAGCCACTTGGTTAGGGCAGTCTTTTTTTTTTTTTTTTTTGTATTTCAACATTTCAATGTGGTATTATCTTCCTCTGTCTACAGTATATCCTTTAGAATTTTCCTTTGTGAGATTTTCAAGTGACAATCTCAATTTATTTATCCAGAAAATGCCTTAATTTCACATGTATTCTTTAAAAGTATTTTCACTGAGGGTCAAGAAATCTTACTTCATTAAAGATTTGATTTTACTCTTTTGTGGTTTTTATTGATGATCTTTGAAATATCCATCAGTTTCATTGTCACACTTTTAATGCTATTTAAAAGTACTATCTAGTTGTTTAAAAATGTTTGCATGTTCTTTGGTATTTGATAATTTTACTAGTATGCATCTAAGTTAAATGTTTTCCATTTTTAAAAAATTCTTGCCCTGGCCGGTTTGGCTCAGAGGTTAGAGCGTCGGCCTGTGGTCCAGAGAGACCCGGGTTCGGTTCCCGCTAAGGGCACGTACCTCGGTTGCAGTTTGTCCCCGGCCCTGGTTGGTCGTGCGGGTGGCAGCCACTCGATGTGTCCCTTCACGTCGATGTTTCTCTCTCTTTCTTCCTCTCTCTCCCTCCCACTCTACCTGAACAAAAAATGGAAAAATGTCCTCGGGTGAGGATAAAAAAAAAAAAAAAAAAAAAAAAATTCTTGCTAGTGTTTGTTTAGAAGTATCTATGGATTGGTGTTTTCTACTAATTATGGCAAATTCTCATCACATACCTCTTAAAATGTAACCTTAACATTTACCCCACTTTTACTCTCCTCTTCTCCCTTTTCCCTCCCCTCTTTCTACTCCTCTTCTTCCTCCTCTCCCTCCTCCTCTTCCCTCTCTCCCTGTCTTCTCTTTGTGGAACTGCAATTAATGGTATGTTAGATAAAAAGTATTTCATGTTCATGATGGAAAAATTCAATATTGTTAAAATATTAATTCTTTCCAAATTGACCTATAGATCCAATGTAATCTCAATCAAAATCCCAAAAAGTTATTTTGTATTTATTGAAAAACTGACTAAAAATTTTATATAGAAATTCAGAAGACCAAGAATAGCCAACAGAATAACAAAATTGAAGGACTCGCTATACCCAATTTTAAGACTATTAAGTTACAATAATCAAGACAAGGTTCTACTGGCAAAGCAATAGACACATAGATCAATGGAACCGAATACAGAGCCCAGAAATTGACCCATATAAATATAACCAATTAATCTTTGTCAAAGGAGCAAAAGCACTTTAATGGGAAAGGATAGTTTTGAAAAAATGGTGCTGGAACAATTTCACCTGATTTTGTTTGGTGCAGAGATAATCTTCCTTACAGTCCATTGTGTGTATGTAGTTGGGTATTTGCTTCTGGTTCACCCTGTTATCTCAAGCATTTAGCACTTTGAAAATCCTGCATAACATAAAGAGGTTTGCCTACAAGCTTTATGTTTTGGGTGGCCACTGAGCTTTACCCTCCAATTTGTGTTTCTTATTCTCCTTATATTTAGCCCAGTGACACTTGACTCTTTAATCAAATTTTTCTTGTTTTTGAGAAGATACTTTTAACACTCTGTGCTTTAGTTTTCAGAGGGAGGGATGGCTCAAATAACCTGGCCCAGAGTAATAAAAAACTACCCCCCATAGCTCTGGCCAGTTTGGTTCAGCAGTTAGGGTGTTGGCCCAAAGAGTCACGGGTTCAATTCTGGTCAAGGGTAGGTACCTCAGTTGTGGTTCGCCCTGGCCCTGGTGGGCATCGTGTGGGAGGCGGCCAGTCGATGTGCCTCTCTCATGTTGATATTTCTCTCTCTCTCCCTCTCTCCCTTCCACTCTATCTGAAGATAAATGGAAAAATATCCATCAGTGAGGATTAAAAACAAAACAAAACAAAAACAACTAACCCCAACCATATTATTTTAGTAAATATTTAAGAGTTTATTTTTTCCTCAAAATTATTTTACATTCTAGAGAGACAGCACTGAAGGAGAGAATCATTTCTGTTTTCAAGAAACTTATATGTGATCAACAAAGGCCAAAAATAAACAAAGTAGTAAATCTTCAGATATCAAAATTAGAGGACAGCGATCTTACTAGGAAATTAGAATTCAATGATATTTCATGAATGTATGTGATTGTTGTGGGATTGGTAGGCTCAGTTCTCTTGGGAGTTATTTAATATGAATGACAGGATTTCTAAGCAACAATACGGATCCAGTGGATTTGAATAGTATGACTTAAAAAGTGAATCTAATGAGTATAATTGATAAATTCCATTTGAGTCTTTGGCTGCTCAGGAACAACAAGTAAGGAAAAGAGAAATATTTATTGCTTTACATAGTGGTATGGCACATATATTTCCCCAAAACACATATTTTGAGTGCAAATCTAGTTACTAAAATACTTTTTATTTCTACAATGTCACACATCATATCATGCCAAACTGTCCTAAATTTTTATTAATTACTTTATTTACTTGTTAACCCCGATTGTCCTGGGCCTTGATAATATGTGAGTTTAATTGATGATATAATAATACTTATTAACTTTACTAATCTTTCAAAGACAAACTTTTGACCTTGTTGATTTTTTAATATTGTATTTTAGTTTTTCTATTACACTGCTTTTTTCTATTATTTTTTTCTTTCTACTTTTTTTTGCCTTTTCTATTATTGATATGCAATCTTAGATCATTGATTTTTTTTCTTTTTTGAAAATATATTTTTCAAAGGCTGTAAATTTTAGTCTAAGAATTGTTCCAGAAGTTTTGAAATGTGAGTTTTTATTATCATTTAGTTAAAGCTATTTTCTAATTTTCTTGTAATTCCTTATTGACTTGTATATTTTTTAGAAATTAGCTGCTTAATTGCAAATTAGTTCCTCGATTGGCATTGTACCTACTCTCAGTGAAATCAATTCTTTGAAATTCTTAAGGATTTTTCTATTATTCAATATATGTTTTTTTGGTAAATATTTCTTATGCAGATAAAAATATGTATTGGTAGAAGCAGTGGTTTACATATTTCAATTAACTCAAATTTGTTAATTAAGTTTTCTGTCCATTTATATATATTTTTTTCTTTCTGTTCTAGCAGATATTGAGAATGTTTTGTCTCTCATCATGAGTGTGGAATTGTGTACTCTTTTTTAATTTATCAATTTTGTTATATATATTTGCATTATGTTATTGAATTCATACTGATTTTAAGTTATGTAGTTTTCTGGTAGCTTGATCCTTTTATCATTATGAAATACTCCTTTTTTCTTTTTCCCTCTGTAGAAATGCTTTCTGTGTCAAAATATGTGATGTTAATATAAAGAGAGATTTATTTTGGTTACTGTTGTCATGGTATATATTTTCCATCTGTTTATTTTCAAATATTTTGTTTTTATATTTAAGATGTCCCATAAGCAGAATTTTTTTTTATTTTAATATAATGTATCTAAATTTAAGTTTCAAAAAGACTGAATTATTATTTTTTCTTTTAGTATAGTTTTGCTTCCTTTTCTTAGCAGAATCTTCTCATGTTTTATTTATTGGAAAATATCTTTATTTCCATATTTTTATCGAGAAGTCAGCTCCCTGTTTTATTGTTCTTCTTTGAAAGTAATTTATCTTTTATTCTCTTGCTGCTGTTATATCTTATTTTCTGTCTGTCCCTTGTCATTCTGTTCTGTGTCTCTGTCTTCCTCCTCCCCCACAATCTATCAGCAGTTATATCACAGTATCCCAAGTGGAATATTTTTGTGTTTTTCTGGCTGAGGTTTACAGTTTCTTATTTATTTCTTTATTGATTGATTGATTGATTGATTGGTATGTGCCCCTAGTGGGAACCGAACCCTGTACTCTCTGGTCCGCAGGCCAAAGCTCCAACTGCTGAGCCAAACCGGCCAGGGCATACAGAGCTTCTTGAATCTAGAGTTGATATCTTTTGACAGTTTGGAAAAATTCATTGCCATTATTTCTTCAATCTACTATTAAAACCATTTAGATACTGCACATTTTAATTTTTAATCTCCATTTGTATCTCTTTTACTCCAATTTTCTGGTGAAATTCTCTTTTTACTTACTTTCTTCACATTTTTCCACATTTTATTTACTATATCAGGCATGATTATTTAAATATTATTAACCATTAACTTCAGTATTTAGGTCACTTGTAAGAGTATTTTTATTGCCATTTCTTTTTTCTGTTGGTTTCTATTAATTTTGCCTTGTCTTTTGGTACATACAATTATAAAGGCCTCAGAGAATATGGAATACCTCTTTCTCTGCTTGTATGATCAGCCTAATCCTATCAGGGACTGTGTGAGCCAAGCCAGGACTGAAGTTCTGGTAAGACTGGGTTTACTTCTGGTTCATCCTATGATTCCAAGTTGTACCTTTTCAGGATTTGCAGGTGACTAAGTGCTACCATCAAAAGGCCCTTCTCCCGTGGGTCCTGAATGCTGTCATCAGCTTGCTCAGCCTGTTTGCCTCCTACTTGCCCTTCTTCAAAACTTTGCAAATGTCTTGAAGGCAAAACCGGGTGTATGTTTGGTACCTCTCAAATCTCTAGTTTGTCTCTGTAACCTTATGAGACTGCCAAACACACAGATATTTATTTTCTCCTCAGAGTTGGTCTCCTGCTGGGATAAAACCCAACTTACCAGCCTCTTCTCCTACACGCAGAATCGGCGAAGACCTTCTGAGGAAAAAAAAAGCTGCAGCTCATTGTCTCTCTCTCTGGTTCTTGATCTTGGTAATCCTCTTTGCTTGCTCTGGCACCTTTAAATACATGATTTTAAAGCAACTCAGTTTTGTTTTGTTTTTCTTTTGTTCTTGGTAAAAGTGTTGTTATTTCAAAGCTACGCAAATCTACCCAGAAGCTCATAATAACGTTTAGACATGATTTGTTAAGAATAGTAATTTGCGCCTGCATAACTGGACCATTTGGATTGGAGCATATCAGACTCTATATTAGAATCACTCTGGAGGGCCAGGGGAACAGTGTTGTTGAAGAAAACTCCTAGAGACTCACCTCTCATCCATCTCCTCTTCATCTAGTTGAGACCTTTGTGTGTTGGTTATTTTCTACTTCTGTTTGTCCCCTTACAAATTCTCCTGGATAAATGGTTACCTTGTACTACTTTCTCTCACTCACTTTCTCTTAGGACAGAAAGAGCATTATCACAATTGAATGGAAATGATTTAGGAGAGGTTCCAGGTTGTTTTCAGGGTGCTTCACATTTTGTGTACACAGTGACCACTTGGGAATAGATACTATTACAAATAGTATGGCAAACTGCAGATTGCTGGTAATTTCATCATTATTAATACAAACGATTGCTGATCATTTACTTAAGAATTTAGTATTTTCTTGTATTGAAGATGTTGTTAAATTTCTGGTCCAGGTTTATAACTTTTAATCACTTATTTGAAAGCAACCCTTTGCAAAGTCCTAAGGATACCATTATGACAGACTCTCACCTTAATGTGTAACTGCAACTGATTTAGGATTTTCTGGCTACTTCTATTGTGCTCTTAGTTACTCCCTCTCACATCTTAAACATCTTTAATTATTTCTGGCAAATCCTAGACAGTATATCAAAAATGCTTTCACACATTTTCTTTTAGCCACTGTTTTTCATCCCCTAGTGTGTGGTAAGGTCCTTAGTGAGGTCTTCCAAAGATCTACATGGAAAGGTTTCAGCTTGCCTCAAACCTTCTCTCATTTCTCTTGCTTCCTGATCCTTTCCCCTCATCACTGTTTGAATTCAGCTTGATTATTTGTGAATGAGGCCAGACTTCTCGGAGGCAACCAAGGAGACTTGCCTTTACATACAGAATATCACAAATATCATTGAAGTTTGTTTCTGCCACAGCCCTTTCTGTAACCCAGACACAAATCCATAAGCAGGTGACCTCGGGTCTCTAAGAGAACACAATGCCAACTTCTAGTCCATCCTCCTCCAGCCATTCTTCTTACCTTCTTCTGCCCAATTCTTCCTCAAGAACCTAATAATACCTTTGAAGTTTTAGCTACTTTTCTTATGTTTACCACTTTTTAGAATTATTCTGGAACCCAACAGGAATCCAATAGCTGTTAATAATTGCTTCCAATTGCATGAGTTTTTCTTGTTTTTGTTTAAATTATAAATTTCTTGTGCCTTGAATATAATTGCAGAAAAAAACAATTAGGTAATTTTTGTGATCATTTCTTTGCCTTAAAACAACATTTGTAATTTCAGGAATAAAGCCAAGCTAATCTAGTGTTCATTTGTTAAAAGTATTTTAACTATCTTACTTCAGATCTGATACTTGCAGGGTGAAATCCAACCCAGAACATTTCATTTCCTGCCTCAACTTCCAAAACATCTATCTATAATAATTTTTGTCCAGATCAGAAAGAGAAAAAGATCGTGATTAAACGACTGTGGATGCACTTTCAGGTATAATGTGTGGGTTTGTTGTGCTCCCTCTTCAGCGCCCGGGAGCAGCCTGAAATGTGTGAGCAACATGACAGGTTGTCTGCGTCATCCCTGTCCTCCCTCCATCCACGGTGGCCGCCCTGATACATGCCGTGTCCACTCCCAGGAGACAAAGATGTTGTCAGTGACTAGTTTTCTAGCACTTGTTTTATATTCACGTATTCACAGTATGGTTTTTAGTGACAGGCTTTTCAGTTAAAATTATTAAATCCTATTATTTTATTTTCTTGCTTTGTGTGTGTGTGGGGGGGGTTAGGGGTAGGTTTAGGGTTCGGTTGAACATGAGGATTAAAGTTAGGGTTCAAAAGGACTAAGTATTTAAAAAAATGTTTTTAATTGAACATTAGAGGTACATGGTGAATTTGGCATCTCGGGCAAAGATTGGCAAGATGTAACTTGTAAAGATTTTTTTCTGAGTTTCTGAACTGTGGATGGTTTTTGGTTAAATATAAACACTAGGTTATTCTAGGTTACATTTACAAATGCCTGATATTTATGATAAGATTTCCCAGAATAGGCCCAAAGAGCTTAACTTCTACTAATCCAGGCTTTTCTGGGTGGCTGTTGGTCTGTTGGCTACATGATGGTTTGGGGAACCTCCTGGATAGAATATGAATGCACGAGTTAGGATGCCCAGTTTTTAAGGTCCAGTGAGCGACATGGATCGCCTCTAAATGTTCTGAAGGTGGAAGGAGTCAGAGTTCACAAGTTTAGGTCAGGCAGGCGGTCGGGTGACAGCTGGGTCACTCACACTGTTTTCTCTCCAGGCTCTGGGAAAGGACCCTGGTTTCTGTTTAGAAGAATTGTGAGAAGCAGGCCAGGAGGGTGAGGAAGGATTGTGCAGATATCTCCAAGGAGCGTAATGCTAAATTAGATCATCTATTCAATAAATATGTGATGAAAATTTATATTTCAAGAACAGCGCAATATACTTGAAATTCAAACATAAAAAGACACAGTCACTGTCTGGTGACTTGGGACTTTCCTCCCCACTTTATAGACTTAGGGAAATCAGTATTTTATTTCAAAGGTGTTAGTGACAAAAACTTGAAGAGCACTATCAGATTTTCCTTTAGCTTTTATCATGCACTTCTCCTTGTAATACAATTACTACATGGTTCTATCTTTAAAGAATTCATTATATCTATATGTGGATGTCTTTAATTTCCACATGTATGTATCTAACTACTGCGTCAACATTCTCTACCCAATCTTCCATCCCAAGCCTTCTGTATGTAATTGAGCGGTACCACCATCTGCTCAGGTGCTCAAGCCAAAACTTTATGAATCACCCTCCATTCTGCACTTTTACTCACATATCTGACATCCAACATGTTATCAACTACTTTATCTCGGCCTCTAAAATATGTCCTATATCTGTTCCCCCTTCTCTAGCTCTACTGTTACATCAGTCCAAAGCTTTATGAACACCTACTTCTCAAACAATGTAG
The DNA here is from genome assembly GCF_014108415.1 of Molossus molossus. Lineage (NCBI taxonomy): Eukaryota > Metazoa > Chordata > Mammalia > Chiroptera > Molossidae > Molossus > Molossus molossus. The sequence continues at coordinate 16,748,894 of NW_023425351.1, forward strand.
TCACCTCTGCCACTGCCTTTAATTCTTACATGGTCATCCCTGCCACCCTGTGAATGAACCTTCGTTCTGTTCCTGGCTTCAACCAAGTTCATTCCCATTTGGGGGTTTTCATACTTGCACTTTTTCCTGAAATCTTCTCAAGCTAATTCTGTATCTCATTCAGATCTTTCTTCATTATAGGATTCATTTTTCTGCCTTTCCATCTCAAGCATCTTCCTAGTCGCTTTCTATAACATTGCTATCTTTTATTATTTTCATAGTATTCATTATAATATAAATTATCCCTTTTGTTTATTTGTTCAGTAACTTACTCATGCAAGCTCCATGAGAAGGAGCATCTCATCTGTTTCTCATCAGTGCTCTGTCCCCAGCACCTCGTAGAGTGCCCGATACACAAGAGAGGGTTAGTAAATATTTTATATGAATAAATGAATGTATATGCAGTCCACTCATGTGAAAGACTTAAATACATTGGAGGAATTGCATTCAAATTGTCAATTGATAACAGGTCCCAAGGAATACAAAAGAAACAGTGACAAAGTGTGTTTTTAGAGCAGGCTGATGTTAATCAGACGAGATTTAAGAAGGGAATACTTCTGTGAGTTAGGTTTTAGAGATTTGTACTGCAGAAACTATTTATTCTCAACGAAAGGAAGCTTTTAAAAATTTCCATTTCCAAATGCAATGTTATTATTATTAGTAGCAGTAAAATGTTGGAAGGGAGAGAAGCAGGTGGTTTTAATTCTATCTCTCATAAATCCCAACTATTAACCATTTGATGAAACAGGGAATCTCTGTGGTATTGACCGCTCTTACTGATAATAGATTTCATTTTTAATCTTCTCAGAAAATGTAGTCAGCTCTGTCCTTGCTCTTAAGTGTCATTCAAAGGCTAGATTATAAAGGTACAGCTCTTACTCTGAACAACAACAGTTGGGTGAGTCCCGACTCGCCGTTGTCAGGGCAATCTAGTTGTTGCCATTACTTCTCCCATATGCAGCCGCTGAGAGGTGAAAAGCAACGGGCGTATTTCTGCTGGAGCACAGAGTTCCAACCTTTTCACTAAGCTTTCCTCTTAAGGGTCTGAGTCACAAGTCATGTTCAAGTTCTCTTAATCATGTTCTGCCTTAGGTAATAGCTGAGAGAAAGACAAGGGTCTCTAGAAGATCAACATTCAAGAGTAAATAATTTTAATGAAAAATACAGCAGGCTGAGAAAATGAATTAAACTGGTGTTTGAAGTCCTGCTGCATGTCCAGCTCTGGCTATAAAATAGAATAGGGCATACTGCTTTCCAGAAAAGGGTGTGCAACAGCCATGTGCCAAGTGGATAATGTGGCCCTAGTAACCATTACTAATTTTATACCTTCTCTGTTCAACTATTCTATAGTCTCTTGGAGAATTTTCTAGTGTTTTCTACCATGTCACTATGAGAATAAATATCTTCCCTCCATTTTTTTCCTTTTCTAAAGTCAACCTTTTCTGCAAAATGACCAATGTTAAATGGATACCATTCTTTTTGTAAGTTTAAAATCTTAGGTAGAAAGAGTGACTGTTCCTTTCTTTCTTATCTGTCATCTACATTTCAATCAACTCTGCTTTCAGCAAGAGCAAAGGTGCATTTTCCTTCTTCAACAGTGGCGTTTTATTCCCATCAGCTTTTCATTATTTCTCCTAATTGAAATATTTCAACAGAGGGTCAAATATGTAGTGGGAAGAACTAAAAAATGTCAAATTGATTTTTCCTAAATTTAATGCATTTTTACCTTCTGTTCAATTAAAACGAAAAGTGAATTATTAAAATATAGTAACATCTCCTATATTCAGTACCATATACTTCAATGAATCTTATCGTAAGCTAAACTATTAAAAGATTACCTGTCTCTCATTAGAACGCTATTAAATCAGAAGCTCTATTCCTGATATAGGGAATTCACACCAAATTCATCAGTGATTAAAAAAAATGTGTGTGTGTGACAAATGTTGTACAGGAATACTTCATTTTATTTAGCGTCACCTTAGTGCACTTTGCATACATACATATATATATATATATATATATATATATATATATATATAAATTTCTTTTTTTTTACAAATTGAAAGTGGCAATTCAGTGTGGAGCAAGCCTCTAGGCACTATTTCTCTAATAGCATTTTTTCACTTTGTGTCTCATTTTCGTAATTTTTGCAGCATTTTAAATGTTTTCATTATTATTATGTTTGTTATGGTGATCTGTAATTAGTGATCTGTGATGTTACTGTGGTAACTGTTTGGGGGCACCATGAATCATACTCATATAGGATAGCAAAATTAATTGATAGATAAGTGTATGCTAACTGTTCCACTAGTCTACTCCTGGTAAAAACGCTTTGAAAATTGTTGAAATGACAATAAGAGATTTAGACTATTACATAAACTTAGTTGTTAAAGCAGCAGCAGGATTTGAAAGGAGTTCTCCTGTGGGTAAAATGCTGTAAAACAGCTTTGCATGCGACAGAGAAATTGTCAGTGAAAGAAAGAGTCAATGTGGCAAACTTTATTCTTGTCTTATTTAAAGATACTGCCCCAGCCAACCCAACCTCCAGTCCCCACCACCCTATCAGTCAGCAGCCGTCAGCACCGAGGCAAGACCTTCTGCTAGCCAACAGATTAAAACTCACTGAATGTTCCGATGACAGCTAGCATATTTGAGCAATAAAGTATTTTAAAATTAAGGTATGTTCCCTGATTTTTAGACATAATGCTATTACACACATAATAGACTACAGTATAATGTGAGCATGACTTTTATATGCACTGTGAAACAAAAAGATGGTGTGACTTGCTTTCTTATGATTTTTTCTTGATTGGGATATTTGCTTTATTGTGGTGGTCTGGGACTGAACCCACAATATCTCTAATGTATGGCTGTATAAATATACTAAAACAAACATGTGATATCATCATATTAACTAACAGCAGTTTATTCATATTTTATATGATGGCCTTTTAAAATACAGTAAAGCCTTGATATAATGGACAAATTAGGGTGAGGGAGTGTCTGTTAAAGCCGAAAGTCCTTTATACAATAAAGTAGATTTTCCAAATGCATATGATAAAAAACTGACAAATTAGTTTACCAGTTTTTACTTACATAGTTACGTTTATGTGATTAAAATTAAGTATGTATGAAAAGTTTAATTTCACAGAAGTAATTTTAAATGGATACTGAATAGGTCTAGTAAATTCATGCATTCACCAGTCACTGAGGTAAACTAATGCACATGGCTGGGGTGTGGCTTAGCACACATGGGAACTTCAGCCGCCATGCATTAAAACTGCAGCAGAGCCCTAGCCAGTTTGGCTCAGTGGTTAGAGCATTGGCCTGTGGTCCAGAGAGACCTGGGTTCGGTTCCTGGTAAGGGCACGTACCTCGGTTGCAGTTTGTCCCTGGCCCTGGTTGTTTGTGCGGGTGGCAGCCACTCAATGTGTCCCTTTCACATCGATGTTTCTCTCCCTCTCTCTTCCTCTCTCTCCCTCCCACTCTATCTGAACAAAAAATGGAAAAATGTCCTGAGGTGAGGATAAAACAAACAAACAAACAAAAGAACTGCAGCAGAAAGTCATGCCACAACACAACCGATAGTGACACACGATGTGGTGTGATCATGTGCTAATCATTCACCAAACATTGTTTATGAGCAGTGACCACTGGATTTAAATATGTAGACTATAGTTGTAGATATGTAATATTTATTTATATTAGTGAAATTACTATAGTGTTTTTTTCAACATATGGCTTATTCATTAAAATTTGTTAAAAATAACAGTAAATTAATAACAAAAAAATAACCTGTTAATTTAATTGTAAGCAAATTTAGTGTAAAAGCATTTTAAAAATTAACAAGGTATTAATTTTCACATGTGACATATGGACCAGAAATTTTTTCCATCAAATTCAAAGTCTGTTAAATCAAAGTCCACAAAATCAAGGGTTTACTGTAATACTATATCATTAATGTTTTTAGAAACATTAATGTTTCTATTTTTCCTTTTATATTTGTTCACTTATTGATCTTTTCAGTCACCTGTTAGAATGCAAAGACAAATTAGTGTGCAACAAAAATGTAAGGAAAATATATGGGAGAAATCTATTATCAAGAACCCATTAAATACACACACACACACACACACACACACACACACATTATTATGTATGTCCTTAACAAGGAACAAGTTTACCAACATTAGATTTTAACAAACATCTTGGTCTAATTTACAAAATATCAGTGCATTAAAAAAATCAAATGTGAAATCCAGTTAATTATAATATAAATATTAAAATTATTATAATAAAAATGTCAAATTATAGTCCAAGTTCTACAAAGTAGACATAAACATACTTCAAATATTGCATAGTAATACCAATTATTAAATGTTTTATGTATTATAAAATTCACATACAAAACCTACATATGAAATTATCAACATGTGATACTAATAATGAATATTAATAAATGTATATATTGATATATCAAATGAACACTGGGTCAATTGTCTAATTAGAATTTAGAATTTGACTTTGTTTTAACATGGGGAAGATTTTTCCTGCTACTCTGAACAACTAGAAAACTGGATAAAACATAGGTAACCACAATGTGCACTAGACAGTGAGAGCATAGAATTGTGAATTTTGAGACGGGAACAAATGAAATGAGCTTTGGAATTGCTGTAGCTTTTTCTTGGAGGCACATTTCAGTTCATGGTGTAGGTGGAGAATCCCAGGTAGAGGAGAGAAAGATTGGAGTTTAGGGAAGCTGAAGAAACAGGAGGTTGCAAAGCATAATTCCAAGGGGCAGATATTACAAACAAAATGAATCTTTGAAAAATTCTGTGATAATCCCCTAGACTGCTTGTTTAATTTGAAGGTGTGTATATATGGAGTGAAAGTACATGAAGCTTGGTGAATAAATACCAGACGTGGTCGAGTCTACAAAGATAGTTAATATTTTACCCTCCTTTCTCGGTAGCTGATAGAACAGATAGACTATTACTAATCATGTAGAGGACTTGAACAACAACACTGTGAAGGAACTTGACCTAGTTGCGATTTATAGAACATTCCCAGCAATAATAAAGAAGGTGCAAATAAAATTTCACAGACCATATTCTGAGCCACAAAACTAACCTAAATACATTTTGAAATATTAAAATAATAAAGATATGTTTTGTGACAACACAGTGGAATTAAAATGCAAACCAATAACATATGTGTGCAAAATCTCCACCTATTTGCAAATTGAACAACAGAGTTCTAAATAGCCCCTGGGTCAAAGAAGAAATTACAGGGAGTTTAGAAAATATTTTGACTAAGTAAAAATTAAACCACAAAATATTCTAATGTAGAATGTTGCTAAAATAACGTTTAATGGAAAATCTGTAGCTTCAAAGGCTAGTATTAGAAAAGAAGAAAGTCTACAAATAAGTTATGTAGGCTTCCATGCAAAATGTTTAGAAAAAGACCTCATTAAACCCAAAGTAAGTAGAAGGAAATAATGATGCTAGAAAAAAATCAATGGAGCCCTGGCTAGTTTGGCTCAGCGGTTGAGCATCAGCCTGCAGACCAGAGAGTCCTGAGTTTGGTTCCCATTAGGGGCACGTACCACAAAAAAACAACAACAATGGAATAGAAAGTAAATAATAGAGAAAATCAGAATCCAAAAGTATTTTTCTACGCAGACCAAGAAACCAGCACCAAGTCATAATTTTGGTGAAATATTAGGTGGCTTGGGGTAAACTATATTGATCAGAAAAGGATAAAGGAAAGGTGACTCCACTTTGGGGGCCTGATTTTTAGTTTTCCAACATATTTTACTACCTCAGGGCTACTTGATACTCTGTTGGAATGCTATTAAGATAATCTGAAGCCCTGACTGGTTTGGCTCAGCGGTTAGAGCGTTGGCCCATAGACCAGAGTCACAGGTTCGGTTCCCGCTAAGGGCACGTACCTTGGTTGCGGTTCATCCCCAGCCCCAGTTGGGGTTGTGGGGGTGACAACCAGTTGATGTGACTCTCTCACATCAATGTTTCTCTCTCTCTTCCTTCCTCCTTCTCTCCCTCCTGCTCTATCTGAAGTTAGATGCAAAAATGTCCTCGAATGAGGATTTAAAAAAAAAGAAGAATCTGAAGTTTATTAAAATAGATAATAAGACTTGTAGGTAATTTTCAAAGATCTTTAAAAAAAAAAAAAATTTGCCCTGGCTGGTTTGGCTCAGCGGTTAGAGCATCGGCCTGCGGGCCAGAGAGTCCTGGGTTCAGTTCCCATAAGGGCATGTACCTCGGTTGCAGTTCATCCCCAGCGCCAGTTGGGGCTGTGTGGGTGGCAACCACTCGATGTGTCTCTCTCACATTGATGTTTCTCTCTCTCTTTTCGTCCCTCTCGCCCTCCTGCTCTATCTGAAGATAAATGCGAAAATGTCCTTGAGTGAGGACTAAAAAAAAAAAAAAGAATTTCAAAATATCACTCACAAGCCTGCAAATAAAGGCATAAGTTATTAATGTGATTGAAATATATCTTTTGTTTAAATAATGATAGAGGTTTAGCATTCTAATCTGTAATATTTAAAAGTTTGACTGTGACTAGATATCTAACTATATTTGATAACTATATATTTGTAAACTTCCAAATGAATTGATAAAGAAAGAATGTGAATATTTAGAGAATGCTTATTCTCTAAATCATTATTTAAACAAATCATTATTTAAAGGAAGCTTTAATGAATGAATCCAGAAACAAAGTGCAAAGTGATTGTCTACAGTCACAACCTGATTATTTCAACCTCTTCAGTTTCAAGTGAAGTTAAGGTCTGTATTGGGTTTATGGAGAACTCAAGTGCCAAGTTTTCGAAAGTGGTGTGTCTATCTCTGCTCTCATTCCTCCTTCATGCAATATTGAACAATTTATGCTTCCTTGTTTTCTGTTGGCTTTCGTGATATTTTCATTTGGTTTCCTTTATTTTGCTGAGACTGTAGCATCTAGAATTCTCTTTGCTGACCTTTTGCTGGTCCTTCCCCGTTTCTCTCTCTTTGCATAAGCAACGAACCATGAAAGTATAAATAGGAAGATTATTCCTATAGGAAGAATAATATCTGAAAATTATCATTTGCACCACCTATCCATTTGGCCATTGTTTCTAGTGACTTTTTAAAGATGTTTTACTAATAAATGTATTTAATATGTGTAAATATTTCAAGTTTTCCTTTGTAATATCATCAATGGCTAATCAGGGGTGGGGAACATACAGTCCCTGGGCTATATAAGGCCCATGAAATCAATATCAGCTAACATCACACACCTCACCAAATTAGCCTGACCAAATATAGCAGCCTAATTTTTAAGCTGATAATTTTGTATGGCCCAAGAATGATGTTATAAATATCCAAATGGCCCTTGCCAGAAAAACAGTTCCCCACCCCTGGAAGGTTATTACTTTTGAAAATTTGGAAAATATTCAGTATTATCCATTAGGAAATATTCCTAAGTTATATGATGGAGTTTTCAAAGCTTTCTCACCTTTTTAAAACTAAAAATATCATTTAAAACTGTACTCCTTGGGATAAAAATTGGTAAATTCACACAGTTAATGACAGACTTAAAAAACTACCGACAAATCGCCCTGGCCAGTTTGGCTCAGCGGTTAGAGCGTCGGCCTGCGGTCCGGGGAGACCCGGGTTCGGTTCCCGCTAAGGGCACGTACTTCGGTTGCAGTTTCTCCCCGGCCAACCAGGGCCGTGGGGGGGGCAGCCACTCGATGTGTCCCTTCACGTCGATGTTTCTCACTCTCTCTCCCTTCCTCTCTCTCCCTCCCACTCTATCTGTACAAAAACTGGAAAAATATCCTCGGGTGAGGATTAAAAAACAAAAAAAAAAACTACCGACAAATCAACAATTTTATGTATTCTTATTTATAAAAAATGTTTTTAATTATTGTGTACTCAAAATGTATTTCATACATGAGCTGATTTTCTTTCATCATTAAAACATTTTTGTAAATATGATTTTCTCTGTGTGCTTCCTTATGAACTTTAGCAATGTTCTCCTTTTTAAAATAAGAATCCTTCTGGAATTTTATGTAAAGCTTAAATAACTTTTTAAAAAATTGTATTAATTTGCTTTAAGAACAGTCATCAAATGCTATTTTATCCTATTAACAGAAGTTATATATCTTAAATGTACTGTGGGTTGCTTTACAGCAGCATATATACTTCTGAAATTTATTCCTAAATTTCTAAAATATTTCTTTATCACTGTGAGCAACATTGTTTGGTTTCTTATATGTAATTTAGCAAAGCATATAGAAATTGAAGGATATATTAACTTTATACACTTATCTGGAACATAGCTATATTATTACTATGTTATAACGCAACTCACAGGAACAAACCATAGGAGTCCACAGTCTGGTCGAGTGTTTTGTTTTGTTTTTTAAACAAATTTATATAGCTCCTGGTGATATACATTACTGTCATCTACTAATAAATCTAATACCATTTCTTTTTTTCCCCAAAATTTAGAATTCTATTTTTTTCATGATGTATGGCAATGTGAAAAAAAAGCCTCAATTTTGTTCTTAATTTTGTATTTGTGAAAATGTCTTTAGAGTTTTAAATGGTAAACTTGGTTTTTTAATCCTCACCCAAGGGTATGTTTATTGATTTTAGAGAGAGAGGAAGGGGGAAAGAGGAGGGGAGAGAGAGAGAGCGAGAATTGATGTGAGAGAGAGAGCGAGCATTGATGTGTGTGAGAGAGCATTGATGTGTGTGTGAGAGAGCGAGCGAGCATTGATTTGAGAGAGAATCATCAGTCAGTTGCTGCCCCTGAGCACTCAGACCCTGATGGAACTGTCAGCTTAGCATGTGCCCTGACAGGGAATCGAACCTGCAACCTTTGTGTGTAGGGAACAAAGCTCTAACAAACTGAGCCAATGGCCAGGGCTTCTGGTTTTTATTTCTATTAAAATTTTAAAAGTTTGGAATATGTATTAAAGTTATCATCAAAGTATCAGAATGTTAATTTTCTGGTTTATTTTATGCCTATGATACTTATTGCAATAGCTCTTTAAAACTCTTGGTCATGATTTGGAATAGGGTTTGGTTGAAAACATTTTGATAAGAAACAAATGGTCATAATGGAAATTTCATAAAAGTAGTATTGGCTCTAAAATAAATATTTTTCATCACTCTTATTCTAAGCAGGATGTATCCCTTGTGTTAGTAGTCAACTCTGGAGCACTTTTAGTGTACTATTTTTTTTAATTGGCACTGGTTTTATATGAATTATATAAAATAGTATGTTTTCCATTGGAAATGATTTTAAAAATAAATTAATAACAAATTAGTGGAAACATTTCTAAATAGGAAGAGACATAATTCATTAAAATTGAATTAAAAATGCATTTCCAATGTTAAAGCTTGGAATAATATGGTATTTTAAATGTTTTCTCTTTATAGACTTTAATTATTTTCTCAATGCAGAAAAGGAGATACTCAAAAGAAGACAATGAACACCCATCACGCAACCAACTAAGAGCCTATTATTATTAATATTTTCTTGCATATTTTTTTATATCTTTTTCTTTTCAACACACATATAATCACATTTTTAATCACTAAAATGAATGTCATATGTACAATGTGGTCTGTTTTCATGAATATCTTTCCATAGCAATGGAAAAATTTCTCCAAAAATCAATATTAATGATTATTTCCAATTCACTCATTTATATTGTGTTCCATTGTATCATCATTTAGTCGTTCTTTTATTACTGGACATTTGTATTATTTCTAAATTTATTATAAACAACACAGGGCAAAAATAATTTAAAAAAATTTTTTTAAATTTATTTTAGACAGAGAGTAATGGAGGGGGGGAGAGAGAGACAAATCGATAAGAGAGAACATCAATTGGCCGCCTCCTGCATGCCCCCCACTGGGGTTCGGGCCCACAACCTGGGCATGTTCCCTGACCGGAAATTGAACTGGCGATCTCTTGGTACATGGGTCGATGCTCAACCAGTGAGCCACACTTGCCGGGCCAAAAATAATTTTCAAAAATTGATTATTAACAACAGGGAAATACATTTTGAACTGAAAAATAAACAAGAAACAAAATTAAAACATGCCAACATTTAAAAGGGAGGAAAAAAGACTCAAAATAATTTGTAAAAATTCCTGCAGTGTCAAGGTGACAATTACTTATTGTAACCAAATAGATTTTTAATAAATTGCCTTTGACTTTTTAAAATTTTTAATGTTTATGTCTAAAAATAAAAATAATAAAATATTTGGGTCTATATTTCTCTGATATCTTTATCAGTGTTAGTAGTTAATACATAAACAACCTCGTTTTGATATCTTTATCAGGCTTAAATTTTATTATATTTTTCTCACTGAATAAATTATACTTTCCTCTATTTTTCTGGCATGTTAAGTATTTGATTTTGTGTTGCATCTTGAGACAAAATCCATACAATTTTTGTGTGTGTTTTAAATCTATATTTCTTTCTCAACATAGTACAGTGTCAATGTGTATTATCTGTGGACAGTTGATGATTGAAATGGTGGGGGAGGAGAAAGTTAATAATTTTAAGTTTCTACCATATAAAAAGGATTTCAATATTTATCTCATTTAATTCTCATAATAACCTAATAAGATAAGAATTTTTATCTACACTTTTTTTCCAGTGGAAAATAGATTTCAAGTTAAGTGATTTGCCCAGATCATATCTTTAGTATGTGGTCCTACTGAAACTCAGAACTGGGTATGTGTGACGCCAAAACTCAATGCCCTTTTTGCTGAATTAGTGTCTTTCAAGGAAATGTAGTTCCTATTAGAGACATACAGAGTTTGAGATATATCTAAGTGTTGTACATTTACTGTATTATTCATTTCTTTGCTGTTCTTATTCAATTTTTAATGGGAATTCACCCAGGATAATTGCATGCTGTAATTTAATAGTGGATTTTAGAAATGTGTGTTCTCTAGGTTATCAATCTCATCTGTGCTGTGGTTTCAACTCCTGGCTGTCAGCTTCCTCTCTCTTACTCGAGCTCCAGGCATCAGCTAAGCAAATGTTTCTGAAAACTTAGATTAGACATTTTACCATCTTGGATTATTATTAAGCATTTGCTGCAGAAGATTTGGAAAGCAATGAGAAACATGAGAAATATAATAAGAATAATTTCTAATTCCACAAGCTGAAAGACCACTAACATTTTTATGAATTTTCTTGATGTCCACTTTTTTGTCCTTTATTGGCACGCACACATATGTTTTATTAGTTGGAACCAAACCAATAATTATGGTTTCCAACTTTTATGTTTTACTTAACAAAATAATGTGAACATTTTCACCTTATCAAATATTCTTCAATAATGTGATTTTTAATTAGCCTCATTGTGTTGCATGGATGTATAGTAGTGTAACACTTCCATAATGTTGGGCATTTAAACTACATTTATATATAATTTATACAAATCAAGGGATGGATATTGGTGGTATATTTTGAATTGTACCTAGTTATATACAAACTATGGTGGGTGGGTGGCCATAGAGTTAAGCAGCCAAGAACCAATGGTGGTAAGATATGCACGACCTTTGGCAATATCACTATTTTTCTTCATGGCACACTCCATTTCAAGCTGAATTTCATCATGACCTATCTCACCATTAATATCCCAAACCTTTCTCTCCATAAAACTTGCATTCTTGAAGTCTTTTTATTAGGGGGTGTAGTGCTGCCAATATTTTTCTGTGCTGATGACAACAGATAGAGAACTAAGGTGACCCCTCTAAATAATCTTCTAAGGACAGGTGAACATTTAAAGTGAAAGTAAATGTTGTAGCATTGGTCTTAATGAGACTATTTATTACGAATGCTTCTTCTGTTCTTGGCATGCCCTGAATTTCTTCTTACACTTTCTCAAATCTGTTATCTGTGTATTTTTGCCTTCCTGTAAGTGGTCTGTGACATAAAAAGGGCATTTACTTTCCATTTGACTATTTTATAATAGCTTCTAAACAGGAAAGTTGTGAGAAAATGTTCACATATAAAGTGAAGCTATTGAATTTTTTCATAAAAGCAAGAAAAAGCAAAAAACAAAATCTCATTTCACCTAATGCATTTCACAGATTGCCATCAACTAACAGGCTTTTTCATTGGAAAGAAAATGCTGATTTTCTTCCATAGGAAACAAACATTTGCATCATAACAGACTGGGAGAGCTGTAAATAGAAGGGTAAATTTTGGTTGTTGCTATGCAGACTGAGCTGTCATACCCTCAGTGACATTTTAGAGAGTATTTTCACACAAAAGGTGTAAATCTAATCACTTATTCATTAGAATTTACTTCCCATACATAAATAAATAACTTAAAAAACAATACTGAACTTCAATGACTTCAAGTATTCTTTTCTATCCCACTTCCAACAATCCTCTAGAGCAGCCGTTCTCAACCTGTGGATCGCGACCCCTTTGGGGGTTGAATGACACTTTCACAGGGGTCGCCTAAGACGTAACAGTAGCAAAATGACAGTTATGAAGTAGCAACAAAAATACTCTTATGGTTGGGGGTCACCACCGCATGAGGAACTGTATTAAAAGGTGGCAGCATTAGGAAGGTTGAGAACCATTGCTCTAGAGCAACTTCATCATTTCTCTTGATGAACGTTTTAAAAGTTTGATTTCACATTTCATTTCCAGAAACTTTTATACCCACACCATTGGTTTTAGCCCACACTGGCCATGCCATTGATCACTCTATCTCTTTGTCTTGCTCCAATGCCCCTGGTACTGTAAAGAAATCAATCTTTATATCCATTGTGTCATCTAATTCTGATTTAGTTGCTTTCATTTGCCAGATACATTGTCACATTCTTGGTAATGATGGCCTCCCTTTCCAGCCTGGACTGGTTGAACCTGAGTGCTTTATCCTTTGGCTTCCTGTCATTCCTGCCTTTTATTAGATTAATTTAATCTCAGTTATTCCAGATTCTAATTTCCACTGGTACCCTGAATTGTCAAGAACTGATACAGGTATGTTGTTGAGCAAATTTGTTGTATATCTCTACTCTTTAGTCTCATCGGGGTTCTTAACTACCACTAAGAATTTTCTATTTTAATTTCTTGAAGACACCTATCCTCAGTATCTGCAGTAAATGCAGTCATATTTTTGTGCTTTTTATTTATTTTTTTATTTTAGAGAGAGAGGAAGGGAGAGGGAGTTAGAAACATCGATGAAAGAGAATATTGATTGGCCGCCTCCTGCCTGCCCCCCACTGGGGATTTGGCCCAAACCTGGGCGTGTACCCTGACCGGGAATCGAACCGATGACCTCTTGGTGCATGGGTAAATACTTAACCACTGAGCCACAACGACCAAGCATATTTTTGTGCTTTTTTTTTTTTAAGTTACAGATATGGTTGCCAATTCCTCAGTCTGGATAGATATCCTTTAAACTAGTCAGGATGCAGGAGGTCATTTACGTGAGTGCTGTTACTCTACCTCTTTGTAGCATGATTACTCCCACCTGCTTCTTTATTGCCTCTATTTCAGGAAGAGTCTCTTAATGTGGTTCTCAGACTTTAGGAAATCACAGAACCATCTGAAGAGCAAAAATACAGGTTTCCTGTGTTCACCTTCAGGATAATGATTAAGCAGTTTTATAGCGGGCTTCAGGAATCTGAAATGCATGAGCACTCACCGTGATTCTGTTACAGAACCAGACGGGCTCTGAGAAACTGCTCAGCAGCCCAGGCTCCCTTTCTCTTGGCCTCTGAATCTCATCTCTCCCACCAGAATTGCCGATAAATGACAGGGCACCCAGTTAAATTGGAATTTCAGACAAACGACAAATATGTTTTTTAGCATAAGCATGTTCCAAGTATTGCAAGAGAAATACTAAAAGAATTGTTTGTTGTTTATCTGAATTTAGGATTTAAACGGGCATCCTACAGTTTTACTTGCTGAACCCAGCCTTTGCCCTATGTAAGTTTTTGTATCACCCTTCTTCCTCCGTCTCTGAAGCCTTTTAGTGAACAGCAAATTGCCGTCTGCCTACAGCTGTGCTTAGGGCTCCGCTCTCCTCTGTGCTCAGGAACACACTCACCTCCGACTTTGTGTCCCACCAGCATTTCTCTTTATATTTTCCCAGGCATTATCTAACTATTATGAGTCGTCACTCTATTTTGGCTCAGCCTTTTATGTAGACCTGGAGCCTACTTTCTCATATTCCAGATGTCTGATAGTTAAGACTCAATTTCTTTCATGCTCAACTCAGTTGAGCTTCCAGAAGCCCCTGGGTCCACCTCCATCATGGCAACCACTTTCCTCTCTTACAACAATGTGTCGATAAGTGTGATTTCCCCATTTGTCTATGAGTTAGTTTCTTGGGTATTCAACTGCATCCCCAGTGCCTAACACAGGACCAATAGACACATAGTGACACTGAGAGATTTTTAAATGTAATCCCACCTTCTGCATTAAGTCTTCTCTGTTCCCATCTGGCCATTGATCGATTCCTGGCCTTGGGTGATAATTATTTGTGTATTTATTTTACTCGCCATTTTACGGTCCTCACTTCTAATGACAAATATCAAGGCTCATAGATTCTCGTATCTACCTCCACATATAAGTCACTGTTTGACAGCATACCGAATTCCTTTACAGCAGAACTCCCCAAACAGTTGCCATGCTTTGCTGGTGTGCCACAAATGGGTCACAGGTATACCAAGAAATGGATTTCCATCAGCCTGGGCCAGTTACTCCCGGTCACCAGCAGCCCATTTTCCCCAGTGCTTCATCCAAATGTAGCATTTCCTAAATTTGCCAGATTGTGTAACCATTAAGAATCACTGCTTTGTTGTTACCATCTGAATACATGAGTAGGTGACTGTTGTTTACAAATATATAATCTTGGGTTAGTTGCAGACCTTCTCTATCAGTTTCTCTGCAGGATTGTTCCAGTGTTGGGTTGATATTCAGAAAAACACTTGACTTGATTTCATTACTTATCATGATGATGATGATTACTCAAGGAACTGTGGTTGGGATTATGCATCCATGATCCCAGAATCCACAGAAGAAGTTAGGTACTCTATCCTTAAAGAGATGTCAGTGTCATTAGGGAGACAAACGCACACATACAACTACCAGTGCAGTCTATGACAAGTGTCAAATGCAGTTATGGAGACAAAGTGCTAAAGGGATCAGGAGTCAAGTTTAAGGGAGGGCAGTACAAGAAGGTAAATAGAGTCTAAATCTGAAAGATGACTAAGAGTTCTGTAGGTAAGACTGGACCTGGCGGACATTAATTATGCTAGGGAATTATTCCATTGTAATAAGAAAACTAAGATATAAACAATTTTGTGTTTTTCATGCTAGCAAGTGGTAACTTTCAAATTTGATTTACTTGAGGTTTTGACACATAACTTGAAAATATTTTTAATAACACATCTTATTTTTCTTTCTTTTTAGTTCCATGATTGAAAATATGAAAGCATTCTTAATTTAATTTCCTTTGTCTTGTTTATTTTTGGTGAGGCTATGGTGTTTCTGTTGCCTTTATTTACCGTCTTTTTTTCCCCTTTCTTTCTACTTGTGTCCCTTTTCCCCCCTTTGTTTGTGATCAGAATGACTTCTGAAAAAGAAGGGAGGTGACTAAAAATCAGGATTTTCAGCACAGGGGCAGATGAGCCCTCTGTGATTTCAGTAGTTGCACTTTTGACCCGCTGTAACAAAGAAAACGATACAGAGGAAAAGTGGGGGCAGGAGGGCAGTCTGCAAAACCACTCTCTAGCTCCGGACTCCCCGACTCCAGCCACTGGGCTCCTTTCTCTGAGTACTTAGGATTTCAAGCCAAGAAAAGTGAGCTGAAGAACAGGAATGTAGTACCTGCCTTTAAAATTTTCCTAAATTGGTCTCATTAGCAGCCTCTTTAATGTGATGCTGGGAATACATTTCCTTTTAAGAAACATTGGCCATGCTGGCCTTTTTGACTTGTGGTTTATCTTAAAATGAGTCAACCTCACTGATATCTTAAAAAACACTTCAGGGTTACAGAATTAGCTTTCAATTCTAACCTGAGTACACAACATTAGTTTCCTGTAAATTTCTATATAAGCTCAAAACCATTTAGAACACAGAGCACTTGATTCTTTCCAGGCACAATCAATGGAATGCCATTATTTCTCCAAGGGGGACACGATTGAGAGTTGTTCTCATGACAGGAAGTGTCAGTACATATTATTGTATTAATACAAGTATTACATTAATGAAAGTGATATTTTAGTGGTAAGAACAAGTTTTTTCTACTTATTAAGAGGGTCAATATCATCATCAGGCAATTAATTTAGCTGGAAAATTTTCACTGTAGTGCTTAACAGGTCAAAGAACCCTGAGGTTCTGAGAGAGTGCTTCAGAGGTTGTCATCAGATTGCCTAGAAGGAAAAAGTTGGCTTTATTTCTCTCTGAACCCTCCCTCGGTGATCTTCCAATTATTTCCAGCAGTCTCATGAGGTCAGAAAGTAGTTGGTTTTTTGTTTTTTGCACATTATTCCCATTGCCTTAGTACCCAGTCTGTTGGGGGTCAGGATATGAGCTGCATTCAGAAATCTAATATGTTTGTTTGGCCTTGCTTTTTGTATCTTCAGCACAATTTATTCATCCTTTACTTGAATCCTATTTGTCTTAGACTCTGCTAATTAATAATGCGTTACTTAAACAGATCAACCCATTGAGATAATGTGTATCAAATGTTAAAACTTATCAAAGATATTAGCAGTAGATATTTTAGACAACATGAAAGTCTATGAGGAAAATATTTTCATTAATAATAACAGTTTATGTGCATTGCTTAGATAATTCTTTTGGCATTTCACAAATGACAGTGTTGGCGGTGACTTCAATGAAAGCTGAGACTTGGAGAAGTTGTGAACATGACTCAGAGCAATTGAAGAAGGAGCGGCATGATCAGAAACAGACTACTTTGGTTGATATACAAAGTCAATGTAAATTTACAGATTCTTAAATATTAATGGCAATAATAAACATGATCATTTATTATAAGCACAATTAGATGACTTACCATAAATAGACAAGGAATAGATTTTTTTAGGTCAAATGGAAAAGAAGGAATGTAGACCATTTTAGTTTCACTACTATTGGTCAGACAGTAGAAGAGTTTACAGCTCTCAATAATCTGTGCTAGATGGGACCAAAAAGAAAAACAGAGAAAAATAAAATTGGGACTAATTCAACAATTTACTTAGGAATCAATCATTTTAGTCTGCCTATTCTAATTATTATTACAAGAACTATGAATTAACAACAACATGTATTGCTTCTCTTTCTTTTCACTTCTTTCTCATCTAATTTTGGATGATAATATTCATATGAATACTATAATTATAGAAAGATGCCTTTTGGAAGAAAGCATTACTCTACCTGGTTATTGGATCATGTTTTTAGTGTGCCATGATGAAGGCAGTGTATGGCCTGCCATTGTAAACCCCTCTCTACACCTGCCTACTTCACTCTGCTCACCTTTCTTTAGCTTTGTCTTTGAGCTGGAATATGTCCACAGGCTAGGTTGGACCACATCCAAGCAGATCATGAGTGCCTTGGGTTATAGGGTATGTGTACTGAGACCAACCTGTGTACCTTTCTGCCTCTGATTATCATTTTCCAAAACAAAAACGCGCAGTCCATGTTTTTACATGCATGGATTCACAGGTAGATATCAGCATATATTCTCAATCACAAGGATGAGTTGTCAGAATGGAAAATGTGAAGATAACTTCTCTCATCATTGAAAATTTCTTAGGCCATCTCCACAAACATGTTTACACATTAATGTAACCAACCAAACAACAAGGGTATAAATACCACACACACACACACACACACACACACACACACATACACACACACATAATCCTCAACTGATATTTTACTTATCAGAATTTAGAACCAAAACTATTTAAAAATCATAATAAATTCCAGGGAAGAGTAGATTCTTCAGGGACACAAAGAACCTGAGCATTTCATATTACTATTCTGAGTTTTTAAAATCTAATTTCAAAGCTGCCTTGTTTTTTTTGTGTGAAAACAAACTCTTCCAATCTGTCAGCTTTGGCCTACCCTAGCATGACTCACCACAGAAACTGATGTCTTCAACCCCAGAGCCAATTCAACTCACTTAGAGTCAGTTACTGCCAAAGAAGATGGTCTCAGGATCTTTTTCCAGGGCCTCAAATTAGAAATTTTGCTGCCTTAAGTCTGGTAATTCTGTGCAGAGTGCAAGGCCCCTGCATCCCTTGGGCCCAGTGACTCTTCCTCTGGCCATCGCTGTGTTGTAGAGCATGGAGATGGGTCTTCTGTGCTGATTTCCTGAAGGTTTTCTAATTCTTAGAGGTTGGTAGGAGCAGCAAGCAATCCAATTCTGGTTTGTCTTTGTCCTTGTCAACACTTTCTCCACATGGATCAAATCTGCTTTTCACACTCACCATGCTCCTCGTTAGTGTCTTGCTCCAAACTAGTTGAGTTGCCCAGAACAAAGAGTACACTTAGTGGTTGACCCTGAGAGGCAACCTTCTGCCTGAAAATATGACCCATCAGAGTGAATCTCCAGAATAACAATGTCAAGCTGGACAACACCCAAGGTAGTCAGTCACACCATGATGGATGCCAAACTTTAGTTATGTGTCATCTGTTTTTGGTAGTTAGCCCTAGAATCTGGTTAGGTTTGTTTCCACCCATGCTTATATAGACAGTGTATTAAAATGTTGGATATTTTTATGTGGACAACTAAAATTTATCTTCAAAGAGGATGACTTTATTTACAAAACTCTCCAATAGCAATTTCAAATGTAGAAAAATAAACTCAAGAACCTGAAGTATGGGTGGGCTATGAGAGAGAAAGAGCTGCACTCTTTTTCTTTTTTAAAAAAAGATGTGTTTATTGATTTTTCAGAGAATGAAGAAGGGAGAGAGAGACAGAAACATCAATGTGAGACACATTGATTGGCTGCCTCCTCCATGGCCCTCACCAGGGATCAAGTCTGCAACCTGGGCATGTGTCCTGACCGGGAATGAAATGGGACCTCTCAGTCCATGGGACAATGCTCAACCACTGAGCCACACCAGCCAGGCAGAGCTGCACTCTTTTTCATAAGAAATGAGTAGTGAGTGTGAGTGAATTTTGGAGGAGATTAAAGAAGAAAGAGTTCAGAAGCATTGTTGGTGACTGGAAGTTAACTCAAAGGGATGATTCAACAAATTCCTTGATAATGAATGGGAAAATAGATTTGAAGAGCAAGATGTCTAATATTGAATTTTAAGTTGGTTACTATAATATATAAAATATAAAAAATAAAGTTTGAGGAAATTCTACTGCTTACTTGGGAGGGCATTTAGTCATTTATTTTAAGCATTTTTAGAACATCTGTAAATGAACATTACAATTACTTGGTTTATTTTTAATGCTTTCTCTTTTCATTCATTTTTTCAAATTTTATTTTTCAATTACAGTTTGCCTTCAATATTATTTTGTATTATTGTCAGGTGTATAGCATAGTGGTTAGACAATCATATACTTTACAGTGTTTCCCCCATATTTTAAGTACCTACCTAGCACCATACATAGTTATTAAAATATAATTGACTATATTCCCCATGCTGTATTTTACATTCCCATGACTATTTTGTGATAAAAAAAAATAATAATAAATGCCTACTTGGAGGAAGGCATTGCATTATCCCCCATCGGGCTAGTCATGGGAAGGTACTTTCTGTAGTAATTCTGTGCAGCATTTTTGGAAACCACTGTACTGAGTTTGCTCTGTATTCTCTTCTAGATTTAAAATTTTCTAATTATAAGACAGATTAATCCTGTTTTTATAAGACTCACCTTTTATTCAAAAGAATTATAAAAAAATAAAGGTGTATTAAGCAAATACATTTGATTCGTTGGTTTTCATACTTTAAGTGTCAGAATGTTAGCATGTCCAATGACATCACCTCTAAAGCTTATCCAGATTCTCCCCCTTTTCTCTATCCTCACCAGTACCTCTCTAACTCGAGCTTGCAATGCTACAAAACCAAACACATATGAGCACTTTCAACATGCCAAGGTCCTAAGGATCCTCCCAGCAACACTATACAATGAACATTATCATTGCCTTCATCTTACAATGAGATGAAGAGGCACAGAGAGGTTAAGCTATTTGCCATTGGACACAGAGCTAATACATGAAAAAACTATGATTCAAACAGGCTCCAAAGTCTATGCTCTCATCTCCTGTGCCACAGAAACTCACCTAGCCTCCTACCTAGTCTCCCTGTTTTCACTCTTGCCTGTCAGCATTCATCCCATGCTCAGTGGCCAGAGTGGTTTTCTAAAATATAAATAAGATCATGTCATTTCCCTGCTTAAAATTAGCCAGTTATCACCCATTCCACAGAGAATTAAATTGTATGCCTTTCATTCTGAGGCTGAAAAGCCTCATGGGATATGTCCTTGCCTCCTTCCTTGTCAGTCTTTTCATACCACAGTGTAAACTGCATGGAAGCAGGTATCTTGTTGGTCTTACTTATTGCCATATGCCCAGCATGTTAACAGTACCTGCACCATAGCTGTATTAAAAATAACAAGTAATCGCCCTGGCTGGTGTTGCTCAAAGGTTAGAGCTTGGCCCTTGGACCAAAGGGTTTGTAGGTTTGATTCCTGGTCAAGGGAATGAACCTGGGTTGCAGATTTGAACCCCATCCTGGTTGGGGTGTGTGCTGGAGGCAACTGATCAATGTGTCTCTCTCACATCAGTGTTTCTCTTTTTCTTTCTTTCTTTCTCTCCCTCCCTCCCCCCACTCCCTCTCCGCTCCCTTCCACTCTTTCTAAAAAAAAAAAATCAATGTAAAAATATCCTCAGGTGAGGATAAACCAAATAAACAACAAGCAAGTAATCTACAAGAAGACCATTCAGATTGAAGGTAGGCAGATAAGAACAAGACAGTCTTCTTTATTATTATGTAGATCATGCCTTGGTACTGACCCCTCTCCTAGAAACCCTAAGCTCCAACATACTGGGACAAGAGTCTTGTCATTTCTGCATCTGCCAAGCCCTAGGTACTTCCTTCCTTCACAGAAAGACATTTACATTTGGCCTAGAAAATGTGTTTGCTCACATCTGTGTTCATACTTCCACTATTCAATAAATGCTTAGGAACTTTTCAGGGATTTTTAAAAGTAGTCACTTTACAAGTTGAAGCACCAATATTTGCTTAGAAAAAAAGTGTTCGCATTGTTAGTCACATTTTTTTGTAACACTGCAAATCTCTCAGAATATAATGAAGAGAAGAATTTGATCTTCCTACTCTACTGACTGATTCAACATAGTAAGTATATTTTTCTTTTCAATGATCTTTTCCTATTTCTCTGGGAAGTTCTTTCTATATACTATAAATATTTAAGTTAAATGTGTTTTGTAATCCCCTAAAAGGATGTGAATAGCACTCTGTGAGATTTTCACAAATTCTGTCTCATTTTTAAAATGTGGGCATGGGTCTTTGAATGGATAATGCAAGATTCTGTCTCTGTTGTCACATTAATCTGTTCCCAATCATTTTTCTGATGTGGTCTTTCCTGCTCTGAGCTAAAATTCCTTTAAATACGAAATAGTTCTCAGACTATGACAAAGATTTTAGGAATTATGATATATATTAGGGAATTCTTTGTGTCTTTATTAATATACTTTTTAAAATTTTCTTTGAATGAGTCAGGTTTGCTGAAGATCAAACCAACCCATAATTTTGTGCACTTAAACAACAGTGATTCATCATTTATCAGGCTTCTCTGATTTCCCTGAGCAGAGTCTTTTCTGACTTTCCTTGGCCCACTCATGCAGCTACACTCAGCTGGAGGGCTGGGTGGGCAGGAAGGGCCTAAATAGCTTCATTCATGCATCTGGCAATCAGTGCTGACCCTTGTTTGAGGTACCTCAGTTCTCCACAATGCCTCTCATCCCCCAGGAGGTTAGATGCCTATCCTTATGTGATGATCTCAAAAAAAAAAGCAGAAAATATAGGACCTACTGAGGCCTCCTCCAACCTCCGACCTTACATGGCATTATTTCCTTTGCATTCTTTTGGTCAAAGCATGTCAGAACTGAATTCAAGGGTGACCAAGAAGGTGGACTCCACCTCCTAGGAAGATAGGCCAATAGTTATATTGTAAAAGGGCACCCTGTGATGGCACGAATTTGTAGCCATACTGCTCAGTTTGCCACCTTCAAGCAAATTTCAAGTCAAATAGTTTCTTTCTGTTGAATTACCAGAAATAAACTCTAAAATCTACTGAGTTTTATAGATTTTGGAAAAACTGAAGTGCTTTGTTGATGTAATGTCTATGTAACAGAAGTCCAGCTATGTTTTGATCATATAGCCTATAACCCCTGGAGTTCCTACTCTTAACTTTGTGCAGTGTCTATGGCTGGTGTTGTTACAATGACCTACCAGTTGGGCAAGGGTCTGGATTATAGTTGGGTAATGGACAGGAACTCTTTAGGATTCTATCAGATCAAATGACAGAAAATTTAATTCAAAATGGCTTAAGCTATCAAAGACAATTGTTGCTAACATGAAAAATCTAAAGGTACAGCAGGAATCAAGTAGAGCTAGATTAAGAGTCTTGTTCATGTCACCAAGATACCTATTTCCTTTTGATTTCTGCTTTCTTCTGTATTGTTGAATTCTCAAGGCTGATGTAACTCCTGGTTCCCAGATTAATGTCTGAATCTTCTAGGGTCATCTCTTTATACTTATTCATGTCCAGCAAGAGACATTTTTGCTTTAAAATTCTTATTGAAATAATATTCTTATTTGACTGCTTTGCTATATGTCCATCCCTGAAACAACATCTATAGCCAGAGATGTGGGCTTTGCTGATTGGGTTAGTTTAACCCACATTCTAAATCCTGTGAGTAAAGACAGCTTTTTAGAAACAAATCATAAATGGAAACTAATAATTGTTGAAAAGGAGAAATGGATGCTGTGGAGGCAACCAGTACAACAGTAGACTAGAGGAGTAACCAGTCTGTTCTAGGATTATCTTGGAGTGATGTGAAGTTTACGTGACAGTGTTGAAGAGCACCCATACCTAAGAGCCTGTATGTTGAGAAGACCAACTATAAACCAGGAGTTGAACTGGTAAGGCAGAGGCCAAGAGGCCATGCTGCAGATCAACAGGGAGCTACAACCTGATATAAGGACGGAGCAAAAGAAAAGCGTTGAAAGACCTGAAGATATTTTGGTAACTGTCTAAACACTGCAGAACTGACAATTTGGAGGTTCAACTTTGCTGGAACAGGTGCAAACAGGTCAAAGGACTCTAAACAGGCATGAATTGGCACTTCCAAAGTGGCCCCGCCCAGCACTCCAGCAGAAAGAACAGAGGAGCTCTAAAAAGATGCCAGGCCACACACCACAACCACATTCAGCATCTGTTGGGCACTAATTATTCTCATTTCATTGTTTTCCACAGTGGTATTTTTAATATAGTGAGGGAGACTTTAAAGAGAAGGACTTCCAAGTGTAGAACAGAAGACTGGTGAGAAAATAATAGTCATGTTTTGTTTGGCTCACTCTGTGTTTAAAAAGAAATGCTGAGTCAGCTTCTTAAACTTTTTTTGTTACTAAAAAATAATGTTATTTGTTTGTTTATTAGAAAGTATGACAGCCCTGGCCAGTTTGGCTCAGTGGTTGGAGCTTCAGCCTGCGGACCAGAGAATCCCGAGTTCGGTTCCCACTAGGGGCATGCACCAAAAAAAAAAAAGTATGACAATAGAAGGCCTGCATTCCCACAGGCCTGATCCAGTGGTTACTACTCATTTTGTAAGGATTTGTGTTCTCTACAGGGTTCATCTTTTAGGCAGGGTATGTACATGAATATATGCCTGCCCAGACCCTTGATTTGAGTTTGTATCTTCAGTAAAAACTAAGCAGGTTAATGAGTGAAAGTTCTCCCTGCCTCCTCCCCAGGGACAACTTCTGTCTTGAGTGGTGTGTTTATGCTTTTCTTATATTTTTAAAATGTAAATTTAACACATGTATATATACCCCAAACCTGTTATTTAATTTGCTTATACTTCAGGTTAAAAAATGATATTGCAGGTGAGGATCCAATCCTGACCCATGGGCCTGCAGGCCAACTCTCTAACCGCTGAGCCAAACCGGCCAGTGTGGCCCTTTCAGGTTCTTATTCAAATGTTACCTTTCCATTGAGGCCTCCCCATGCAACCTGTTTAAAATGGTGCCACTGTACCCAGCAATTTTCAGTCTTTCTTACTTCCCTTTTCTCTGTAGCACTTATCACCATCCGACATACTTATATATTTTGCTTGCTTGTAAGTTCCATAAGGATAAGGCATTTTGTCTGTTTTGTGCTCACCTGAAGCCCAAGTGCTTAGAACAGTATCTAGTATGTAGGAGGTGCTCAATAAATATTTACTGAGAAAATGACCTAAGCCATTAATTTCCCATTTTGGGGGCTTGAACTCATTTAAGATGTGTTTTTGTCACTTGTACCCAGTATTTAAAAAAAAAAAAGATATTGCATTGTTGGTATTCTTCTTCAATTAGACATATTTTGATTCTATATGTTATGTTTAAAATTAATGTACATCAGGAATTCCAAAATGGTAGTGGAGTAAATGGAAGCTACACAGATGATCCCCCAGGACCAAACTGGAATTACAACTAAAATAAAGACAAATCGTCGAGAAAAAGCAACAGAAAAGCAGCTTGAGAGAACCATATAACCAGAGACATTGATTCAAAGCCTGGTAGATCTACAAAGGTGCGAGAGGGGGGCTAGGAGCCCACGGACAGTAGCAATATTAGCTGTGAGCAGCACCTTGGGGTTAAAATCCCTGCTGGCTCCACAGAGTAGAGGGCCGGGCAGAGCACTAAATTAGCTACAGCCATTCACCTTGGGCTCCAGCAGAGGGAGGGCAGATTGGACTGGAACTGTGAGCGGACACTCTGGAGATGGAGGGCGCTCAGAGTTTTTGCTGAGTTGCTGCCACGCAGAACGGTGGCCATCTTGCTCTTACCCAGAGCTCTGGGGAGAAGCAGTAGCCCCTCCCTTGGAGATTCAATTCCACCCAATTGGGCCACAGAAATGCAAATTGAGGTTCAATAACAACCAACATCTGCCCTACCCTTGGGAAATCCTCTTACACTGAATATCTTAGGGAGTTTTTCATTCAAGGGAGAACCCAAGGCTCTTCAAGTAATTGAGACTAATAGCCTCCAGGCAAAAAGCTAGAAGATAACTAAATCTTTCATGGGCTTATAAATCTATCAAGGAAAGTAATACTTGACAGTGATGTTTAATGTGGGTCCTCCCACATTCATCCAAACCCAGCAGAGGGAGCCACAAACAGCAGAACACCAACACCCACAGGGAAAATTTGGCAGACTCCAAAACCCACTGAGGTAGCTAAAATGGTGAAACAAACAAACAAATCTCAAAGGAAAGAACAAGAGACCTTTACCAAAGATGAGATAAATGAAATGCAGTTAAGCAAGTTATCAGAGGTAGAGTTCAGAGCCATGATCTTGAGAAAGCTCAATAACATGAGTAAGGACATCAACACCATGAGTAAAGATATAGAAACTTTGAAAATCAACCAATCGAAAATGAAAAACCACCAAGAAGAAATGAAGAATGACAAAGCAGAAATAAAGAACACATTGGAAGGACTAAACAGCAGGAAGCTAAGGACCAAATCAGTGAATTAGAAGACAGGGTAGAAAAAATCAACCAATCAGAAAAAAGAAAAAAACAATAAAAAAACACAAAGACAGTTTAAGAGAACTGTGGGACAACTGGAAACATAATAATATTCGCATCATAAGAGTGCCTGAAGAAGTAGAAAATGAGCAAGGGTTAGAGAATATATTTGAAGAAATAGTGACAGAAAACTTTTCTAATTTGGTGAAGAAAGAATGCATTCAAGTTTAAGAATCACAGAGAGCCCCAAGTAAAAAGAACCCAAACAGGCCCACACAAAGACACATAGTAATTCAAATGCCGAAAATTAAAGACAAAGAGAGAATCCTAAAAGCAGCAAGAGAAAAGCAACAGGTTACCTACAAAGGAACCCCCATTAGGCTCTCAGCTGTCTTCTCAATAGAAACACTACAGGCCAGAAAGGAATGGCATGAAGTAATCAAGGTCATGAAAAACAAGGATCTGAATCCAAGACGACTCTATCCAGCAAGGCTATCATTCAAAATAGAAGGTCAGATAAAGAGCTTCCCAGACAAAAAAAAAAAGGCTAAGAAAAATATATTAGGACCAAACCAGCACTGCAAGAAATGTTAAAAGGACTGCTGTAATTAGTAGAAGAAACAGGAAGAAAAATAGAACCACACTAAATATAAATGGTAATAAATAAGTACATATCAACAATCACTAAATGTAAATGGACTGAATGCCCCCATGAAAAGACACAGAGTAGCTGATTGAATGAGAAAGCATGACTCACATATATGTTGTTTACAAGAGACCCCCCTCACAACAAAAGACACATAGGTTGAAAGTGAAGAGATGGGAAAAAAATCTTCCAAGCAAACCGAAAGGAAAACAAACAAACTAAAAAAAGAGCTGGGGTAGCATACTCATATCCAGTAAAATACACTTCAAAATGAACGCCATAACTATAGACAAAGAAGGCCACTACATAATATTGAAAGGATCTATCCAACAGAAAGATATAGCCTTGATAAATATATATGCACCAATATAGGAACACCAAAATACATTAAAAATCTTCTGGAGGACTTCAAAGGAGAAATTGACAGCAACACAATCATAGCAGGGGACTGCAACACCCTGCTGACATCACTGAATGGAACCTCTAGATAAAAAATTAACAAGGAAACACAGACTCTAAATGAAGCACTAGATCAACTGGATTTAATAGCTATCCACAGAGAATTACACCCAAAAATTGCAGAATTCACATTCTTCTCAAGTCCAAATGGGACATTCCCAAAGATAAACCACATGTTAGGGCACAAACTAAGTCTCTACAAGTTCAAGAAGATTGAAATCATATCAAGCATCTTCTCAGATCACTGTGGCATGCAACTAGAAATCAATTGCAACAAGAACATGCAAAGACATTTAAACACATGGAGGCTAAATAGCATGTTATTAAACAATGAATGGATTACCAAGAAGATCAAGGAGGAAATTTAAAAATTCCTGGAAACCAATAAAAATGAACACAGAACAACATAAAATCGATAGGATGCAACGAAAGCACTTCTGAGAAGGAAGTTCATAGCATTACAGGCCTACCTCAAGAAACAAGAAAAATTTCTAATAGACTCTCTAACCTCACAACTTAAAGAACTAGAAAGCAAACAAAAAGAAAATCCCAGAGCAAGTAGAAGGAAGAAAATAGTAAAGATCAGAGCAGAAATGAATGACATAGAGAACAACAACAACAACAACAAAAAACAATGCAAAGGATCAATAAAACAAAGAGGTGGTTTTTCGAAAAGATAAACAAGATCGATGGACCCTTGGCTAGACTCACCAAGAAACAAAGAGAGAGAACCCAAATACACAAAATCAGTAATGAAAAAGGACAAATAACAACTGACACCACAGAAATACAAAGGATCATTAACAAATACCATGAACAATTATACAGCAACAAATTAGACAATCTAAGCGAAATGGCCAAATTTCTAGAAACACATAGTCTCTCAAAACTGAACTGGGAAGAGTTAGAAAACTTGAACAGAACAATAACAACTAAGAAAATTGAAGATGTAATCAAGACTCTCCCAGCAAACAAAAGCCCAGGCCCGGATGGCTTCATGAGAGTTTTACTGAACATTCAAAGAACTAACACCTATCTATACTCCTTAAACTATCCCAAAAAATTCAAGGAGAAAAGACTTTCAAACTTATTTTATGAAGCCAGAATAATTCTAATTCCAAAACCAGATAAAGATATTACAAAAAATGAGAATTACAGGCCAATATCCTTGATAAACACATATGCCAAAATCCTGAACAAAGTACTAGCAAATGAGATCCAGCAATATATCAAAAAAATTATTCTCCATGACCAAGTGGAATTCATCCCATGGATGCAAGACTGGTACAATATTTGCAAATCAATAAATGTGATACACCACATAAATAAAATGAAAGAGAAAAACCATGTGATCATATCAATAGATGCTGAAAAAGCCTTCCACAAAATTGAGCACCCATTTCTGATAAAAATGCTCAGCAATGTAGGAATAGAGGGATCATATCTCAACATAATAAAGGCTGTATATGAAACACCTACAGCCAACATCATACTCAATGGACAAAAATTAAAAGCATTTCCCTTAAGAACAGGAACAAGACAAGGATGCCCACATTTGCTACTCTTATTTAACATAGTACTGGAAGTCTTAGCCACAGCAATCAGACAGGAAGAAAAAATAAAAGGGATCAAAACTGGAAAGGAGTACATGAAACTGTCATTATTCGCAGATGACATGATATTATCTATAGAAAACCCTAAAGACTCCATCAAAAATCTATTAGACTTAATAAATGAATTTGGCAAAGAGCAGGATACAAAATTAATGTCAAGAAATAAATGAAATTCTTATACACCAATGATGAAGTCACAGAAAGAGAAAGCAAAAAAACAATCCCATTTACTATTGTGGCAAAATAATTAACATATCTAGGAATAAATTTAACCAAAAAAGTAAAGAACCTATTTGCAGAAAACTACAGGACATTGAGAAAAGAAATAGAAGAAGATATAAAAAAGTGGAAGCACATACATTGTTCATGGATTCGAAGAATTAACATCATTAAAATGTCCATACTACCCAAAGCAATCTATAGATTCAATGCAATCCCTATAAAAATACCAATGATATATTTCACAGAACTAGAACAATACTTCAAAAGTTTATATGGAACCAAAAAAGAACTCAAATAGCCACAGCAATCTTGAAAAGAAGGACAAAGTAGGCGGGAGTATAATACCGAATATCAGGTCATACTACAAAACTACTGTAATCAAAACAGCCTGGTACTGGCACAAGAATAGTCATATATATCAGCGGAATAGAACAGAGAACCCAGAAATGGATCCAAGACATTATGCTCAATTAATATTTGACAAAGGTGGCATGAGCATACAGTGGAGTAAAGATAGCCTCTTTAATAAATGGTGTTGGGAAAATTGGACAGCTACATGCAAAAAAATGAAGCTAGATCATCAACTTACACCATAAAATATAGTAGCTTGTTTTTATTCCAAACTCCTCTACCTTTAAGCCAGCTTTTATTTTATTTATTTAATTAATTAATTTAACCCCCTTTTCTGGGGATTGTCAAGTCTGTACCCCACTTCCACGTCTCTGGGACTACCCCATTCCTCAGACTGTTATGTTCATTATATTCCACAAATAAGTGAGATCATGTGATATTTGTCTTTCTCTGTTTGGCTTGTTTCGCTTAGGATAATACTTTCCAGGTCCCTCCATGTCATCTCAAAGGATAAGAGATCTTTCTTTCTTACAGCTGCATAGTACTCCATTGTGTATATGTACCACTGCTTTTTTATCCACTCATCTACTGGTGGACACTTGGGCTGTTTTCAGATCTTAGCTATTGTAAATAGTGCTGCTATGAACATGGGGGTACATATATTTTTTCTGATTGGTGTTTCAGGCTTCTTAGGGTATATTCCTAGAAGTGGGATCACTAGGTCAAATGGCAATTCAACTTTTAATTTTTTGTGGTAACACCATATTGTTTTCCATAGTGGCTGCACCAGTCTGCATTCCCACCAGCAGTGTACTAGAGTCTCCTTTTCTCCACCCCCTCGCCAACACTTATTGTTTGATGATTTGTTGATGGCGTAAGCCAGCTTTTATAATAGACATTGGAGCTTTCTTCCTGAATACAAATCTGAGAACTGTATGAATATTTGCCACTTTAAAATATCAGTGGTTTTCTTTGTGCTTCTAAGATAAAAATCTAAGCAATTGATATTCTCATCTTGTTCCATCCCAACCCCACTAAAATACTTCTTTTTGTCTCATGTCCAGTTATAAACTCTCCACATTCGCCTTTTCTAGTCTACCCTTTCTTTGCCCATCAAACAGGAGTGCCAGCACCACAGAAACCCTGCACACTGATGATTATTGAATTATTTTGAACTTATTAGTTTTTGTCTTTATCTTTAACAAATTTATACCCCCTTCACCTATTTTTCCCACCAGCTCCCCCCACCTGCCCTTTTCACCTATGGCAACAAGCAATCTGTTTTCTGCATCTGTTAGCTTTTTGTTTGTTTGTTTGTTTTAGGATCCCACATATAAGTGAGATCACACAGTATTTGTTTTCTCTGTTTGACTTATTTCACTTACCATAATGCCTTTGAGGTCAATTCATGTTGTTAAAAATGGCAATATTTCATATTTTATGGCTGAATATAGTATGTGTATATACACAATGGAATATATACATAATAGGATATAGTATATCTAAAATGGAGTTATATATAATATAATATATATAATATATAATATATATAATGTGATATATAAATATATATATAATTTGTATTTATATAAGTCACAATCTCTTTATTCATCCACTCATGGACACTTGTGTTGTTTTGTTTCTATTTCTTGGATATTAGAAATAATGCTGCAATGAACATAGGGGTACAGATATCTTTTTCAGCTAGTGCTTCCATTTTATTTTAATAAACACCCCAAAATGTAATTGCTGGATCATATGGTAGTTCTATTTTCAGTTTTTAAAGGATCTTCCATACTGTTTTCCATAATGTTTGCATTAATTTTTATTTCTATGAACAGTGTATATGGGTTCCCTTTTCTCCACTTCCTCACCAACACTTGATATTTCTTGTATTTTAATAATAGATATTATAATAGGTGTAAGGTAATATTTGTAGTTTTGATTTGCATTTTCCTGATGATTAATGATGTTGAGCATCTTTTTATGTACCTGTTTACCATCTGTATGTCCTTTTTGGGAAAACATCTATTCAGGTCTTCTGCCCATTTTTTAATCAAAATTTTTTGCTATTGAGTGCTAAAAGTTCTTTATATATTTTGGTATTTACTCTTTATCAGATATATAATGTGCAAACATTTTCTTCCACTTAGTAGGCTGCCTTTTCATTTTGTAGATGGTCTTCTTTGTTGTGCAAAAGGTTTTTAGTATGATGTAGCCCCACTTATTTATTTTGGCTTTGTTGCTTTTGCTTCTGGTATAAAATTTTAAAAATCCTTCACCAAGACCAATGTTGAGGAGATTACTGCCTGTGTTTTTTTCTAGGAGTTTTAGGGCTTCAGATTTTACATTCAAGTCTAACCCATTTTAAGGTTATTTTTATGTATATTATAAGACAATAGTTGAGTTTCAGTCTTCTGCACATGGCTTTACTATTTCCCCAACATCATTTATTGGAGAGGTTGTTCTTTACTCACATATTCTTTGCTCCATTATTGAAAATTGACTGACTACATAGGTATAAGTTTACTTCTGGGCTCTCTATTCTGTTCCATTGATCTACATGTTTCTTTTCATGCCAGTACCATACTGTTTCAATTACTATAGTTGTGTAATGTAGTTTGAAATTAAGGTGTGTGATTCCTCCAGCTTTGTTCTTCTTTCTCAGATTGCTTTGGCTATTTGGAGTTGTGTGTGTGTGTGTTTGTGTGTGTGTGTGTGTGTGTGTGTGTGTGCGCACGCGTGTGTCTCCCTGTAAATTTTAAGATTATTTGTTCTGTTTCTTTATAAAATGACACTGAAGTTTTGATAGGGATTACATTTACTCAGTAGATTGTTTTGGGTGGTATAGATGTTCTAACACTGATTCTTTCAATCCTTGAGCACAGATAATATGTACATTGATTTGTGTCTTCTTCATTTTCATTCATTAATGTCTTGGTTTTCAATATACTGACCTTTTACCCACTTGGTTAAATTTATTTCTAGGTATTTTATGCGTTTTGATGCCATTGTAAATAAGAATGTTCTCTTTATTTCCACAGCTTTTTAATTCATAGGGAAAAAAAACAAACAAACCCACACACAATTACTTGGTATTAGTCATTTTTCATCACAAAATAATTGTAAACAACTCAAATCATCATAACAGATGGATACTAATATGAAAGTCTTCCAAGACTTTGAAAGTGCTTCTTGGGTGGGAGCCACACCTCTGGTTATAGCCTAGGGCACGAAAGGCTAAGCCAAGGCACCTGAATTTCCATGCATATTGTGTACGCTCTATAGCTTGTCTCTTGCTGCTGTGGCCTGGGATCTTTAAAGAAAAACCAAAACAACCAAAAACTTTCTTTTTTAATACTCTTCTATCTTGCTAATAGATTCTATCTCCATATAGTGGGGAAACTAATACATAAGAGGGAGGAGAAATTACTCACATATTTTTCTTTTTCTAATACTTCCTTTGTTTCCTTGTTATGAAAACAACAAATACTCATTTACTCATTATAGGCATTTGGAAAACATATAGACAAATACAAATAAGGAGGAAAAAACAACAACCCTCCCTTAATTCTATCACCCAAACGCAAACTGCTTTATTTTCAATTCTCCCTTTATTTTATACTCTTTCACCAGCTACTGACCCATTTCTGTTTCCCTTTACAGAAAATGTCCTCAAAAGAAATTTTCTTTTTGTCTGTTAATTGTCTCTTCTCATTCTCTCATGAACTCATTCCAGTCATGTTTGCACTGTTCCCTGAACCGCTGGCATTCAGGTCAGAAGGGAACTCCTAACTTCTAAATCCAGTGACCAGTCCTCAGGCAGGATTTGACAAGTTTGTTGACTACTTCCTTCTTTCAAATGTTTTTATTTGGATCCCAGGACATCACTCTCTGGTCTCCGGACATTTTTCTAGCTACTTGTTCACAATCTTCTTAATATTTATTTGTTTCTTCATTGTTCCCACCTATAAATATCAGGACAGCTCAGGGCTCACTCTCTTCCTCTTGTGTGACCTCATCTAGTGACAGGGCTCTAAATATGCCATAAGCTAGGACTGCTTCTCTGAACACTCTGCTCACATTTCTAGTTGGCTATCATTTTCCGTCCTTTTATTTCTTTCATTTTCAATGTATTTGTACCTTTATATTTCGTGTGCTTCCTATAGTTTAGCATCACCTTTTTTTTTAAATCTAATCTGACATTTGCCTTTGAATTGGCTTGTTTAGATTATTTTAATTTATGTAATTTTTGATATGGGCAGGCTTAAGTCTAATAGCATGCTATTTACTTTCTATGTGTTCCATGTATTCTTTTTTCATTTTTCTCTTATTTTTCTTCATTACAGTTTAAGTATTGTGTATTTTAACTATTTCTATTTTATTTTTTGTTGACTTATTACCGATAAGTCATTGCATTATTATTTTAGTAGCTGCTAATAATGTTTATAATGCATATCTTTAACACATTCTATTTTCAATTATTTATTGAACACATATCATATATAGTATGAGTCTTATGATAGTACACTCCACTTTTTCTCTTCAGACCTTTGTGATGATCTTTTCTGTAGGTTTAAATCCTATACTACATCATCAATTCTTTTTTAAAGCAGTCAGTTATTTAAAATATTAATGTAAGTATTTTTAAATTTTCTATTTTATATAACTTTCACTCTTTTTGAAGGACTTTGAATATATCTGGTAGTGCAAGCTTGCTGTAGAGGTTTATATTTTGCCTTTGCTTTGGAAAGGTATTTTTTTTCTTAATTCTCACCCAAGGATGTTTTTCTATTTATCTTCAGACAGAGTGGGAGGGAAGAGAAAGGGAGAGAAAGGGAGAGAGAGAGGGAAACATCAGTGTGAGAGGGACACATCAATTGGTTGCCTCCTGCACACCCTGACCAGGGCCCAGGATGAACTATAATCAAGGTATGTGCCGTTGGCTGGAATTGAACCCACAACTCATTGGTCCACAGGTCCAACTCTCTACCACTGAATCAAATTGGCCAGGGCTGGAAAGGTATTTTTTGCTGAGTATAGTGTATAGGTTGAAATTTTTTTCTTTCACTATTCTAAAGATGTAGCCCCATTGCCTTCTTGCTTTCATTATTTCTGATGAAAAATCTGCCATTCTTATTTTCTTCCTTGGTATATAACCTGTTTTTCTTTGTTGCTGATTTTAAGCTTTTTCTCTTCATCATTAGCTTTGAACAATTTGATTATGAGATGACTTAGTGTAATTTTCTTCAAGTTTCTTGTGCTTGGATTCATTGATCATCTTGGATCTACAGGTTTATAAGTGTCATCAAATGTAGAAAATTTCTATTATTTTTCAAGCAATTTTTCCTGTACTTCATTCCCTTCTTTATTAGGACTCCAATTGCATATACTTTAGACCACATAAAATTATTTCACAGCTCATTAAATTCTTTTATTCCTCTCTGTATTTCACTTTCAATTGTTTATATAGTCAGATTATTTAAGTTAATTATCTTTTCTTGGCAATATCTATTCTGCCATTAATCTTTATCCAGTATATTTTTCTTGCCAGTAGTTGAAGTTTTTCTTTCTAAAAATTTCAATTAGTTCTTTTTTAGATACTTTATTTGTTTCCTTAATGTTTTGAACATTTGGAAATCAGTTACATTAACTATTTTAATATACTTATATTTTAATTCTAATATTTATGTAACTTTTGGTAGTTTTTTGTTTTCTCCTCATTATCAGTCATATTTTGTGGCTTTTTTGCATGCCTGGTAATTTTTCAGTGGATGCCAGAAATTGAAAAATTTTCCCTCTTTGAGTATTGAGAATTTTGGACTTATAAATACTTGTATGTAATTCACTATGTTAAGTTACTTAGAAATAGGTTGATTCTTTCAAGCTTTGCCTTTAAGGTTTGGTGGGTCCAGTGTAGTACTTATACTAGAACTAATTGTTTTCTACTACTGAGGCAGGAACTTCCTTGTGTACTTTGCTCTATGCCCCATGGATTATGTATTTTGTAGTTAGTTGGTGAGAACAGACACTATTCCCTGTGCTATGTGAATGATGGTGGGTACAGTTTCCTTTTATTTTTTTAGGTGATTTTCCCCCCAGGCTCAGGTTGTTTTATCACATGCGTGTACTGATCAGCGGGGACCACTAATCACTACCTAATGGGTATCTCTGGAGTTTCCTGTCTGAAGTATCTTTCCTTTCCTGTACTCTTCTGGGTGACTCTAAGTACTTGATCTCTCCTCAACTCAGGAAATCTACTAAATTCCACCTGGGTTATAACTTCCTGTACTGTTGTCTGGAAACTCTCTCAAGGAATTAAGCTATGAGAAACCATATGGATTCACCTTGTTTATTTCTCATTCCTTGGGGATCACTGTCCTATGTTGCCTGGTGCTCTGTGTCTTGAAAATTTTTATTTCATGTATATTGTCCAGTTTTTTGGTTGCTTCAGTTGAGACTACATATCTGGCTCTTGTTACTACCTCTTGGTTGTAAACATACGTTTTTTTGTTTTATTTTTTAAATTTTATTGAATTTATTGGGGTTACCATTGGTCAGTAAAATTATATAGGTTTCAGATATACAATTCTGTAATTCTTCATCTGTTTGTTGTATTTTTGTTCACCACTCCAAGTAAAGTCTCCATTCATCATGATTTATCCCCCCTTTACCCTCTTCTACCTCCCCTTCATTCCCTTTCCTTCTGGTAATCATCATGCTGTTGTCTGTGTTAAACACAACTTTTTGTTTGTTGTTAAATGGAATATTTATTAGTTTATTTCATTAGGGTCAGAAAATATAGCCCAGTAAGTTCTGGTTTTAATATTTACTGAGACTTTCTTTTTGACCTGGATGGCATATTGTTAATTGGGGCATACTTTTTTATGGATATATGCTGAAAGGCATGTTATCTACTTGTAGTGTTTATAATACAAATATATAGAGCTTGGCTATTTTTTGATAAATAAAAATTAGGACAAGCATATGCTTATAAAAACTAACAAAACAGAAAATAATAAAATAAAAAGTAAAACTTATTTTTCATTGTTTTAATATGTAACTAAGCCTACCCCAAAGTTACCTATTATTACTGTTGTTTTTTTTTCCATAACTTCTATGCATTTACTAGAAAGTTTTGGTATATCTTTTTATTTCACCATGTTTTTAAACCTAGTTTCTTGGAGTAGAGCATAAGTAGTTTTACTTTATGATTAAACTCAGGTGTGTAGCTTATTCTATATTCAATAATTCTTATTTATTAATTTGGGTGGTAACATTAATAGTATCAAATAGGATAGTTTCTTCATTTCCTTCATGACGCTAAAACATCCAGGTTCTTGGTTTGTGTTTTATCTTTTTTTTTTTTTTTTTTTTTTTTTAAGTATAAGGGAACTCTTTTATTTTTTTTATCCTCACCCAGGGATATTTTTTTTCGATATTTTGTTCAGATAGAGTGGGAGGGAGGGAGAGAGAGAGAAACATCTACACAAAAGGGACACATTGAGTGGTTGCCACCCACACGACCCAACCAGGGCCAGGGACAAACTGCAACCGAGGTACATGCCCGTAGCGGGAACCAAACCTGGGTCTCTCTGGACCACAGGTAGACACTCAAACTGCTGAACCAAACTGGTCAGGGCTTGGTTTGTGTTTTAAAATTAAATATAATAAAAATATTTTGTAAGTAGGCTCAAGGAACATAGGTTTAGGTCTTATCAGGCTCTTATAAGCTCTGTGTCTATGTGCAGTTATCTAGTCTTTTTGAACCTTAGTTTTCCCATTTGTTATTAAATTATATCTAATATTAATTCTAACTGTGAAATTTTTTAAATTAATTAATTTATTTATTTTTGTTATAGATGTTTTTCCTTTTCCCCCCAACTGATACCCTGACTTGTCCCCAGCTTTGTTGTCCATGCCCATTGTTCATGCATACATGCATATAAGTTCTGTGGTTTATCTCCCCTGCCCCAACCACTCTTCTGGGGATTGTCAATCTGTACCCCACTTCCACATCTCTGGGACTACCCCATTCCTCAGACATTTCATTATATTCCACAAATAAGTGAGATCATGTAATATTTGTCTTTCTCTGCTTGGCTTGTTTCGCTTAGGATAATACTCTCCATGTCCCCCAATGTTGACTCAAAGGATAAGAGATCTTTCCTTCTTACAGCTGCACAGTACTCCATTGTGTATATGTACCACTGCTTTTTTATCCATTTGTCTACTGATGAACATTTGGGCTGTTTCCAGATCTTAGCTGTTGTAAATAGTGCTGCTATAAACATGGGAGTACATGTATTCTTTCTGATTGGTGTTTCAGGCTTCTTAGGGTATATTCCTAGAAGTAGGATCACTGGGTCAAATGGTAATTCAATTTTTAATTTTTTGAGATAACACCATATTGTTTTCCATAGTGGCTGCACCAGTCTGCATTTCCACCAGCAGTGTACTAGAGTCCCCTTTTTTCCACCCCCTCGCCAACACTTGTTCTTTGATGATTTGTTGATGGCGGCCATTCTGACAGGTGTGAGGTGATACCTCATTGTTGTTTTAACTTGCATCTCTCTAATGATTAGTGATGTTGAGAATTTCTTCATATGTCTCTTGGCCATTTGTATGTCCTTTTTGGAGAGGTGTCTACTGAGTTCCTCTGCCCATTATTTAATTGGGTTCTTTGTCTTCCTTTAGTTGAGCTGTATGAGCACTCTATCTATATATATTGGAAATTAACCCCTTATCTAATATATCATTGGCAATTATGCTCTCCCATAGAGTGGGTTGCTTTTCATTTTGGTGGTTGCTTCTTTTGCTGTGCAGAAGCTTTTGAGTTTGATGTAGTCCCATGTGTTCATTTTCTCCTTTGCTTCTGTTGCCTTAGGTGATGTATCAGTGAAAATTCTGCTGTGTATGATGTCTGAAATTTTGTTGCCTACAGTTTCTTCTAGGATTTTTATGGATTTATGAGTCACATGTAAGTCTTTTATACATTTTGAGTTTATTCTTGTGTATGGTGTAAGTTGATGGTCTAGTTTCATTTTTTTACATGTAGCTGTCCAATTTTCCCAACACCATTTATTAAAGAGGCTCTCCTAACTCCACTGTATGCTCTTGCCCCCTTTGTCAAATATTAATTGAGCATATTGTCTTGAGTGCATTTCTGGGTTCTCTATTCTGTTCCATTGATCTATCTGCCTGTTCTTATGCCAGTTCCAGGTTGTTTTGATTACAGTGGCTTTGTAGTAAAACCTAAAATCTGGTAATGTGATCCCTCCAACTTTGTTATGTTTTTTTTTTTTTTTCAAGATTGCTGTGGCTATTCGGGGTCTTTTTTTTTGGTTCCATATAAAGTTTTGAAGTATTTTTCTAGTTCTGTGAGGTATGTCATTGATATTTTGATGGAGATTGCATTGAATCTATAGATTGCTTTTGGTAGTATCGACATTTAATGATGTTAATTCTTCCAATCCATGAAAAAGGTATGTGCTTCCACTTTTTTTATATCGTCCTCTATTTCTTTTTTCCAATGACCTGTAGTTTTCTGCAAATAGATCCTCTACTTCTTTGGTTAAGTTTTTTTCTAGGTATCTTAATTGTTGTGCTGCGATGATAAATGGGATTGATTTTTTAGTTTCTCTTTCTGTGAGTTCATCATTGTTGTATAAGAATGCCATTGATTTCTTGGCGTTAATTTTGTATCCTGCTACTTTGCCAAATTCATTTATTAAGTCTAATAAATTTTTAATGGAGTCTTTGGGGTTTTGTACGTATAGTATGTCATCTGCGAATAATGACAGTTTCACTTCCTCCTTTCCAGTTTGTATCCCTTTTATTTTTTCTTCCTGTCTGATTGCTGTGGCTAAGACTTTCAGTACTATGTTAAATAAGAGTGGTGAAAGTGGGCATCTTTGTCTTGTTCCTGTTCTTAAAGGAAATGCTTTTAATTTTTGCCCATTGATTATGATGTTGGCTGTAGGTCTTTCATATATGGCCTTTATTTTGTTGAGATATGATCCCTCTATTACCAGGTTGCAGAGCATTTTTATCAGAAATGGGTGCTGGATTTTGTCGAATGCTTTTTCAGCATCTATTGATATGATTATATGATTTTTATCTTTCATTTTGTTTATAACTGTGAAATTTGATGTACATACACTATGTGTCTCCTTTAGACCATTGTAAATGGACAGAAAAATTTTATGGAAAGCCTGGCCCTCATATTCACCAAGATCTTAAATTTAGATATTTGATATTATTTCTAAATGATGTTATGCAAATTATTATAGAGAAATTCTGAAAGGAATGAAAAAGAGGCTAATTCTAGAGCTTTATGTTCCTATCTCATTCCTTGACCATGCAGTTTGTAAATCATGATATAAGTTTTAATAAATTTTATGAATATTCTGTGAAAAGCACATTACTATAGCATTATATTTTATGTTAATATGTTAATTAATTAAATAGAAACATTTAAATTGTACTGTAACATCTATAGTTTTGTTTTGAGATTTCTTTATTTAATTTTTAATAAATTGTGAGCCTAAAAGAATCTAAGTGGCCTGATATTTTCCTGACTTGAGGGTCTGTGTTTGGAGTATGTGTCATGAGTATCAAAGCTGATACATGATACCTCAGTTGAAGAGCTTACATTAGGTCTCACAATCCTACCAGCTGAGACCATATTTTGAGTTTGATTTTCTTCTACTTACATGCACGTGTATAGATGGCAGGCCTGAGACTATGAGATTCTTTTTGACTTAAACTACCTTAGTTAGGCACAAGAACAAAACACCTCTGTATAATTTGCCTTCCTTAGTAGCGTTTACATGGGAGATGTGTTTTGATTTGCTTTTGTGTATCAAATATTATTATCTGGGCCAAAAACATTTCGCTGTCAGAACTAGACACTGTAAGCACAGCTGATTTTTAGGACTGTTTTGCGCAGCTGCAGAATTCTGACAACTACTCACCAGGCATTTCATCTCTTCATTGCCCTAATTAAGTTACTTTCTATCTTAAGTTTAACTTTATATAAAAAGTTTATTCTGTTTCCTACAAATGAAGTAAGCACCAAAAATAAAACAAGACTGGGAGATACGTCTAATAAAAATCTTTGTATTTATAAAATGAATTAGTAATTTTGAAATCAACTTAAGCCAATACCCACCCATGTATGATTGGGCCAGATTCATCACTTTAAATTTGATCAGAAATTGTTATTTATTTTTGAAGAATCAAGTATGGTTGGATAGCTTTCTATCATTACAAAAAAGAAAGTGTATGAGATAAATGTATGTTGAGATTAGGGCATAAGGAGGGGAACTACTACTTTATTTAAATTTGAAATAGGGAAAAACTGAATCTGAAATGAAAAGTGATTATTGGCTAAATTTTAGGCATGGTCCATGAAGATACTTCCTAAAAGTTCTTTCAGATGTTATAGAGCCTCTACTATTTGTTAGGCAGTACATTCGTTATTTTGAGAAAATGTGTTCATTTTATACTTTTAGCAATCTTATGTTAGTGCTATTAAGTTCATTTCACAAAATATAGGGCCGACAGGACAAGCCCTACCGGTGGAAGGAGGGAAGGCCCAGAGTCTAGCCGGTTCTGCCGGGTTCTGCCGTGTTCTGCAGGGTCAGGGGCCTGTGCTTTCACTAGAGCACTCAACCCCTGCCCTCCCCCTGCAGGCCTCCACCTTCACCAGCAGCTCTTCCCAACCCCTGCCCTCCCCCTGCAGGCCTCCACCTTCACCAGCAGCTCTTCCCAACCCCTGCCCTCCCCCTGCAGGCCTCCACCTTCACCAGCAGCTCTTCCCAACACGTCCCTGCAGTCAGAGACTGGGCATCACCTGTCCACTCACAAGGCCACACATCACCATCGGACCCTGCCAGACTTTCCTGAGAAGTAGCCCAAGGTTGGAAACACTCTTCCTCCCCTCATGCCCAACTCAAAGTTCTCTCCTTGGTCGAGGTGTTAGTTCGAAAAGGATTGGAATGTGAATGGGTCACATCACCCCTTAGCAGCTGCTTCCTTTCCCTGTGCTCCATCCCTCCCCGGCCTCTGGGGACGAGGCCTGAACTTTGCACTTCCCAAAGTGTTTTGAGGAACGAATGTGTTTTTGAAGAAAAGTGGATCTTGTGGTCAAAAGGTTTTGGAAGCAATCAGATAAATAATGTTTAACAGGGTCGAGGTCTTTAATGTGTTATCTGCTGCATTAGTTTCTGAGGGAGAAACTTAGTGTGCAGGATGGCCGGGCTACCCCTGACCAAATTTAGCTGTTTCTTTTTATAGAGCTTCGAAGGAGAATAGTATCCTATGTAAGACACTTTGAACATTTTTTATTTAACCTAAAAAAGAGGTGGGAATTTCTTAAGCCCTTGTTAGTTGAATAGGAAAATTTTAGGAAGACTCTCCCTTGGAATATTTTGGGTTGATAATGATTAGTAATGTCTGTTCTTGAGGCTGCCCTTATTTCCTTTTTTAAAAAATTGTGTTTTTAAAATTTATTTTATGTTTTTAAATCTTATTTTTTAATTACAGTTTACATTTAATATTATTTTGTATTAGTTTCAGGTGTACAGCATAGTGGTTAGATAATCATATACTTTACAAAGTGGTCCCCCTGATATTTCTAGTGTCCACCTGGCACCATACATAGTTATTACAATATTATTGACTGTACTCCCTGTGCTGCACTTTACATCCTTGTGCCTATTTTGTAACTACCAATCTGTACTTTTTAATCACTTCGCTTTTTTCACCCTGCCCTCCCTCCCCTCCTCTCTGGCAACCATCAGTTTATTCTCTGCATCTATAAGTCTGTCCCAGTTTTGTTTCTTTGTTTCTTTTGTTCTTTAGATCGCACGTATAAATGAAATTATATGGTATTTGTCTTTCTCTGACTGACTGAATTCACTAGGTCTAATACCCTCTAGGTCCATCCATACTATTGCAAGTGGTAAGATTTCATTCTTTTTAATGAAGATGCCCCTATTTCTGGTACCTTCCTTAGTATCAAATCAGGCTGCCCTTTCAGGGGAGACTTGAGCGCCCATGGCTAAGGGATGGGTAGAAAACTAAGAACCCAAACCTGAACCTGGGAGGAGGGGCTGAATCCCTGACTGAGGTTCAAAACACAGGTGTGCCTCTCTGGAATCTTTGATTAAAGCCAGCTGGTGTTTTTGTCTTCTGGAAAGGCTTCATGGAAAAGGTGAGTCCTGGCCTCAGTTTTACAGGAGGGGAGACTTTGACAGACACGTGCTAAGAAATCCGCAGGCAAAGCAGGGAATGTGAGGGTGGAAATGGTGAGTCACATCCTGGAGACAATTGATTTCTGCGTCCTCTCTGTCCGGGCACGTCTGCTCGGGTTCATTCTCCTCGCGGGAGTGGGGGGGGGGGGAAGGGAAGGGACGGCAAGAAGGAGGACTCTTACAATTTCCTGAATTGTCCCTCTAACTCATTTGATACTTCATATCCATTCAGATTTACTCCTAAACGGGCACATTCAGACTTTTAAAAATATTGCTGGTTGAACAACCATATTAGAGTGAGTGAATATTTTTTAATTCAAAGTTGGGTTCTTGAAAGTTAAAAGGATAAAAAATGATATCTTGGGGCAACAGCCCAATGAGTAGAGCCTTAGAAACAGCCAGATGGAAGATGTCTTTTACTTTCCTGCAAGTGGCTCTCTGGTTCCTAAAGGGCCAGGAGAAGACAAAAGAACAGAGGCTCCCTTGTCTCCCCCCCCCCCCCCGCCCTGCTCTCTTCCTTCCCATTGAGCTCTGATACCAGGCTGGCAAAAACAGATGCAAATTTTCCACTCTGGGGCAAACTGGCCTTTTAAATAAATTAGATCATATCATTGCTTTTGGTCAACAACTCTTTGGTAGCTTCTTAGTGCCTTTAGAATAATGTTTAA
The DNA here is from genome assembly GCF_014108415.1 of Molossus molossus. Classification (NCBI taxonomy): domain Eukaryota; kingdom Metazoa; phylum Chordata; class Mammalia; order Chiroptera; family Molossidae; genus Molossus; species Molossus molossus. The sequence continues at coordinate 16,791,938 of NW_023425351.1, forward strand.
ACTTCGCACGGAGACCGCTGAGCCCAGCACACCTCCCAGCCTCATCTCTCTGCTGCTTCTCCTACGCTGCCCTTGATTTTCCACCTTGAGCCTTTACACATAACTGTTCTGGAGCTCCTGCCTCTTAGGCCATCAGAAGTAGGCAAACTGTGGCCCACAGACTGATTTTGCCCTTTGTCTTGCTTTTTAAGACACTTGAACTAAGCATAAATAATTTTTATGTTTTCAACGGGTTATAAAAATACCCAGTAGAGATCAATGTAGCCTACGAAGCCTAGACTGTTTACTATCTTGCCCTTTACAGAAATTAACTCCTGATTTATTTATTTTTTTATCCTCACCTGAGAACATTTTTTCAATATTTTGTTCAGATAGTGTAGGAGAGAGAGAGAGAGAGAGAGAGAGAGAGAGAGAGAGAGAGAAACATCGACGTGAAAGGGACACAATGAGTGGTTGCCACCTGCACGACCCAACCAGGGCCGGGGACAAACTGCAAACAAGGTACGTGCCCTTAGCGGGAACCGAACCTGGGTCTCTCTGGACCACAGGCCGACACTCTAACTGCTGAGCCAAACCGGCCAGGGCTTAACTCCTGCTTTAGATTATTTTTCTCCACTAGCCCGTTCTAGTTACATTCTTTCCCTCACATAACCAAATATGCAATTATATTGTTATTAGTGTCTTTACTTTGCTGATCATCTGCTTCTCCTCCTGCCTCCATAAAGACAGGGGCCGTTCCTCTGGGATCATCGAGAGCAGAACCCAGAGAACCACACATGTCTTGTCACGGCGAGTGCCATACCCATGCTTCCGACTCACTTTCCTGTTCTGCTTCACAGATATCTTTCCATGGCTGATGCTCCCTGCTCAAGTCATACTAGTTTAGTTTTCATTTCTGTGCTACTTTCCTCTAGTAGTGACGTATAATTTCTATGCCAGGACACCCAGTCCAGTTGTGGGAATAAAACTCATAGCTGTACCCTTCCAATGCATGTTTATTCAGGGAGAATCTGACCCTGTGTTCCTAAGGCTGTGCATAATGGATTCTTACTGGGAATTTCCTGGAATGACCAGTGTGCCTGTGGGAAATCAGGAGCTGGTCCCGGTGGCATGGCCTTTTGAGTTGGATGGAGACCCTTCTCATTCATCCAGGCACGGATGGTCTGTCTGGTTGAATCCCCTATTGCTGGAACTTAATAAAGAGGAACATTTCTGAAATTTAGAAATTGTATTACTGTTGATAATTGTCTCTCTATAACCATGGAAGGTCCATGTTAATAATTCTTCGCAATGTTATTCAAAGATGACATCTGGTTAAGCATACATTATGACAGTCAGATTTGTTCAACAGAGACTTTATTAATTTGTTACTTTCCCTGAGAAAATGTGACTGCACATTTGTTTAAATATTTACAAATGTATGTGAATGAGCTGCAGAAAAAGGTAAAATTAAAGCCAAATAGGACACATGTTTTTATAGAATGATTGGGTTTCATTTACTTTGTTGTTGTATGAGCAAAAATGCTGTACAGAAAATGTGATATGTTCAAACTGTGCTTCTCATATTCAGTGATTGAAAAGGGACAGTTCCATTTTCTGCAGTGCAAAACCAAGTCATTCTTATTAAAAGGTCACAGGAAACTGAAGAGAAATGTCAGGCACACAGACTGACCTATTCAAAATATAATCAAGCTTGCTTTAAAAAGACAACATCTACATTATGAAGGGGAGAGATCTGATTGTATTCTCTGTGCTTTGGTAATGCAGTTAGTGTCGATAAGACCTTGAGACAATCTTGCCCTTCAGTAAATGAGTGTTTGTGGTGGGTGTGGGTGGGTTGGAGGGATGTCATGATGTAATGTGGCTAAAGTCATCTCTTCAGCCACTATTTCCTTTTGAATTATTGAACTTACCGTTTCTTTACAAGATGCACTTTTTTTGTTCTTCAAAGACACCTTTGCACCACTCTAATTTCCACTTCGGTTAATTAATTTCATAAAGGGTTGATGAAAGTGGTCTCCTGGGTCCCGCAGCAGATTGACAGCTCCAGGCTCCAGTCATCTGTTTGTACAGAGCCGAACACGGAACAGCGGCACCAGCCTGCTGTGCGCCCTCCCAGAGTCTCCCACTTCCTCGCAAGAGACCAGCTGTAAAGGCAAGATGGTTATTCCGTGTTCGTGCCAGTTCATCACTGGCCTCTCTCCAGATTTCTAGTATTTAGGGCTTGATTTTGCTGGCTGCTTCGTTCCTTGTGTGCACAGAGCTCCCATTGACTTCATTATGATAAACAGAATGATGATAAACTTCAATGGTAAACAGAAGGGTTCTTCACTTCAATGGGAGCTCTGTATGTATGGAGATGTGGTCCAGTAAAAGCCCATTTCATATCAAATACATAACATAATAGTAACTTCAATGCCACGTCGGTGCCATGTGACATATGTCTAAGAGAATGTGAACAATGGAGACTCTACTTGTGTGGTTACCAAATTGCCATTTGATGGTACCTACTTGGTTTCTGAAATCCTGGTTGGAAACTTGGAGCTGGTTACATTTCCCTCTGATGAGGATGGATCTTTTAGCAAATGTATGCATAAACATGTTCTTTAAAAAGCTGATTTTTTTTTTTCTTGAGATGATGGATCATAAATAAGGTCCACTGAATCAAGTAACTTATGGAATCTTTAATATTCACCATTTCTTTATTTGTTCAAATGGGCACGGCCAACAATTTTGTATATCTTTTCTCAGAAGCCAACAATATAGTCAACTAACTTTATGTAAATGGCATTGCCAGGTTACTTACTAAGTTCCAACAGACAGACTTATTTAGGTATGCAAATTACTTGAGTCAAAATTATAGCATGCATTTTTAATTGTTGTTGATTATCTATAAAATAGTGCTTTGTTAAAATAACAACATTGTCTTTACTAAAATTGCTCATTTAGCGTATTTTTAAAAAGAAGAAACCCGAATTGGAGTTTGAAAATAAAGAAATAAAAGAACACAAATGCACTGAAGTACCCATTTCACTAATGGTTATATCTTATAAATATTGGTTAGTCTAGAGTTGTTTTCTAGCAAAAGTTGAAAAAAATTAGCTGCTGTATATCTTTCTTGGCTTAGGTGAAGCTTCAGACAGGCCTTCCAGTTAGCTTTTCCAGGTAATAGACTATTTATTCAGATTATTTTTGCTGTTAATGATTTAAAATGTTTTCATTTACTTGATTCTTTCTCTAATGAGAGAAACCCAAGAGCTTTCTATGTACACACTTTAAGGGGAAGGCCCTTTTTGCTTTTAAGTTTTTTAACTTTCCGTTTCCTATTTCTTCTTGACCTTTTGAATATTTTTGTTTATTCTATATTTCTTAGAAACTATTTTCTATTTCTCCTTATTCCCCCTACCTAAGTATTGGGTCATTGTTATCGTCCTCTTTCTGATAGCTTGGTTAATCTAAGAGTCACTGGAATATTTACTAACAGCCTAAATTTTTCTGGATGCATAGCAACTTGGCCTCTGGCACAGATTATATTTTTAGCAAAAAGCTATTTTTACTTTTTCAGTATTTAATTTCTGAAAACACATCTGAATAGATTTACAAAGCATTTTTTTTCTTCAAGAAATATAAAGTGATTCCTCTACAGAACTACTGTGTGGCCTAGATTCAAAGGCTTCATTAAATGCAACAAAACTATAAATAAATAATTGATTCATAAACAGATATTTCCCATTTTGCATTATATACTTTGTAAGCTACAATTAAGTTGGAGAAGTGAAATATTACTGAGTAAATATTAAGAAAGATAACCTAAAAATTTGAGTGTTTAAAGAAGAATGGAATAATTTTCTCAAGTACAAAGGCAAACTTTTTCTCCCACACATTTGACCTATTTTTCAAGAAAAATTCTATTTAAGAAGCCAATGGGAAACAACTTTGGAAGACATATTTTCTTTCCCTATAGCTAAAATGAAATAACCAGGAAAAAAAAATGAAACAAAAATTAAAATCGTTTGTTACTTCAAGTGATTAACATTATTTTGGGGGGGAGGTATGATTCTTTATGCCATTTCAAAGCATATCACAATTATTTTATTCCACAATAGCACTGTGAAATAAAAAAGGAAAACAAAAGAAAACAATTTTCCATGTGTGTGAGAGAGAAAAGGGATAGTTTGAGACAGTGATGGAATGGCTATTTTATGAAATATTATGTTTTGGAAAAATAAGTCCATCAAAACAATGACCACCTGGAAAGGTGAGACACACACAGGGATAATGACTCACGCAAACACAACAAAGAGCTCATACAAACTAAGTTTCGAAAAGCCTCCAAGAGATTTGCAAAAGTCATGAAGAGACAATTTATTATATTGTTATTGCAGCATTGATTATAATAGTGGGAAAATGGAGAGCTAAGTGTTCATTAGCAATGAAATGTGCAATGTGTTCTTGCCTACCTCCTAGGGGCACTACCCTGCAGCCTCAGGCCCAGGAGTCTTGGAGGGCTTCTAGTCACAACACAGAGGCCTCTGCTGTGACCACCAGAGAAGACCAGAATGCAAATTATCTACAATGGATGGCCAGTGAAATAAATGTTACTGTTTTTCTGTAAGCAAAGCATATGAAAATGCAAAAAAAGAGGCACTTGAATTTGAATGAGAGTTTGAGGAAAAGTTCAAGCCAACATTTCAACCACATTTAAGGGGAAGCTGGAATTCTGCTCAGCATGCGGGTGATGAGAAGGAACCAGGATGTGCAGGGAGGAAGTTGTGCAGCCAAGGGAAGAGTGTGAGAAGTTTGAGGAACAGTGAGTGATCTGACAGCAGCTGTCAGGAGATGTGGTAGGACATGTAGGAAAGTTAGGATGGGGCCAGACTGGGAAAGACCTTGCATGCACTAAGGGTTTCAGACTTCATTCGGGGGGCCACTGGAAGCCAGCTGGGCTTTTTGAGAAGACAAGTGAGGTGGTGATAGAAACAGAAGCAGAGGAATGGAGAGCTGTGTGGAGTATATCTTTTGTCTTTTTTTTGTAATTTTAATGAATCATACATTCCTGAGTGCCTTGATTTTTTTTTCACATTTTTTAGCTTCATTTTTTTTAAAGCATTTTAAGAAGAAATGCAAATTTGATAGAAAAGCACTAACAAAGAAAGGTGCTATGTAAATACATATTGCTGTTTCCTTTGTTTCAATGTTTCTATTTCCTTTTCTTAATAAGACTTCAAAGTGAGTGAAGACCGAGCACAGGGTTTGAATGTGGACTCTGAGCACTTCCGAGTCACTTCACCAGCTGAGCCTCAGTTTCCTCGTCTATAACCAACTGTTATTATTCACTAACGATGCCAATACCAAGTAGTGCTTGTTGTACGCCAGGCACTCTTCCAAGTTGTGTTTTGTTCTAATTTTTTTTAACAATTATAATTAGATCAATTCTCCTATAACTAGAGTGGTCCTAATACCCCTGTGTGGTGGTGAGGAAACTGCATGGTTAAGTAATTTTGTGACAACACAAGGATTATAATTTGGTCATTATGGGTCCAGAATCTATCCTCTTGGATTCCTCTGTTCTGCTTCTCAATAAGAATAAGAATATGAGAATATGACAGAAATATAAAAATAGAAATAGTGCAAAAACATGATGATAATATTGCCAGAGAACATTGAGGGAAATCTGATAACTGAAAATTTAACATTACAAAGAAGAATTTCAATACTATTTTATTATAGTTAATGTGAGGGAAATTAATGTTATAACAATTATAATGTGTTTTCAGTGTCTAGCAAGGTGCCTAGCAGAGTAGGCACTCAAGGAATGCTGAATGAGTAAATATTAAGATAGAAAAGTGCTTTCTTCCCACCCACTGGCTTCCTTCCCCCGTACTCTGCTTAGTTATTGGGTCTGCAAATGATTTCTAGCAGGATTGTATGTCCTAGTGATAACCAGCCATGTCAAAGAACCGAAATAGTCTAAGGAATGAAGTTCAAGGAGGAAAGGGTTATTTCTCAGCAGAACTTTTCCATACAGCCACATGCTCCACCCCTCACCTCTCAACTCTCACTGTGGAATCAGCATCAGCAGAGCTAGATGCTTTAAGTGTTTGGTCTTTTAAGTAATCTACCTTAAGCATGAAATGTGATATATAGATGGTGCATCATAGAATTGTACACTTGATGCCTATATAATTTTATTAACCTATGTCACCCCAATACATTTAATTAAAAACATACCTTAGAAAATCTATCTTTGAGAATAAAATTTTTAAAATAGTTTCATAAGCTCTTTGAAAAAAAAAATCCTAAACAATACTGTACCCATATTTGTGATGCTGATGTCATGTACTCTGAAAGCAGGCATTTTTTTGCCTTGTGTGGGAAGAACAGGAGTGAAATAATACTGAAACATGCAATCTACCCCCAAAGCCCTAAATTACACAGCTTGTACTCCATACATAACATAAGGGTGAGGCAAAGAAGGTAACTCTCTGGAGACAAAGCTATTTATGTACAACTTATCATGTATGCTTATATCTGCAAAGAAACAAATGTCTTTGCATTTCTTACACAGTGTTCCTTTTAATATTTTATAGCATTTAGTTACAGTGAAAATAAATATTCAACATTAATGGAAGTCAGTAGAAATTCTGTTTATGAGAGTCTATTAATATACCACTTGTGGGATTAGGGAATAGAGATGTGTTGAGTGGAAACATAGTAATTAAGTGGCTTCAATGTGACCACACAGTTAAATTGGAATTAAGAAGCATGTCAATTAAAAAGTCCATAAAGTGTTTTTCTGTATCTGAAAATAACCTGATACATAGAGCATAACGTATGTGTCATTAATAAATGCATTTTTACTCTATTATTTGAGTCTCTAATGGCATCTCACTACAGTCTTGACCCCTGGAGCTGACTTTCTGGCACAAACTCAAAGATGAATGCTTAAAAAATAAAATTATTTCAACTTCAATGACTAATGAGTTTTGGCTTTAAATCCCTGTTTTCACTTGATCATTTAAATTCTTAATTTTTTGCACATTTTCCAGGTTCATTTTACCTTTTTTGAATTTTGGCTTCTAAAACTATAAGAATTATTACGGGCAGAGACGCTCTAGAATTTGCTTTGTTCTAATGCCCCACAACATCATGCCCATCATTTGTTAGCCTTTTGGGCTGCAAAGATACCCAAAGTTTTTCTGATATTGAGACCTGGCATCCCTTCCAAGCAGTTGACATTTTATTGTGAATAGAAACTTCCTAACGAGGGACTCAAGTGCTGAGCCTTGGCTGGTGGTCCTGTGACTCAGAATGCAGGTAGCCTCACCCTGGCGGGTAGTTGCAAAGGCTGGTTCATGTAATTGCCTGAGAAATTTTGAGAACTTCTACCTCAGTGGAGGCATGGAGGAAGTATGTGATACTTATCAAAACCCAGCTTTCTGCACACTCAGAAGGCTTGCCTTCTGTGATAGAACATGGGAGGAATTAGAGTTAAAGTAGGTCATTGGATAATTAACAGAGCATCCAGAGAATCTCATGAATAATAATAATATCAAAACCTGTTTTGAGTATTTATAATGTGCAACTTACATTCTATCTATCATCTATCTATCTATCATCTATCTTAGTCTTCCTTCTCTTTCTCTCTGTGTATATCTCTCTATAGTGTGTGCACGTGCCTGGGTATGTGGTCTGATTCTCATTAAAAAAAAGCAGATAAGCTGCCATATTATCATTCCCCTTTTACAGAATGTTATCATTCTCCTTTTACAGAAGGGAAATGTGGTTTGGGGTTTGAATAGCTTGCACTAGTAAGTCATGAGGCAGAGATTTGAAAATTTCAGTCCATATCTGTCTGCTTGCAAAGACTGTAAACTTTTTCATTATATCTCTGTGGGCCACAATAATTACTAATATGTAGAAAACAGGCCATCACAATAGTTCTCCATGCACGTGAATATACATATAACTCAAGTACAGGTCAAATGCAATAAAAATCCATTGGGATTTTGACAGGGATTGCATTGAATCTGTAGATTGCCTTGGGTAATATGAACATCTTAATAAGGTGTGGCTCAGTGGTTGAGCATGGACCATGCACCAAGAGGTCCCTGGTTCAATTCCCAGTCAGGGCACATGCCCAGGTTGTGGGCCAAATCCCCAGTGGGGGGCATGCAGGAGGTGGCCAATCAATGTTCTCTCTCATCAATGTTTCTCTCTCTCTCTCTCTTTCTAAAATCAATACAGAAAAAAATATTTTTTTTAAAAAAAGAAAGAAATAAACATCAAGCAGCTGCCTCCTATGTGTCCCCCACTGGGGATTGAGCCTGCAACTCGGGTGTTGCTGACCCCCTGGTCAGAAATTGAACCTGCAACTTTTTGTTGCATAGGATGACACCCAGCCAACTGAGCCACACCAGCCAGGGCATGTTTTGTTTTTTCAAAATCTTAATATTTTCTGGAACTGTGAATTATTTCAGGCTCTTCTTGTATATCCCTACCCAAGTTGTAGCTAGATTCAGCTATTTCAAGGATCTATATATATATACATACTTTTTTTTGAGAGTGGTGTTGTAAACCAAGATCTAGGCTCCAGATGTGCTCCCTGCTTCTGGGTGTCATTGCTTTGGGCTCTCTCAGCTGACAGAGAAAGGAAATATGTGTGTATTCCAACCTGTACATAGACACATATCTATAAATATATCCATATGTATAGGTAACCATCTATATCTGTATTAATGCATCCTGAGGTCTTCAACTTAAAGCCATTGTCACATGGATCATCATAGTTTTCTCTCCTTGCTTATCTGTAAACTCCCTTTCCAACAGTGAGAAACCTGTCTCCTACCAGCTGCCATCCATGTACTTAATCATAAATATGTTGAATATGTAATAACTTGTTAATCCAGCATGTCTCCAAGTTGTTCTCTGCATTTATAGTCTCAGGAATCTGTAAATTCTCCCTTTAGGGGAAAAAAAAAAAGCCAAAGGCGTTTGATACATTTGATTGTATTTGCATAAATATAGATTTATATTGTTGATATTTTTCAATATATGTAAAAATTCTGAAACAAAAGCCCTGTATATGTTCATTGATTAGGTCAACATTTTTAAGTGTAGATTTCCACTGTGGACAGCAGACTGACTCAGAAATCTTTGGCTGTCACCTACTCAGACTGATCATGTTCAGTGGTGAGCTCTGCTAGCTTTGTGTCCTGTTTTGCTCCTTCTTACGTATTCTTACCTTCTTCCTGGTGATGCCCTCCACCAAATACCTACATGCATTTCACTTCTCCCAAAAGGACATGTTGTCAGAATCTTAATTACAGTGATATTATAGGACACTTTTACAAAACAACATAAGTAATTTCGTAAAACAATTATCCACAACCACAAGTACTAACAGTGTCTGAGACATAGCATGTGAAGAATGTAATGAAAATCTTTCCAGATTAATCTGTCATCTCTTTAATAAAACTGGTTTGTTAAAAAGAATATATGCTATCCTACAGATGTTTTCTTTTCACACTCTATATTGTGGAATAATGTACCAAATAAAATATTTTTTGTTATTATAGATATTGCCAAATACTCACTGCTTCAGGAAAAAAGGGGGGAATGGCTGGCGTAAAAATTAGGTTAATAAAAGTGGAGAGATTATAGGTGAAACATTTAAGAAAATCAGTGTAGAAAGGCTAAGTTTTTTCATAAGTAGAAAATATCCCTATTCCATAAAATATTAAGGTAAGTAACCTGAAAGAATTGGATTATATTAGGTCTGAAACCAAATAAACTGCTACCAAAGTCAGTGGCAAATATAAGCCCCAAACAAGTTTATGACTCGCAACAGACAGAAAGAAACTTGGGAAAGTATTTTGTAAAAATACTCTTGGATTTGAGAGTATTTGTTTCAAAATGATATTAATGATATCACACCTCTCAGTCCTCAGTGAGGAACACCATCCCACCCAGGGCTATTTTAGTCAAAGAGAGACGTTTTTGAGGTTTTCCATTAGTTCTGACATGTTAACCTTTTATTTTTTCTAGAAAATATCTTTCAAGTCAATAGGCAACTGTTGCATTTGTTAGGTATTTTGAAGTAGTCTAGACAGACCCAGCCTTAGTTGAGATAGGGAAGTAGGTACTGAGGTAGATCATATTGTAATACACACACACACACACGCACACACACACACGATGCATATTGAACATTGAAGGTATCCAAAAGAAAAGAAAAGAAAAGAAAAGAAAAGAAAAGAAAAGAAAAGAAAAGAAAAGAAAAGAAAAGAAAAGAAAAGAAAAGAAAAGAAAAGAAAAAAGAAACAGAATGAGAAAGGAATCAGGCGGGCAATGTGCTTCCTCTAAAAGAATATAGAAGTGGGAAGTGGTAGAAAGAAGGATTTTTTGTTTGTTTGTTTTTTAGGAGGCAATAATTTATTTTACAAAGAAGGAAACAGGCTGAAAAAGGTGAAGCGATGGGTCAAGGACACAGGGCAACGACATGGATGAGTAGTGACACACAACTTTTGAATCCGAGGGCAATGTTGCTTTCACAGCATCACAGTGTCTCTCACAAACAATGCTTGCAATAATGACTTTGTGTTCATCCACTTATATGCCCACTGGGCTTTTGATGATAGTATACCTTTGTTAGGATGCAAATCCTTCCATGGATAAAATGACTTCATAACAATAGATGCTTCACTTAGACATTTTCCTGGGGCCTCATTGCTTCTAAAACCAGTATGTGTTGCTATATGATCATCCACTTCCTATTTATTTATTTATTTATTTTTATTAATTAATTTTTGTTACAGTTGTTTCTCCTTATCCCCCCTAGCCACTCTCCTCTGGATCCTGTCCCACACCCACCGCTTTGTTGTCCATGTCCATTGGTTAGGCATACATGCATATAAGTTCTGTGGTTTATCTCATCCCTTCCCCTTGTCTCCCTCCTCTGAGGTTTGTCAGTCTGAACCGTATTTCTTTCTACGTCTCCGGGTCTATTTTGTTCATCAGCTTATTTTGTTCATTATATTCCACAGATAAGTAAGATTATGTGGCATTTGTCTTTCTCTAATTGGCTTATTTCGCTTAACATAATACTCTCCAGGTTATTCCATGTTGCCTCAAAGGATAAGAGATCTCTCTTACAGCTGCATCGTATTCCATTGTGTATATGTACCATAGCTTTTTTATCCACTCATCTATGAATGGACACTTGGGCTGTTTCCAGATCTTAGCAATTGTAAATAGTGCTGCTGTGAACATAGGGGTACACATATTTTTTCTGATTGATGTTTCAGGCCTCTTGGGATATATTCCTAGAAGTGGGATCACTGGGTCAAATGGGAGTTCAATTTTTAATTTTTTGAGGAAACACCATATTGTTTTCCATAATGACTGCACCAGTCTGCATTCCCACCAGCAGTGCACTAAAGTCCCCTTTTCTCCATACCCTCGCCAGCACTTGTTGTTGATAGCAGCCACTCTGACAGGTGTGAGGTGACACCTCACAGTTGTTTTAATTTGCATCTCTCTGATGATTAGCGACATTGAGCATTTTTTTACATGTCTCTTGGCCATTTGGATATCCTGTTTGGAGAGGTGTCTATTTAGGTCCTCTGCCCATTTTTTAATAAAATATTTTTTCTTTATTGATATTTTTTTTCAGAGAGAGGAAGGGAGAGGGAGAGAGAGATAGAAACATCAATGAGAGAGAACATCGATTGGCCACCTCCTGCATGACCCCCACTGGAAATTTGGCCCACAACCTGGGCATGTGCCCTGACCAGGAATTGAACTGGCGACCTCTTGGTGCAGGGTTGTTATTCTACCAGTGAGTCACACTGGCCAGGCCCTCTGCCCATTTTTTAATTGGGTTCTTTGTCTTTCTTTTGTTGAGTTGTATGAGTACTCTATATATTTTGGAAATTAACCCCTCGTCTAATGTATCTTGGGCAATTATGCTATCCCATACAGTGTGTTCCCTTTCCATTTTGATGCTCATTTCTTGTTCTGTGCAAAAGCTTTTTAGTTTGATGTAGTCCCATGTGTTAATTTTTTCCTTTGTTTCTATTGCTTTAGGGATTATATCAGTAAAAATTCTGCTGCGTGTGATGTCTGAAATTTTGTTGCCTACATTTTCTTCTAGGATTTTTATGAATTCACGAGTCACATTTAAGTATTTTATCCATTTTGAATTTATTCTTGTGTATGGTGTAAGTTGGTGGTCTAGTTTCATTATTTTGCATGTAGCTGTCCAATTTTCTCAATACCATTTATTAAAGAGGCTATCTTTACTCCATTGTATGTTCTTGCTACCTTTGTTAAATATTAATTGAACATAATGTCTTGGGTCAATTTTTGGTTCTCTGTTCTATTCCATTGATTTATCTACCTGTTCTTATGCCAGTACCAGGCTGTTTTGATTACAGTGGCTTTGTAGTATAACTTGATATCCGATATTGTGATCCCTTCTACTTTTTTCTTTTTTTTTAAGATTGCTGTGGCTATTCAGGGTCTTTTTTGTTTCCATATGAACTTTTTGGAGTATTTGTTCTAGTTCTATGAAATATGTTGTTGGCATTTTGATGGGGATTGCATTGAATCTATAGATTGCTTTGGGTAGTATGAACATTTTAATGATGTTAATTCTTCCAATCCATGAACAAGGTACATGCTTCCACTTCTTTATATCTTGTTTTGTTTCTTTTTCAATTTCCTGTAATTTTCTGCATATAAGTCTTTTACTTCTTTGGTTAAGTTTATTCCTGGGTTTCCTAATTTTTTTTGCCACAATGCTAAATGGGTTTTTTGTTTGTTTGTTTGTTTCTCTTTCTGTAAGTTCATTATTGGTGTAAAGGAATGTCGTCAAGCCCAACCAGTGTGGCTCAGTGGCTGAGCGTTGACCCATGTACCAAGAGGTTGCTGATTCGATTCCTAGTCAGGGCACATGCCCAGGTTGTAAGCCAAATCCCCAGTAGGGGGGAATGCAGGAGGTGGGCAATTGATGTTCTCTCTCATTGGTGGTTTTATCTCTCTCTCCTTCTCCCTTCCTTTCTAAAATCAATAAAAAAAAAAATTTTTTTTTTAAAGAATGCCATAGATTTGTAGATGTTAATTTTTTACGCTGCTACTTTGCCAAATTTGTTTATTAAATTTAGTAGTTTTTGATGGAGTCTTTAGGGTTTTCTATGTACAATATCATGTCATGTGCAAATAATAATTGTTTTACTTTCTTTTTCCAATTTGGATCCCTTTTATTTTTTCTTTATGTCTAATTTCTAGGGCTTAGAATTTCAGTACTATGTTAAATAAAAGTGGGGAAAGTGCACATCCCTGTTTGTTCCTGTTCTTAAGGGAAATGCTGTTAGTTTTTGCCCATTGAATATGATGTTGGCTGTAGGTTTTTCATGTATGGCCTTTGTTATGTCAAGATATAATTCCTCTATTCCCACATTGCTGAGTGTTATAAGAAATGGGTGCTGGATTTGGTTGAATGCTTTTTCAGCATCTATTGATATGATCATACAGTTTTTAGGTTTCATTTTGTTTATGTGATGCATCACATTTATTGATTTGTGAATATTGTACCAACGTTGTATCCTTGCAATGAATCCCACTTAGCCATAGTGAATAATTATTTTTTTGTGTTGCTGCATCTATTTGCTAATATTTTGTTAAGGATTTTGGCATCTATGTTCATCAGGGATATTGGCCTGTAGTTTTCTTTCTTTGTAATGTTTTTTTCTGACTTTGGAATTAGAATTATGTTGGTCTCCTAAAATGTGTTTGGGAGTCTTCCTTCTTCTTAAATTTTTTGGAATATTTTGAGAAGAATGGTGTTCATTCTTCTTTGAACGTTCAGTAAAACTCCCCTGTGAAGTCATCTGGACCCGGGCTTTTGTTTACTGAGAGATTCTTGATTACATCTTCAATTTCCTTAGTTGTTACTGGTGGTATATTCAAGTTTTGTTGTTGTTGTTGTTGTTGTTGTTGTTTATCTCTTCCTGCTTCAGTTTTGGGAGACTATGTGTTCTAGAAAATTTTCCATTTCACCTAGATTGTCCAATTTGTTGGCGTATAGTTGTTCATAGTATTTGTTAACAATCCTTTGTATTTCTGTGTTGTCAGTTGTTATTTCTCTTTTGTTTCTGATTTTGTTTATTTGGGTTCTCTCTCTTTGTTTCTTGGTGATTCTAGCTAAAGCTCCATCAATCTTGTTTATCTTTTCAAAGAATCAGATCTTTGTTTCACTGATCTTTTGAATTGTGTGTGTGTGGTTTTTTTTTTTTTTTTTTTTAGTCTCTATGACATTTATTTCTGCTCTGATCTTTACTATTTCTTTCCTTCCACTTGCTCTGGGTTTTTCTTTCTATTTGCTTTCTAGTTCTTTAAGTTGTGAAGTTATATAGTCATTAGAAAATTTTCTTGTTTTTTGAGGTAGGCCTATACTGTAATAAACTTTACTCTCAGTACCACTTTTGCTGCATCCCATAGATTTTATGTTGTGTGTTCATTTTCATTGGTTTCCAGGAAATTTTTAGTTTCTTCCTTGATATCCTTGGTAACCCATTCATTGTTTAATAACATGCTACTTAGCCTCCATGTGTCTAAATGTTTTTGTGTGTTTGTGTTGTAATTGATTTCTAGTTTCATGCCATTGTGATCTGAGAAGATGCTTGATATGATTTCAATCTTCTTGAACTTGTAGTGGCTTAGTTTGTGTCCTCACATGTGGGCTATCTTTGAGAATGTCTCATGTGCACTTGAGAAGAATATATATTCTGCAATTTTGGGGTGTAATTCTCTGTAGATATCTATTAAATTCATTTGATCTAGTGTATCATTTAGAGTCTCTGTTTCCTTGTTAACTTTTTTTAGAGGACCTGTCCAGTGATGTCCGCAGGATGTTGAATCCCCTGTAATAATTGTATTGCTATCAATTTCTCTTGTGAGGTCCTCCAGAAGATTTCAAATATATTTTGGTGCTCCTATATTGGGTACATATATGTTTACCAAGATTATACTTCCTGTTGAATAGATCCTTTCAATATCATGTAGTGACTTTCTTTGTCTCTAGTTATGGCCTTCATTTTGAAGTCTATTTTATTGGATATGAGTATTGCTACCCCAGCTCTTTTTTCCTTTTCATTTCCTTGGAGGATTTTTTTCCATCCCTTCACTTTCATTCTGTGTGAGTCTTTTGCAAACAACATATATATGAGTCATGCTTTTTTATTCAATTAGCTACTCTGTCTTTTGATTGGAGAATTTAATCCATTTATATTTAAGGTTATTATTGATATGTACTTATTTATTTTCATTTTTGTTTATTGTGGCTATATTTTTTCTCCCATTTCTTCTACTAATTACACCAGGTCTTTTAACATTCCTTGTAATTCTGCCTTGGAGCTAATATATTTCCTCAGCCTTCCCCCCTACCCTCCTCCTGGGAAGCTCTTTATTTCACATTATATTTTGAATGATAGCCTTTCTTAAAAGAGTAGTCTTGGATTTAGATCCTTGTTTTTCATTACCTTGATTACCGCATGCCATGCCATTCTTGCCTGCAATGTTTGTGTTGAGAAGTCAGCTAGTAGCCTTATTGGGGTTCGTTTGTAGGTAACCTGTTGCTTATCTCTCGCTGCCTTTAGAATTCTCTGTCTTTAATTTTTGGCATTTTAATTATGTATCTTGGTATGGTCCTGTTTGTGTTCTTCTTACTTGGGGCTCTCTGTATTTCTTGAATTGGAATGCCTTTTTTCTTCACCAGTTTAGGGATGTTTTCTGTCCTATTTTTTCAAGTATATTCTCTAACCCTTGCTCATTTTCTTCTTCTTCTGGAGCTCCTATGAGGCAAATGTTGTTACATTTCATATTGTCCCACAGTTCCCTTAAGCTGTTTTCCTATTTTTTAATTGTTTTTCTTTTTGGTTCTCTGATTAGATGAATTTTTTTCTATCTTGTCTTCTAATTCACTTATCCAATCCTTGACTTCCTCTTCTCTGCTGGTTATTCCTTCCAATGTGTTCATTATTTTTGCTATGCCATTCTTCATTTCTGCTTGGTGGTTTTTCATTTTCAATTAGTTGATTTTTATTATTTCTATATTTTTACTTATGCTGTTGAGCTCTTTACTCTTGCTGTTAAGCTTCCTCATTATCATCACTCTGAACTCTACCTCTGATAAGTTGCTTAACTGTATTTTATCTATTTCTTCTTCAGTGGAGTTCTCTTGTTTTTTCATCTGGGATTTGTTTCTTTGTTTCACCATTTTGGCTGTCTCAGTGGGTTTTGGAGCTTGCCAAATTTTCTCTGTGGGTGTTGGTGTTCTGCCAGTTGAGGATCTCTCTACTGGCTTTGGTTGAGTGTGGAAGGACCCACGTTAATCAGCACTGTCAAGTCTTACTTTTCTGGATAGATTTGCAAGCCCAGGAAAGGTTAAGGTATCCTCTAGCTTTTGTCTGGATGCTATTAGTCTCAGTTACTTCATGAGCCTTGGGTTGTAGTCCTCAGCTAAATGAAAAAATCCCTCAGGTGTTCAGGGTGAGTGGATTTCCAGTGGGTGGAGCAGATGCTTGCTGGCTGTTAATGAGCCTCAATTTGCATTTCTCTGGCTTGGTCAGGTGGTGTTAAATTCCTGAGGGAGGCGCTGTTGCTTCTCTGGGGCTGTGGGAAGGGGCTCTTTGAGTAATATGGCTACTGCCCTGTGAGGGAGTAATTCAGCACAAAACTCCCATTGTCCTCCCAGCTCTTCAAGCTCCTGAGTCTCTCCACACAGTTCCAGTTCAGTCCACCCTCCCTCTTCCTAATCCCAAGGTGAGTAGCTGTAGCTAATTTAGTGCTCTTTCCCAGCCCTCTTTGTTGTGGAGCTGGCTTGGGATTTTAACCCTGAGGGAGCTGCTTGCAGCTAAAACAGCTGCTGTTTGTGGGCTCCCAGCCCACCCTCTTGCACCTCTGCAGTTCCTACCAGGCTCAATTTAGTGTCCTTCCATCCTTGGTTATATGGGTCTTCTCCAGCTGCTTTTCTATTGGTTTTTCCTAATTATTTGTCTTTATTTTAGTTGTAATTCCAGTTTGGTCTTGAGAGATTGTGTAGCTTTCCTTCACTCTGCTGCCTGCTTTTTAAAAAAAGACAATTGCTTCTATTTTTTTTCTGCCTTTTGATGGTTTAATTATGAAAACCCTGGGCCCTCAATCTTTTGATTTTTTAAAAAATCAGCTTTTTAGATGTTCCCCTTCCTTCATCTGTCTTGCTCTGGTTATATTCTACCCAAAGAAGAGTAGGGGCCATGGCAGAAATCCTGATTAAACAGAACACACTAATATGTTGGATGTTAACAAGGTTGTTGCAGAGACCCAACAATGCAGAGACCCAACACTCTAAACAAAGCAATCAGGAATATATCATACAATATTGATGACAATGGAAGTTACTTATCTCACCAATACTATGTTTCTGGCATTCTGCTATATACCTTACAAACTTCATCACATCAACCTTCAACATAACCTAGGTGGTTTACTAATTTATTCATTTACTCATTCATTTATTCAACACTATTCAGTGCTTACCACCATACACTTGTGAAGCAAAGGTAACTAAAACACAGTTCTTACTTCAAGCAACTCACAGTGTGGTGGTAGATCAGCATGAAGGTAGAAGTTTGTACAAATCAATGTGGAAACTAAAGAGAAGATATGCCAGGTGAATTCTGAGTCTTGAATGGAGAAAATGAATTTTCCAGGTGAACAAGTTAAGAAAGAGCACTCTAGGCAAAAAGAATATGCAAACACATTTAAACAGGATAGAACATGACACATCAAGATAAAGAATTATTAGAGCATAAGGTACAAGATAGAGAAGGAATGTATGTAGGGTTGTTAGGGACAGATTCTGAAGAATATGTGTGAGAGCTAAAATGTGCAGAACTTTGTTTTTAGATAATGGAGAATCAAGTAACAATGGTAATTTTTTCTTGTTTTACAAGTAACATATGTTCATTGAGATGCCTATAGAAAAAAAAACAGTATAAATCAACATAACTTCATCATGTAGATTTAACCACCTAGTAGAAATATACAAATATAAATATGTGCATGTAAACAATAAAACACATATGTATTTTTATGGGTACATGTATATACATATGTATACGTATAAATGTATTTTCATATTTTTTTCTTGGTGTGTATGTTTATTAATATAACTTTTATAGATATACATTATAATGCATATAAAGTTTAGAATCTGCCTAGTATATCATATGAACATCATTTTGAATCAGTAAATATTGTATTATAACTTTGATTTAAACTGTTGTGAACAAGGGAGAGAGAGGCTATCAGGATAGATGTCAGACCTTATTGGGTGGTGAATGATGGGTCTGGGCAACAGTGAAGGAAGTGTAGAGAAGTTTCTTTTGGAAATGTCTGCTGGTAAGGGTCTGAGTTTGATTGTGTGTCTGATTTATTCTTCTTAGTGACAGAAGAATTCCCTTGAAATGGATACTACTTTGTAGTTTCCTATCTCCCAGCCCCTATTTTTCCTCCTCACTCTTATTTCTATCAGATTGCTTTAGTTACAAGGCTGTGTCCGTGTCTGTGAGCTTCGAACATGCCAGCTGCCAAGGAGCTTTTCATGTCTTGTCGTGACCAAGACAACTCTGGCAGAATAATGGTCCTGCAGCCTTTTTGTTAGAAATTCCATGGATCCTCTTTTAATAAAAATGGAATTTTAATGCTGATTTAAAAATGATAATGAAAAGGGTAGTAATGTTTAAATTGATTGTAAACAGAATTGTTTGAAAATTAAGATTTAAAAGTGTATCTCCTTGATTCAGGCTAATTACATGCCACAGGAAGGGTTAGGTTGGTAGAGCACATTTGGTGAAAGATGTCAGAGACAGAGACAGACCAATTTTCCTCCTAAATCTACTCAAAAGCAGTTGTAGGGCTCCTGTTACCTTCTTTAAAGTACAAAATGAGATTTTTTAAAAAAGATATTTTAAAAGAGATTTATAGTTACTGAAAAACAATGTAGAAAATACAGAGAAGGAATAAAACCTAAATATTCTGTAATTATTAGATTTTGGGTTGCTATTGAAAAGAAATTTTGTGTTAAAATAGTCTGATGAGCCCTGGCCAGTTTGGCTCAGCAGTTAGAGCGTCGGCCTGCGGTCCTGAGAGACCCGGGTTCAATTCCCGCTAAGGGCACGTACCTCGGTTGCAGTTTGTCCCCGGCCCTGGTTGGTCGTGCGGGTGGCAGCCACTCGATGTGTCCCTTCACATCGATGTTTCTCACTCTCTCTCCCTTCCTCTCTCTCCCTCCCATTCTATCTGTACAAAAAATGGAAAAATATCCTCGGGTGAGGATAAAAAACAAAAAAAATAGTCTGATGAAACTTGATTCTATTAATGTCTTAAAAGTAGGATCAGCCCAAATTGAGTGTCTTCTCTCACTGACCCTGCAAACTAAGTGAACACACCATACCAGACCTTGCATTTGGTTGCTCATGGCTCTGGAAATTTTGCGTAGGAACCAAGGATTGGTTGCCATTTACAAAAGCGTACGTGTTTCTACATCTGGGCATATCCATCCAATCTAAATGTGAAGAGTTTATGAACTGTTAAACCCAGTGTAAAGAACTTGGTTTCTGTGGGAGGAAACTTGACATAATTTTCACAACTTTTTTTTGAAAATGGAATACATTCAGAGAAACATACAACATATAGCTTATATTATTTCCATAATAGAAAATACTGCTTGTTAACTATAGGCAAAATAGATTTAGTAATATATAATATTAAAATTCTAGCACTCTGATTTTCTATAATTTTGTATGATCCAGGTGTAATAATGTTCAAAACTGATGCTAACTGTGAACAGACATAAAATCAAATTTATATTTAATAAAAAATAATTGGTCAACTTTATTGAGAAACTAACATTTCTAGGAGATACAAACATTCTACCTCTTAGTGAACTTAGAACTTAACTTGCTGCAAAACTACTATTATTATTTACAAACGTGAATAGACTTTTTAAGCAGAAAAAGACATAAGATTTTTCAAAAGGGGAAAGTCAGTGGTAGAAATTGAAGGACAATTAACATAAATTTAAAGCTTAAAAGATCACAAATCAGAAAGAAAGCACAAAATGTATACTATCTAGAACTCATGAGATAGTAAATATTAGCTGATACTTTTACCCAATGGAATATTTTGTTATCAAGTGATATAGTTGATAAGAAGGGAAAGCAATGGGTAGCATCGTTCCACTACTGCATGTACAAAACCGAGGCGAATGAAAGGCATAAAATAGAACCTTTGGCTGCGGGGTAAAGGAAGAAATAAGGGAGCAAAGAAGGAAATACAATAAAAAGAAACATGATTTCAATATTGTCCTAAAGGGAGGTTCAACTTCAAATAGAAAACATTGTTGTTGTTTTTTTAAGTTTTATTTTCTCTTACACTTGATAGTCAATATTATTTTATATTAGTTTCAAGTATATAGAATAGTGGTTAGAAAATTATATAATTTACAAAGTTTGAATAAAAGGATAGTTTTATCCAACTATGCTTTCAGTTTTGCTTGGTTAATTGGAGCATAAAAAAATACTGCATGCATTCCATATGTTACTCATTAAGGTCAAACAAAGATTCCAAACACAATTATTTTGTGAGTAAAGATTTTTACTGAGTATAATTTATGATTTTGAAATGTACAGTCCCCAAACTCACCTGTATCTCTAGGTCCTATAGAGGGTGCTATAATAAATCTCAAGTAGACTAATTATCTGCAGATATAAACTTCCTACTTGTTCATCTATGTTTGGCATAGGAATTTAATAATTTGCTGACCAATATTTTCTGTGGTCTCTGTATAAACTTGTAGGAAATGATACAGTCATAAGTTACATGTCAGTTTGGAGTTATTAACTTCACGTTATATGTTACATATAACCTCTGATAAATCTTAATCTATAGATTACTTAAATGTGGAAAATTCTGGCACTAAAACCACAGAGAGTGTAGTAATTAGACAGTTTAAATTAATCTATAGTTAGATTATGAATATCCTAGAGTATTATTATTATTATGTATGGGTTTAACTTGAGTTTTCTTTTGGTAGGCAAACTTCATAAGCTTTTGGATAACTCTGTAAGTAGGTTAAAGATAACCAATAAATAAGAAACAAAATTTATAAATGTAGACAATTTGGTAAAACTTAGAATCAATATACTGATCTATACATGTGTGTTTTTGCATAAAATGTTTCAACCAGGACTACAGAGAAGCTCCCCAAAGTCTGTTTTTTGTTGTTGTCATTGGGTTACCCTTATTTCCTTTAGGTGTTTGCTGCATAAATTCTTTTTTTTTTTTTTTTGGTCTGATTTTGGCCTTTACAACCTAATTGTTCATGTTCTCTTCAACTTTCTCCTTCCCACCCTGCCTGAAATAGTAACATTCTAAAAGTTAAGTCCCATCTTATTCCAGAAATTTCCCTGACTCCACAGACAGAACTCCTTACCCCAATACTTGGCCAAAATATAATTTGAAATAATTCTCCTAAGGTTGTAAGAATACTTTTGATTAGTTAATTGCATATATGTAAAATTACATACGATTATATAAGGAATGCCACATTTTTAAAGTTAATTTATACTTCCGAATTTTGAAGATCATTAAAAGTAACAGCCGAATTGAATCTAAGTAACTAAACTCTCTCAACAGAGTCATACTGATTACCTTTATTCACTAGCCAATTCTGTGCCACTAATTTTCATAAGAATCCTATGAGTTAGAAATTTTCATCCTCTTTTTGCATCTGAAGAAGTTGGGTTCAGAGAAGTTACATCAACTCTGCAAGGTGGCAAAGCTCCCTTGGAACAGTGCCCAGGTGAGGTGCTGCCATAGTGGTTTTGCAGAATGGCTCTAGCCCAGGGCTGTGCAGGGTGCAAACCACACAGCCGCACGAGGAAGCCCACCAGCACACAGCTCAGGTTTTCTCTTTACGCCTGAACTCATTTCTAGTGTGTTACCCTCGGAAAGACATGTAGGCTTGAATCCCCTTTCCAGAGATATGGACATAAAGTATGTCTGTGTAGATGTGATGAGTGTGAGGCCTGGGGAAGGTGAGGCAGGTGGGGTTTGCTCCCAGCACCAGGGGCCACCCCTACCCCTCTCCCCAGGCTTCCTCTGCAGCTTCCCTTTTGCTGTCTCTGCAAACGAACTTCCAGCTGCCTTCTCAGACTCGCTTCCTCTCCCCTGGACAGTGCACTTGAATCTCATTTTGCTGACGGCTAAGGGCAAGTGCAGTTCATTTAGGGTTAGGCTTTATCACTATTACCTCTTAGTCCTGTGACCTTGAGCAAGTGATGTGTCTGTTCTAAGCCACGTTTCTCATGGACAAGATGAGAATAAAGTAGCATAATTTATATGGAAATGTTCAATAAAACAATACATGTGAAGATATTAATACAAAACTCGGATCACAGTAGGCTCAATAAATTGTTCTTCTTTCCCGTCCTTTTCTCCTCCCGATTCTTCCTTCTCCTCATTCCCTTCCCTCATCTGAAGATTCTAAATTTGACCTTTTCTTTCTTTGCAACCAATGGTTTTAGTCTATTGAAATAACTAAGCACTGGGAATTTAGGCCAGTTTGGGGGAGGGGGCAGGGGACTGCCCCAGTAGGTCAGTGAGAGATACGCCCTGCAGGCTCTTTTGGGTTTTGGCAGCCATCACACCACACCAGCCCGGCTGCTAATCACACACGTGGGACTCAGATGTGGAGATCCTCACATGCAACTTATGACCTTATCATTTCTTCCAAGTTTATATGGAGATGACAGAGAACATTTCTAGGGCCAGCTGGCCAGTGAATTATAGAATTTCCATACCAGACATATACGAACAATAGGAACTTATTTTCTATTTGCCATGAAGAATGGAATCGAGACCACTTTGCTGTGTGATCAGGAATCTCTGAGAGAGAGGCAGGCATGGGAGCTCTTTCAATACCACCGGCTCACTCAGCTCTTCCCGCCACTCACTCCCGTGGGCTCTCTGCTGCCCTCCCAGGCGCTCGGCTTCACTCTTTCCCTCCCCTCCTCCTTCCCCCTACACCTCTCCTCCCCTCCCTTTTCCTTCTTTCTCTCCCTTCCCCCCTGCACTCCCTCTTTTTTCTTTTTCTCTTTCGTTCTTGCCTTCTTTCAGCACATCTGATACTAAAATGATATTCTCAATAGCAATGCTTCCTAACTCGAGCCTTGCATATATTTCTGAGTAATGGTAGTTACATGTCTAGGCTTGAATTCTATGAATATTATATAGGCTAATAAATCTAGCAAAGAACACATTTAAAAAATAAATATTCTCAAAGAAATATTGCATGCACCGAGTGCCAGAGCATTTTTTTTCCTTCCTCAGACACCTGGTAATGAAATTTATTGACATATAAACTTAATAAGCTGCTAATTGAGTAATTATCGATTGCAGGAAATGTGTTCTTAAAAGTCACATTAACAATTGGCAGAAAGGCAAAAAATAGAACAGAGTTGGTTTTTAACTTTATAGCATTACCTTAAAATTGTAAAGAGTTAATCTTATCACACTACACATGGCTGAATTTATAAAAGATATAATCACAAACGAGTAATGCACAGTTACTTGTTACATATTCTTCCCATTACAACTGACAGGTTCATTAATCATATAGTGTATTTTACTATTAGAAGCTATAAAGGAGATCAAATCTCTTGTAATTTGTCTTCTTCTCTTTCATTTGATAAGTGTGTTGTTTCGGTGTGCAGATAAAATATAATGTCAGTCACCAAAAGTCTCGGGAGGTTTTCATTTTTCCAGTAAGAATACCCTTGCTTATTTGCAATGTAAAATTTCCCTAGATCATGCATCATTTCCCTATAATTTGGCCATCAGATTGAGTAAAATCTCTGCATGCACCTAGCCGCAGAAGTGGGTCACCCAGAAGTTAAGTGCTAGGGGATAGGAACAATGTTTCTGGTGACAGTGGTATTGTTTGCTGAGCACTGAAGACATTAACAATGAACACCCCTATCCTTAGTGTACCATTTATTCATAATTAAGGTTCATGTATGTTACCAATTGCCACCAATTGCCAATGAAGCACTTGAAAGCATAAATGAAATATAAGAATATTTGCCAATAAATAAGGAAGTCTATGATACTCCCTCTCATGGTGTGTGATAAATATATATATATATATGTATGTTTAAAAAGACTACCTTCCTACTAAGAAAACAAAGGGTTGGCATTTTTCCAGTTTAGAAAGAAATCCTGAAAGAGATGCCATCAATCCATAGAGAAAACACAGATGGACGCATTTGATTTTTCTCTAATTGGTAAGAAAAATGGAAACATCTTTTATTTATCTCTTGTCAACTTAAAGAGGGGAGAAGTCAACCCAGAAAATTCCCCTGCATTCTCAGTGTTTCTATTTTTTTAAAAAAATTTTAAAGTATAAGTTATAAATAAAATTCTTAGAATTTCTTAGCTTTGGTGATTTCTGCGACACTGATATACTGTAATCTATACAAAACCTACTTCAGTGTTGTTTCTCAGTGCTTCTTGCCAGCCTAAGTATTCTAAATATAAACTGAAGAAATTCAGTCTGGCACAAAACAGCTGATGAAATATTCTGGGCTTGTGTTCCACTATTTTCCCATCAGACCTTCTAAGGGAAGCTGGGAATGTAAAGAGATCTTGATTAAAGTGCAAAAATGTCTGCAGTCCAGTTGCTGGTGGACTCCATCTAGGGTCTACCCCGAGTGCCTTTCAGCTCCATCACGAGGCACTTCCCTTCTGACAGGGACACAGCCCTGTGCTCATTGTCTATTTTGGGGCAACTGCTAGTTTTTCATATTATAACGCTCCTCCAGATAGGTGCAATTTTGTCATGTCTGCCTATAGGATTTCTGCAGCAGCTAGACTGGTAAAGCTATTTCCTCAGCCCTACCCATACTAACTTAACACTGCCTTTTCCCAACGCATTGGAGAACTAAGCAATCATTCGGAGCATTTGAGCGGCACAGTTCGTCTCCATGTGAGCTTCCACAGTGCTTCCTGCCCTTCTGTTTGCACAGGAACTGCCGCGGGTCTATGGTGTGTGTGTGTTCATGTGTGTATCATGTCTTATATTTGAGATATGATTCTCACAATATCTTTGGTTTACTAGGGTTAATTATATAAGGTTGACTTAAAACTTTTACTAAGGATTTCTATTCAATGACATTTGATGCTCTAGCTTAATGTTTTTTATATGAGCTCACCAAGAACTCCAGAGCTGAAGTAAAACAGAGGTTCTTACATCTTGAACATTTTCTTACTATTTCTTTTCCACAAATATGTGTGGCACGTTGTTCAGGTCACTGTGCTATGTTTCTTCAAAGAGCAGGATTATGTAAGAGACACATCACTAGAAGTGGTTATTAGAAAAACTAAGAAAGAATTTCTAAGTGTGGGAATTGAATAACATTTCCTGGATGGTTACAGTCATTGTGCTGAAGCTTCAACTGGAGGATGTGATTTGAATTTCCTGGGCCACCTGAGCCAGTGTGTCTGAGTTCCTCAAAGGTTCCTTAGGATACATGGGTGAATAGAATTTTAGGAAAATTCTTAGGCACATTAAGAGTCTCCCTTCTATTTCTGGAAGAGTTTTGGGGAATTTATTTCTACAGTTGTTCTTTTCTAGTTTCAGAACAGCCCAAAGTTATACCCAAGCAAGCAGGACCCTACCTCAGACCCAGAAATGGAGTATCTTTCTCCAACTTCTGTGTTTTCTCCCTACTGCTGCCCCCATGCCTGGAATGGGTCATGTCCCATTTGCCATCTCTGCATGGTGCCCCGACTCTGGACAAGACCCACAATGTCTGCTCTTCTAAGAGTCCTTCAACTCTCCACACCAGCTGTCACTTTTGCTTCTATGGGCTCGTCCTTAATGTCTTGGCCAAATGGTTCCAGGTGTGTGGCCTGGAGATCTGCTCAGGACCAGGATCATATAAGGTAGGCCCACCAGAAAAAAATGGGGCTATATGCTGATTTTAAGTGATTCTTATGTAGGTGGACACAGGAGAGGTTTCAGGGTCTTCCTTGGTTTTGAGCCACCTGTGGCCAGTGGGTTGGCTGCAGCACCAGATGGATCTGGGGACAGCGTAGAGGGCACACAGGGCAGTCTCCTTTCCTCTCCAGACTTTGCAGCATTCATCAAGCACCCTCTCTGGGTGGCTGCCTATCATCTTCGAAGAACCTACCTGACCCAACTCCAACGGGCCCTTCAGTTTACTGTCCTCTCCTGTCCCCAGTGGATGTGGTGACATTGTGTGCTCCTCAGTTGATCTTCAGCTATGCAGGAGAGACCAGTTATTTTTCTCTCTCCACCCACATTGCTTCCTGCATATCTGGTAAACAGTGAGATAGATCCCATTGTAAGCTGCAGTGAGGACGGCTTAAAGCATTCAAGAGAAGACATGGTTGGAAGAAGAGTCGTTCTAGCTGAATGATCTAAAATTTAGAAAAGAAAATTTGACACGAGCAGAAAATGAATTAGCAGTCACATTTCCCTGTTTGCTCTGGATAAGAATTGTATTCATGGTCACTATCAAGAAAGTATAGTAACAACCTTGAGAGTGTCATTGGAAATTATCTTCCTGGTACAATGGATGATGCAGCTCATGAGTAGTGATGTAACCAGCATGAAATGAATGGTATTAGGGAACTACAAAGGCAAGATCAGTATTTTTTCAACTCAAGCCTCCCTAGAGCCTTGTCATTGCTGCCTCTTCTTGTAGAGGAAGATTTGAAATTCTTCATCCATAGTACATTGTAAATCACATGTGTCCATGGGTTTTGCAGTAAATTTTAAAAATAAAAATAATCTGTACAGACAGTGTTCCAACAACACACACACACACACACATTACTCAGACTCCCACACTTTATGGGCAGTAGTCCTGCTTCAAGCAACATCTACATATGGTTTAAAGATTTTGGAAGTAAAGTGATGACATATGGTGCTACATTGTTGCTGTTGTTTAGTTTGCTACTGATATATATGATTAGCACATTTGGCTTTTATTAGTATAATCTCCCTCCAACTTCAGGGTTATTGAGTGTATTCTTGGATAATCTTCTTTAAAATTATAAATATATATTAATCTGTTATTCCTTATTCTGCCAAGTTAATAATAATTTAATATGGAGCAATGCCAAACACACAGTGGGTGGTCAATAAACTTCTTTGGAAATGATTAAATGGCATGTCACATATATCTAGACAAATGGAAGAAGATGGAGTATGATAATTTTAGCCTCTTGTCTTTCAAAGTCATTAGTGGTGATGAGAAGGTGATCTTTCTCATAAATATATCTCAATAAATCTCTGTAGCTACGTTTACATCTATATCTAATTTTCTTTGAATATAAAAAGGAAAGAGCAAAGAAGACTGGTTTAAATGGAAACATTCAAGTTAAAAACAGTAATCTCCATAATAGTATTATTGAAAGGGAAAAGATAAAGTTTAGAAATCTAATGGTTGCCAAAAAAATGTTCTATTTAGTCGATTTTTTTGAGTCAACTATGTTGTAGTCTGTCTTACTTGAATACTTGTTTATAATTGTTGACTAAATTTGGTGTTGAATAAATAGTTACCATTAGCTCACATATTATGAACATGCAGTGGCTTTAGAAAGTAGAGTAACAGTGAATTAGTTAGAGGGACTGCCTGGCATTATTACGAGGAAAAATACTTTCTGTGCTTCGAATGTCAAAGCTTGTCTCTGTGGATCTAGAAAGTGAAAGTGGAATGATTTAGAAACATCTAGCACAGTTGACTGTATGACTTTATGTTTTGGATCCTGAGGGATAAAAATAATTCCTTCTTTACTGGGTCCTAGCTTTTACTCATTCCCCACGGACCCTGCTCCAAGTAATGTACTTGTTCATTGTACATCATACAGAGTTTTTGCACCATGACTAT
Source organism: Molossus molossus (assembly GCF_014108415.1). Classification (NCBI taxonomy): domain Eukaryota; kingdom Metazoa; phylum Chordata; class Mammalia; order Chiroptera; family Molossidae; genus Molossus; species Molossus molossus. Next base: position 16,819,960 of record NW_023425351.1, read on the forward strand.
CATCACACCATTTTTCACACTTTGAATAATCTTTCCATTTCTCCCTCAAGTTTTACTTCTTCTCCTTGCTAGATTGAACATAATAAATTGGCATCAATGGGTTACCTGACCTTGGCTTCAGCCAAAGGGAGGTGCCATTAGGAGATCAAAGGGTATAAGGTGATCCTGGGGTACTTGTTGCTTTGGCTTCCTCCCAACAGGTCACAGTAACTGCATTTCCCTTCTGAAGGCCAGAGCTTCCATCATTAAAGCCAACTCCAGGTCAGTAACTGCTCCCACCTTTGACTTCAGGCGTAGGGATGACCAAGACGTCCCACTGTTGTTAGTTCCAGTGTTTCATCAGCCCTGTAGACTTCCCTCAGCTTTGCATGTGTAGATAAACAATACCTTCATTACATTCTCTTAATTACCCTTCTAGAGTATGCTATCTCATGTGGCCCAGGAGCCTGACTGGCACAGATTCCTCCCATCTCCTCTGGTTTTTCAGAGTGCATATTGTTTCTAAGTTTTATAAACACAGCAGGTCCTGCATTAGGCTTAGATTGCCATGTGAATATATTTATTTTGCCCATTTTCTCCATCTTGCCCCTAGATACTTCTGATTATGATTGATTACAGCTGTCCCTCACCACTTCGTGCTTTTACTTTTGCAGCTTCACTCTATCACGTTTTTTTCCAAATATATTCATTAAAAAGTTGATCGAGACAGTGAAAATGATACAACATGTGCTCAGTTGTCTGAGTCAATTTTACACCCCTGTATTATAATTACATTTATAATTACTGTACATATGGACTGTAGGCCTATGTGTTCAAGCACCCCTGCAAATCCTTCAATGCCAGTTGCAACTGCTTGACCACTCCTTGTGTGTGGGCAGTAACATTTCCCCAAAATATGGGGTGTAGTTAAACCAAGCCAATCAGAGCATGCTGTTCACTGATTGGCTATCCTACCCTCTTCCTGTCCTGGCCACTGATTGGCTCAACCTCATGCAAATTTGTTTCTCTCATACATGCTTCTACATCGTTATGCATCAGAAGCATCTTTGCTCTTGTGAGTATTTGCAATTTCTGAGAAATTTTATCTAAGCCCCACGATGACTCCTAAACATGCTGCTTCTTCTAAGCCTTCTGATGATGAAACTAAGTGCCGGAGGAAGATGCTTACCATCCAGGAGAAGGTGTAACTCTTGGATATGATAAAAAATGGCAAGAAAATCATGGCAGTTGCCTGCCATTACGACTTGAATGACTCTACAGTTCGCTCCATCTGTAAAGTTGAAAAGAACATCCGTGCAATGGCTACTGTCTCTTTCAACAAGGAAGCAAAGCGCGTCATGACAAGTCATAATAAGTTCACAGTGACAACGAAGTCTGCCCTAGCCATTTGGATCAGCGACAGCCACAAGGAAAGCATTCCGTTGGATTCACTGGTCATCTGGGAGAAGGCGAGGCAACTCTATCAGCGCTTTATGGTGGACAAACCTCAACCAGTACCCTCTTCTGCAACGTTCATGGAGTTCAAGGGTTGAGCAAGGGTTGGTTCGAGAAGTTCCAGAAGAGGTATCATCTGAAGGGTGTCATTCTTCACAGAGAAGCTGCCTCTGCTGACCAGCCTGCAGCAGAGGACTACGTGAACAACATGTTCCAGAAGATCCTTGAGGAGGGCGAGTATCATCCAGAATAGGATCCCTTAACTGACAAGGTTCTGGTGGAGATGACTAAGTCTGCAAGTGTGGAGGAAGAAGAGCAGCCAGAGGTCCTGGGGGTCAGGAGGAGGAAGTTGGCCTTACACTTGAGCGTCTCTCGCAAGTCATGAGAACTATTAAGGTAGTACAGAACATGATTGGCGAATGGGACCCACAAGTGATGTGTGCAATGTGGTTCTGGAATGCACTTGATGGAGCGCTGGACCCTACAAAAGCCTTCTCAAGCATATGAAAAGGCAGCGCCAGCAACTGCCTATCACGATGTTCTTCAGCCGCACACCCAGACACCCACTGCCTACTCCTAGTGCTTCTTCAGCAGAAGATGACAACGCACCTGCTGAAGATATTTCACCACCTGAAGACTCTCCTACTGAGGTTGTGCCTTCAGAGGAGCAGTAACCTTGCTCTTCTTTGATGTGCAGTACATCTCTTCATCTTCATCGCTTCATCATCGAACAAGTTGCACAATTTTCATAGGTTAGTGGTTGTATGTGAGAACAGTGTGTGTGTGTAGTTAAATGTACAATAATAATAATATATTTATAATGTCTAATATGTCTTATTTTCTCTAATATATAGGGTAATGCGAGTGTAATGGTGACTTAAGTGTGTTATTTCATGTCTAAAGGGCTCTAATAATGTTAAAAAACATATTTACAAGGTCATAAGCAGGATTTCTATGCTCTAACTGTGAAAATATTTGATTTATAAATAAAGAATTCTACTTCGCGGAAATTCATTGATCGCGGTAGAGTCTGAAACTGATTAAATGTGATAAACGAGGGCCGAGTGTAAACAAATGTTAGGATTGGGTTTGGCATATAATAGAAAAAGCTCAAATAATTTTTCTAAAACCAGATAGAAACGTACTTTTCTCTCACATAAGGAAATTAAAATGCAGATGTCCAGGGCAATTATGGAGCCTCCCCAGGGCATCAGAGAGTCAGGCTCTTTCTTTTCACTACTCCTACCTGAGGACGTCTAAGATGATTTCTACACAACATACCTGTCTCAGTTTGGAAGAATGCGGGAAGTGCATGACTGGGGTTTGTATTTCCTATGAAGAAGACATTCTGAAAATACAACATAACACTGATCACATTGGATTGGCCAGAACTCAGTCCAAAGGCTATCGTTTGATGCAAGGGGAGCTGGGGCATGTAGACCTACATCTGGCTGACAGTATGCTCAACCAAAAGCCAGAGTTTAGAAATTAGAGAAGGGAAGGATGGATATTAGGAGGCAACATGTGGTCTCTGTCAAAAATGGAACTGACATATCCTGGTGATCATGTGAGGCTTTCAACATCTCACCTATTGACTATGCATATAAAATAGATAGAAAAACTTTGACAGCAGTGGCATCTAATTTCTTACAATATTTATTTAAAGTGGGTGAATAGTTCATCCTCCCTTACTCCTCTTCTTTCCTACATTATTCTTTCCAAATCCTCTGCAATATGATTTTTATCTCGATAAATTTATTTAATATATTTACTTAAAGATAACTAATCACTTATTACAAAATCTAGTGTTATCTTTTCCGTTCTCATTCTTTCTAATTTTTTTTGCAATGAATACTATTTTTTTGATCAATTTTCCTTCCTTAAACACACTCTTCTTACATGGCCTCTGGCATATGGTATTTTCCTGGATGTCCACACCTTCTCTGGGGGCACATTTTTGGTTTCTTTTGATGGCTTCTTTTTATGCTTCTGTCTGCTAACTCTTGCCAAAAGTTATAGGCTTCCACTCACTTCTAGCTTCAATCCTTGAGTTAATTTAGATACTGTCTTACAGTTCAACTATATTTTTCAGTGACCCATACTATCTTCTCATGTCTTTGAAATACCTATAAACAATTTTGCAAAGTTTAAAACATGATATGTGAAATCATAGTGCTCTTTCTTAATGAAAAACTCTCTTTTGCAACTTCTCCATTTGTCATTGTACCATATTTTTCCTAGTCTTCTATAGTCGTCTTTTTTTTTAAATTCTCACCTTAAGATACTTTTCCATTGATTTTTTTTTTGATAGAGTAGGAGTGAGGGAAAGAGAGAGACACATCAATTGGTTGCCTCATGCATGATCCCAACCAGAGCTAGGGATCAACCTGCAACCAAAGTACATGCTCTTGACCAGGAATCAGGAATCAAACCCATGACTCTTCAGTCCTGGCTGATGTTTTAACTGCTGAGCCAAACCAGACAGGGCATCCTTTAGTCATCTTTACTGGGTCATTTTCTTCAATCTATCATTTAATTAGCCTAATGTGCACTTTCTTTGAAATTACTTTAGTTCCAGCCTTTCTTATCCTAGGTTCATCCAGATGTTGATACTGGATGCTAAATCACTATAAAAACTTTTTCACCAATCTTCCTGCATGCAGTTTGTGTAGTGTGTGTGTGTGTGTGTGTGTGTGTGCACCTGTGTGTGTCTAACTAATCTTTTCTATAGAATACTAATAGCCAACATTGACTGAGCACATACTATGTGTCAAGAGCTCTTCCATGTATTTTAAATGTATTAATTTCCTCATTTAATGTGCACAAGCGTCAAAGGAGGATGCACTATTGCTATTTGTATTTTTCATGTGAGGAAACAGAAGCACTGAGAAGTTCCTTCCTGGTTAGTGGATCATGTCATGCTTCAATTAAAAAGCCTCAGCCTGCCTGTGCAGGCTCATGTCTCATTTTCTTGACTCTGTAATGAAGCCCTACTCAGCTCTATTTATCACTGCAGTCTAACATACACAGGGTGGTTTACTGCCTGCTTCACTTACTCAGTTACCAAAACTCTATTTCTTTCTCTCTCTGCAGTGAATTTGCTTTCTGTTGCAGTGATACTTTCTTGATCCAATCTCCACTCTGGCTTGGCCCCAGAAATCCTGCATCAGCGGCTGCCACTGAGGGGTCTGTCCCTTCTATGACTCTTCTCTGGCATAGAGGCGTCCACAAGGCAGAGGAACATAACATGAACAGAGATGTGGGAAAGCACTCCACTTTGGTTGCTATCCCTGTCATCCTTTAGGACAAAACTCAGATATCAACGACCTTATGGATCGATCATTGATAATAATAATAAATATAGAGGTTTTATATGAAGTATATATATATGATCAAAGCCCTTCCTTTTGAAATTGAGAAAGCTGAAGTCATTGTATTTAAATAATTGACCAAGTTTTCACAGATGGTACCTAAGAAAACTGGAATAGAAACCTAGTTATCTGGCCCCTAAACCACTATCCCTATGTCTCTCTAGAGAGATTCCCTGAAATCACCATAAGAGATGAACTGGGTGCTTTATTCTTCCTCCTCATGCTGACCTAATCTGTGGTTTTCATTGCAAAGTTTTACTAGAACAAAGAGATACATGGCTAAAGTAATTTTGAGCCCAATGTGCAGCACCAGGGATCAGCAAGCCATGGCCTGCGGCCGCATCTGGCCCTCCACCTGTTTGTGCATGGCTGGTCAGCTAAGAATGGTTTTATATTTTTAATTGTTAAACAAACAAAGGTATAATAATACTTTATGATACATAAAATTATATGAAATTTAAATTTAAATGTATGTGTCCATAAACATAGTGCTGGGATGCACCGCACTCACTGGTGTGTGTCGTCTGTGGCTGTCACAGGGACAGAGTTGTGACAGAGGACACATGGCCCAAAGAGCCTGAGATCTTTTTTATTTTTTATTTTTTTAAGTAATTTTCAGCCCTGGCTGGTTTGGCTCAGCGGTTAGAGCGTCAGCCTGTGGACCAGAGAGGACAAGGTTTGGTTCCCGCTAAGGGCACATACCTCGGTTGCAGTTTGTCCTGGCCCTGGTTGGGGTTGGGCAACCACTCGATGTGTCTCTCTCACATCGATGTTTCTCTCTCTCTCTTCTTCCCTCTCTCCCTCCCATTCTATCTGAAGATAAATACAAGAATGTCCTCGGTTGAAGATAAAAAAAAAAGTAATTTTTATTTTTTAATTACAGTCAACATACAACATTATTTTAGTTTCAGGTGTACAACATAGTGATTAGACATTTATTTAACTTATGAAGTGATCATCCTGATAAGTCTAACACCCATCTGCCCCATACATAGTTATTACAGTGATTACTCTATATTCCCTAAGGAGTCACAGGTGCTTCCTAACTGACCCTTTGCAGAAGGAGCTGCTGGCCTCCGCTGTGCTGCATTGCAGAGACTGCTTACTGGCTCCTCTTTCTCCAGACTTCTATTCCAAAACGTTACGTCATGTTTTCTCTTCCTGTCTTTTTTTTTTTTTTTTTTTTTACCAGACTTCACAGCTTCCTGAGGGCAGGAGTGAGCTCTTATACAGCTATTTTATCTTCCTTCCCACTTACATAAATAGTTCTTAACATGATTGATTGAAAGGACAAGTCTGTTTTTGAGTGTGCAACGAATACGCATTGAAATTGGTTGAGTTCAATGTATTATATTAGTTTCCTGCAGAATCATGGATATTGCATTAAATTGTTGGGCTGTCATAACAAAATTCCACAGGCTGGGCGGCTTAAGCAATAGAAGTTTCTTTTCTCCCAGTTGTGGAGAGCGGCGTCAGGGTGGTTTCTCCCGAGGCCTCTCCCTGGCTTGCAGATTGCACCTCGCTGTGTCCTCGGATGCTTGTCCTCTGTGTCTTCAAAGAGGCCGCGTGTCTATTCCTCTTGTATGAAGATATCAGTCACATTGGATTAGGGTCTCAACCTTATGATCTCATTAAGCTTAATTACCTTCCTAATGGCCCTATGCAAATACAGTCACATTGGGAGTTAGGGCTTTAGTAAATTAATTTTGGGGGGACATAATTCAGTGTAAACAGGTATATCCATAACAGGTAAATGGATAAACTTTTAGGGTGTTCCCTTTTTAATCCTTTGATGTATTAGTGTAGAAAGAAAGAGGTAAGTAAGCATAATGCAATGGTTTTATTGTCAGATTCAATACCAGTTTGACATTTAATAGCCAACACTCTCAATTATTGCTCCTGGCTCAAACCATGCTGGGCCTGATTGACTGACTACATTTATTTTTCTCACTTCTCATGTCTAGAATGCAAGGGCTTCCTCTCTCCCTCAACAAATCACATTAAAGAATGAAGTATGACACTGAAGGCCTTGAAGGAAAAGAAAAACAAGACTGTGTAAATTATAGGAGCATTTACAATTCTTTCTAATGTCATTAGAACATTCTTCTCTAACCTCAAGTGGGAGTTAGCAACAGAGAACATTGAAAGGAAAACAGTCAAGCAGGATCCTGTCCTTGCCAGTGGTGTCTCTGCTGTCCAAGCTGTTGTTGATAGAACCGTGATGAGAGGCTGTTCGTAGTCATCGCCAAATGCATTCGACACAGGTCTCCTGGCTGCATCAGGCCCAGCAAACGCTTTGTCTAATACACGTGTCCTATGTAGGGGGCACACGTGGTGTCTGACTAGGTCAAAAAAAATTTTGGACATTATATAATTTTATAAAGAATAATTACTTAAGATTTTGAGGTGGGGGAAAATAGAACTATTTTTAAACTCGAAAGTAAAACAAAATTGGCCTAACGTAGAGAACATATGGAAGAACACATTTCTGAACTGCGTACTGCTAAAAAAATTTCTTCTACAGTCTCAGTTTTTTCCCCCACCACGGTTATGCCAATTTCAGTTCCAAATATGTAAATCTCACCACAAAGGTATCAGAGAATGTGGTTGTTCAACCAAAATCACACCAAAGATTTCTTGTCAGTGCCAACTTTTGACTTCCTGTGGTTCTAGATCTCTCCTTTCAAGTCACTCATAGCTATGAGTTGCGTGAAGTGATGACAGTGAAGAGGAAGATGGAAGTAGGTGTGTGTGTGTGTGTGTGTGTGTGTGTGTGTGTGTGTGTGTGTGTTACTGGTATTGGTAAAGAGGTGTGTTCACCTCTTTTGGAAGAAAACATGAAAAACAATTTTTTTTTATTGTTTACTTAGAAAATACTAGATGTTGTTTAGAGGTCGTGGCTGAAATGTGGAAAGCATGGCCTTTGGAAACAGCAAACAGACCGGGATTCCATTGCGAGTTCTGCAGTGTACCAGCTGAGTGACCTTGGGGAAACTGGCTAACTTTCTTAGTTATCTAAACTGTACACAATAGGACAATTGTTTCTACCACACGAATGCATTTTTAAAACATTATATTTTGTAAGAAGAAGTTTCAAAAACAGTGGAAAAAATAGTGAAAAATTTTTAAAATGACCTCATTTAACCTTAGTTAATGTTAAATAGTTATTAGTAAATAATGCACAGTTACAAAAATAGTGCACTTTTTTTTTTTTTTTTTGGTGAATAGTGCCATGTAATGTTATCATATGCACAGATGTGTGTAAATGCCACCTAATTGGAATAAAGAACTGTCCCATCACCTAGAAACTTCTGAGGGTGTTTTTAAATTTTGAACCACTAATGTAACTTTCCTTAAGGGAGATGCCTTTATGATTTTTCCACCCCCAGTAATCTCAATTATATAATTAGGTGGGGTCTTTCTTATAATACATTTAATCTTAATATTTAGGAGTTAAAATCAGGCCTTTTGAAATAAAACATCAAAAAAATTGTTAAAAATATCTGAGCTCACTATATCAAGAAGAGTACTCAATTTACCATACGGAACAGACTCTGCAGGTTACAGGTAAGTTCTGATATAACTGAAGAATTAGTGCAAACTCTAATTTCTTTGCTCATCCGGCCTCCATCCTCTTCCGGGTGTTCTGTGTGGTTGCTTCTGCGCCGACTGGCCATCTTCTTTACTTCAGGGCTTGTATTTTCTGGGTCACATAGTTCTTAGGCTTTGGTAACATGTCAGGATGCCTGCATTAGAAGTTCTTCTCTCGTGAGTTTATTTTGTTTTTCCACAAATATTTACTGTGACTCCCTTCTTCTGTCTCTTTGCCTAGGTCTGTGATGAGCACAGAACTAGGTGCCTATGATAAAGAGGGGAGTTCTTGCTCTCTTGGAGGTTGGGACCCAGTGGGAATGCAAGCCTAGAAGATAAGCAATTACAATACCAAATGGTGGTCTTAGGGAAACACAAGGTGATGTGGTGTCCCCAGGCAGGGATCTAGCCTGCACCTGTGGAGAGTTTTGAAAGCTTTCACCAATAAAATGACATTTAGTCTGAATTCTGAAAACTCCAAAAAAGTGAGCTAGGCAAAGAGACAGAAGAAAGGAGTCACAGACATACAAGTGAAACTGAGCCACAACCCAAAGGTACACATGGTGTGGGTGCAAACTGAAGTGGGCAGTGGTGGAAGAAAAGTGAGAGGGCATTTCTAATGTTTAAAGGATATTAAGTTTTTATATTTTATTATAGCCTTTGAAAAGAAGCCTGCACTCTAAGTGATTATACAGAGACAAAAATTTGACTTACGTTTTCTGTAGTACAGAAGATTTTTCTCCTTTTGCAGCTGTCTGCTATGACTATAGTTTTGATCTTCTTTAATATCATTCTTCCATAGATTACTCTTCACTCTATCTTGACATTTCCATCTCACAGTATTTTTGAAGTAACAGTGTGAGTTATGTTACTAGTAGGGTTAAACTCATATGTTGCCCGTAGAACAAGGATTTCAAAAGGGCATGTTACATATTTCTGGCTACCATTTTGTTATGGGCGTTCTATCCAAAAGACTATGAAAGGTCCGAATTTTGTCATTTTGTTCTAGAGAGTTCTGTGTACTAATTCAGCCAGCAGTTGTTTGGATGAGAAGCTCAGGGGGTAGAGTTTGCTTCCGTCTCCTAGTAATGAGCCGTACCCTAGATGAGCTGTCAGGATTTCCCTCATGGCTGGTCATCCTTCCTGAGCTTCCTCATGGTTTCCGGGAGCTCCAATGAGAAAACAAACATATACAAAAAAAAATCCTTAAAAATTTGACACAGCACACAGGTGTTCACTTATTGGTGGCTACATAAGGCAGAGTTTGCACTCTCGTTCTTTTTTTGGATTATGCCACAAAAATTATTGAACGCATATTAAATGCAGGAAACTAAGGCAACGATCTATACGATGCTAAATGTGCAATAAATTTGGTCAAAGTTTCAGTCTCATTTCAAGTTAAAAAATGTAGAGATAAATGGTTTCTTTTGAAATAAAAGAAAGTATTTTGAGGGCTTGGTGTCTGTTGTGTAAAGGTTTAATACGATTTCAAATCCACTGGGTTATGAATTCAGTGAAGTTGTTTTAATCCACTTGTTTATTGCAAAGACCAAAAAAATATATTTTTTGAAGTCAAGTTTTGATATAAGTATGAAGTAAAATGTTGAGATATCATCATCCTGCATCTGTTGTCCACATTGACAAGCACCTAAGTGGCCTCACTGATTATGGACACTGCTGGGGGCTTGTCAATAAGAACATGTGGAGAAGCAGCAAGAGGAAATTTAGACTATAAATACTGAGAGTTTCGGTCTGGGCATGGTATATTTTACTGACCTAAACAGCTCTTCACAGTTCTTAAAAACTTGCTCCTACCTTGGCCAAGGTGACGATGGGCAGTAGTGCTAAATGGTGCATTGGTCTCTTGTATGATGACCCTCAAAGCAGCCTAACCTGTCCACCAACATCGGCCTCTTTGTTCCCTAGCAACATGCTCTAGCAATGTGCTAGACTTTTGTTTTGCACTGACAGGTGGATGCCAACTCATAGTTAGTTAAGCCATCTCCCTAGAAACCAAACGAAACACCTCTAAATTTGGACTTTATTCCTTTTACCTCCCTTTGCTTAGAACAAGTGTGATTAATCTGTCATTTGTATGGAGTATGTTTTTTCTTTATTTGGCTTATTAATGAAATTATTCTGTATGCTGTTGGCTTGTGAAACTGATATAATTACCACAACAAACATGTGCTAAATAAATTGCTGACAAAGACAGAATCAGTCTCTGAGTATAATGTTGCTGTCTCTCTCAAAACAAAATAAAACAGTGTCTCATCTTAAAAATGTCTAATAATGTCTTTTTAGATTATTTGTCTTATAATCAATAATTATCATTTGTCTCATAGTGTTTCTATAGATGATTTAGATAATTTTTAGATATGTCTATATATTAAAAATAAAGGTAAGAGTTGCCAATAAATTTGATTATTCAGAAAGTTAATGCAGATCATCTAGGCCTCAAAGCAATGACCCCCTGCCACCCTCCACCCCCTTCGGCCACTGGAGCCTGAATTGGCCATCTAGAGTGGTGACCAGCATTAGGTGTCCATACTCATTCCGAACCTTAACATATACTTAATCTATATAGGGATGCCAGAAAATCAGACCACTGGTCAATAATTTTTTCCAGATTGATTCAACCTTAGTGATATCTTTTACTGTCAAATGTTTTATTTTTATCTATTTTTAAGAAAAATATGAAACATTTATTGTTTGGAAAATTTAGTAATTACAAGAAAATCATTTCTAATGAGAGAAATGTACAAAATTATAAATAGAGGCATAGAAATAAAATAATTATGATTCCTCTAAGGTTGGTATTTTCCCAACATTGAACTCATTTAAATTAATTCATTATTTGAAGAAGAAATCATCTGAGTTGTCTAAAAATAACTTCAACTACAGTCATATGAAACAAGTTTCCAAGTTGAAGACTGGAAGAGGAACAGGTCGTTTGTACTAGCTTTCATTCTTGTTTCGATTGTTGTTATGAGAATGGATCCATGTTGTGCCACTTTCTGTTCCTTTGTTATTTTTTTGTCACAAGAACAGAACACGACAATCTCAATGGCTAGTGTTATCTATGAAAGGCAGTAAACTATTCTGCTTTAATCTTTATAGTCTTGTTTGGAATGACTAGCTGTTCTACCTCTTTCTCTTAAGTTACCAATGGTGTTAACAGAAAAGAAGAAAAATGGCCATCTAATCAAACGGGAGAACATTAGGAAGGTCAAGGCAGTAGACTTGGCTGCTGGCTCTCACAGTGTGGATGAAACATTAAAAATAAAAAAAAAATAAAAAACACCTTATTCTGTGACAAAGATTGCTCTAAGAATAGAACATGTCAGATCAAGAATCTATTCATGTGACAATGATTGTGATGGGAATGAAAATAGTGCACACTTTTACCTTTTCTTTTCATAATCTTAGTCAAGTAACTTCATGTGGTGCCGCTTGGGAGCTGAACTTGAGGATTCTGAAACTGAGTGTGGGGTTGAGGGTGTAAAAAACTGTGAGGCATAATGTCAGAACAATCAACATGTCAGTGACCACCCAACATATTGACATGTCTCAATTACAGAATGTGGGTGGTTTTAAGCAAAGGTCTGTACAAATTGGTCTGCGGATTAACCACATGTAGTTAAACAGAAATTGTATTTCAACACTTACATTGCTTTTGAAATATCAAACTGTGAATGTTTATTTTGTAAATAATAAACCTTATTTCTTAGTACATGTAAACTGATAAGTAGGTCGGTCATTCAAACTACATAATATAGATTCTTCTTTTTTTTTTTTTTCTGTGACTACAAGTAACAAACTTACCTATTTTTCTTTTTAGGTTTTTTCTAGCATAGAAATCCTCTGCTCAGATATTCAGTGCACTTAAATACTATTGAATTAAATGGAATTGAATTTAAAAAGTATTGAACAAAGTAGCATTTGGATAGTAGCAGCCCTTCCCGAGTTTTAAGTGAATTTGAATGACATATTTCAATGTGTATGGCAGTTAATATATTATTACTAAATTAAAAATATAATTAAGAAAGTAATATCTCAAGATTGCTTTGTGTTCACTGAGAAGCACAGGCAAGTCATAAAGTAAAAACTTTTGTGCTAGCTCTAACTTGGTAGATTGTAATATTTAAGTCTGTATCTAGTATTTGCAAGCAGAATTGTGGACCTGGGACTCTGCAACTCTACCCCCACTAAGTGGCTTTTTGCCGTAGTCCTGTAAAGTTTGCCTGAAGTTTATAAGAGAGGAAAAGGAGGAGGTGGGGGAGGAGGGGAGAATTTTATGTATGAATTTTATAATTGACATATAACATATTTGTTTCAGCTGTTCAGCATAAAGATGCAATAGTTGTATATGTTGCAAAATGATCACCATAGTATGTCTAGTTAACATCAGTCACCATATATAGTTATTTTTTTTCTTGTGATGAGGACTTCTGAGACCTGCTCTGTTAGAAAATTTCAAATTTGCAATACAATATTATTAACTATATAGTAAACATGCTGTACATTACATGCCCAGGACTTATTTCTCTTATAAATAGGATGTTGGTACATTTTGACCTCTTTCTCTCATTTTGCCCCCACTCACACATTGCCCCTGCCAATCCCTGCCTCTAACAACTACCAGTCTGTTCTCTGTATCTATAAGTTTATTTTTTTGTTTTTTAGATTCCACATATAAGTGAAATCACATAGTATTTGTCTTTCTCTCTCTGACTTATTTCGAGGTCCACCCATGTTGTTGCAAATGGCATATTTATGATTTTTTATTAACCTCATACAGATTGAGAAAGAAAAATCAGTAGCAGATTGTGACTTTTAGACTATAAAAGATATAGATTAGATTGCTTTAGATTTTTTTATAATTCTAAATTTGTCATTCGCAACATGAGCAAACTAAGCTTACTTATCCCAGATAATTTCATGTTTCTTTTCCATTTGTGGGAAGATCTTCAAAGATCAAGGCTGAATTTTAGCTTTAAGCATAAGTGTTAGTTCCAAAATGGTTGTCCATAGACTATACTGGTATGTACATTGTATGATATTATATAACAAAACCAGCAAACCATCCAAGTTCTGAAATACACAGACTTGGGAAATAAACCAGTACAGTTCAGTTCAAATTTCTACATGCATTATACTTTTAAGTTTGATCACAGTATAACTAAAGGGGACTTTTTTTTGCTAAAGTTTAGACTGTCAGCTCTTTGAGGGAAGGGACCATGCCTTGTTTCTTCCCAGCACGGGGTCTGAAATCCAGTAGGTACTCAATGAATAAATGAATAAATGCCTACATTAATTAGACACTTATGATTGGTTAGGCTGCAAAGCCCTAGCATCTCACTCACTCAAGTTTAGTTTTCACAACTTTTCAAGGCAAGCTCCCATGATGCTAGATGTCAGTGAAGCTTTTAAAATAATGCCTGTTTCAGAGCAGACATAATACAACTCCCATCATGGATGGACCTAGAGAGTATTATGCTAAGTGAAATAAGCCAGTCAGAGAAAGATAAGTACCATATGATCTCACTTATATGTGGAATCTAATGAACAAAATAATCTGAGGAACAAAATAAAAACAGAGGCATGGACACATGGAACAGACTGACAGCTGTCAGAGTGGAGGGGTTTGGGGAATTGGATGAAAGAAGATGAGGAGATTAAGCAAAAACATATATATCTCCAGAGGGAAAGGGGGTGGGAGGTGGGTGGAAGTGGGCCAAGGGTGGGGGCAAAGGGGACAGAAAGAGACTTTGCTTGGGTGGTGGGTGCACAATTCAGTGTGCAGATGATGTTTTATTGAGTTATACACTTGAAACCTGTACCCCAATGAATTCAATAAAAAATAAAACAAACAAACAAATCTCCCATCAGTGAAAGGGCTGTAGTTGTTATTTTTAAATTGAATTTATTGAGATGACATTGGTTTATAAAATTATATAGGTTTCAGGTATACAATTCTATAATACATCATCTGTATATAATATTGTGTGTTCATCACCGCAAGTCAAGTCTCCTTCCATCACCATTTACCCCCCTTTACTTTCTTCTACCTCCTCCAACCCCTCTTTTCTTCTTGTAATAATCATACTGTTGTCTGTCTGTGAGGTTTATTTTTCTTTACGTAATCCCTTCACCTTCTTCACTCAGTTCCCAACCCCTCCCCTCTGACACCTGTCACTCTGTTCTCTGTATCTAAGAGTCTGTTTCTATTTTGTTTGTTAGTTTATTTTGCTCATTAGATTCCACATATAAGTGAAATCATATAGTACTTGTCTTTCTTTCTCTGACTGGTTTATTTCACTAAGCATAATATTCTCTAGATCTATCCATGCTGTCACAAAAGGTAAGATTGCCTTCCTTTTTATGGTTAAGTAGTATTCCACGTGCAAATGTACCACAGCTTTTTTATCCACTCATCTACTGACAGGCACTTGGGCTGCTTCAGTTATTGTTTTGAAAGTTGGAATTCATGTCTCTGTATATGGTTTTGATTTAAAGACTTTTGGAAGACCCTTTCCCAGACATGGCTATCCACCTTCTTCAGGGTGACTAAAAAATTCTACAAAGGAGCCTGAGAATTAAGGTCATGACTGGTTACAATCCAAGTAACCATGGGAGTGTTAACACCCAATCCCTTAAGCATTGTGATGACTTTGGTCCTGTGCTGCGAACAGGCTTCCAAGGACAGGAAGGGTGGTTGTGGCTGATGACAGGGAAATAGAGAAGTTGGGGAATTTGAATCACACTTCATATTCACAATTTTGTGGGAACACATATGGAAAAGTTATATTGTTGTAATTATTGGGATTGATGCAAATGACTTTGCTTTATGAAAGTGGCAATACTTTAAAATCTATATATAATTTAATTTTCTCCTATTTGTTTTGTGTTTCTGCCTGGACTGAACTTCTTGCCCCAATTACCTAAAGTGCTCATCAGTGTTAATAGCACCCAGGGAAGTTTTTCTTTCTTCCTTAAAGGTCTGGTCTCTACTAGTCAACTACTAACCCAGAGGTATTCAAACCCAGGAAAATCTAATGTGTGCTTTCATTTATCATTTTAATTCTTTCTACTCTAAAAGGAGACACATTTTTTCTCTTAGTCTTATTAACTGCTGAAGAGAGCATTTATATTCTTAATTTATATTCCGAAAGCACATCAGTTTTTGTCTTTGTCATTTAGAAACCATGACTCACAAACAAGGTTGAGTACATTAGCTATGGGGGGACATTGCTGTTGGAGTGGCCCTTGGTTTAGTATAAAGGCAGAGGTATACATAACATCCTGAGAGCAAGAAAAATATTTTTTAACTACATGAAAGAGATTTTGATATGATCTGAAATTCTTGGACTGACTGGAAGTCAAATCTCATTCAGTGCCTTAAAAGCCAGTGTGAACGATTACAGGTCATTTGTCTCTTTAGCAGCTGCCCATTTGTTCTAACCTCCTGCCTAATTTTATGTCAATATTCACATGACGTCTATTTCTTCTCGGTCTCGTAGGTTGTCCTTGAAATCTAATATCAAAGGGTCTGGTTTATAGGGTAGCATTTTAGCACAGAAATTCTTGCTGTAAAATATCCTAATTTTATTATAAAAATGCAAAATCACTTCTATAGATTTAATCCTGATGAAAAATTGAAAAACTGTAAGAGTCCAGACCAAATCAGGGGTAATCATGGAAAAGAAGCCACTGAGTGATGGAAGAGATGCACCTTGTTCTTCCTTTCATGGACGTGGTTTTGAGAAATCTGAAGTTAGATATAAATGAGTAGTTGTGTTTTACCTCCTCCTGGATGAATGTTAATCATAAACTCTTTCAAAACATAGAGGAAAAGATGCTTGGCTACCTATTATCTGCTGTCTTCAATTGCGCAAAATAATTGACCCAATTCTCCTTTTAGAAAGGACATACACTTTTTGTGTCAGAGAGTCTGGATTTGTCAGGAAACATAAACCTGTTAACTGAGCTTGGCTCAAAACCCATGATCATCCATACAGACTCAGGTAATATATGGTCAGTGACATGGGATTATTTTCCTTTTCAAGGAATCCGTTTTATTTTGAATACTTAATTGTTAGAGTCTTTTAAAAATCAAGCTCAAAACTTCTTTCCTGTAATTTCCAACCCTTACATTTGATTCTACTTTCTTGTGTATCACTGAAGAAATTGAATTTCTCATGCAGACTATTTATAAATGTAGCAGGCTGAGTTTCTAAATCAAACATTACAAGTTGTTCCCCGCATGAATGGTTGAGATCCTTGTCCTTTGTCCCTCTCTCTGTATGCCCTCTAGAGTGACAGTGCCGTTCCTAAGGTGCGTTGGTCAGAACTAAACAAATGTATACAAATGTCATTTGAATAATAAAAAGTACAGTGGTTCTTTCACTTCCTTGAAACTGCAAACAATACTTCTTATGATATAGCCTAGAATATCATGTGCTTTTCAGCACTTGCTAATTAAGCTCATGAAAATCTAAAAAAAACCCAGGTGTGATTTTGCTTGTTTGTTTGTTTTATCAAGAATGCCTAACAAATAAGTATCTCTTCCTTCTATACTAGTGCTAGCCCTTGAAGGGAAAATCATTATATTAAAGACATTGTTAATATTTTAATAAGATTATAAGATGACTTTGGAAGTCATGTAGTATGATCTTTAAATTTTACAGAGGAAAAATTTGAAATTTTAAAGAAAATAAATGCATTTTGTTTTCTAGACTCTACATATACACGAAATCATTTGACATTTGTCTTTCTCTGTCTGACTTATTTTGCTCAGCACAATACCCTCTAGGTCCATCCACGTCATTGCAGATGGCAAGATTTCATTCTTGTTTATGGCTGAGTCATAGTCCATTGTATATATGCACCACTGCTTTATCCATTTGTCTATTGATGGACACTTAGGCTGCTTCCGTATCTTGGCCATTGTAAATAATGCTGTAATGAACATATGGACGCATATGTCTTTTCAATTTGGTGTTTGGGTTGTTTTAAATAAATACCCAGAAGTGGAATTTTGGGGTCCTTCCAAAATTATCTCTCTCATTATAACCTTCGTTTTAAAGTCTATTTTTCTGGTATAAGTAGTGTTATCCCAGCTTTTTACTTTTTTTTCTCATTTCCATTTTTATGAAATATCTTTTACCATCTCTTTACTTTCAGTTTTAGTGTGTTTTTTGATCTGAAGTGTCTCTTGTAGACACATAAGTAAGGGTCTTGTTTTCTTATCCATATGACGCTGTATGTCTTTTGATTGGAGCATTTAATACATTTACATTTAAAGTAATTGCTGACAGATATGTAGTTATTGTCATTTTATTATTTATATTTTTTATCTTTTTTCCTTTTCTTTTGAAAGAAGTCTCTTAAACATTTCTTGTAATACTGGTTTAGTGGTGAAGAACTACTTTAGTTTTTTCTTGTCTGGGAAGCTCTTTCTCTCTCCTTTGATTCTAAAGATAGTTTTAAGGTAGAATAATCCTGGTTGTATTGGTCTTTGCTTCTTTTGCAATTTTCACTGTATTTTTAATGCGAACTGATACAAAAACAATCAGGCCGAGATGAAGGAGAATGATCATTCGGCAGTCATGCAGAGGAGGACATTTTACTCCAACGGTGTCACTGATAACCAGTGAGGGTCGCTCTTGCTGGCGGTCCTGCTGGAATGTTGGCCGTCACCAGGCCTGTTGTGGCCGGAGGCTCCTGGTGATCTGCAGTCCCTGTGCGATGGTCTAGCAGGGGCTGCGGCCCTCGTGAATTGGGCTTTGGGCAGCTGCAGCCTGGTGGCCTGAATCCACGCATCACTGTCCACATCGTCCAGTGGGAGATGGTGGCGTGTCCTCCTGTCATGGCTTCTTGGTGGGTCACGTATTTATAGTCAGACTTGTTTGGTCTGTTCCAAGTTAACTTGATGTGAGACGTAAGGCTCAGCTGCTTGAGACAGCCGCCTCACTGGCCAGTGCCACGTGGCCGAAGGAGAGTGCGCAGGACCGAGTCATCGCAGGGAATGCCAGGCGCTAGAGAGGGTCATCGCATGCACCAGCTCACCGACACTTGCAGAAAGGTGACCTACTGGATGCTTCAGGCAGGAAATGCCGTCCCTGGTTCATGAACAAAAGAAAGAGAGATCCAAATGCTCAGGGACAGGACAGCTGCGAGAAGCTAAAGATGCTCACGTTCCTGGAAGAGGTCCTGGAAATCATAAGGTCACAAGCAGCTTTTCCAAACCTGCCCCAAGGCTTTAGGAGCCAAGCCTTGATGTCCCCTTCTCAGGACTGCACCTGGGTCTTAAAGCAACATTGTTCCTCAGGCCTTTCTGGCTGCCGGGTGCATGCTCACCTCCACCTTCCCCCGAGGATCCCTGAGGCCAGCGGTGCAGCAGAGCCCTCTGCCTGCCTGGGGTCCCTCCTCCTCCCGCACTGCACACAGCTCTCAGCTCCTGCATGGACCATCCCTCCAAATGGAAAGAACATGAGACTTCCTTAGATCCAGCAGTTGCACTTGTGGGCATTTATTCCAGGGAAATAAAAACCTGGTTTCTGGGCCTGTGAAGTGAGGGGCACAGTACATCTCGGAGATCAGGCTGGCTGTGGATGTTTCTGAAAGTGCTTCTACTGCTACTTCCGTCCCTTTGGAATGTGAGAGTGATCTTCTCCAGGCCCCAGGGCACCACCGCTGCCCCCGGGCAGAGACCACAGAACCCCTGCCCCCCCCTTCAGATTCACTGGCAGCAGAAATATTGTTCAGTAACTCCCCACTGGAGGCAGGAAAGGAACAGTCCACTGAGCTGGTAAAGCACATTGGTTGAGCCCACTGTCTAATTTTAATCATTATTATCTTTAAATTAATTTAAATAAGTCACTCCCTGCCAGAGATTTGAATGGCAGAAGGCAACTTGGCATTTCTGTAAGGTGGAGGCAGAGACGCATGTCATCGTCTTCTAAATGCTCAGTCCCTGGGCACTTGATGGTCTCCGTGGGATTATGCTGCTCTATCTTTTTCTTCTTCTTCATTTTACTTCTTTCAAGTGGCAAAAGGACAGAGTAGCAGAAAAAGATGCAGCGGAATTAGGAACAGGAAACCACAGAAGAGAAACTGTTTCTTTATCTTGCTCCCTGGCAGTTACTCCCCTTATAACAGTGAGAGAGGGGGCGAGGTGCATTTCTGTCAGATAAGCAGTAAGGCGTGCTTTGATGAGGTTGGGTACAAACTCCTGAACATTTCGAATTCATTGTAAGAGAAGAGAAAGTTTAGGGATTAGTGAGAAAGGTACAGAATTGTGCCCCAGGTTGGTTACTAGTGGGAGACAGCAAAGTGTGACACAGTTGGCCTCTCCTGTCGGGATAACCCGGTTGCCTATGGAACTGAAGTCACTCAGATTCTAATTCTGTGGTCATGGAAAGAGGCCAGGGCTTTTGAAAAATGCTGCCCCTGCAAGTCACCATGCTATGAAGTCAAGGTGGATAAGCGCCGTTCTGTGGTCTAAGAGCTTGGACTATGCAGTCCGTCTGCTCTCTCTTGTCTAAGCTGATTTTTTACTCACTGTTTGTCTTGGTCCAAGTTTGTTATCCCCTCTAAACTCCGTTTCTTCATGTGTAGAGTGGAAATAATATTGAGAACAATATTATAATTATTATGAACCAATTTCATAAGCTTGTTAAGATGATTAAATAAAATTATCCTTCTAAAGTGCTTAGTACTGGTACCCAGTCAGAGTCCCAAGTATATTGGCAATACTAAGTATTTCTTTAGAAGTTTCTCTAAAATGTTATAAATCTGATACTATTAGATATTATAATAATATATATGATATATCTAATATATATTAGGTATATAATATATCTAATATGATATATATATATGATTTTTAAATTGGAATGTGGGCAGCAAAATGTGCGAATTGGCTGAGAAGGGCTGGATTTTATGGATTGGCAAAATAGATGCAGAATATCAGAGGAACAGAAAGGGCTAACGTATACTCCTAGTTGTTAAAAAACAGTCTGGGACACTGCACTAGCTATTGGGTTAAGGGAAAAGATCAAGCATTCCAGGAGGTTAATACTGACATCGAATGCCTTTTGTGTCCCATTAATTCATTTAGTCCTCAACACATTTTATGAAATCAGTCCTAATATTATTTCATTTTCAAAGAGAGGAATCAGAGTTTGGAGTGGTCAACAAACTTGTTCATAAGTGATGGAAACTCCCAAGAACACAAATAGTCATTGCCATTTAGAACACAAAGTAACAATTGAAAACCTTCTGCCGCTTAGTGGCAGTGTACCCGAATTGCAGGTTTTGTTTATTTGAGGATTGAAGACATTTTCACATTCTAAGTTTTAGATGAAACCTAGATACTGCCCTGGCCAGTTTGGCTCAGCGGTTAGAGCGTCGGCCTGCGGTCCGGAGAGACCCGGGTTCGGTTCCCGCTAAGGGCACGTACTTCGGTTGCAGTTTGTCCCCGGCCCTGGTTGGTTGTGTGGGTGGCAGCCACTCGATGTGTCCCTTCACGTCGATGTTTCTCTCTCTCTCTCCCTTCCTCTCTCTCCCTCCCACTCTATCTGTACAAAAAATGGAAAAATATCCTCGGGTGAGGATAAAAAAAAAAAAAAAAAGAAACCTAGATACTGAAGGATATAAAATAAATTTGACTTAATATTTATTAGCACACCAACCAACAAATTTGACCTGGAGGTATCACAGCATATTATACATAATACAGTATTGTTTTGCCCTTAGAAAAACTTGGGTTGGAACTTTATTAGGTTTGTGGTCTTGGACAAATATTTTCACTGTAAACTTTTCAAACTTTTTTTATGCATCAGAAATAACACACACCTGAAGAATTTAGCGCAGCTCCTAACACAAAAGTGGAGGCCCGGTAAATGGTAAAGTACTTGCTTTATGTGGACGTTTAACTTACATAAAAGCAACTGTGCAGAGAGGAGGAGGAGAGTGGAGGGTGGAGGAAAGGGGGGAAGGGAGAAGGGAGGGGAAGAGAAAGACCTGCAGCTGGGAAAGGAGCCCCTAGACCAGTGGTTCTCAACCTTCCTAATGCCGGGACCCTTTAATACAGTTCCTCATGTTGCAGTGACCCCCAACCATAAAATTATTTTTGTTGCTACTTCATAACTGTAATTTTGCTACTGTTATGAATCGCCATCGGAAATATGTGTTTTCTGATGGTCTTAGGCGACCCCTGTGAAAGGGTCGTTCGATCCCCAAAGGGGTCACAACCCACAGGTTGAGAACCGCTGCCCTAGACCAAAAGCAGAGAGACAAGAAGCAAGTAAATAAATATTGGTTGGAGAGTCCTAAGTATCTATTTTTAGACATCAAAGTGTGAATTAAGTGACTTTATGAGGGCGAATTTTGACTTAATTTCCTCCTTATACATTGACTGAGAACCTGAAAGTGAAATGTACTCCAGTGTACTACTAGTAGTAATAATAATAGTAAAATAGTAGTAGTAATAATAAAGAAAGTAGTTGATGTAATAACATTACAATATGTAATGATATAATTAATGTGTCCCTTTATTTTAAAGGTATTGATGAGGAATTGATAAGGTAATATTGGAAAGGAAAGTGCTTGGCCAATAATCAATGCTCTGAAATGTGAGTTTTCTTTGTTGTGCAGTTCCATCCCCTCAAAATTTCTGGAAAGTGTCACCCACCTGCCAGAACCTTCCAAGAGGTCACTGGATTATAATTTAGAAAATTTACCATTTTTTCCCCCCAAAGAATATTGAGAACTTTCCTTGAAATGATTTGAATATTTGCTTTTACAGAGGATTAAAACAACTATTTTCTTAGTGATTTGGACTTAATTTGGAAAACATATGAGTTTTGTAACTTATATGGAAATATTTAAATTACGTTTCTTAATTTATTTCAGTTCAAAAATTAGTTGTGGTTTTTAATGATCTTTGTCTGCCTTTGATACCTAATTCTGTCTTCTGCTCCCTAAGTTTTTGTCACCTAACTTTGTTATTGCTTTGATTAATCTGACATTTTACAGTAAAATGTGGTGTGTGTGTGTGTGTATGGCTCATTTAAAAGTTCAGTTTAATGATAAAATAGTAAGCTACTTTAAGCTTCATTTTACCTGTTCTCCTAGATATTTGAGCATGCCCGAGGCATCTAAGCCCTGGAGGCCAACCCTGATTTGTCAACTGTTAAGTTTTCCACCCTCAGCTATTTTAGAGAATATCATGACAACAGACAAGAAAACTTTGGTTGAGAATGACAGGTGTTGATTTCACATGGGTCATTGCAAATATGCCTTCCCACTTTTATTCAGACATTTCCTAAAACATATAAACGCCAAAGCAAGAAGAAATCCAAACTCTTTCTTCTTCATAAGAAATTAAGTTAATAGTGTCATTGAAATCATCATTTTTATTTCATTGTTCCTATTATCAACATCTGATAAACAAGTAACTCTCACAGGAGTTGCTTTGCAAAACAATAGCTATGCAGACTCTAATCCTGCATTCTCCTACCTGAAGATGTATTCAAACACATCTACCTTGGTCACAGAACAAAGATTTTAAAATGGTCAGTAAATGAACACAGGCGTTCATATCACTACAGATACAGCAAAAGGCATTCTCTAGGTTCTCATTCTGCCTGCAATGCACAGAAAGGTCCCTTCTCTAAATGCACCTACTGAAATTATTCTCCAGCTCAAATGACCCTTCTTTTAAGAAGATTTATGAAATTTTCCAGACAGAATTAATTGTCCCCTTTTCCAAATTCTTCAGTCTTTATTAAAGCCTGTCAAGATGACGGGTGTGCTATGTGTGTCCACCGGCAGAACGAGTGTGCTGCAGAGCAGTTGCGGGGAATAGACGGTCTTTCTAGTTGTAGTCCCCGCCTTCCCTCTGCAATGTGAGGGACTCTGTCACTGTCCTGCTCTCAAGGACGGTCCTCACACACTGACCCTGGTGTGCTCTTCTGCCAGCAACAGGCGCAAAATGCTCGCACCTCTTCTTCCTTGATGGGTCCTGAAACAGATGCCTTACTCTAAGGGCTGTCTGCTAACCATTTAGGAGAAACAGACAGAGGTAATAAATAGAAACCTATTCCGAAGGCTAGGGCTAGGAACAACGATGAAAACGTTCTGCCAGGCTACAGGACTTCCGGTCAAGATGGCGGGTAGGTAAATGCAGGATCGTCCTCCCACAACCACATCACAGTTACAACAAAACTACAGAACAACCATCATTCGAAACCACCTGAAATCAAGCTGAATGGAAGTCCTACAACTACGGAATTAAAGAAGCAACATAGAGACTGGTAGGAGGGGCGGAGGTGGGTGGGCTGGTCCAACACCACGTGAGGCAGATAAAAATCAGGAGGACACCTCAGCTGAGAAGGTCCCTGAGGACTGAGGGGTCCCCGTCCCACACCAGGTGCCCCGCTCAGGGCCCAGTGACAGGAAGAGAATCCCCATGACTTCTGGCTGGAAAAAACCAGCGGGAACTGAGGCTCAGGGAGACTGACACAGCTGGAGCCCCAGGCAGCTCCTTAAAGGACCCGCGCACGAACTTATCGGACTCTCTCCCTTTAAGGTTGGACAGGAGGCAGCTCAAGGGACACCAGAGACACACAGGGAAGAACTGAGCTGTTTGGCACTGGAGCGAGGGCTGGAGAGGGGGTTTCTCCTGGACAGACGTGCTGTCAGAGGCCTTTGTTCCTTTGGTGAGCCCTTCCCTGGGGTGGCAAACAGTTGCCATATCTGGGACTCCAGAAACCTGGCTCACACTGGTAGCCCCGCCCTGGTGACTCCCTGAGGCCCCGCCCCACCCAACTTTCAGGCCCACCCAAGCTGTTGCCAGTTGCTTAACCATAGGATTAGCCTGTCTTGGATCCTGCTTCATGTTTTCCTAAATTCTTTCAAACGAGCAGCATCTGGTCTCAGCGAGCCCCATACCTCTCATTAAGTAATACACTGAAACAAACACAGGGAGGCAGCCAAAATGAGGAGACAAAGAAACAGGTCCCAAATGAAAGAACAGAAAAAAACCCCAGGAAAAGAACTAAGCAAAATGGAGATAAGCAACCTAACAGATGCTGAGTTCAAAATACTGCTTATAAGGATGCTCAATGAACTTAGTGAGAACCTCAGTGAACTTAGTGAGGGCCTCAAGAGCATAAAAAAGGACCAGTCAGAAATGAAGGATGCACAGTCAGAAATGAAGGAGGCACTAACTGAAATAAAAAATAATTTAGACAGATTCAATAGTAGAGTAGGTAAAGCCAAGAAGCAAACCATTGATTTGGAATATAAGGAAGCAAAAAACACCCAATCAAAACAACAAAAAGAAAAAAGAATCCAAAAAATGAGGATAGTGTAAGGAGACTCTGGGACAACTTCAAGTGTGCCAACATTCGCATCTTGGGGGTGCCCGAAGGAGAAGAGAGAGAAAAAGAAATAAAAAACCTATTTGAAACAATAATGGCAGAAAAATTCCTTAACTTGGTGAAGGAAACAGACATACAAGTCCAGGAAGCACAGAGAGTCCCAAACAAGATGAACCCCAAGAGGCCCACACCAAGACACATCATCATCAAAATGCAAAAGGTTCAAGACAAAGAGAGAATCTTAAAAGCAGCAAGAGAAAAGTGGTTAGTTACCTACAAGGGAGTTCCCATAAAACTGTCAGCTGATTTCTCAAAAGACACTTTGCAGACCAGAAGGTAGTGGCAAGAAATATTCAGAGTGATAAAAAGCAAGAACCTACAACCAACATCACTCTATCCTGGAAAGCTGTCATTTAGAATCAATGCCCGTATAAAGAGTTTCCCAGACAAGAAAAAGTTAAAGGAGTTCATCACCACCAAACCATTATTATATAAAATGTTGAAGGGTCTTTTTGAAGAAAAAGATAAAATATGTGAACAAACAAAATGTCAATGAATACATATCTGTTGACAATTGAATCTACAAACAAAATGAACAGGCAGAACAGAAACATTCTCATAGATACAGAGAACATTTTGTTGGTTGCCACATGGGAGGGGGATTGGGGAAATGGGTGAAAAAGGTGAAGGGATTAAGAAGTGCACATTGGTTGCTAGACTGACAAACCTCAAAGGGAAGGGAGTTGGGGGGTGGGAAGAAATAAACCAAAGAACTTATATGCATAACCAATGGACACAGACAACAGTGTGGGAAAAGGCAGGAGGGGGACGGGAGTGGGGAGGAGGGGTTCAATGGGGGAAAAATGAGGAACATCTGTAATACATTCAACAATACAGATAAAATTAAAAAGATGTTCTGCCAGGTTCTTCTAATCATACTGACTGGTTAATAGTTTCTAACCAGGTTTTTATTTATTTTCAATCTACCTTTCCTTTTCCTTTTCTTCTCCTCCCTTTCACTTCCTTCCTCCCTTCCTCCCCTCCCCTCTCTTTCTTTCTATATAAATTCTTTTAAAAATGAATAAGATAGATCTGGCAACAGCCCAAGTGTCCATCAATAGATGAGTGGATAAAAAAGTTGTGGTACATTTACACAATGGAATACTATGCAGCTGTAAGAAAGAAAAATCTTTTATCCTTTGAGACAACATGGAAGGACCTGGAGAGCATTATGCTACATGAAATAAGCCAATCAGAGAAAGACAAATACCACATGATCTCACTTATTTGTGGAATATACTGAACAAGGTGGGCTGATGAACAAATAGACCCAGAGACATAGAAAGGAATACAGTTCAGACTGACAAACCTCAGAGGAAGGGGGTCAGGAGGATGGATGAGATGAACTAAAGAACTTATATGCATGTATGCCTAACCAATGGACATGGACAACAATGCTGGGGGGAGGAGAGGGGAGGGATGGGCAGGAGAGTATCTAGGGGAGAAAAAGGAGAAACATCTGTAACAAAAATAAATTAATAAAAATTGGAAGAAAAATAATGAATAAGACAACTCTGCTCATTTGGCTCAGCAGTTAGAGGGTTGGCCAGTACCTGGGTTGCAGGTTTGTTCCTCCGCCCTGGTCAGGGTAGTGTAGAAGGCAGCCAGTCGATGTGTTGCTCTCACATCATGTTTCTCTTTCTCCCTCCTCACTTTCCACTCTAAAAAAAAAAAAAAAAACAATGGAAAAATATCCTTGGATGAGGATTAAACATCAACCCATGCACCAATGGTTCAATTCCCGGTCGGGGCACATGCCCAGATTGTGGGCCCAATCCCCAGTGGGGGGCATCCAGGAGGTGGCCAATTGATGTTTTCTCTCATCAATGTTTCTATCTCTCTCTCCCTCTTTCTTCCTCTCTCTAATATCAATAAAGGGGAAAAAAGAGAAAATATTGATAAATTGGACTTCATCAAATATAAAAATGCCTGCTCTTAAAAAATGTTTAGAAAAAGGAAGAGCCCTGGCCAGTTTGGCTCAGCAGTTAGAGTGTCAGCCTGCGGTCCAGAGAGCCCTGGGTTTGGTTCTCGCTAAGGGCACGTACCTCGGTTGCACTTTGTCCTAGGCCCCAGTTAGGGTCGTGTGGGTGGTGATCACTTGATGTGTCCCTTTCACATGGATGTTTCTTTCTCTCTCTCCCTCCCACTCTATCTAAACAAAAAATTTTAAAAAGTCCTCTGGTGAGGATAAAAATAAATAAATAAAGGAAGAACTATAAGTCTCATTGATTAAGGGTGAAGATTTTAAAGTATGTATCTGACAAAGACCTTATATCCAGAAGATATAAATAACTCTCTCAATTCAATATGAAAAGAAAAAACACAATTAAAAACTGGGCAAAAGAGTTGTACACATCACCAACAAAGACATCCAGATGGCTAATAAACACATAAATGAACCTTATTGGTCATTAGGGAAATGCAAGTTAAAGTGGTGATGACATAATATTTCACACTCACTAGGATGACTATCATCCAAAGGGTAAGGACAAGCATCAGGCTGTGAGGATGCAGAACTTGCAGACTGCTGGTGGGAGTGTAGGATGGCGCAGCCTCTTGGCGGAACATTTGGCACTTTCTTAAAAAGTAAAACTTCTACTTACCATATGATTGAGTTATTCCATACCTTGGTATTTGCCCAAGAGAAATGAAGAATATGTCCACACAAAGACTTGCATGAGAAAGTTCCTAGCAATCTTATTCTAAGTGCCATGCACTGGAAACAAATGTCTGTCGACAGGGGACTGAGTGAACAAATGGTGGTTTATTCACACAATGGGATATGCTTCAGCCATAAAAAGGAATGGACTGTTGACAACAAAATAACTATAATAAATAAAAGCAGCCAGACAAAAGAAGAAGGTATATTGTATCATTTTATGTACATACATTTCTAATGAATATAAACAAATGTATAGTCACAGTAAAAAGAGTGGTTGTTGCCCTGGGATGGGGACAGGCTGGAGAGCAAGTGGCAGTGGGGGGCATGTAGGGAAAGATACATTCATTATCCTGGTTCTGGTGATAGTTTCAAGGGTGTATACATGTGTTCAAACATCAAATTGTGTACTTTATCTTATGCCAGTTATACCTCAACATAACTGGTATAAAGGGAGATGTGGATCACAACAGGCACCACACAAAGAGAATGAAAACACTTGTTTTAAGTTGTCAGAGATGAAAGAGAGTTTGCCAGGTGAACTGGGCTGGGGTTAGGTGGACAGAGGTGAGTTTGGATATTCTAAGGAGCGGGAAGAGTGTGCCGTGTCCTGGGATGGCACATAAGTTGGTGAGCACAGGACTCGTGTGAAGAGGCTGGACAGGAAGGTGGGAGCCAAGCTGGAGGCCAGGCTAGCTTGTTTGGACTCTGACTAATCAGGCAAGAAACCACTGAATGGATTCAAGAGGTGTGAAATGGACATATGTGAATTTTAAGAATATAATTCTAGCTGCTCTGTCAGAGAGAGCAGATTTTAGGTGTGTGTGTGTGTGTGTGTGTGTGTGTGTATCTGTGTGTTTTTGGGACAGAAGAGAAGAAATAAAACACTGGAGTTCTGGGGCAAAGAGAATGGCATAATGCTGATTGCAATCATCTGAGAAAGAGTGAAGTGAAGGCTGAGTAAAGGAAATGAAACAGGAGAGGAGGGAACGAACATGAATGAGTTGACCTAGGTAGAATTGATGGGACTATTGATAATTGATAACTATTTGGCTTGGGAGAAGAGGGAAAAGACAAGTCTGGGATGACTTTGTGGCTCTGGTGAATGGGAAAGACCATAACCAAGATAGATAAAGAAGGGGGAGCAGGTTTTGGAAATCCTGTAATTTGGGGTGCATTTGAGGCTTGCAGGTGTAGAAATATCCAGTAGATGACTGAATGCAAGAATATAAAAGTCAGGACGCACTAGTGCAATACTTATGAAATAAATCATGAAGCGTGCAGGGCACGAAGGGGAAAGCAATGGTAGAGCGATAGAATTTTCAGGTTCAGAAATACAGTGGAGCCACCAAGAGCTGCCTCTCACCCCTTCCTTTCCAGGATTTAGGCTTTGGAACTTCACGGTGCAAAGGAAGATCATAATTATCCTCTTCATCTCCCCTTTTCTCTTTTTCTTCCTCCATTCCTAGAGTGACATTCTGGGTAGTCTGATCTGTGAAGTCTGTCCTGGGTTGGGTGAGAGCTGATGGGCATGGGGAAATGGATCAAGGAGTAAAGACCAGGCATAAAGAGATGGTAAAAGTGCCATGCATGAAAGGGAAGCAGACGGGGTTGGTCAAAGATGGCAGGTGTCTGCATGAAGGCTGCTGGGACCTAACAGCAGACAATGTACAGGTGTTGGTGAACAAAGTTATGGGGAGACCCATTAAATGTCCACTTTGGTCCATTTGAGAATATTTCCTGAGGCTTGTCCCCACGCTTGGTGCCAAATAAAAACATTTGAATTCAAGGAGGAATAACATTAGGCACCCAGTACATGTCTATTGGCTATAAACAGCCTGGAGATTGGTTTGGGTGGGAAGCGAGCAATCACTGGTGCAGAGGCATTTTTCTCTCTCACCGTCTCACATTTCTTGTTATTCTTCACCTCCTGTTGCTTTTCTGAGTCCTGGGACCCCTGCTTATGCTCTAAATGCCCTCCTTGTGGCCCGACCCAGGACTCTGTGGCCCGACCCAGGACTCTGTGGCCCTTTGACTCTTCTTTCACCCACTCGGATGTTTGTTGTACTCCCCCAGCCTGGTGCTGGGAAGGGGTGCAGTGCCTTCAGCTCACCGTGTCCTTCCTGATGCTGAAGATAGGCACCCAAGCATTTGTGTTGTTAGGTTTTTGTTGTCAATCACAATGGAGCAGTTACAGAGGATGACAAAAAACAAAAACGTGAGAATGATGCCAAGGTTACCAAACCCTACAAAATGTTTATGTACTAGTCTTACCCTTCTCTTGTACTTGCTGACATTTGGATACCAGTCAGTTTCTCTCACCTACCTGCGTTTCCAAGGACGCACAGCCTGTCTTTCTGAGGGCATTTTCCTACCCTCTTTAAAACAGGTCCTGCTTTCAAGGAGATTCAGAGATTGTATTAATCAGGATGATGACCTTGTCAGCTATATCAATGTCCAATTGCTATGTTGTACACCTGAAACTAGTATAATATTGTATGTCAACTTTAGTTTTATAAATCTAACCCACATTTGCTTTGCCTAGAGAAAGCTAGTTAAATTCTTAAATACCCTTCGACTAGATGACCCAGGATTTTTCTTCAAATCCCAAACACAGATGATTTTCCATTTCTACTTTTTAAATTGTAAACTGCTCGTTTTACTTTTGCATTAGAAAGGCGACATTTATATACATACACAATCTGCAGTCATAATTGGAATAAAAGTATCTGTACAACTTTGTTGTTTGTTTCACTTAAGATAATATTCTGCTATACTACTAAATGATTTGGAACATGTGATTCTAGTTGCTATAAAATATCCCATTGTATGGATTTACTAAACATGTACCTACCTTGCTGACTCCTGGATATTCAGATTGGTTCCAATTGTTCATTCTTACAGAGAGTATCTCAATGAAGTCTTTGTGGACTCTGGTCTCCATTTCAGACTATGAATTTTAGTTATGTATGTAGAAGTGAGATTTTTAATCAAACAGTTAAAATAAAAATCACTTTGAAAAACATGTATAAAATTGCTTTCCTGTAAAGTTAGATTAGTTTAAGAGTTTCTGACACAATCACCTTTGCTTTCTTCCCATGCTGGCTGCTTTCTTAACGTTGCTGAGAACATCTATTTCCACATCTTAAAGGTCTGAGCCCTTTTAGTATTTTTTTATTCTTAAAAAGTTTCAAAAACAGTATTAAGAGTTCTTATATACTCTTTTCCCAGCTTCCCCAAATGTAAACATATTACAGAAACTTAAGTACAGTTATCCAAACCAGGAAATTAACATTAATAAGCACTGTTCACTCACCTACAGTCTCATCCAAATGTCCAAATCATCCCACAAACGTCCTTTTCCTAGTTAAGGGCCCAGTCCAGGATCTCACATCACACTAGTCTCCATTTCTTCTTATTGGCTTCCAATCTGGGAAAGACTGGGGCTCTTGCCCTTTATGACTTTATGGCCTTGACTTTTAAATTGTACCAGTGAGATATTTTGCAGAATGTTCCTTAATTTGAGTTTGTTACATTTCCTCCTGATTAAAATCAGGGCATGTGTTTTCAGCAGGAAAATCACAGAAGTGGTATTGTTCCTTTCTCAATGTATCTTATCAGAGGGCACATGATATATTGATCAATTTCACAGGTGGCAATGCTAACTTTGATCCTTTATTTAAGATGTATCTGCCAAGATTCTCCACTAAAAATTTACTATTCTATGCTTTGTAATTTATACATATCTTGTGAGGAGATACTTGCGCATCTCATGCTTCTATTTTGTGTGTGGTTTATTTTGCATAGACTACGTCAGTACAGTGGTGAATGTATATTACACAAATAGCTTGTTCGTGCATATATTGAGTGTGAATGCTCAAGTACGTTTTACTAATAGGGTTATCTGACCAAGAGTATTTTGGAAACCACTATTCCAGACCCATTTATGTTCCTTCCTTACCCTTAGAACATTACTTCCCCTTTGTTTCTCACAAGAAACTTTCTATGGTTGATTCTGCCCTGCTATAAATTTCCATTTTCCTCTTGTCTACATTGTATACTGTCTTGGAACTGTACATATTTTCAACAGTCTGCTTTATTTGTTTGCTAGTTTTTAAAGTATTTCTCATTTTTCTCGTGCTTCTGAGTCATACAAACTTATTTGATTTGAAGGTAATCAAACACTATCTTATTTATGTTACATATGTTATATTAATGTAATATAATATATAATTATTATATTCTATAATATATGTTATATAATATATTATATTTTGTATTAGACTTCATCCTCTGAAGTGAGTATCTGTGCTTGGTTTATTCCGTACCTTCCGTAATATGAACATAATGCCATGCACATAAAAGACTCTCAATTAGGCTTTGTTTCTTGACTTAGAGAATAAACATCTGGTGCAGTGTTTGCATATTGAGGAGACAAAATTACTTTGGTTCAATAACTGTGGCAGACACTCTTGGGTGGCTAACCAAGTAGCCATTTCCAACTTCTTTTTTAGCCAACTTCCAGTTAGTGTTGGACACATGATGTAGTTGTAGCTAATGAAAGAGAAGGGGAAGTCTGCTGGGCAGTTCTGGGAAAAGTACTTGTTTTCTCATATAGCCACTGAAACCGTGCATTTATCCTACTCTTTGCCTTGAGTGTAGAGGTGATGGCTGGGCTGCAGCAGCCTTCTTACCACCATGAAGAATAGATAAGAGAAATATCTTGCTATATAAGAAAATAAATTCATAAATTCATATTGGTGTAGACCATTTCCTCCTACCTGTTTAGCTAAAATATTTTATTTTATTTATTTTTATCCTCACCCGAGGACATTTTTCCATTTTTTGTTCAGGTAGAGTGGGAGGGAGAGAGAGGAACAGAGAGAGAGAGAGAGAGAAACATCGATGCGAAAGGAACACATCGAGTGGCTGCCACCTGCACAACCGACCAGGGCCGGGGACAAACTGCAACCGAGGTACGTGCCCTTAGCGGGAACCGAACCGGGGTCTCTCGGGACCGCAGGCCGACGCTCTAACCGCTGAGCCAAACAGGCCAGGGAAGCTAAAATATTTTTTAACTGACATTCTAATAGACCAAAGAAGCAAGAATTGTACTGTAATCTATTCAGAGAAGCTTCATTGAGAAGGAGAATTTCATGATTATTTTTTATAACAGGAGAAAGGACTTGGGATACTTGAGTTAGAAGAAATAGAAACTTCCATGATATGGTGTTGCTCTGATGCTGTCTAGAGGTGGGGACAAGATAAGCAATACAAATGAAACTCTTTTCTGAGCTATGCCAATAGAGGGGAAGTGGACTGGCCAGAGAGAGGGTAGTAACACACATCACTATAAGGGCTTTTCAAGCTGGCAGTATGAAAGCCCAGATCCCAATGGGATAGGAAAACATGGGAAGTAGGTAAAGAAAATGCAGCAGGAAGGTCAGAAACAGCGATATTGTAAGGATGAAAGGGGAAACCTGCAGAGGTCAGCAGACATGGTGTGAAATGTGGGTCACTGGGGTATAGTGGAAAGCTCAGGGCATATGGGATCCAAAAGTTGAAATTCACACCTCATTTCTGCTACATACTAGCTGCACAAGCTGGCCAATTCATATCTTTTCTGAAGTTCCATTCCCTCCCCATCTGATAATAAGAGAGGTTTTATTACCTTTGAGAGGGGTATACTTCAAGAGAGATAGGAAATGATTACTCAAATGGGAAAGTTGGAATATAGTAAACAAGTGACATTTGTTGATACTAAGTTGGAGTCCAACCCGAGGATGATTTTACACTACATGTTCTCCATAAATGTGGAAGGGACTTCTTGAAGTTATATGTTCTCTTTGAGGTTCAACCAGTGGAAGGGATGGTTTCTAATACGAGGCTGTACCTCCAATCTCAGGGTCTTATGTGCGCTTGGGTTTCAACAATGTCTAATGAAAACCTCTGGCTTTTGGCCCAGTTTCCGAGGCCATGACAGGAAAGTTCAGTTCAAACAATCTTAGCACTTTAAAGCCCTAAGAGTTCTCAAGCCAATAGTAGTTGATGAATGTTACATTTTGGTCTTTTCACCTGTTTTAATTGGGAAACCTTCTGTAAAACACTATTTTTGGTTCCAGCGATTTCACTAGTAGGGGTTACTATTCAAAGCCAAACTCATTCAGCCAACAGCACTAAAAATACTCTTGGTCTCTGCCAGTCAATTTTCTTCTATTTTCACAATTAGTGGGTCTGCCTGGAAACTGTCTGCCAACATGCAAATCTCGTCCAAGGGCTGATGGAAATTTGAGAATGTGTTAAGCTGTGTAAGGTTTAAGAGCAACATTATTCATTCACTATTTGAAATATTTAAACAAATGTAAATCAGAAAAAAAGATGAAATCTCATTATAAGAAATGAATGGCTGCTTTCCACTCCTTCCACAATATAGTCCTGGTTCCCATTTACATACCATTTGTAATATTAATATTATTGTAGCAAAATAAATCACATCCTTCACTTTTACATTTTTAATTACATTTTACTGCATTTGTTCTTTTGTTTATAGTTAACTAATAAAATATTTATTACATCTTACATATACGATGGCGTTTCTGTATTTTAATCAGATTTTATACATAATCTTTTCTCCCTCTTTTAGTATCTTTTTTATGACCCTACACACCACAGGATGTTGTTTTGTGGAAAACCTCATTATTTTTTAATGCATGGCTATTTATTAATGTATCGTGTATATAACACACTATGCATTTCTTTGAATTGATGAATACATTTACATCCACTTGAGAATAAAAATTCCCTGAAGGGCCAATCTCCTGTTTCCCTCACTGCACTGCCAGAAGCCTACACTGATTATTTTTCTTGTTTTGTTGAGGAGTGGTGAGTGAAAAGGGGAGCAAAAGACAGAGAAAAAGAGAGAGATACAATGAGCAGTATTTTAAATTTTCATTTTCTGAGAAAGCCCTCTCTGAGGTAAAGATATTAATGCCTCTTTGCAAAAAGGAATGTTCAGAGCGTGCAAATTAATGTGCCCTTTGTCAAATTTTATGTTTGATGTGCCTTTTATGTTGAGCACTTGACTTGCTATTTCTCAAGTTATTTTCAGTTGTGTTTGTTGAACTACCTCCTCAATTGCTCTGCAATGTTTCACTTAGAGGATTAGATATTAATTGAATGATGTGAAGAACACGATAGCAGGTACCACCGAATATAATTTTGCTGCCGTAAAAAACAAAAGACTTTTTCTCATTTAAAACCCTGCTACTAACCATGAGCCCAACTCCCCATAAGTCATCATCTCTGTAGACCACCACGGAGCAAGCAAGAGGGGAAAATCTTTCTCTCCCAGGTTAATTTATCCGCTATTTGCACCATTTGAGAAGTTTTCTGGGACTTGCCGGGAGTAGGCCGCGGCTATGCATCTTCTAGGCATTCTTCCCCATGACCTTTGCAATATTTTAGGGACATTAGTCTAGGTTGTTTTTAGGATAGCACAAATGGTGTCTAGCATAAATGGTTAGGAAGACAACGAATGACCGTAGCTGATTCATCCTTTGTTCTAGTGAGCACGAGCAGGTCAGGTGGAGGACCATCGAGAGGGAGGAGACCAAGCTAAGAGTAGGTATTTTTCTCCTCCATTCTCTAGACAAGAGTCGTTTCGAATGCTGCGGACAGAAAACATGGTACAGAAAGAAAAATGTCCCAAGGTTATTTTCTCTGTCCTCCTCCCTTACACAGTTTTGCCTGACATCCTCAATTAACTGCACACTCACAGTACTGTTGGAGATATTTCCACGACCACTTCATATATTTCAAATGCTTCTCTGTTTCCAAGAAATACATTTAATTTTCATATGGTTTGAAGAAGGTGCTGAGCAGGAAATTTATTGTGACCTCCAATTTCAATAAGTAAATGTGTCAACTGTGACTGTGTACTCAGCAAATAGAAATATGAAATGCTTTCTAAGGCAGAATATACCAGAGACAGCATTACAGTCTAGTCACAGAGAGACATGGAATACATTCATCAAGCTCCCCATTTTCTAAGCCCATGCATGTGCTTCCATGTGGGCTGTGTGTGGGAGCTCTTTGGCAATTAAGGACTTAACTGGGTACTGTTTTACAACCTGTGGGAGACAATCCAGGGGCCCACAGGTATAAGTGGCTTCCCAGGCATCGTGAAAATGTATCTCTGGCTTAGGGATGCTCCCAGTGGCCTAATAGGGCAAGGCACCTGTCACACCTGCGCTCTCCTAGGACCGAAGCAAAAGGGAGATAGTCATTTTTTAAATTATTTTTATTTCTTAATTACAGTTGACATTCATTGTTATATTAATGTCAGGTGTACAATCCAGTGATTAGACATTAGATAACTTACTAAGTGACCATCCCAATAAATCTCACACTTATCTGACTGATACCATACATAGTTATTAGAATATTATTGGCTATATTTCCTATGCTATACTTTATATCCCCATGACTAGTCTGTAATAACCAGTTTGTACTTCTTAATCCCTTCACCTTTTTAACCCATTCCCTCAACCTCCCTCCCATCTGGCAACTGTCAAAATGTTCTCTGTATCTATGAGTCTGTTTCTGCTCTGCTTGTTCACTTATTTTTATTTTTAGATTTAATTTTTGATAGATATGTACTTATTGCCAATTTGTTGTTCATATTTTTTATCTTCTTTCTTCTTCTTCTTCTTCTTAAAGAAGGTCCTTTAACATTTAATATAATATTGGTTTGGTGGTGATGAACTTCTTTTTGTTGTCTGGGAAACTCTTTATCTGTCCTTCAATTATAAATGATAGCTTTCCTGGGTAGAGTGATCTTGGTTGTAGGTCCTTGCTTTTTATCTCTTTTATTATTTTTTTCAATCCCTTCTGGCCTGCAAAGTTTCTGTTGAGAAATCAGCTGACAGTCTAATGGGAGCTCCTTTGTAGATAACTATTTTTTTCTTGCTGCTTTTAAGATTCTCTTTTTGTCTTTAACCTTTTGCATTTTGATGATGATGTATCTTGGTGTGGGTCTCTTTGGGTTCATGTTGTTTGAGACTCTGTGCTTCCTGAACTTGTATGTCTGTTTCCTTCACCAAATTAGAGATGTTTTCTGTCACTTTTTTCAAATAGGCTTTCAATTTCTTGCTCTCTCTCTTCTCCTTCTGGCAACCCCATGATGCAAATGTTGGTCCACTTAAAGTTGTCCCAGAAGCTCCTTACACTATCCTCATTTATTTTGAATTATTTTTTTCTCTTTGCTGTTCTGATTGGGTGTTTTTGGCTTCTTGATAATCCAAATTGCTGATTTGATTCTCAGCTTTATCTAGTCTACTGTTGATTTCCTGTAAATTATTCTTCATTTCAGTTGGTGTAGCCTTTGTTTCTGACTGGTCCTTTTTTTATGCTGTTGAGGTTCTCACTAAGTTTATTGAGCATACTTGTCACCAGTGTTTTGAACTCTGCATCTAGTAAAGTGCTTGTCTCTATATTGTTTAGTTGTTTCCCTAGGGTTTTGTTCTGTTCTTTTATTTGGGACATGTTTCTTTGTCTCCTCATTTTGGCAGCCTTCCTGTGTTTGTTTCTATATGTTAGGTAGAGCTGCTATGTCTCCCAGGCTTGGTAGAGAGTGGCCTTATGTAGTAGGTATTGTGGAGGGTCCAGTGGCATAGCCTCTCCTAGCGCACAAGCTGGGCCCTCAAGGTGTGGCCCTCCATGTGGGCTGTGTATACCTTTCTCTTGTAGTTGAGCTTTATTTGCTACTGGCATGTCAATAGGAGGGGTTTATCCCCAGGCTTATCAGCTGCAAGGACTGGCTGTGAACACTGACCTCTGACCACCATAGAGGATCAATTGTGCAGGGGCCCACCCCACAGAGCAGGACCTACTTCAGCAGGGGTCTGGTGCCCACTGAGTCCACCCCTTGAGTGTGTCACTTGTAGAGGTAGCTGGGTTGCGGTGCTTTGACATGGTTTGAAGCTGTCCACTGGGTATGCTGGCTCTAGGGCCTCCCAGGAGGTACAGACCAAGGTCAGCTGCCACCTGTGTCCTTCCAGGGGCCATCTGGCATGAGCTACAAAGTGATCTGCAAATGACTGCTACTTGTGCTGGGCTTGGAGATACCCAGGGGAGGTCAGGCTGCAAACCAAGTCCAGCTGCTGCTAATGTCAGGACTGAGGCCACTTAGTAAGTGGTAGGAGGCGTGCTGAGGCCAGATGCTGCTTATTTGAGAGATTTCAGGGAAACCTGATTTGTGAGCCAACACAGGAAACGCCACAGGAAACAGCTTGGGTGAAACTGAAAGTGGGATGGAGTGGGACCTCGGAATCCCCAGGGAGAGGCAAATAGTGTGAGCCAGACTGATGGAGGCTCGGATATGACACCTGCCTGTGAGCTTTCTGGGCGGGTATCTCATCGAAGTAACAAAAGCCTCTGACAACACTCCTTCCTGGGAGAAAGCGGCCCGTCCCCCAGCTCTCACCTGGATGACAATTCATTTCATCCCTGTATGTCTCTGGCAACTTTCAAGCTGCTGCTCCAGCACTGGTTCTCAGAGCGAGTGAGTCCAAGTAGTTCTTGTGTGGGCCCTTCAAGAACTGCCTGGGATTCCAGAGGCCCTCTATCTCTCTCAGCCTCAATCCCTGATGGTTTTTATAGACAAAAGTTATGGGGACTTCTCTTTCTGGCACTGGAACCCTGGGATGGGGCCCTGGTGTGGGGTGGGGAGTCCTTGCTTCTCAGGGGGGACCTTTGCAGCCAAGATTTTCCTCCCAGTTTTTATCTGCCACAGGTGGGTGTGGGACCAGCCTGTTTTACATCTCCATCCCTCCTGCCTGTCTCCATGTGGCTTCTTCTTTAATTCCTTAGCTGTAGGACTTTCATTCAGCCAGATTTCAGGCAGCTCTGAATGATGATTGTTTTGCAGTTTAGTTGTAATTTTTTTTTTTCTTTCAAATCTTTATTTTTGGATGTAAAATGTATTACAGATGTTCAACATTTTTCCCCCATTGAAACCCTCCTCCCCACTCCCGGCCCCCTCCCACTTTTTCCCACACTATTGTCTGTGTCCATTGGTTATGCATATAAGTTCTTTGGTTTATTTCTTCCCACCCCCCCAACCCCTTTCCCTTTGAGGTTTGTCAGTCTAGCAATGAATTTGTGCTTCTTAATCCCTTCACCTTTTTCACCCATTCCCCCAACCCCCTTCCCCACTGGCAACCAAAAAAATGTTCTCTGTATCTATGAGAATGTTTCTGTTCTGCCTGTTCATTTTGTTTGTAGATTCCATTGTTGATAGATATGTATTCATTGCCATTTTGTTTGTTCATACATTTTATCTTTTTCTTCACAAAGACCCTTCATCATTTCATATAATAACGGTTTGGTAGTGATGAACTCCTTTAACTTTTTCTTGTCTGGGAAAGTTTTTATATGTCCATCGATTCTAAATGACAGCTTTGCAGGATAGAGTAATTTTGGTTGTAGGTTCTTGGTTTTCATCACTCTGAATATTTCTTGCCACTCCCTTCTGGCCTGCAAAGTTTCTTTTGAGAAATCAGCTGACAGCCTAATGGGAACTCCCTTGTAGGTAACTAGCTGCCTTTCTCTTGCTGCTTTTAATATTCTCTCTTTGTCATGAACCTTTTGCATTTTGATGATGATGTGTCTTGGTGTGTGCCTCTTGGGGTTCGTCTTGTTTGGGACTCTCTGTGCTTCCTGGACTTGTATGTCTGTTTCCTTCACCAAGTTAGGAAAGTTTTCTGCCATTATTGTTTCAAACAGGTTTTCGATTTCTTCTTCTCTCTCTTCTCCTTCGGGCACCCCCAAGATGCGAATGTTGGCACGCTTGAAGTTGTCCCAGAGTCTCCTTACACTATCCTCATTTTTTTGGATTCTTTTTTCTTTTTGCTGTTCTGATTGGGGATTTTTTGCTTCCTTATATTTCAAATTGATGGTTTGCTCCTTGGATTTACATACTCTATTATTGAAGCTGTGTAAATTATTCTTTATTTCAGTTAATGCCTCCTTTAATTCTAACTGTGTATCCATGATTTCTAACTGGTCCTTTTTTATGCTCTTGAGGCCCTCCCTAAGTTCACTGAGGTTCTCACTAAGTTCATTGAGCATCCTTATAAGCAGTATTTTGAACTCAGTATCTGTTAGGTTGCTTATCTCCCTTTAGCTTAGTTCTTTTATTGGGGTTTTGTTCTGCTCTTTCATTTGGGACCTGTTTCTTTGTCTCCTCATTTTGGCTGCCTCCCTGTGTTTGTTTCAGTGTATTACTTAATGAGAGGTATGGGGCTCGCTGAGACCAGATGCTGCTCGTTTGAAAGAATTTAGGATAAACCTGAAGCAGGATCCAAGACCGGCCAATCCTATGGTTAAGCAAGTGGCAACAGCTTGGGTGGGCTTGAAAGTTGTGTGGGGCGGGGCCTCAGGGAGTCAGCAGGGCGGGGCTACCAGTGTGAGCCAGGTTGCTGGAGTCCCAGATATGGCTTCTGTCTGCGGCCCCCGGGAAGGGCTCACCAAAGGAACAAAGGCCTCTTACAGCACGTTTGTCCCCCCTCTCCAGCCCTCGCTCCAGTTCCAAACAGCTCAGTTTTTCCCTGTATGTCTCTGGCTCCCCTCGAGCTGCCTCCCCTCCAAGCTTAGAGGGAGAGAGTCCGGTAAGTCCGTGCGCGGGCCCTTTAGGGAGCTGCCTGGGGCTCCAGCCAGGTCAGCTTCCCTGAGCCTCAGTTTCCGCTGGTTTTTCCAGCCAGAAGTGATGGGGATTCTCTTCCTGGCACTGGAACCCTGAGCGGGGCACCTGGTGTGGGACGGGGACCCCTCAGTCCTCAGGAAGGACCTTCCAAGCCGCGGGAGCCTCCTGATTTTTATCCGCCACACGTGGGTGTGGGACCAGCCCGTCTTGCTGCTGCACTGCCGCCCCCCCTTGCGCCGCCGCCCGTCCTACCGGTCTGGATGTAGCTGCTTTTTTTTTTTTAAATTCCGTAGTTGTATGACTTCCATTCAGCTTGATTTCAGGCGGTTTTGAATGATGGTTGTTCTGTAGTTTAGTTGTAACTTTGATGTGGTTGTGGGAGGACGCGATACCGCGTTTACCTACCCGCCATCTTGACCGGAAGTCTGTCTAGTTATAATTTTAATGTGGTTGTGGAAGGAGTCAAGGACCGCCTTTCCCTATGCCACCATCCAGCCTGGATGTCCCAGTTGTGTTTTGTTTGTTTGTTTGTTTTTTTAATGAATGACTAATAAATACATTGAAGGATAATTATCCAATGTTTTCCCAAAGAATCGAGGTGTGGATCAAATGATACTGTGCATTAGCTGTTCAGAGACACTTAGATTCTTAGAACTGCAGTTTCCTCATGTTAAAATGGTGCAATAAAACTTCACAGATGCTGTCAGGGACACCAGAGATTTTGCCTACTTACTGAGCAGTTTCTCTCTTACTGTTTTGTTCTTCCATTTGCCCTCTCCATCGCCATAATGAACATGCTCTAGTCTTCTACAAAATGGCGTCTTGACTCAGCCTCTGCCATCTCACCCTTTTCATTTTCTTTTTTCTTTTTTATTCAGATAGCGAGAGAAACATCGATGTGAAAGGGACACATCGAGTGGTTGCCACCTGCACGACCCAACCTGGGGCCAGGGCCAGAGACCAACTGCAACTGAGGTACGTGTCCTTAGCAGGATCCAAACCCCAGTCTCTCTGGACCACAAGTGGACGCTCTAACCACTGAGCCAAATAGGTCAGGGCATCTCACCCTTTTCTTTAATGAATCTATCCCATTTTTAAAGGTGAGCCTCAGCTCATACTCTCACATGTCCTTCACCTCTGTTAGCCTCAGTGGCCTGGAGCTCCTACTACTAGTTCTTGGAATAAAATAGGCCTTCAGTAAATGTTTATTTTCTCCCTGTATCTTTTTTTCCTCTCTCGTACTCCAGAAATTACCTTTTGATAAAATTATTATTTTTAGCAGTTTTAGTTTTATAGCAAAATTGAGAAAAAAGTAGAGATTTATCATGATATCTTCTCCCCTCACACATGCATTGCCTCCCTCATTATCAACACCCCCCCATTAAAGGGTCCATTTGTTCAAATTGGTGAATGCGCACTGATACGTCATCATCACCCTGAGACGATGGTTTACCTTAGGGTTCACCTTGGTGTTGTCTATTGCATGGGTTTGAACAAATGGATACATATAGTTTCACTATGCTAAAAATCCTCTGTGGCCCACCTATTCATCTCTTTCCTCCCCAACCCTTGACAACCACTGATCTTTTTACTGCCTGCATGGTATCACCTTTTCTAGACTGTCGTATCGTTGGAACCATACAGTATGTGCCTCTTCAGATAGGCTTCTTTCACTTAGCGATAAGCATCTAAGATTCCTCCAAGACTTTGTATGGCTTGGTAGTTCGTTTCTTTTCAATGCTCAAGAATGTTCCATTGCCTGCATTACCACAGCTCTCCACCTATTGAAGGACATCTTGCCTGCTACCTAGTTTTGGCAATTTTGAATAAAGTTGCTATAAACATCCATGCACATGATTGCTTGGTAGTGTGAACATTAACTTTTTACATTCTGATTTTGTGGTGTCTTCTTCTTCTTCATCTAATCCATACTTAGTCCCTGCAGCATTTCCAACATTGGCTGAACTATCTGCTTTACACCCTGGCCTGGGGGCTCCTTCGCTTGTGGCTGGCTCTCCGATCTCCCTTTGTGCCCAACGAAACGGTACCTTCTCAGAGAAGCCTCTCCTTCCCACGAGCTTGGAGGAGAGACCCCA
The DNA here is from genome assembly GCF_014108415.1 of Molossus molossus. Lineage (NCBI taxonomy): Eukaryota > Metazoa > Chordata > Mammalia > Chiroptera > Molossidae > Molossus > Molossus molossus. The sequence goes on from NW_023425351.1 coordinate 16,862,265, forward strand.
CATTATAGTCTCTGAGTAAACATTCTTTCCCTGAATGTATTGTGAATAGTATTTATAAATACATATTATTTGTATTTTTGTTTAATGTTTTTCTCCAGGAATCATGTTTTGTGGGTGTTATTCACCTCTAGAAAGGCAGCCTAAGTTAATCATTTTACCACCATCCAGCTGCTGTATCCTTGCGGATTCAAAGCACAGAGTACTGTTCCTGGCACATACTTACTGGTGCTCAATGGGTAACGGGTACCCAATGAGTGAATGAACAAATGACATGTATACACTGTTGTATTCACATGCTTTTAAGAATTAATATTTTGTTTCTTTGTATTTGTCACTGGGACCATAGAGAGATTCCCTAAAGCTCTTTAATCTTTCATGGGCAGCCCATCATTTATATTGCTGCTTGAATCACATGCTTATATAAAAAATAGGCCAAGCAATTTTTCTGTTCTTTAACTTATTAAGCCTTCTCCCATTGCTTTTAGACTAAAGTCTTTAATACTAAATATATCCTCAAAGTCTGTCTCCCATCTTCCCAGACTCTTCACCCACAAGACACAGCCCTGCCAAGACCTCTGGCCATCACAGCATGGGACTTACACAGCGGTGCTATCTGCTCATACTCCTTCCTCATCACTAGACTTCCCCACACCCTGATATTTCCACCCCCCCCCCCTTTGACATGCTTTTGGATTTTTCTCTCAACCTCTCTGCTGTGATAACGTTTTTGTAGACTTCTATTATTTCATGTTTATTTGGTATGCCTTTATTTTGGCCAGTGCTACACAACTGATGTTTAAGATCGAAGAGTCTTTGCCATGAAAGAGGCAATGACTGGCTCCATTGTCTCTGACACAGAGTATTATTGGTATTCAAGGCTGTTGAATTATTAATAAACCCAGTAACACCTGCTTCAAACTTTCTAATGTATTCTGGTAGAGAGTATTCTTAATAGACACATTTGGACTGCTTCTAAGTGCCTCTGAACAGGTGGAACAGATAACAGTTCGTCAAGAGTGTGATTTGACATCACATAAAATTCAAACTGTATTGCATTCAGTAAACAGATTTGTGTGTTTAGAAATTACCTAGAACCTAACTAGCACTCACATAACTTCTGCAAATGAGGGGAAAACATATTTTTATTGGCAAAGAGAATAATTGCATGGGTCTAATAAAATGAATCCAATTCTAAAGTAAAACATGACAGCACAAGTGATCTATTTAAAGGCCTGTGCCATTAATACCTGTGACCAATCCTGTTGTTCTTTGTCCCTGGGTGAATCATCAACAACAGTTAACTTGTCTTCGTTATTATGGAGACAGACTTTGTAGAAGGAAAGTCTTATTTGGTGATATTGCATTTTGCCCCACTTTTCAAAATGTGTGGGCTCTATTTATCTAAAACTATCACAAGCAGACTAAAAGTAAATATTTTAATTAACTAGGTTTTGTTTTTGTTTTTGTAAAAACAAATAGGGGACTTGATCAATCTCTTCTCTGAGGGATACGTCAAAACATAAAACCAAAATAAAGTAACTCATACCTTTGCACTGTTGGATATTCACAACTGACTATGACACTTGACTACATCAATGTTACTGATTGGTTTTGGGTGTATGTAAACATTAAAGGCTAGCATTTATTATTTATTCATTATTTATATTTTGTATCTCCTTTTGCTTGAGTATATTTTAGAAGGGTCTTGCTACTAAAAATGAATAGAAATTACAGAATATCTGATTCCTTTCCATTCTCTTTACCAGCTCACACATTTGTCAAAAAGTAAGCATTAAGACCATGAAGCTTCAAAACTGTTTCATTGGTAATGAAGAAAAATTGATAGTAAGAAAGGACAAAACTGATTTCACTTTATTTCTAGCAATTTTAACTTTAGGACATGATGAATTAACTACATATAGATGTTTTCTTTAAAATATTTTTTGAATGATATATGCAAATAGTGACTAAATTAAGACACCCGATTTCATGACAAAAATAGAAAATTCTAAGTATGTACCTACAGAAATTTTATAATCAATTATTTTTGCTTTTTTATCCTAAGTGCCATTTGAATTGTTTTTTCTTCATGGCTGTCTGGCAAATGAATAAATGTATTAGTCCTTGGTGAGAAGAGAAATGTATTAGTCCTTGGTAACACTGACTCAACTCCATCCTGCACTGGCCAGTTCTGTGAACAGAACAAAGAATCATTTTCCTCATTTGTATATTGTACATTCTGCAAATGAAAAATCACCAATAGCTAAGTAGGGAGAACTTTCCCTTTTGCTATTCAAGTAGATGTCATTTAAGAGAAGAAATAAAAATCAAGATTATTTTGTTTTGAAATTCTGCAACTTTTGGGTAGGTGATGTATCAGTCTATGGGAGAATTTCATGTGATGTCAGATCGTTTCTTCTCAACTATGGAAATAAAAGACCTGTAAAGTAGAGTTGGAGTATAAATTCTTAGTTCCAGTTAATACCTGGTATTATTAATTTTGTTCTGTACTTGTTTAAATTACCTTGAAATAAATTATACATTTTAAGTGTTATATATTAATTAAACTATTATTTAATAATATTAAATATTATTAATATTTATTATGTGTATTATGCTCTCTGTGCTAAAATTGTATATCTTAAACTTATATATTATATTATGATACATAATGTAATATGTATGCAATTAAAATGTAAAATATATGCATTTTAATATAGTTTAATAATGCATAATATTAATAAGCATTAAGTTTAATCATTATATAAAATAAAAATATGTGACATACATGAATATGTAAGTAATATATTTACAAATACCTAAAATATATTTTTATGTGTTTAGCCATTAATTTAACACCAAGGATAGTTTACTGAACATCTAATAAAAGAAACAAGATAAAACATTTTGAAGTTTTTCACTGAGAATAATATTTTATGGAAAGGTGTTTCAATTTATAACAACGTCAAATGTTAAGATGGGTTTCTATTTTTAAAATTTGAATTATTTTTCTGTAGTTATTTAAATTAAATAACTAGTTTTGAATATAATGTTAAAAACAATAGTTATAGAATGAATTTGTTAATGTATTTCTATTTAAGTTGTAACACCTAGTGAATACCCACATGGTACCCTGAGTATGTCACTAATTCAGCCCTGAATGCCTTCTATGGGCCAAGTTGTTACAGGAGGTGGATGGGGTTGGGAGGACAGATGAAAACTTAAACCTTCAGAGGTTCACTGCTACCATTGTTCAAGGTAGCATATTGAAATTGCCTGTCACTCACCATGCTGAAGTAACAACAGTAAGTGGACAGTTTACTTGACCCCGGATGGCTGTCTTACTAGCCACTGTGCTTTTCACAAACCTTGTAAAAGTATAATATAAAACTAATTTGAAAATAGTTCTAAGTATATATTCATAATTGTATGAGATAGCTCTTTGAAATTTAACTCATCTGGGTTAGGAAGAATGTTTGGAGTATTTCAGGAATTCTGCTCTTAAAACCTATTTACAAACTTAATTTAAAGAGTTGTTTTATATATAAATAAAATGTAAATATTAAAGAATATACAAAATATATAATAAATCACTTATAAGAGACAGAGCTCAAAAATGATCATCTATATATAATTATGTTCTAGAATGAAGCATAATTTCCTCTAAGAAGCTCCAAGTTCTTATGATCCTTCAATTTTCAACTTCATCCCTATGCCCCCCTCCTCCTGACTCACATATGCTTGAAATGATTACTCCTTTGATAGAGAAAAAGAAGTTTTGTATCAGTATAGAGTGCTAGAAAGTAATGAAAAGAGTGGGGGGCATGCTTGCGCTGTGTGAAGGCAGATGGACTTGCCTTGCTCACCGGATTTTTACTACATCTAGCCCACTGCCTGGCAGGTCTTATGTGTTGAATAAGCTCTTATGCTCTTATTAACTTAAACAAATGGAAGACAATGGAGCTGACAGGGAGCTCAGTCCAACCAAAGGATCTTCTGTCTCCACCTATTTTATGTGTCTTTTATGGCTTTCTTCAGATCAAAAGAAGAGCATATTGATTTTGCTGCCATGTTATCATAACTTAGAATTTAATCAAATTAAATTATAAGGGAATTGCAATTATACTATATTACTTAAAACTTGAAACTTACCCTCAGAATGTTAAATACAATTCTTGATATTTTTAATAATTTTCTCAAATCATCTAACCTCAAAGGCATTTTTTGAAGTAATTTCTCATTAATTTTAGCATTGAATTTCAAGAAATGCATGTAACAAATTCTTATCCTCTTTGTCAATAAGAATGATATTTAATTAGAATCTGCTAGCTGCATCCCCATAAAGATATAAAATCAACAGATATTGCTATTGTAAAATGTACCCTGTAGGCACAAGTATGACTATAAAATTAAGTCATATCAACATTTCTGATAAGGATATGTATGACCTAGATTGGTTTAATTCATTTAATAGATTCAAATAGCCAGGCACATTACTAAATTTAGAGTTATATTTCTGTAAAACTATAATTTAGAGTGAAATATCCCATATAGCAAGATACTTACATATTCTCCAACCTATCTACTATTGCCAAATATTTTTAAATCTCATATAATAAAAATAACACATTGCATTCTACCTTTTATCTCGCTCATGATTGTCAGAGGACATATTTGAAAGATAAGTCAGAAGCACTGTCGTTGGACTTGGCCACCTATCTGATGGTCAGCAAAGGAAAGGGGAGGTAGCGGTGAGTGGAGCCCGGGGTCTGGAAGGATGAGGGCCCAAGGGCTTCACAGCCTCAGGAGAAAGAAAGAACTTTCCTTGAGTAAAATAGGAAGAATATGTTTTGTACATAAACTTTGAGTTTGAGGTTCAAATATGTCTGTGTCATATTTGAATTCAGTTGGAAATAAAACAAAGTTGAAATTAAATAGAAAGAGAGATTTGTGATTCCCTAATGTAGAATGGTGACTTAGAAGAGTTGGGAGAGTTAAAAAAGAGCTAAGGCTAGAATTCTGCAGAAGCTGAAACATCTCTCCTATTTTTTATTTTTTATTTTAAATTATTCATATATAATTTAATTAGAAAAGAATTACCTCAAATAGACATCGAAGATATAAGAATCTTTAAAAATATCAGTATCTACCCCAAGTATATTATTTGGCATAAGGTAGTGCATAAAATAATCAATCAATAATCAATTATGTAAATATTTAAAGAAATAAGCACTGTAACTAATTATTTGTTTTGGAAATGGTTTCCACGTTCTCACTGTCAAATGTGTGTATTTTACTAATTTATTTATTTCTTCCAGAGTGTGTTTTTAATCGATGTTTACAAGTACACTAGAGACTTAGTTTGAAATGTGAGATTAAATTTTGAAATCTATTTTAATAAATATATAAAGGTTTAATAATTTTATTGACTTTTAATGCTAATTTAATGGGAACATTTTTGAGGATCAGCTGTTAAGACAACAACAATGAAAAAAAGGCTGAGATCTATATTTGTGAGCAAATAAATAAAATATTAAAATCTATTTTGCAAGGCTCTTTATAATAACTTTCTTTCTAGTTTTGAATCATATCTTATCTATAAAAATTTCAATATCATAATATAAAAAATAATTGTGCCTCAGTGATATCAATGTGGGTCCTAAAGTTCATGAGTAGAACACATAAAATCCTACCATTTGGACTCTCTCAGATCTGAAAAGCATGGTGTCTGCACCATTCACTGGAGACTTCCCCTAACTTCTCTGAGGACCTTGCATCTTGGGGCACCACCCTCAAGTTACCCAAAGGCCATCAGTAACTGGTTCAGAGATGAACAAGTGTCTTAATTAGGCCCAAGGAGAAGCAAGGAGATTTTAGCTAGTTCTGTGAAAGTGACTTGCTCTTTTTCACTGGATCTGAATATGAGAAAATGGAGTATGAGGTGCTGTGTGAACTTTGAAGAGAGAGCAAGCTGAAAATGGAGCCATCACAGATGAGCAGTACATGGCGGGGAATTGGGACCTGGTAACAAAATTGGACCTTGGGCCATGTTTTCCTGAAGCTCACCCATTTTTTGTGTGTATTTGTTTTTGTTTGCTTGTTTGTTTGTAGTTTTGATATTGAGTTCTTTTTAATTATAAAATCAGTCTGGAGAGGATTTACTGTCACTGTAACCATCTCAAATGATGGAACAGGCCTCATGTTGGTTACTATGTTGAAATATAGATATGAAATTCTTGAACACTAAACCAAGGAGAAAAGTCACACCTTAAAGTAGAGTCCAGTACCTGGTCGAGTCCAGTACCTGGTCCAAGCTATGCCTTACTAATTTCCAGGAAATCCCTGGGTCAATCTGATCCTCCCACAGTCCCAAGCTAGACTTCTATACCCAAATAGATATTTGTGTCCCTTGCGATTTCATTTTAATACTTTACTTGGGGACCGCATGGTGTGAAACACTGTCATCTGATGTATTCTGTGTAGGAACCACACCAGACTGTGAGGTTTTGCATGGTCCAGTGATTGGGCATTTCTGTGACGGATATTGGATGTCTGCTGGTTAAACCATTATGATTTATCAGAAATGATACATTCTGTGTTCTCTCTGTCCTTTTTCTCTTTTCCTTTTTTTGTCCAGGATGAAGAGTTAAGTGTAGACTGTATGTAAAGTCCTTCATCCTTGTACTCGTTTTAAGGTCCAAGCAGGGGCACTTTCGTGCGACCCAGTGTTGTACAGTCCTTTGTGAGTATGACCCCAAACCTCAAAACTCCACACAAGAAGAGAAGATAATAACTCTTGATTGAACTTAACCAAACATTTCATGACTAAAATCAGTCATATGAAGTATCAGGTTACCGAAACTTAAGAGAACATGGGACTAGAAGACATGTTTTTAACATCAAGGTCAGGCTCCTGCTACTATTCACTGTGTGACTTTGAGCACTGAGGTACCCAGTAAATGAAGTGTCCAGATCCAAAGACCCATGTGACCTTCTCCAAAAGGGCATGTCTGGGAGAATGATCATATGCTGTGCCTACACTGTCCCCTCAACTTTTTTCCTTCCTTTAACTCTGTCCTTCTCACATCATGCCCAGAGAAAAAACAAGAATATGCAGGTAGCTTGGGCGCGTGCGCGCGCGCACAAACACACACACACACACACACACACACACACACACACACGAGTCTCTCGTTACACTACTCTCTGGATTAGCCATGTTTGCATTTTGTTTTTCTGAGACTTTCCGGGACCTTGTTTTCAACCAATGCAAAGATTATTATAAATTTTTGTCCATGAAGAATCACATAGCTCATAAAAAAGTTTGTTTCTTACTTTTGATGTGAAGAAAATGGAAGACAATATTTGGCTGCTTGAACATATTAGAGTCTATTATTAGTTAATAAAATATGTCTGTTTACTGTTATTTGCAAAAATATGTTGTGCCATACCAAATATTTTGTAGTAATTGCAAGCTGCCAAGAAAGAAAAGTCTCAAAGGATATTTTTAGTGTGATTTTTTTAAACTCAGTAAAACTGGCTCCTTTTTGGACTTTACTAGAACAGGAGAGACATCAGCTCTTTTCTACAAGCCACTGAGTCACCTCCTGGGGCTGGCCCCCATGTCCATGCAAGGAAACCTTCAGAAACTGTCCTATGTGCTCATTTCCACAAAGTCATCTTCCTCTGAGGACTTGATCAGCAATGGATCTTGCTCCCTCCGTGGTGGGAAAGGCCGCAGCAGGACTGTCTTAGCTCTCAGCTCATTTTCAGAACAACTCCAAACGTGCCTGCACTTCCGAGCTCAGCCCTGCGCAGAGAAACAGCACGCTCCCGTCTCATCCCGTAATCTCTAGCACTCTTGTTGTAAGAGATTATAAGACTTTAAGGGTTTTTAAACCTTTATTTATTTATTTATTTTTTCTTTTATTGATTTTACAGAGAGAGGAAGTGAGAGGGAGAGAGAAACAGAAACATCAATGAGAGAGGACATCAACTGGCCGCCTCCTGCCTGCCCCCCACTGGGGATCAGGCCCACAACCTGGGCATGTGCCCTGACTGGGAATTGAACCGGCGACCTCTTGATGCTCAACCTTTATTTTTAAATAAGTTTTAAAAAGACCTCCTCTGTAAAACAGTGACTATATTAAGAGAAGCATTTCTTTGGCTGTTTTGCATGAAGATACTTAAATAAATCTGGATTGTTGGCTTCTTACAGTTCAAACTATTGCTTCATGTGGTCACACCGATTGGCTTTATTTTTTTAGATTATAGCAGGACATGAGCACTTCAGGATACCTGTGAATATCTTTAGGCCCCTTTGTAGTATGTTATTGTCACTCGTCTGCTACAGTAAATAGTCTAAAACTAAAGGTTCTCATTTAGTTACTTAGGGATATTTTTCTGCAGTTCGTATGCCTTGCCAAGCATGATTTTAAGAAAATATTTGCTTCCTAAAAATTTATCATCCAGAGGTTACAAAAATTACACACTTGATTCTTTTAAGAATTCTTTCAAAATCTTCATGTTAAGTTAGAAAAGAAACAAAGTAATTTTACTCATTTGTCATTCAGCAGCATCAAGCTGGGAGGAATGTTCTACTTTTGAGGATTAAAAAAGGAAAAATAGATAATTCTTTTTCTTCATTTTTCCTTTTTGAAAGAAATTATGAGTCGAATTTGTATTCTTTTTTTAATCATTATTTAATAATTCACCAATTTATATATTCTTTCCAGATTTTTCTCAACCTCCAGGCCTGAATCTAACTTGGCATTTTCCTTGTAATGTTCTAACAACTGAACTCAGATTGCCCCACCCCCCACCTGCTCCTCCCCTGGCAGATCCTTAGTGATTGACAGGCACTGTTACCATCAGTTGACCAAAACTGGTTTCTGTGAGTCAGCCTTGACTCCTGAATTTTTCTCACCTGTCTTTTCTAAACACTTACTGACATCTTTTTGAAAAAGACCCCTGTCTGGCCCAGGGAAGCTGATTATCTCTCTCACATCGATGTTTCTAGCTCTCTCTCTAAAAACATCAATAAAAACATTTTTTTTAAGAAAAAGATTCCTGGTCTTAGCCACTCTGTAATTTATTATAGCAATGGTCTTCCTCTATTTTTGGACTTCGTAATAATAAATTCTGAAAATGTTGACCCATGTCTCCCAGCCTAACTGTGGCCAGTCATAAGCAGACATGACATGTGAGAGAACAGGAGTGGACATAAACTGTGTCTCTGGGCCACTGTCACCTGTGGATACTAGGGTCCTGCCGTGATAACCCAGCGAGTGTTTCAGCTTCTGAGATGTGCCTGAGTGTTAGGACGAAGGACTACACAGCACATACCCTTTGCCATGCTCGTGGTCCTCTTGGAGGAGTAGCAGGGGAAAGCTGAAGGCTGGTGCTGGAAGGGTTTTACAAGGAGTGGCCTCAGTTAAATGGAAAATGTGGGCTTTTTGCTGCATGTGGAAAAGTTATTATGAGCCCTTCATCCATCCATAATTTCGTGTGCTGCTGTTAATTTACTATGGTAATGCTTTATGAGCAAAATAATCTCAAATACGAAGCAGCTCAATTCTGATTTGTTAATAAAGACCATACATTAAAAGTATAATTAAAAGAAATCAATATTTTAAATCCTTTGAAATCCAATTCTACATTTCTAGAATTAATATTTTAAGAATTTATTTCCCTGACTTTAAGAAATGGTTAAATACACTCAACATTTAATATATTTATATATATTATTTTGAAATAACTTGGTTTCCTTGGAATTTAAGTAAGTCATTATTGTTCTTGGGAATAACTTAAATTTACAGCAATTTTCATTTTATTATCTCTTAAAATATTCAATACAAATTGTAAACACTTAACCAATACACAAGCTCATAAAGACTCCATCCTTCCTGCAACCTCAGATTCTGCATCAACCTATCACAGTCATGTGTCACTTTACGATAGGAATATGACTTTTTGTGTTTTTTTTACCCTCACCGGAGGACATTTTTTCCATTTTTTGTTCAGATACAGGGGGAGGGAGAGAGAGGAAGAGAGAGAGAAACATCGACGTGAAAGAGACACATCGAGTGGCTGCCACGCGCACGACCAACCAGGGCCAGGGACAAACTGCAACCGAGGTACATGCCCTTAGCGGAACCGAACCCGGGTGTCTCTGGACCACAGGCCGATGCTGTAACCGCTGAGCCAAACCGGCCAGGGCAGGAATATGTTTTAAGACATTCATTCTTAGGCGATTTTGTCATTGCACGAACATCATAGACTTGACCTACACAAACTAGATGGTACACACCTAGGCTGTGTGGTGGAGCCTGCTGCTCCTGCTGCAAACCTGGACAGTGTGTCAGCGAACAAACACTAAGGTTAAATCAAACCCAAGAGAAAATGATGCAATGGACAGAGGCAGTAAACACAAGGTGGATGAGGCTGCTGCCAGCGTAACAACACATACCGTCTCACAGCGAACTTTTCGTGATAAGTGGAAAGAGCGCCCTCTAAAATAATGATAAAAATTATAGTACAGTAAATACATAAACCGTTAGCTGTCATTTATTATCATTCCCAAGCGTCATGTACTGCACATGATTGCATGCGCGGCACTTTTATAGCCCCAGCAGCCCGGGCCTGTTTACACCGGCATCACCACGGACTCGTGAGTAGTGTGTGGCCTGTGACCGCACCCAGGCTATCGTGTCACTAACAACTGGAATATTTCAGCTCCGTTTTAACCTGAGGCCACCATCGTATGTGAGGTCCCTCATTGTCCAAAATGTCTGCGACAAGCCATGCCTGTACCTGCAGGGCGAAGGCACGGTCCTGCAGTCCCTCCCGTTACTGCACTGCATTTGATCAAACAAAACTAGACCTGCTCTTTTGATTTAGTTTTATTATCTTTTTTCTCCCAAACCCTCACCTCTGCGTCACTGTTTGGATTATTGCAGAGGATTCTGTATATGGAAGGACCAGTTTATTTAACTATCCCTCCATTGCTGTGTATTTTAGTGGGGAAAGATGGTGATGGTGGTGACTCACTCTGTGCCCAAACCACCTCCCCAGCCGGGGTGGGGAACATCCGGCCCGAATACAGCAGGCTAATTTTTAACATGATAATTTTGTAAGGCCTGAGAATGATGTTATAAATATGGAAATGGCCCTCGGCAGAAAAAAAGTTCCCTACCCCTGGTTCAATTGTTCCTGTTCCCGAGTCCTTCTGCCAGTATAGTTTAGGGCACTATCGACTCTTTCCAGAATTGTTCTGACAAACTAACTCTCTTTCTCCAGCTTTCATTTCTCTCTAATTCATAATCACCCGTGACCAATGTGATTCTTTTAAAATGCAAATTCCATTATATTTGTCTTTGGTTTCTACTCTATTAGTGCTATGGGACAAAGCTCTTCTCCTTAGCATGCTATGCAAGGCCTCTTAGGAGAGAACCTCTCTTGTGTCCGCCTTCCCAGCTTCCCTGTTTCCCTTCACCCTTGTGCATCCTGGAGGTCATTGGAGCCATTTGTCATGCTATGAAAGTCCCTGACTTTTCTTGTGTCCTTGCTGCGTCGTATGTCTACAGTAACTTGTCCCACTTTGTCTTTCTTTGAATAACTTTGAACTAATTCAAATATCACCTTTATTTGCCTGGCTTTCTTTCACAGAGACCTCCTCTTCTGCGCCTCAATGCGCCCTTGTACATACCACTACTCCATGTATTTAAATGACTACCTCTTCATGTTTTATTAATTTGGATGTCCTCAGCATCAATTAGAATGCCTGAAAAACAGTAGAGATAAGTAAAATAAATATTTATGTAATAAATCAGTGAATGGATGAGTCAAAGGGGCAACTTAGTTAACAGAAAATGAACTTAAAGGTAGGAAAAAGAAAGCTATTAATCAAACAATTAATCACACAATTTTATCAATTGATTAAACATTTATAGTATTTGCAAAAGATAAACAAAATTCAACATTTTAGGCTCAACACTGTCAACCTGGTCCCACTTCTCTCCATCTTCCCACCGGCTCCATCACCCCAGACACCCTCCAGGGAGGGCCTGGTTTGTGTGTTTTCTCAGGACCTCACTCTTCATTTATTCCCATCAGTCAACTTCTGCTTTCTCTCAGCCTTATGTCTATTTTTAACAGTCTCATGACTCTTGCCACTTTGATCAATTATTATGCTGATCTAGACAAAGAGAAGAGACGTATCATTTGTGGATATTATCCTTCGATTGAAACCCCGAGAAACTGTGACTCAGTAGGACTTTGGGTGCTATTTTCACGCACAAGCAGATTTGTGCTTTAAATATACTATAATGTTTGTGGCTGTTTTTAATTTTCAAGGCAAAATTTTCAGATGCTAGCTTTTCCAGAGACTTGCCTGAAATTCTGGTAATCGATTCCAGATGAAGCATGAGCTTGGAATTGTCTCCATGATTTGAAGTATAAGAATTCACATAATTGTGGATAAATAAAATGAAATATGATAGAGGAATCAGTTATTCCTTTTAATTAAGTAACTTCATTCAAACAATAAAGCACAGAAAATACTCAGTTTCTAATTGCTAACTTTAAGACAATGCATAATTTAGAGCAATATTTAAAAAATGTGAATATCTACATATTATCTGAATTTTTATCATGGATATCAATAAATATTGTTTATTCTAATCATATGTAACCATAATTTTATCTTTAAGACTAAATGAAGAAATTCATCCTGCAATCTACATTAATGATAACAAAACAGGTTACCATTTATTGAATGTTTACTATCTGTGTGCCTGGCATCTTGTTATACTATAGTTAATTTAAATCTCACAACAAGCTATACAGTAGGCATTATTTTCTCTGCTTTGCTAGTGAGAACCTGTACCCTCAGAAGTAAAGGTGTCATTCCTAGGATAAACAGCTCTGAAGAGGAGGGGCAAGGACCTGAATGCCGGTCTGTCTGACCCAGAGGCTGCTCACAGACCCCTCGTCCCTCCTGCCATCACCTACATCCACACACTGGCTCCATGCTTGAAGCTGAGAGCATTACATGACAAACTAATTTAGTTCTGTTGTTTTGGGACTTAGATCCAACTCAGCCTCAAACTCCTTACAGGTCATCTCTTGTATCCTGTCACTAGATGAGTAGGCTTAAAGAGATAAAGGCTGTTTTGTCTTTTTAATGTTCCATTTCTAGACTCATCATTCTGCTTCCTTTGTGACAAGTGGAGAGGAATTGAAATAGTATCTGAGGCTTGTTCTTGAGTAGCTGACCCCAGACATTTTGGGCAGAAAAATTATTGCAGGGGCCAGTTAAAATGCAGATTTTAGGGCCTTATCCCTCAGACAGCCTTCAGTAAGTCTTGGATGGGGCTTGGTTGTGCAAATTCATAGCAAACATTCTTAATTCTGATGTGATTGGTACACTGAAGAGAATTTTAGAATCACCACTTAGACCCTCGAACAATGTAGTCTAGTAGAAAGATTAATGTAGGTCACAAATGGGTAATTAAAAATTTTATACTAGTCACTTTTAAAAAGTAAAAAGAACCAGGTAAAATTACTTTTAATAGTACTTGATTACACTATGCATTAAAAACATTATTTAAAATTAAAATCAATATAAAAATTATTGAGATATTTGAAAGTTTTTATACCAAGTCTTAAGGTATGGTACACTTGGGGTACCTGCTAATTTAAACCAGCCCCATTGCAAGGGCTCACTGTCCACTTGTGCTGGTGGCTGCCATATGTAACAGTGCGAGACTAGCACTGGAGAGGACCATACACAGGGCTTGGTTTCAAGGTCAAATGACAACTGAAGGTCAGACAAATTAACTGGCATGTTCTCAAATCAACTGCTGTGGCAGACATGTCACACAAACTGGAAGTAGGCATGAAAACAAATTGACTGGTGTCTAGAAGTGTCCTTCTGGGGGATGACGTGAGATGAAGTAAAGGGACAGGCAAGGGAAGCAGTGGGGCTTCAGGGAGGGACCCCAGTCTGGTGTGCATTGTCCAGTACCCCCTGCTGGGCTGAGGTTGGGCAAAGATGGGGGCGCAGGTGCTTGGGGCTAAATAGTTTAGTTATTGATACAGTGAGGGTATCAGTAAAGTTCATTTCTAAACCCTCCCCATTGCTGAAATGAGATGATTCTGTGGTTATAAAGACCATGCGCTGTGCCCATCCATGGAGTATGAGGTCCTTTTCTTCCTTGTGGTTCTCTCCTGGTCAATTTCCAACCTTAGAAGGCTTGAACTTTGACATACAGTATCCTTTGCTAATATACACAGAATTCAAGCTTTATACCCATACCTAATTCTAATTTTAAAGGGCCAGACCCTTTTCCCTGAAAGGCAATTTGAATTGTACTGGATCAGAAGGCGCCACAGCACTGATACAGAAATATGGGGCTTGTTATTCACAAATAACACAAACCCATGGTTTTTGAGTTTCATAAAAATAGATTTTCTGCGTTGTGCATTTGAAATAGATGGAAAGCCCCCAAAACACAATATATAAACTATTGACATGTTCTGCAATTTGTGATTAATTAAAACTTTGAATTCAGAATTAGATTATAGCTCAGGCTTTTAATGTTGCTGGCATAAGTAGTTTCATGTCCTAACATTTCCTCATAGTTCAAATATTCGCTATCGCACATATACACATATATATACTCAATCAAGCAATCATTATTCAGTTTGTATGTAATAACACGATATTATGTAAATTGACCAAAGTGAGGGAAAATAAATCCAGAAAACACAGTACTCTTTAACAATTAGGAGAAATGAAATACAAATGCATATTTACAAAGGTCTGATACATAGTACAAGTGCATTAAGAGTTCAGAGGAGGGAGAGGTTATTCTGGCTATATTAGTAGGGAAAGAATTTTTTAAACCAGAGGAACTTGAATCCGGTTTTAATGATGACCTTTAGGTTTCTAAGATTCTAGTCTTGAATTCACTGATAATCCAGTATAGTCCGTTTGCATGGTTAGGAGTGGCTGACAAAGACAAAGTATCTATGATGTGCTGTTAGCATCTCAGTATAGCCCCCAGACCTTCATCCTTTTGCATATGATGAATGTCACCTGGTGGGAGGAGTTTCCCTATTCTGTTCTGGTAAACCTGGATGCCAAAACCAAGGCTCAGAATAACCCATGGAGATTTCCACACACCTCAAAGGGGATGGAGCGGTGACCTCCTCTACACAAAGGAAGGATGTGGGCTAGCATGTTCTGCATCAGTAGAGATAGTGGAAGGAAGAAGAGGGGAAAGTGTAGATTAGAAACTCAAGTTCCACTTTCTGACATACCAACAAATTTGTGTATGGTAATATTAATCCTCATGAGTAATCAGCTGTAGTCTTCTTGATTTTAATTATCCTTGTGAATAATAAAAATATAAATTTTATTGATTTCTCAACAATAATAATTCTAATTAAGGTGTTTTGCAGTTTTAAAGCCCTTTCCATGTAGTATCACACAAACAATGAATCTGAGAAGTATTAACTATAAACTCTGTGTAGTTACAACTGTATGGCTTTAAAATAAAAGTCCTAAGCTCTGCAGTTCCCAAATGAATTGCTGGGGCACCCTCAAATCTCACAGATGTTAAGTTTATAAGAAGCTTAGCTTATTTGCCTCATCATGTACAAATATCCCAAGTAGGTCCAACTTTTCATGATGAAGGAGCAGAAGGTGGCATATTAACATTCTTTGAGATGTGTTGGGACAAGCACAGCTAATCTTCCTTTAAAATATTCTTGTCACTGTCTCTGCCATGGTGTCTAATATTCCCCAATCAATCTTACTTTTAAACAAGACTTTGACAGTACCTGTAAATGTACATGTTTTCTGTATGGGATAAGACACATGAGCATTGACCGCATAAACATAATTTCAAATTCATTAATCATTATGTTAATGATTTAGCCAGGTCTGGTAGACATCAGATATAAGAAAGAAGCGTGAATTTTACAGAGAGAACAGTTGTCAACAGTGGCCAGAAGCACAGCTGTCTGGGGGAAGAGATGCCATGTGGGGAATGGGAGTACCCGGGTGGAGCTGGAGGTATGAGGTGTTGAGTGTGGAAATTATGCAGCAATGGTGGGTAAGTGGTTGTTTCCAAAAGGAGTAAAAATATGCACAAAGAAGACAAAATGACAAGAAAGACAAATGTTGCTTAAGGTGAAAATATCACCTACAGTGTTGCTCTGGTTACCAGGAGGCAGAGGAAAGGGTGTTATGATTTATTTTTTCCCTGTGTCTTTTAGAAAGGAACTGAAATTTGTGAGTCTCACACACATGCACCATGTATCATCTTCAAAATCTTAAGAAAATATATATATATTTTTTACAGGAATAGAATACATAATCCTAAAATTTGTATGGAAACACAAAAGACTTCAAAGATCCAAAACAATCTTGAGAAAGAAGAACAAAGCTGGAAGTATCATGCTTCCTGATTTCAAACTATATTAAAAACTATAATAATCAAAACAGTATGGTATTGACATAAAAACACACACAAAGATGAATGGAACAGAATAAAGAGCCCAGAAATAAACCCACTTGTGTATGGTCAGTTAATTTATGAAAAAGGAGCCAAGAAAACACAATGGGGTAAGAACGGGCTCTTCAGTAGTGCTGGGAAACAGGATCTTCACATGTAAAAGAATAAAACTGAACTGCTATCATGCACAAAAATTAACTCAAATGTGTTTAAGACTCTAACATAAGCCCTGAAACCATAAAACTTCTAGAGGAAAACATAAGTCGTAGGCTCCTTGACATTTGTCTCAGTGATGATTGTTTTTTTTCGGATTTGACAGCAAAAGCAAAGGCAAAAAGAGCAAAGGTAAACAACTGGGTTTATATAAAACTAAAAAGCATCTGCACAGCAAAGGAAACCATTAACAAAATGAAAAAGCAACATACCAAAAGGGAGAAATAGTTGCAAATCATATATCTGATAAGGGTTTAAGATCTAAAATATATAAAGAACTCATAAAACTCAATAACAAGAAAACAATCTGATTTAAAAATAGGCAGAGGATCTAAATAGACATTTTTTGAAAGAGGACATGCAGATGGCCTACAGACATGAAAAGGTTCCTAACATCACTAACCATTAGAGAAATGCAAATTAAAATCACAATGAGATATCACCTTATACCTGTTAGAATAGCTGTCATCAAAAAAGCCAAGGATAACAAGTGTTGTCAAGAATATGGGGAAAAAGAAACTTTGTGCACTGTTAGTGAGAATGAAAACTGGTCAGCCACTGTGAAAAGGATAAAGGTTCCCCAAAAAATTAAAAATAAAACTACAGTATGATCCAGAAATTCTACTTCTGGGTATTTATCCAAAGAAAATGAAAATAGTAACTTGAAAATATATCTGCACAATTATGTTCATTAAAGCATTATTTATAATAGCAAAGATGTGAAAACAACCTAATTATCCATCTATAGATGAATGGATAAAGAAATTGGTATACACACACACACACACACACACACACATATATATGTTTAAATATGTTGCTAAAAGAGTAGATACTGAAGGTTCCTCACAAGAAAAATATGTATAGCTGTGTTTGGTGGTGGATGTTAACTAGATTTACAGTGGTGATCATTTTACAATATATACAAATACCAAGTCATTACATTGTATACATGAAACTGATATAATGTTATATATCAGGTATAGCTCAATAAAAATATATTCAAGTTTATCCAAAATATATTTGCCTTTCCAAGCCTCTATTCCTCCAGGTGAGAAACAATGACACAGAATTTGAACATCATTTTACCTTGTAAAACCTTGTAAAACGCAGGCCAGAGTGCTAGTGCACTCATCCTGCATCTAATTTTGATCATTGCAACTTCTTTATGATTTTTTCCCCCCAACAATATCAGTGAGAAATGTGCTATCTGCTGTATAGAGTTGTCGTACCTTGGATAAATATCAGTCAATATAATATGTCAGAAATAAAGATTAAGGGTTTAGATTGGTGCTTTAAGTTTCTTTCTAACAAAAGTTGCTTACTAGAATTATTTCTTTTGGGGGGCAATTCTAGTTTGTGAAAATAAAACTCTGTTTTCTGAATAGGAAAGACAACTTTTATGAAGATTACGTTATAAATCTCAGTGGCTTATTAATCAGTGGCTTATTAATCTATATTAGAATTAATTTATTATTTTGTATAGCATAGAATCCTTTGCTCCAAATACTATCACAAATGTCATCACCCGAGAGACAGAGAGGTCGAAACACACAGAACAGGAGATGGCAATGTGAGCCCAGAGGCAGAAACTAGGGTGAGGCAGGCACAAGCCAAGGGACGCCACAGATTCTGAAGAACTGACACCTTGATTTCCCACTGATGAAACTGAGCTGTGACTTCTGCACTTTTAAGTGAAAGTGTTTGGATTTATGACCAAAATACTACAAGGAAAAATTTTAGACTAATTATGGAATAGTCATTTTTGTCTTGATATCATTCCTACCTTCTGATTTTTATTTAAAAATCAATTTCTGTCGATTTTTTTTACACATTTAGTGAAGCCACGTGTGTGACGCCAGTGTCAGGCTGGACCCTCAGCTCCAGGATAGGCAAGCAAGCAGCCAGTCACATGGGTCCCGGTGTGCCTGGACGCAGCCCGCCTTTGCCTGCCGGCTCAGGGTCCTGTCAGACTGGCCTGTCACTCTAATGGTGAAAAGTGCTAGACAACATATCATATGCTCATCTGCATGGAGGAGGTCTTTCCTGTCTTGCGGTTCTCGGTCCGAGGAAACCGCAAAGCAGTGAGCAGAGATGTACCATGGGTGCTTACTTACTGACTTACTCTAATTCAGCCTTCGTGCTGCAGGAAGGGAGGCAAAGCCCATGCTGTTGAGTATTAACTCCAAACCCATCTTTCATCTGAAGGAGTCAAGAATGCTGCTTCGTGGAGAAATCAAGGTAATTAGGTTCCTGGAAGGCCAGAGGAAGCGAAAGGAATTGTTTCCAGAGTCTTGCCAGAATGAGTAGGGGGACGGAGGACTCTGGACTTTCCTCCCTTTAGGTTGGCTGAATTTTTTCTATTTTCATTTTCTCAGTATTTGCTATTACCTTGTCAACGTTTGTCTGTCCGTTCATGGTACTGAGTTGGCTTTCCCATGAACACGGCCGGTGGGTGAGCTGGCCTGCGGGGTTCTCAGTCTGCCCCCACCGCCCCGCAGCACACCTGGATGAACGGCCCCCACTGCCCCGCAGCACACCTGGATGAACGGCCCCCACCGCCCCGCAGCACACCTGGATGAACGGCCCCCACCGCCCCGCAGCACACCTGGATGAACTCGGAGATGACCACGACGCTGACGCCGCAGATGAAGCATGGACTGGTGTCCCCTGTCATTACCCTGTCAGTCAAATGTGACACTAGAATATTGGGTCCCTGGGAAGTTGCCTTTCTCCCTAACAGTCTGACCTAGTAGAGAATGAGACATTCATTTTGCCGCTGGAGGAACGGGTGTGATAGGGTGCTAAGAGCTTGTGTGGTCAGCATGGACATTGTCCGTGGAATATAAAAAAATGCCTCATGTTTCTAACAAGGAGACTGTGAATAGAAAACCTCTTGTATCATATTAGCCCCATGTGCTAAGTGAACTAAAATTATTGACTACCAGAAGCTACTTGTTGCTTCTCAAATCTAATCTAATCTAATCTAATCTAATCTAATATCTAATTGGTGCAGTAAGTTTGCAAAACAGGTAGAAGTATTCCTCCCATTGGCTGCAGATCCAGGCTGAGAGGCCTCCATTTGTTTCCTAATCTCACAAAGCAGGTGCAAGGCAGAGACAAGGTCTTTCTGACTCAACTCCAAGCCTGTTTTTGTTTTGTTTTATCGAAGGTGAAATGTAAACACAAACACATCCACTCAATCGTGAGCCCTGGGAAACTTAGATCTGGGTATATTTGAGGATTGCACTAGAATAACGCCAACCAGTGGTCTCACAGCTTGTATTGATCATCTGTGACTAACATATACAGAAGTACAATTCTACTGAAATTTCAAATATGCAGGGCTAGGAGTGTCGGGCTGCCACTTGTTTAAAAGTTATCCAGTGGCTAATGTCCCTGTGGAGTTTAGTTTTACTTCCTTCCTCTCCAAATGTTTTCTCAATTTTTCATACTCTCAGCGTAGATGAAGAAATTAAACTTTGTATTGCTATGTACTTGGTGTTAAATTTGAAGCCCAGTACGAGATGCCATGTCATGTACAGCAGCCACTTTATCGCTCTTCAACGAGCATGATTTTGTGTCCTGCTGTTGAGGTCTGTTCCCTTTCGGAGCTTAAAGCAAGTAATGCAAAGTGCTTTGTCATCCATGATATATGCCAAAATCACAGGTGGGGAGGAGGTGTGAGGAATTTTTATTCTCACTGTCTTTATGATGTTAATGATTCTCTTGACAAAACCACTTCATTTTATGTAAAATTAAAAATTCATAACCTGTGAAACCCATAAAGACTTTGTACCAGCAAACCATAGACTACCCCTGAAGTAAGTATAGTCAATTCTGTTTGTACTTTTATAGACAAACAGAAAAAAAAACAAAAACACAACAACTTCAAAAATTCTTTGACCCGGCTTCTCGCCATCCGAATGGACATGGTTGAGTGGAAAATCAATGACGATCTGTGAGGAACCTCAGTGCTGCCGACAAGGCGCACAAAAATCCAACTTCTCACATGAGATGAAGATTGCCTCTGCTTCATTTACTCTCTTAAGACACATTAAAATCAAAGCTATCACCCCATTTGGCCATCTGTCAATGCTCACTACACAGTAAGTGGGTCGACTTTGTTCCTAGATCACCAGAACAGGAGGATGTTTTGTTGTTGTAATAAATGGTTTTAGGCTTAAGAGACAGAAATAAATCAATGCAATTTATAAAGTTGGAGTGGCAATGTTAGATGGAGTTTTCTAAACTACAGAGAATTATATATGGATGAGTTGCAATAAATAAAGCACAGCTTTAGCAGTTTATAAAAATAAATGATAAAGATGAAATAAATTAATGTATAGCCTTTTATGTGGAATCATCTCTTGCTTTGACATAATGCATGCAACAGTCCTTTGATCGTTAAATTGCAAATTTCATGTTTGAATGTCATATGGTAAATAATGGCTCCCAATTTCCCTTCTAAAGTTCAATTTGTTTTGTTTAGAGTAGACCAAAAACCTGGAAATCTAGTTTCTGAAGGTTCACACACAATTGTTCTCCTGTTTATTAACAATGCACCACCGCCTTTTAACAATGGCTTCTATTCTCAGATTGAACATACTGAATCCAGTTTGCTGATCCTGAACTCAGTTAAACACAAGTGCTCACCCTGGCCCTGCAGGTGCTGATGAATGGAACTTGTGTGGCCAACATCTTCAGAGCTGTCCCAGGGACAGGGGCAGCCTGGCCTTGCTGGCAGGCAGTGGAGGCTCTCGTTCTGCTCATACCCAAGCCCCAAGTCTACGCCCTCGCTGTGTCATTTGCTGTAGATCAGGCTCCGACCTATGGAGGTGGCTCTGACCAGGCACAAAGGGAACCAAAGTGTGAACAGCTGAAATGTAAACACAAATGCACTGTTGAATAATCAGTCAGTCACAGGTTCTTCTGAACATGGTTTTATACAGAGATTTGTGATTTAACCTACTGGAATAATAGAAAGTATCAAATGTGTAGTATTGGGGAAAAAACTAAACAATAGAAAACTCCCTAATCAAAATGGTCTCCTCTCAAAAGGACATCTTTTCTTTTCAAGGCTCACTTTGTTTTGGTAAAAATCCCATTGCATTCTAATAGTATCACTATGTCTCTGGGGGGGAGGGGGGGTAAAATAATAACAACACAGTACAATAGTGTTTTCTGGGATGTCTTCTATGGAAACACTGATGCTACTGGTTCATAGGTATTCTTGGTGGCAATATGCTCATTTAGATATGAAACACTCAGAGAAATTCCACAATAAAGAAATGTAATTAACTTTTTGACTCTGCTCTTTGCAGAACAGATTTCTGAAGAACTCACTTTGTAAATGGCAACCAATGACAACTGAGGTCATTTTCCAGAGAAGATTATTCCAGCCTTCTTATCACTTTCAAGAACACTCCAACAATTCATACAAGTTGGTTTGTTTAATACCCCCTGTTTTTTCTGTTCTCCTCACCATCATTTTTCCAGAAGAAAGTTGTATCAATTTGATAGATTGCTTTTGCTGTATTTCCAATGACTGCAGAAGCAACAAGCTGGTGGTAACCCAGTGTCTCCCAAGAGGGACTAGAAAGGTGAAGTGTGGCATGTGTACAGGTTAGAATGCTATCCAGAGTTCAGATGTGCAAACTAACTTCATACATTACAACATGGAATTCTCAAAGGTACAGTGCTAATCAAATACACTTGGGAAAGAGCAGAATTTATAGCACAGTGCTATTTAAACAAATCAAAACCTGAAAAATTTTAATAATATGCATATGTTATAATGAATATTGCATATGCTATGTATATATGAGATACATATACCTAAGTAAACCTATAGAAGGTGGATTGAAGGAAAATGAGCCAGTAAGCAAAAGGACAATGAGGAAGGTACAATGCAATGCAATAGAATAAAATAAAATATGGATTTCCTTGGCTAGCGATGACAATCTGCCATGATTCAATTCTGAGCACCTGAGGTCTAAAGGAAAGAAAGAAAGAAAACCCAAAAAAGCTGAAGGTGATTCAGATATATTTGGTCTATGTTCCACAGCTTGAGAGACACAGCTCCACCTACATGGCCCAGTCTCGGAGTCCCAGTCTCTGTGTCTCCCTCACTGAAAGACGGTGGCACATTTTGGACTTACTCCACCTCTCCAAGTGGGATAAAAACAGCCAAATGGTCATGTTGCTTTAAGAATCCTGCTGATTTCAGATGTAGTATGTAGAAATTGACCTTAGCTAGTCACAAATGTAGGCTCTTTTCCTAAACATCAGTGAAGTGTAAGGGTTCTTCTATTTATAAATGAAAGGCAACTCCCTTGCACAGTTATGCCTTCAGGCTGCTTTTCTCTGCTGGCTTTTCCTCAAAGCAGCAGGTGCCAGACCTGCTTTTCCTGTCTTTTTGAGTACACATATCTGTATCTCTATCTCCATCTTCATCCCAACTCCATGCTCACATCTATGTCTACCTCCACAGCCACTTCTACCTCCACAGCCACTTCTACCTCCACAGCCACTTCTACCTCCACAGCCACGTTTACCTCCACAGCCACGTCTACCTCCACAGCCACGTCTACCTCCACGGCCACGTCTACCTCCACGGCCACGTCTACCTCCACGGCCACTTCTACCTCCACGGCCACTTCTACCTCCACGGCCACTTCACCTCCACGGCCACGTCTACCTCCACAGCCACGTCTACCTCCACAGCCACGTCTACCTCCACAGCCACGTCTACCTCCCCAGCCACTTCTACCTCCACAGCCACTTCTACCTCCACGGCCACTTCTACCTCTACGGCCACTTCTACCTCCACAGCCACTTCTACCTCCACAGCCATGTCTACCTCCACAGCCACGTCTACCTCCACAGCCACTTCTACCTCTACGGCCACTTCTACCTCCACAGCCACTTCTACCTCTACGGCCACTTCTACCTCCACGGCCACTTCTACCTCTACGGCCACTTCTACCTCCACAGCCACTTCTACCTCTACGGCCACTTCTACCTCCACAGCCACTTCCACCTCCACAGCCACATCTACCTCCACAGCCACTTCCACCTCCACAGCCATGTTTACCTCCACAGCCACTTCTACCTCCACAGCCACGTTTACCTCCACAGCCACTTCTACCTCCACAGCCACTTCCACCTCCACAGCCACTTCTACCTCCACAGCCACGTCTACCTCCACAGTCACAGCCACTTCTACCTCCACAGCCACTTCCACCTCCACAGCCACTTCTACCTCCACAACCACGTCTACCTCCACAGCTACTTCCACCTCCACAGCCACTTCTACCTCCACAGCCACGTCTACCTCCACAGCCACTTCTACCTCCACAGCCACGTCTACCTCCACAGCCACAGCCACAGCCACACTCTTACCTCTACCTCTGCATCTGCATCTACATCTCATCTCATCTCATCTCATCTACATCTAATCTACATCTACCTCTACCTCTAATTTATATATCTATCTATATCTATATCTATATCATCATCTATATATATCTACATCTGCATCTATATCTATATCTACATCTAATCTAATCTAATCTAATCTATGCTACACCTACTTCTAATCTATATATCCACATCTATATGCATATTCATATCCATATCTATATCTATATCCATATATCTATACCTATAAATACCTATACTTGTATCTGTATCTATATATATCTTAGAATAGTGCCTGATACATAGCAAGTACTCCCAAATGTAACAATTTTTATTTGTTTATTTACATAAGTTTTAAACCTGTTATTACCTACATTTCCCCTTGGGAGTTTTGCATCCCTGAATATTAACTGTAGAAAAGGGTACAATTCCCTGCTTGCCCTGGGAACAATCGTTTGCATGGATATTTAACTGTGAATCTCTGAGGGGAACAGAACAAGGAAAATAAAAATAACAAATATGGGGATGGGAAGTCGTAAATGGTAAAACATCATATATGGTTCTTATAGCATAGTCCCTAATCTTTTAAAAACTAACAGCATTATAAGGTATAATCCATATACTATAAATTTACCCTTTTTAGGTGTACCTGCTAAAGTTTTTAGAATATTCACAGAGTTGTGCAATTATTACCAACATCTAATATTAGAATATTTGCATCACCCTCAAGAGAAACTGTATCCATTAGTAGTCATTGCTACTTTCCTTCTCCCTCCAATCCCTGGCAGCCACTAATCTTTTCTCTCTCTGTCTCTCTCCACCCCCCTCTCTTTTTGCATCTTCTAGACATCTTATGTAAACAGAATCATGCAATACTTGGGGGTTTTGTGACTGGCATTTTTTACTTAGAATATTTTTGAGGTCATCCAAGTTGTAACACTAGTTCCTAATTCTTGACTCCATTATAGAGATGACAACTGAGAACCTCACTGGCCTTTCTTTTCATCATCTCGAGGTTGGGGCTCATCATATTTTCCCTTACTTGTTCCTTTACCTAACATTCCCACACTACATAAAAAGCAGCAGAACCTTCAGCAGTGAAATCCTCAAACCCCAGTTTTATCCCTTTCATTTGCAGTTGGAGGAATAGTGTGTTCTCCTGACGTATGCTGCTGGATCAGTAAACCCATGCTTCTTGACAGATATAATTTAAAGGAAATTATCTGAATGTGTTGCTTCTAAATATCCGCCACAATTCCTGACATTTTACAGTTTTATGCATTTGCTTTGCTTTGGGTCCCGCATGCTTTTTCTAGCCCAGGGGTGCCCAGTGCCCAGGCTGCCTGCGGGTGACGAGGATCTGCCCCTTCAGACTCATCCTGGCCCAGAATCCAGCAAGAGTTGAGCCTGACAGTCTACAGTCTGCTCCTTCCCCCAAAGTGGGAACCTTCTGGAAATGTATGCTGCCCTTAAGCCATTGTCAATACTATCAGGGACCTTGTGAGGCTCTGACTGTTTGACTATCCAGACCCCTGGTTGTGAATTTATCTTCCAACTAGAATCAGAACACAGCACTGAATCCCAGCTCTCCTAGTTTGTGCCCTGATCCTTCTGTCTAATTTCTCAGGGATTTGAATTATATATGTATGTATGTATGTATGTATGTATACTTCATACCTTTTTTGACATGCAAAATGCTGTACACAATTAATATGCCACTTGATGAATTTGGAGATAAGAACATACCTGTGAAACCACCACAATTTATGCCATAAATCTATCTATTGCCTCTAAAAGTTGCTTTATCTCTCTCTCTCTCTTTCTTTTTTTTAATCCTCACCTGAGGACATTTTTTTCTTTTTTTTTTTCTTTTGTTCAGATAGAGTGGGAGGGAGGGAGAGAGAGAAACATCGACATAAAAGGGACAGATCGAGTGGCTGCCACCCGCATGACCCAACCAGGGCCAGGAACAAACTGCAACCGAGGTACATGACCTTAGTGGGAACCGAACCCGGATCTCTCTGGATTGCAGGCCAACACTCTAACCACTGAGCAAAACCAGCCAGGGCTTCTTCATCTCTATTATTAATTTTTGTTTTACTGTTATGATTTTTGTGATAAGAACATTTTTTAAGTTTTTTATTTCATTGTTGTGGTAAAATGTATGTACAATATTTTCCACTTCAACCATTTTTAAGTATGCAGTTCAATAGCATTAAGTGCAGTCACATTGTTGTACAACCCTCATCACCATCTATATCCAAAACATTTTTATGATCCTCAACAGAAACTCCGTTCCTATGAGACAGTAACTCCCTCTTTTTTTATCCCTTAAAATGAATTCTAACCTGTCAGCAAATGTTTAAGTATACAATGAAGTTAATATAGGTATCATGCTGCTTTGTAGACTTAACTCATCTTGTCTAACTGAACCCTTTGACTAATACCTCCCACTTCCTCCTCCCCTCAACCCAGGAAACCAGTTCTGCTTCTATGAGTTTGACTATTTTAAATTTATCTTTTAAGTAGTATCATGAAGTATTTATAAATGACCTAAATGTCCATCAACAGAGGAATGGATAAAACATATATATACTATATATATATATATATATATATATATATATATATATTGTATACATGCAAGGTAATACTATGTGGCCTTAGAAAAGGGAAGT
This sequence comes from Molossus molossus, assembly GCF_014108415.1. Taxonomy (NCBI): domain Eukaryota; kingdom Metazoa; phylum Chordata; class Mammalia; order Chiroptera; family Molossidae; genus Molossus; species Molossus molossus. Next base: position 16,889,101 of record NW_023425351.1, read on the forward strand.
TCTGCCATTCGTGACATCACTGATGAACCTGGAGGGTATTATGTTAAGTGAACTAGCCAGACGCAATGGACCCTACTTCTATAGGATGCTCAATCATGTGAACAGACTTCTCTGGTTTCTGATTATACACCCACGTGAATCTTAAAAGTGCCATCCACGTTTTTGGCAGCCACATCCTTTCCATAGCTGGTGTATTGGCACCACCTCTCCTGGTGCTAACGTTTCCTCAGATCCCTTGGACTCGGTGTGGCATTTGTCCCTGTCAGTTCTATGTTAGGATCAGTCTTAGCTTGTTTATTTTACCTTCTTTATTCCCATCAGTGAGCACTGATATTTTACACACACACAGACACACACGATATATGTGATATATATACACATATATAATTTTGCTGATAAGTTTAAAAAGAACCACCCTCCCCACCCCCACCAAAAATAAGGCCATCATGATCATGCATATGTATCTTCTCAGCACCCTCTCCCAAACAGCAATTTTCATTCTTCCCTCCTCAGGCAATAATAGATGTATAGCTCTGGAAGATGGATGTAGATGGATATAATGTACCCCAGCAGGACATAAGAATAATCAAGATGGCACAGGACTTTGAATCTAGTGACTATATGTATAATCCCCAATCGAAGATATATAATTGATATGCATGCCGATAATGGGGTAGGATATTTTATATAAAAAATGTCACAGGAAACCTAAAATAATGTCATACTAGCCACTCTGAAATGAGCAGCAAGCCCCCCCCCCAACACTGTAGTATATGCATGGGTCCTACAATAAAAATGACTTTCTCCCTGTTTGCTGGATTGAGGGTCTGCATTGCAAATGTGGAAAAGAGTATTAATATAAAGTACAATACTGGGTGAATTTTTGGTGTTTGATGTCCTTCAAATGTTAAAAGGAAAAAAATTTTGAAAAAAAAAAGAATTGGGTTAGAACATATGTTTTGAGGCATTTAGTACATTATGGAAATGAATTTATGTATTCCTAGGCTTTGGACCAGAAAGCTAATGAAAGTTCTTCTCAAGGTGAAAAAGACAATGTGAGGGAAAGAACCAGCTGTTCTTTGCATCTGCTGGAGACACAAATCAGAACAAAAGCAAAAGCTGCAGAGGGTAGGAGGGGTCATTAATGCCTTTCACATAGGCACAGTGAAAAGAAAGATGGTCACCCTCAACATTCATGAATCGGAGGCAACTTTCATTTCATCCATTCTGCTCTTGGGGAGTTGACGTTATAATAATGAAAAACATGTCAAGTTGGTGAGATTTGAATTGAGTGTGCACATTTGTTAGCCTTGCTGGCTGCACAGGTACTTTTGTTGATGAAATGAAGTGCTCTATACTATTAAATCATTATTTCTTGCCACTTGTATTAATGTTCTGAAGGGCATTGCAAATTGCATTATTTCTTATAATTGATTAACATCATTCAGTTGACTGTCCCATTTGTGGGGAAAGATACTAGGATTATTTTTAGAAGAAAATAAAAGATTATTTGTAGCATATTTATTTTTGCTCAGAGATTTAGAAACCAATGCACCTTTTCCAAACAGGTTTAGAAAGAATGATGATTAAAGAGGAAACACAAGAGTGCAAAAATAAGAGAGATGTAGATACCCCATGGGTTTCTATGCAGCATTTTTTCTTTCCTATTTTTCCTGTGTCTAAGGGTCTTTTCAGAAATACTTTGCATAAAACTGAGGAGAAAAGGAAGAACCTCGGACAGATAGAAATGGATTAGAGTCATTGCTTATTAGCCCTCAAGAACAGACAGGGTTCCTTGCAGCTTGTCTAACACTGTACGGGAGGTCTCCTAGTGAGTGAGCTGTGCTGTCCTCACTTCACGTGCTTTCTTCAGAGAAGGCTTAGTTTTAAAGAGCTGCACAGCATAAAGCAAAACCCCACCTCATGTCGTTGACTCTATCTCCTGTAATTGTCCTCGGTATTTAAAAAATTATACACTGTGTTTAGAATTTTATAGAGAAAAACTTAGGAGTAGCAATTTCATCGGGAATATCAAATAGGATTGTGTATAGACATCTTGGCAATTAATCATATATTGTTGTGGCCACTAGATGTAGTTCATGAAGTTCATGTAGTTCACATCTGGGAGTGGGCTCTCCAGATGTTTCTGGCACAGCCAGGGGCAGCCAGAGCTACGTGCTGGGGATGGCAACCAAGCACGTTTTGCTTTCTTAATGTAAAAACTTCAGAGCTCATGGACATCAAAATGGGAGTGACAAAGAAATGTTGTAAAAGATTTTAATTTCGCTTTTCCTTATTCAGCATTTGTTTTATTGGCCACTGTTTAAATTTTCTTTGATAGAGTAGAAATGGTATTTCTATTATATTACTCTATATACCATTGCTAATAGTATCTTTAGAGTTATTAAGAATATTTAAACATTAGTCATAAGATGATATATTTGGTCAAGCAATACAATAGTAATTGAAGGAATCTCAACCTTGAACATTTCATAATTTAAAAATTACTAATATTTATTGAGTGCACACACTGTCCCAGACATTGTTCTAAGCCTTTAATTTGTGCTAATGTTTAAACCTCTTAACAACCATATGGGGCAATTTAAAAAGTTTTTTTTATTTATTTGAGAGAGAGAGAGATATTGATGAGAGAGAACATTGATTGGCTGCCTCCTGCATGCACCCCACTGGGGATTTGGCCCCCAACCTGGGCATGTGCCCTGACTGGGAATCAAGCTGGTGACCTCTTGGTGCATGGGTCGATGCTCAACCACTGAGCCACACCAGCCAGGCATATGGGGCAATTTTTAGGAAACTCAAGCACATAGAACTTAAGTTTCCTGAAGTTAATCAACTGGTAAGTGTGGAGAAGGGCTTTGAAGTCAGACAGTATTGAATCCTCTGTTAGACCTTCTTCCCCATTTCTCTCTTTTTTATTGCAAGACTAGTAAAAGAGAAGAGAGAAGTGTCATCTGACTTCAATTATTGCTGACTTGTCAATGACACAATAAGTGAGTTAATCATATGATCATATCAATGTCAGTCACTAAACTCATCTTTTTCATTAAAACTGATCCTAACAACCTAACTTCTATCTCTTTTTGCTCTCTGTTGAAGACACCACCATATTTGTAGTAACACCTTCAAAATATCCGACACACCACACTGCTTGTCTATCTCCCAAGTTCTTTTCCATCTTTCAGATTTATCTAAAGAATTACCCCTCCTGTGACCCTCCTATCTCCAGGAAAGTTGAGCTTCCCTCATATTTTGGTCTTCTAGTGGGCCTGTTTCTCCTGGGTCCCAAATGCTGGCATGTATATGAATTGCCTTGGAGATCCTGCATGAAGCCTATGAGATTCAGGCTCAGTGTGTCTGGCCCAAATACACTTTTGTTTCTCTTCTCCCTTCTGCCCCAGCACCTTCACCTAGCCCCTTGGACATTCATGTCTGGAACCCAGACCTATAACTAACACAATGCATCTGCTCAACAAATGAAGAAATTAAAAACAAAAGGCTCAGAACAAGTTTATACCAGAGATTTTCAGAAAAATTCTAGAGTATATGTCAGTATCAGCCTAACTCAATCGTGTTTTATCATCAATGTCACAATATTAATTACTCATAAGAAGGACCTAAATTCAGTAAGAAACAATTCCATTATATTCTATAAATTATACTTATCAGAGCTGATAATTGCATAGTAATTTTAGACCAAACTTTACATTTGTATCATGTAAGCTATTAATTTGGTTATCTGGAATATGCAGATTTCTGAAATAACTTGAGTTCTGGATAACTGAAGCTTATTATACAAAATTCCATGAGATTGAAAAATTATGTTGACTATATAGAAAGAACTCTGCTCATTTATTGAAAACAAATAATAAAGCTTAACTGATTTTTAGTTTTAAGAGTCTTTAATCATACAAAAATATTATAAAAATAACATTTGTTAACTTGCTGAATCATTCTATCATGACGCTTCAACATAAATGCTTCAGCAAATATCTCCAAACACATTGGCTTTATCATATTTTAAAGTAATACCACTATCACAGCTAATAACATTCATAGTAAATCAAATATTGTTTAATTCTTATGCCATAATTTAATGTTAACAATTCTTATTAAGATGCTGAAAAAGCATTCGACAAAAGCCAGCATCCATTTCTGATAAAAACGCTCAGCAATGTAGAAATAGAGGGATCATATCTCGAAATAATAAAGGCCATATATGTAAGACCTACAGCCAACATCATACTCAATGGACAGAAACTAAAAACATTTCCATTAAGAACAGGAACAAGACAGGGATGTCCACTTTCGTCACTCTTATTTAACATTGTACTGGAAGTCTTAGCCACAGCAATCAGATATGAAGAAAAAATAAAATGGATCCAAATTGGAAAGGAGGAAGTGAAACTGTCATTATTTGCAGATGACATGATATTATACATAGAAAACCCTAAAGACTCCATCAAAAATCTACTAGACTTAATAAATGAATTTGGCAAAGTAGCAGGATACAAAATTAATGTCAAGAAATCGACGGCATTCTTATACACCAATGATGAACTCACAGAAAGAGAAACTGAAAAAACAATCCCATTTACCATCGCGGCAAAAAAATTAAGATACCTAGGAATAAACTTAACCAAAGAAGTAAAGGACCTATTTGCAGAAAACTACAGGTCATTGAAAAAAGAAATAGAGGAAGATATAAAAAAAGTGGAAGCACATACCCTATTCATGGATTGGAAGAATTAACATCATTAAAATGTCCATACTACCCAAAGCAATCTATGGATTCAATGCAATCCCCATCAAAATACCAACGACATATTTCATAGAACTAGAACAAATACTTCAAAAATTCATATGGAACCAAAAAAAAAAAAACCTCGAATAGCCACAGCAATCTTGAAAAAAAAGAACAAAGTAGGTGGGATCACAATACCAGATATCAGGTTATACTACAAAGCGACTGTAACCAAAACAGCCTGGTACTGGCACAAGAACAGGCATATAGACCAGTGGAACAGAACTGAAAACCCAGAAATGGACCCAAGGCAGTACGCTCAATTAATATTTGACAAAGGTGGCAAGAGCATACAGTGGAGTAAAGACAGCCTCTTTAATAAATGGTGTTGGGAAAATTGGACAGCTACATGCAAAAAAAAAAAATGAAACTAGACCATCAACTTACACCATACACAAAAATAAACTCAAAATGGATAAAAGACTTAAATGTGACCCGTGAATCCATAAAAATTCTAGAAGAAAATGTAGGCAACAAAATTTCGGACATCATACGGAGCAGAATTTTCACTGATACATCACCTAAGGCAACAGAAATAAAGGAGAAAATGAACATATGGGACTACATCAAACTAAAAAGCTTCTGCACAGCAAAAGAAACAATCATCAAAATGGAAAGGCAACCCACTCTATGGAAGAACATCATTGCCAATGATGTATCAGATAAGGGGTTAATTTCCAATATATAGAGAGTGCTCATACAACTCAACAAAAGGAAGACAAAGAACCCAATTAAAAAATGGGCAGAGGAGCTGAATAGACACCTCTCCAAACAGGTCATACAAATGGCCAAAAGACATATGAAGAAATGCTCCACATCACTAATCATCAGAGAGATGCAAATTAAAACAACAATGAGGTATCACCTCACACTTGTCAGAATGGCCGCCATCAACAAATCATCAAACAACAAGTGTTGGCGAGGGTGTGGAGAGAAGGGGACTCTAGTACACTGCTGGTGGGAATGCAGACTGGTGCAGCCGCTATGGAAAACAATATGGTGCTACCTAAAAAAATTAAAAATTGAACTTCCTTTTGACCCAGTGATCCCACTGCTGGGAATATACCCTAAGAAGCCTGAAACACCAATCAGGAAGAATATATGTACCCCCATGTTCATAGCAGCACTATTTACAATAGCTAAGATCTGGAAACAGCCCAAGTGTCCACCAGTAGACGAATGGATAAAAAAGCAGTGGTACATATACACAATGGAGTACTATGCAGCGGTAAGAAAGAAAGATCTCTTATCCTTTGAGACGACATGGAGGGACCTGGAAAGTATTATCCTAAGTGAAAGAAGCCAAGCAGAAAAAGACAAATACCACATGATCTCACTTATATATGGAATATAATGAACATAACAGTCTGAGGAATACAGTAGACCCAGAAACATGGAAGTAGGGCACAGACTGACATCCCTCAGAAGAGGGGGTGGGGTGCCGGGGGGTGGAAAGAGATAAACCACAGAACTTATATGCATGTATGCATGACCAATGGACATGGACAACTAAGCCGGAGACGGGGCGGAGGTGGGATGGGGTGGGGGGTACCAATGGGGTAAAAAGGTAAAATATCTGTAACAAAAAATAAATAAAAATTCATTAAAAAAAACAAAACAAAACAATTCTTATTAAAATAATTTCATAGTCATTTCTTTAAAAAAAATAAGAATCATTCAAGGATAATGTGCTGCAGTAAACATATCTTCTTAAGTTTCTTTTTGTGCAGAAATTATCCGTTGATTATTTGAAGGATCGAGCCAATTGTTTATTAGAATGTTTCACCTTTTGGTTTGTCTAATAGTTTCCTGATAGTTTTGTTAACTTCTTTGTATTTCGCAGAATCTGAGAGTTCAATCTAAAGACAATTCAATTTTGTTAAACATTTTTAGCAGGAATACTCACAGGTGAAGCTGTGGTATTCATATTGCATTATATCAGGGATCTGGTTGTCCTGCAAATAATTTGACCAACATATGATGTTGTAGAGTCAGTATTACTTGCAAAGGTAGGTGACTGCTCTGGTTGCATTGTGCAAAGCAAATCTTAAAAGTCCCATTTTCCAAAGATAAGTCTTTCATTGTCTCTGCCTTAATTTCTGGAATGTTGAGATTTTCACTTTTGTTGATGATGAGCTATTGAAGCCCTTCATAGGGCTAACATATTAAAAACCACTCTCAGATTTATGCTTTATCTTGAACCATATTATTGACTTACAGGTCTACTGATTCAGCAATATATTTGAGGGAAAACAACAGAGAGCATGAATCTTAATGGAAGAGAGAGGTACACGAAAGTGGAAATTAGTCTAGTTGGCAGATATTACCAGGGTTTCTTAACAGTTATTTTGCAGTGAAATGGGCCATCAGTGTAGGCAGGGCAGTTAATCTAGGGGTAGAAAGTGAGTGGTGAGGGGAAAACAATACATATTTTTTAAATGGTCTGGAAGGATTCTCATCAACTCTACAAGTACATTGTGGCCCCCACCCTTTGAGCCTGTTACTTAATGCTCTGCCTTCCACCTGGGGTCGTCCAAATTCCACCAGCACAGTTGACTTTTACCATTTTATCTCCTCCTTTTATCTTTCTCTCTGATTTTACCATTAAAAGCACGAGTTGAGAATACACAGTAAAAGGAACTAACAATCCTCTCATATTTTTCATACTTTTTACTTTTTCTACCCAAAGTAACTGTCCTTTAAATATTTTTGCCTATTATCTCCACCTTCTGCATAGGGCAAGAACACTGAGGACCTTGGTGATTCTCGAATCTCCAGAACCCAGAACAGTCCTAGCCCATAGAAGAGTTTCACTAAACAGTGTTGCTGTTGAACAAGGGAATGAGTGAACCACCTGGAGACCGGCTGGAAACTCTGTTTTCGGTTGTATGTAACTCCTCTTCATTGTTAATCATATTATCTGTTTTTAGTGGAATTTACTAGATGATGATGCACTGACAAAAGGGATGTAAAACGTGCTTTCCCAAAGTCAATACCTTGCAGGTCTAAAGAAATTATATACCTTTCTCATTTTCTGCAATCATGTATTTTGGATATAATGAAGGAAAAATAGCTTAAACTTGTTTTTTCCTGTGATGTTTGTTCCTCTGTTAAAAATATGTATCAAATTGAAGAGATTGTTGGCATATACAGAAACTCAGAGCAACAAGGTTCTCATTTGTTAGATGAAATGGGAGTGCACTTACAAAATACTTTCCCTACTTTTCTCTCATGAGGAAATAGTGAATGAATAAAGAATAAAAAGTTATGGATGTTGACCTTTGAAACTCTCCTCAAAGCTGCATGACTACTGATGGGATGACATGAAAAGTCATTTCACTTATAATAAGATACCAAGCGGGCCTGTCTTCTTTTAAAACCTGGCATTTAAAAATACATTTACTTCTATTATGTCCTGGCCTAACCTGCATAGGCTATTGCATATGACATATTACCTGAGCAGATGTTTTAGACAACATGCTGGCGGCAATGCAAGCAAAGAATAAAGTTTATAGTTTTGTTTCTTCAATCTCAGAATCACACAATTGAGAGAGCTTTTTTATCTGGCAATTTATTGCAAATGTTATGTAAACTGCTCATTAATTTTTATGCCTACTGTGCAGCAGAACTCTGTAATGAAGAAATGGGGGGGGGGTAAACATCCAGATTATATTCTTCCATAGGAAATCTTTTCACTTTAGCAGAATATTCTGTTTTCAATTTGCCTTTGACCTTGTGACCTGATGAATGAGAAGGCAGATTAGAGGTACATTCAGATATTTAAGGAATTGTATTTCTTGATACTAAGGGGGTGGGAGTGTGGGGAGCAAAAGGGAAAGAATGGGAAGGGAAGACATGATGATAGCAATTTTTCTAATTGTATTATCTTTATTATTTCTAGGTTATTAAAGAAGTGTAGGACTTTAAAAAAAAAAAAAAACTTCCAGAGAATCAAGAAACAATTGCATTCATTTTACTGTCATGACCTCTACTGAAATTTATATTAGAACTCAAAATAAGCCTGTTTAGTATTTCATTAAAATGTATAAAGTATAAACATACAGTATTATGCTACATAATGCATTTGCAAGTTGATATTCAAATGTGAGAGACTTCTGTATTCATGAAGGAATGACCTTCATACCCCACTGGAGGGTCACCAGTTTATGCAATTCTACAACATTTTTATTTTATTTATGTGTCACATGAAAATAGGACATTCGTCTCATCATCTCTAACACGTGTCTTGTCAATCAGAGAGGACACAAAGCTTCTCTGTGTTCACTAGGTTGCTCCACAGGCATTGACCACAGTGACGTGGCAATGCCATCTCTACATGGACATTCGTATTTCTGAAACTCGCCTCTTCTTATCCAAACCTGTAGAATAATAATTTTAAAAATGGAAAAGACATAGTTTCCATGCTATATAATCAACAGGGCACATCCCCAAATGGCAGAGAAGCAGAAATTTGGAGAAATAAATAGAAATTAATTAATTTAAAATCACCTAATAGAACAATGCCACCAACAGCTGCAATCAGGATGCTGAAACAATTTCTGAACTTCGCAAGAAGAATTAATTCAGGATGAACAGATGTTTGACACGACGACCTCCCCTCCCCACGCAGCACTGATGCTGTTTTGATCGATCTCTTAGTTTTGGATTTCTCACCAATAGGAAGCCCGGAGCAGCTCATATTTACATAAAGTGGTGCCTTCTTCAGTGGCAGGCCAGAAGGTGCTGATTTGGATTCAGAAAATACCTACTTATAGATTATGGGGGGAAATATCAAGGTTGTGAGATTGCTTACAAATTTTGACATTGTTCCTAGTAGGACCTAGAGTCTAATATTTTTTTTTTTTTAATTTTTAAGAAGTCATTTACATTTTTTAAAGACATTGAAGTCACATGTGACATAGTTTCCTTAAGTAATAGTACTTTTACAATGACACTTTAATATCAACATTTTCTATCCATGTGTTCAACAAAAGCAAAAGCTGTTTGATTATTTATTGACCAAAAAGAGAAATCAAATTATTCTATGCCTACAAATAAAGTACAATAAGGAATATTGTCACAAGTTAACACGTCGTTTGCTTCCTATGTTAATAGCTGAAAATCAGCAGAAAGAATTGAGCCAATTCTTGATTTCTAAATTAAAGTTTTCTTCTCTGCCAGTCTGCACTAGGCAATTGTGGAAGATCAAATGGACTTGGAAATTGAGCTAACAATTAAGGGGTCCCTCCCTCTGTTGTTTTCTGCAATCTGTTTTCTGGCATCTCTCAATTGAGATAATGAACAAGATAGTCTATATTATTGATAGGAGATGAGCCTTAATACAGTTGGTTCTGATTATCACTGGAGAGAAAAACATTTTATTTCAATATGGAAAGATCTTTGTCAGTAGTATTTTTACTATTCCTTAATTATATTATATTAGAAACAACTACAAATAAATCATATGCATTTATTCTTTTCATTTATTAAGCTAAAAAAAATTTATTTGATTATTTAATGAATCTTATTCTGCTCCAGTAATTGGTGTATATTATTAAGATAAAAAAGATTCTTTTGTATCCATAAAAGTTTATACCACCATCAGAGTAGTTATCAAACAAGAATCCTCTAATTATTTTATTTTACAAATTATTTTATTGTGTGCATATGTTATCAGATTTGGGTAAAAAATGTTATAGAGCTGTCCTCCTTTTCTTAAAATGCAGACAGTCTTTAGGATAATGCCAAACAGCCTCTCCTGAACCCCGTCAACTTGCCACCTCTCATTTACTAAATAAGGCCTTTTATTTAATGTTTTTAATGCCATCCTATCGTACGTGACATTGTTGTATTCTCCTGCCTCACCATTTCAAGCAAGTATTTCACTGTAATATTTATGAATTGATTTACAAATCATTTTAGAGTATTCAACACTGAGTTATTTTCATACCTTTCCTTTTAAGTGAGATTATAAATGCAAAGCAGTAACACAGAGCTTGATTCATTGTGAGTGATCAATAAATGAGGGTCCTTCTGATAATGCAACTGGGGGCTGCCTCACACAGTGTTGGCCTAGGTCTGGCAAGTCTTTCTTATGGCTCCCTCTTTTTAATGTATGATAATAAAGTTAACAATGACTTGGTCTTCGCCCTGGCCAGTTTGGCTCAGCGGTTAGAGTGTCGGCCTGCGGTCCGGAGAGACCCGGGTTCGGTTCCCGCTAAGGGCATGTACTTTGGTTGCAGTTTGTCCTGGCCCTGGTTGGTTCGTGCGGGTGGCAGCCACTCGATGTGTCCCTTCACGTTGATGTTTCTCCCTCTCTCTCTCTCTCCCTCCCACTCTATCTGTACAAAAAATGGAAAAATATCCTCAGGTGAGGATAAAAATAAATAAATAAATAAATAAATAAATAAATAAATAAATAAATAAATAAAAAATTAAAACCAAAAAAACAAAAAACAATGACTTGGTCTTCAAAAGTGTTTAGTCTACAATATACTTTCCCAGGTACTCCCTGATGTGATTCCATGACAACCTGTGAGGTACCTAGAGAAAATATTGAAATCTCCTTTTTAAGAAGTTCAGAAAAGTGAACTGGTGTACCATATTAATTTGGTCTACAATCTACACACCTTGATTAAGCCTTACTGTTTTCAAGAAATAGAAACAGACTCAAAGCAGTTTAAATGAAAGAGCGAATGCACTAAAGGACATAGGAGTAGGTAGGACGTACAGATAGACTTCGCAGGTGGCTAAGTCAGGCCCTGGGTCTCCTTGGGGCCTTGGAGTCTCTGATACACATTTGCTTCAGATTTTCTGACCTTTTCTATGCATATTACTTAAATGTGACTACAGGGACCCAGGTTCTATAGTCCCTTTAAGTTTGGCACTCAACAGAGCATAACCACAGTCTCTGTTCCATTTCCAAATTTTTACCGAGATTCCCAGTGCCCACCTCCTCCCTCCCACTTCCCCAAAGGGGACAAGAGACATCCCAGCTCCCATCGACTGTGGGCAGAAATTTGGAATTGTGTGACCTGCTGTCCTTGGGCAGGTGTGGGCACACATTTTTCCAAAAGATGATGTGGGCAGGTTGAGACATAGAAACCAGTGAGATTTCAAGACACATCTAAAACACTAAATTATATAATTCCCCCCCCCACCCGATATATCAGTACTCTCACTAGAAATGCTAGAAGTTATAATCTAGTTTTTTAAAAACAGACGGAGGCTATTTTTTTTTTTAATTTTAGTTGACTGTAGGCAAACAGTTTTATTTTTTTAGGATGAGAGCAAAACTCAATGTAACAAAATATATTTTAGTTGAATTTCATAAAATAAATTTTCTGCTAAATTATTCCTCAGAAAATTGGTTTAGTGTAGTAAAAATACCCTAGTAAAGCTCAATATGATTGCTAGAGACAAATATTGTTTTACTGAATGGTTATAAAGCACTCTGGGGAAATAAGCATGATATAAGTACAATGAACCTAATAGCATCTTAAAACAAATACCATGGATGTAGCTTTAACCCAAATTTTAGAGTTTTATTTAAAAATTCATATATATATATACACACACACACACACACATACATATACATGTACATATATACATATTCCTTGTCACCTTTATTTTTTTATATTTATAATTTTTTATTAACTTATTTTTGTTACAGATGTTTCTCCTTTTAATCCCCGTTGACACCATCCGCTCCATCCCCACACACCATACCCGGTTGTCTTGTCCATGTCCATTGCTTATGAGTACACACATATAAGTTCTGTGGTTTATCTCTTCCCTCCTACGACCACGCAGTCTTCTGAGGGTTGTCAGTCTGTACCCTACTTCCACGTCTCTAGGTCTACCCAATTCCTCAGACTGTTGTGTTCATTATATTCCACAAATAAGTGAGATCATGTGATATTTGCCTTTGACTGCTTGGCTTGTTTTGCTTAGGATACTACTTTCCAGGTCCATACATTTCATCACAAAGGATAAGAGATCTTTCTTTCTTACAGCTGCATAGTACTCCATTGTGTATATGTACCACTGTTTTTTTTATCCATTCATCTACTGATGGACATTTGGGCGGTTTCCAGATCTTAGCTTTTGTTAATAGTGCTGCTATAAAAATGGGGGTACATATATTCTTTCTGATTGGTGTTTCAGGCTTCTTAAGGTATATTCCTAGAAGTGGGATCACTGGATCAAATGGCAATTTAATTTTTAAGTTTTTGAGGTAACTCCATAGTGTTCTTCATAGTGGTTCTTCACAGTCTGCATTCCCACCAGCAGTGTACTAGAGTCCCCTTTTCTCCACACCCTCACCAACACTTGTTGTTTGATGATTTGTTGATGGCAGCCATTCTGACAGTTGTGAGGTGATACCTCATTGTTGTTTTAATTTGCATCTCTCTGATGATTAGTGATGTTGAGCATTTCTTCATGTCTCTTGGCCATTTGTATGTCCTGTTTGGAGAGGTGTCCATTTAGGTCCTCTGCACTTTTTTTTAATTGGGTTCTTTGTCTCCCTTTTGTTGAGTTGTATAAGTACTCTTTATTTTTTAGAAATTAACCCCTTATCAGATATATCATTGGCAATTATATTCTCCCATATAGTGGGTTGCCTTTCCATTTTGATGATTGTATCTTTTGCTGTGCAGAAACTTTTTAGTTTGATGTAGTCCCATGTGTTCATTTTCTCCTTTGTTTCTATTGCCTTAGGTGATGTATCAGTGAAAATTCTGGTGCGTATGATATTCGAAATTTTGTTGCCTACAGTTTCTTCTTGGATTTTTATGGATTCACAAGTCACATTTAAGTCTTTTATCCATTTTGAGTTTATTTTTGTGTATGGTGTAGGTTGGTGGCCTAGTTTCATTTTTTTTGCATGTAGCTGTCCAATTTTCCCAACACCATTTATTAAAGAGGCTGTCTTTACTCCATTGTATGTTCTTGCCACCTTTGTCAAGTATTAATTGAGCATAATGTCTTGGGTCCATTTCTGGGTTCTCTGTTCTGTTTCACTGGTTTATATGCCTGTTCTTGTGCCAGTACCATGCTGTTTTGATTACAGTGGCTTTGTAGCATAATCTGATATCTGGAATTGTGATCCCGCCTACTTTATCCTTCTTTTTCAAGATTTCTGTGGCTATTCGGGGTCTTTTGTAGTTCCATATGAACTTTTGAAGTATTTGTACTAGTTCTGTGAAATATTTCATTGGTATTTTGATGGGAATTGCATTCAATCTATAGATTGCTTTGGGTACTATGGACATTTTAATGATGTTAATTCTTCCAATCAATGAACAAGGTATGTGCTTCCACTTTTTTTATATCTTTCTCTATTTCTTTTTTCAATGGCCTGTAGTTTTCTGTGAATAGGTCTTTTATTTCTTTGGTTAAGTTTATTCCTAGGCATCCTAATTTTTTAGCCACAATGGTATATGGGATTGTTTCATTAGTTTCTATTTCTGTGACTTCATCATTGGTGTATAAGAATGCCATCAATTTCTTGACATTAATTTTGTATCCTGCTAGTTTGCCAAATTCATTTATTGAGTCTAGTAAATTTTTGATGGAGTCTTTGGGGTTTTCTACATATAGTATCATGTCATCTGTGAATAATGACAGTTTCACTTCCTCCTTTCCAATTTGGATGCCTTTTATTTTTTCTTCCTGTCTCATTGTTGTGGCTAAGACTTCCAGTACTATGTTAAACAAGAGTGGTGAAAGTGGGCATCCTTGTCTTGTTCCTCTTCTTAAAAAAATGCTTTTAGTTTTTTTTTCATTGAGTATAAAGTTGGCTGTAGGTCTTTCATATATGGCCTTTACTATGTCCAGATATGATACCTCTATTCCCAGATTGCTGAGCGTTTTTATCAGAAATGGGTGCCTGATTTTGTCAAAAACTTTTTCAGCATCTTTTGATATCATCATATGATTTTTATCTTGCATTTTGCTTATGTGGTGTTTCACATTTATTGATTTGCAAATATTGTACCAGCCTTGCATCCCTGGGATGAAAACCACTTGGTCATGGTAAATAATTCTTTTGATGTGTTGCTGGATTTTATTTGCTAGTATTTTATTCAGGATTTTGGCATCTATGTTCATCAGGGATATTGGCCTGTAGTTATCTTTCCTTGTAGTGTCTTTTTCTGGTTTTGGGATTAGAATTTTGCTGGCCTCATAAAACGAGTTTGGAAGTGTTCCTTCTTGAATTTTTTGAAATAGTTTGAGGAGAATGGGTATTAGTACTTCTCCTTTGAATGTTTGGTAAAATTCCACCATGAAGCTGTCCAGGCCTGGGCTTCTGTTTGCTAGGAGAGTCTTGATTACATCTTCAATTTCTTTTGTTGTTATTGGTCTGTTCAAGTTTTCTCTCTTCCTGGTTCAGTTTTGGGGGATTATGTGATTCTAGAAATTTGTCCATTTCGCTTAGACTGTCAAATTTGTTGCCGTATAATTGTTCATAATATGTGTTAACAATCCTTTGTATTTCTGTGGTGTCAGTTATTATTTCTCCTCTTTCATTTCTGATTTTGTGTATTTGGGGTTTCTCTCGTTGTTTCTTTGTGAGTCTAGTTAAGGGTCCATCAATCTTGTTTATCTTTTCAAAGAACCAGCTCTTTGTTTCATTGATTCTTTGAATTGTTTTTTTGGTCTCCATGTCATTCATTTCTGCTCTGATCTTTACTATTTCTTTCCTTCTACTTGCTCTGGGGTTTTCTTTTTGTTTGCTTTCTAGTTCTTTAAGTTGTGAGGTAAAATAATCTACTAGAAATGTTTCTTATTTCTTGAGGTAGGCCTGTAGTGCTATAAAGTTCCCTGTTAGAACTGCTTTCGCTACATCCCATTGATTTTTGTGTTGTGTGTTCATTTTCATTGGTTTTCAGGAAGTGTTTTATTTCTTCCTTGATCCCCATGGTAACCCATTCTTGTTCAATAACATGCTATTTAGCCTCCATGTTTTCAAATGTCTTTGCATATTGTTGCAATTGATTTCTAGTTTCATGCCATTGTGATCTGAGAAGATGCTTGATATGATTTCAATCTTCAACTTGTGGAGACTTAGTTTGTGTCCTAACATGTGGTCCATCTTTGAGAATGCCCCATGTGCACTTGAGAAGAATATGAATTCTGCAGTTTTGGGGTGTATATTCTCAGTAGATATCTATTAAATCCATTTGATCTAGTGCTTCACTTAGAGTCATGTTCTTTGTTAATTTTTTGTCTAGATGATCTATCCAGTGATGTCAGTGGGGTGTTGAAGTTCCCTGCTATGATTGTATTGCTGTTGTTTCTCCTTTGAAGTCCTCCAGAAGATTTTTAATATATGTTGGTGCTCCTATATTGTGTGCATATGTTTACCAAGGTTATATCTTCCTGTTGGATAGATCCTTT
The DNA here is from genome assembly GCF_014108415.1 of Molossus molossus. Lineage (NCBI taxonomy): Eukaryota > Metazoa > Chordata > Mammalia > Chiroptera > Molossidae > Molossus > Molossus molossus. Next base: position 16,905,329 of record NW_023425351.1, read on the forward strand.
CAATATTATGTAGTGGCCTTCTTTGTCTCTAGTTATGGCCTTCATTATGAAATCTATTTTATTAGATATGAGTATTGCTACCCCAGCTGTTTTTTCCTTTTCATTTGCTTGAAAGATTTTTTTTCCATCCCTTCACTTTCAACCTATGTCTGTCTTTTTTGTGAGGTGGGTCTCTTGTAAACAATATATATGTGAGTCATGCTTTCTTATCCAGTCAGCTACTCAGTGTGTTTTTATCGGAGCATTCAAACCATTCACGTTTAAGGTGATAATTGATATGTACTTATTTATTGCCATTTTTGTTTAGTGTAGTTCTATTTTTCTTCCTCTTTCTTCTACTAATTACAGCAGTCCTTTTAGCATATCTTGCAGTGCTGTTTTGGTATTAAAATATTCCGTTAGCCTTTCTTTTTTTGTCTGGGAAGCTCTTTTTTGACCTTCTATTTTGAATGATAGTCTTTGTGGATAGAGTAGTCTTGGATTCAGATCCTTGTTTTTCATGACCTTGATTACTTCATGCCACTTCCTTCTGGCCTGTAGTGTTTCTTTTGAGAAGTCAGCTGAGAGCCTTATGGGGTTTCCTTTGTAGGTAACCTGTTGCTTATCTCTTGCTGCTTTTAGGATCTTCTCTTTGTCTTTAATTTTTGGCATTTGAATTACTATGTGTCTTGTTGTGGGCATGTTTGGGTTCTTCTTACTTGGGGCTCTCTGTGCTTCTTGAACTTGAATGCCTTCTTTCTTCACCTAGTTAACAAAGTTTTCTGTCACTATTTCTTCAGTTATATTCTCTAACCCTTGCCCATCTAAGACTGTTGCTGTTCATGGTCTCCCAGCCCACCACCCTCTCGCACCTCCGCAGATCCTACCAGTGTCCCAGGTTATAAGGTCCATTCGTGCTGCTTTTCTGTTGCTTTTTTCTTAAGATTTGTCTTTATTTTACTTGTAATTCCTGTTTGGTTCTGGAAGATTGTCTGTGTAGCTACCATTCACTTCGCCTACATTTCCACATACTCTATGCCTATCTTGTGCACAGCTGGGTCACACAGGCCTCTCTAGTGCCCCCACACCCTGCAGTTCCTAGGGGTGGGCAGCTGGATTGCACCTGTCCTTCTGGGGCTCAGGTTCTGGGCCTCTCATCACGGTAGCCAGCTGCTCCTCCACAGCACAGGGACCTTCTGCTCCACGTTTCTGCACTGCAGGGGTTTGTTCGTCCTCCTTCACGTCCACTCACACTCTCTCACATACTCGCCCTCCCTCTGGTCCTGCCCACCGCCATCTTCCTCACTCACTTTTTCTCAATCTAAATGTGGGATTTTATAGATTATAACAATATCAGCCTTGGAAAATAAAAAAAAAAACTAGTAATTTATTTAGAAAGTATCTTGCCTGAGAAAGTGCTAAAGGAAGTCCAGGTTATACAGGGGATCCAGTGAAGGGATGAAGCAAGTAGAAATTCTTTTTGGCTCTTCTGACAATTTCTTATTAGATAAACAGCACAGAACTGCAGCATTTTAGAATAAAGTTGTGCTCTGTTCTCCAGGAACCCAGGTGTTTTTTTATTTTTGTTTTTTTAGTTTTTGAGAAACAGCTACTAACTTCCTGTAAGAGCCAAATAAAAAACTAATCACATAACTTTGGGGCATCAAGTGAGTGACCATTCATTCAAAACGAACTGGGGTAAAATGGTTGTTGCTTAGCCCATTACGCCATGATTGATATTGGGTACACTCAGCAGTGATATATTATTATTGGTAAAGATATTAAATATATGTTTTCATCAGTAATACTATAGTATTGTAGGTCTACTGTGAAATAGACACATTACATATAACCTGTAACATTAAAAATAAGGGTGAAAAACAATGAAACAATAACATTCAAACAACACCCAAGATATATATTATATTCCGTAGAACACCCCTCAAACACAAAGGCATACATATTCATTTTCAGACACATAAACCCAAACTAAAATAAATACAGTCGTCCCTCGCCGCTTCGCGCTTCGACGTGCACGGCTCCATTCTATGCAGTATTGGGGGGGAAATGCGATAGAGTGAAACTGAGATGGAGTCAAACCGCGACAGAGTGAAGCCGCGACAGTCGCGAAGCAGCAAGTGGCGGGGGATGACTGTATAAAGAATCTTACTCCGCAGAAATTTATTGATCGCGGCAGAGTCTGGAACCAATTAACTGTGATAAATGAGGGCCAACTGTAATGAATACTTTTCGTTAGGGAGAGGGATGATTCCTTATGGCATTTCGGTGATGTAGGAACAAATGAAGAGCAACAGAAATTGTAAACATATAGTTAAATGTGAATGAATATTAAGATATAAAATAATAATATATTTAGATTAAGATGGTATAATATCAGTAGCACATATGGCAGAAGTGAAGTAAATAATGTTAAAGTATTCTAATGTCTTTTCATTGTTTAGGAAATGGTAAAAACACTAATCTATATTAGACATTCATAAGTCAAAAATATATGTTGTGATCTCTAGTCACCACTAGAAGAATAGTAAAATAATGCATAACTAACAAATTGTAGTGAGCAAATAATGCTGCTTATTTAGTTAAAAATGATTAATCATTTATCATAAAATTATTAATATTTGATAACTAGTATTTCTTATTTTATTAAACACAATAGAAAAGAAGGAATAAAGTAATATATGGATAAACAGAGAGTGATTGCAAAAAGTGAGATGGTAAACAGTGAAATATCAGTAACTGCATTAAACATAAATCAACTAAATACTTCAAAAAGACAATAATTTTTAGACTGAAAAAAATTTTTTAAGAAACCTCATCATTTGCTATTTATAGGAAACTCCTCTTGAATATAGGATTTCAGAAAGGTTGAAATTAAAACAGATAAGGCTATTCTATATAAACAATATCCAAAAGAAATTAAAGATAAAAGGGCCTTTTTATAACCATAAAGGTTCTTTCCACTGGGAAGATTTAATAATCATAAATGTGCACCTAATTTAGCAAATATATAAAGTAAAACTTGGCAGAACTAAAATAAGAAATAAATTTACAATAATAGTAGAAGATTACAACACATATTTTAGTAACAGAATTAGCTGACAAAAAGTCAGAAAAAATACGAATATTTGAACTATAGAACTATCGATATTAATGTAAATGATATGTGGAACATTTCATATAACAACCGCAGAACATATATTTTTTCAAGTACATGTGGAACGTTTCTAAAAATTGACTGGCAAGCAATAAAACATGTTTCAAAAAATTTTGAAGGGTTAAAATCGTATGTAGTATGGCATATCTAAACTTTGGAGATTCATTTAAAGCCATTCTCAGAGTAAAATACGTAGTCTTAAATTCAAAAATCAGAAAAAGAAGATAGGTTGAAATCATTTTTTTGTGTTTATCTAAAAAAAATTAGAACACCAATTAAATCTCAATAGAGTTAAAGGAAGAAAATAAAGAAAACTCTAAGGCTAAGGGCTTTACCAGGAAATTCTACGAAAGACTTCAGATTGATTAGATATTCATTGTAATATCAGAAAAAGTTCCAGAGGATAACGTTATGAACATTGGTAAGCATTTTCTAAAATTAATGCAGAAACTTGAAGGCCAACAATAGCTGGGAAAATCTCAAAGAAGGGAAACAACCTTTAAATCTGTGTTGTTTGGGGGATCAACTTGTATAGAAATGTAGCTATATGTATCCCTCACTCTTATTCATCCATAGTTCTTTCCACTGTTCTCAGATGTTGATTGCTAGCCTTTATAATCTTGGTTGCCCTCATTTACAAATACAGGTGATTCTCATTTGGTGGAACAGTGACTCTCCTTACATATTGACTGGTGACTCCCATGGAATCTTTCAGAAATATCATATTCCTACAGCATCATTATAAATTCTTATTTACAACTGTGACTAGTAACCAAATTTGTTGGCACTAGTCCAATGCAATCATGAATGACATGAACATGTAGTACTCTGATACATGAGGATGGAGATATTGCCTGGAATGACAAATCCATACTCTTCTAAAATAGGCAATGATTTTGGCAAAAGCATAGTTTCTTTTCATAAAACTAAAACACAGATTTGAAGGAATGGACCTCTCAAAAGTGATTTTCATCATAGACAAAGAATGTTGTGGTCACTTCAAGAAGGGACACTGGTTGATGAAAAAGATTTCAGAAATTGGTAGAAGTTGCTAAGAATTAATAACTCATAAATGTTATCCTCATCTCTCCCTTCCATGTGTCTCCTTTACCCCACCCCACCCCTTAGTACAGTTTGACCTGTAACCAGGAACAAATTAGGTAATAAGCAAGAAATCTAGATTGACAGCATTTTCCTTAAAATATGACATGTAAAGTGAAATACAATACACCAAGTGAGATCTGCAAAGTTTGGAGTGATATGAGAATTATCATTCCTCAAAGAACACTACATATTTTATTGGGACCTCAGTTTCCATTCAATATTTAATAGCCATTTTTATTCATGTTAAATTTGGGGTCAATTGAAACACTGTATCTTTATCACTCAAAGTTTTTCTAAACTAGATAATCCACATGTTACTGTGCAATCAATTTCATCCAACCAGAGTGTAAGATATTTGCATTCATTACTTAAAAATATTGAATTCTTTTAAGGAACAGTAAGCTATTAGTAGTTAAGTTTCTGTGGTTAGATCTCTTTAACTGAGCCTTGTTGAGAAACCTAGAGATAATTTTGAATTCTGCCATCCCATATTATGGTTGCCCCTTCTCATTTTGCATCTTTTGCAAACATGATAAGCCACATTCTCTAGGCAACGTTTAATAGAGAGACACAGTAATAGCATTGGTGTTCTGCTACTGAAACCACTTTTCAGCTCTAACTCCAAACATAAAGTAATCCTTTCTGCCAAAAAACTTTCAGAACCACTTCTTCCATTACCAGCACACCCTATGGCACCAGTTAGTGGCAAAGATAATACAGAGGATGTCAGGACAGGGATACTAAACTCAGATTAGATAGAGACAGGTCACCACACCCTGACAGTGATTCCTGTTATTTGCTAAAGATAGCAGTTAGCATTTTGCAGAGCATATTACAGATAAACAAAGCCTCTGACAGAAATGCACTGATAAATATGCAGTTCTAAAGGAGGAGAAATATATTTGTAAAATATTAAAATCAGGTGGTCATGGTAGTAAAACTAAGACATGACATCTTGGTGATATCAACTTGGAAGAAGTCTTGTGAGACACACCGAAACGGGTCCACAGAATGTGACTGTGGCACTAAGTTCAGTAGGAAATGGAGATGGCTGGTGGATCTCCGACCAACTCTGTAGACCTTTTATTCTGTTCTATAATGTGTGGCAAAATACAAACAGTTCTTACTAAGAACTTAATTTTCTTTTATACGTATCTTTATTGTTGAAAGTATTACAGATGTTCCCCCTTTTCCCTCCTCATTGGTGCCCTCCTCCCCACTCCTGACCTGCTCCTGCCCTCCCCACTCTAGTGTTGGTGTTATGCATATACGCACAGAAGTTCTAGTTCTTTGGTTTATCTCTTCCTGCCCTCCTTTCCTCCTGCCCTTTGAGGTTTATCAGTCTAACAATCAGTTTGTATTTCTTAATTCCTTCACTTTCTTCACCCATTTCTCCCACACACACACACCTTTCAAAGACATATTTTTTGTTAGTAGCACTAAGTTATTACAACCAAGATTTGGGGGCTCAGGATTAGGAAAAAAGTAGATAAGAACATTTTACAGAACTTTATTTATTTATTTTTTACTGAAATGTATTTCTGGCTTGGAGTTTTCTATGTTATAACCTCACCAAGGTCTTAACATCTCAAATAAATGGACCCTGTTTGTGTTGACTTTGAGAGCTTCTTGCTGTCCTAAGTGATCACAAATCATTTAGTTAACAGTTTTTCTAATTTTAAAGATATTTTTATTTAATTTTGATGATAAAAATCTGGATGCAAGCCTTCATACCTTTTTTCAAATTTAGGAAATATATATATATATTTTTTGTGGTATGTGCCCCTAGTGGGAACTGAATCCAGGACTCTCTGGTCCGGAGGCCGATGCTCAACTGCTGAGCCAAATTGGTCAGAGCATATTTATCTATTTTTAATACCCTTATTTTATTCTCCATGTATTTGTAAAATTATTGTCAGTGATTTCTATTATCAGAGATTTTTGAAGTATATTGGGATATAATTCTTCCAGATATTGATACTCGAGTTCATTTAAAACAAATAGTTTGATGATTTGTTGATGACAGCCATTCTGACAGGTGTGAGGTGATACCTCATTGTTGTTTTAATTTGCATCTCTCTAATGATTAGTGATGTTGAGCATTTCTTCATATGTCTCTTAGTCATTTGAATGTCCTGTTTGGAGAGGTGTCTATTTAGTTCCTCGACCCATTTTTGAATTGGGTTCTTTGTCTCCCTTTTGTTGAGCTGTATGAGCACTCTATATATTTTGGAAATTAACCCCTTATCTGATGTATCATTGGAAATTATGCTCTCCCATAGAGTGGGTTGCCTTTCCATTTTGGTGGTTGTTTCTTTTGCTGTGCAGAAGCTTTTGAGTTTGATATAGTCTTATGTGTTCATTTTCTCCTTTGTTTCTGTTGCCTTAGGTGATGTATCAGTGAAAATTCTGCTGTGTATGATGTCTGAAATTTTGTTGCCTACATTTTCTCCTTGGATTTTTATTGATTCATGGGTCACATTTACATCTTTTATCCATTTTGAGTTTATTCTTGTATATGGTGTAAGTTGATGGTCTAGTTTCATTTTTTTTTTTTTTTACACGTAGCTGTCCAATTTTCCCAACACCATCGATTCAAGAAGCTGTCTACTCCACTGTATGCTCTTGCCACCTTTGTCAAATACTACGCTGCTGGTGGGAATGCAGACTGGTGCAGCCACTATGGAAAACAATATGGTGTTACCTCAAAAAATTAAAAATTGAACTGCCATTTGACCCAGTGACACCACTTCTAGGAATATACCCTAAGAAGCCTGAAACACCAATCAGAAAGAATATATGTACCCCCATGTTCATAGCAGCACTATTTACAATAGCTAAGATCTAAAAACAGCCCAAATATCCATCAGTAGACAAATGGATAAAAAAGTCATGGTACATATACACAATGGAGTACTATGCAGTTGTAAGAAAGAAAGATCTCACCCTGGCCAGTTCAACTCAGAGGTTAGAGCATCAGCCTGTGGTCCAGAAAGACCCAGGTTCAGTTCCCGCTAAGGGCACGTACCTCAGTTGCAGTTTGTCCCTGGCCCTGGTTGGGTCATGCAGGTGACAACCATTCGATGTGTCCCTTTCACGTTGATGTTTCTCTTTCTCTCTCTTCCTCCCACTCTGTCTGAACAAAAAATGGAAAAATGTCCTTGGGTGAGAATTAAAGAAAGAGAGAGAGAGAGAGAGAGAGAGAAAGGAGGGAAGGAAGAAAGGAAGGAAGGAAGGAAGGAAGGAAGGAAGGAAGGAAGGAAGGAAGGAAGGAAGAAGAAAGAAAGAAGAAGAAGAAAGAAGAAAGAAAGAAAGAAAGAAAGAAAGGAAGAAAGATCTCTTATCTTTTTAGATGACATGGAGGGAACTGGAAAGTATTATCCTGAGCGAAACAAGCCAAACAGAGAAAGACAAGTATCATATGATCTCATTTATTTGTGGAATATAATGAACATAACAGTCTGAGGAATGGGGTAGTCCCAGAGATGTGGAAGTAGGGTATAGACTGACAATTCCCTGAAGAGGGGGTGGTGGGGAGAGATAAACCACAGAACTTATATGCAGGTGTGCATGAACAATGGACATGAACAACAAAGCTAATTAATTAATTTTAAAAATAAATAAAGCAAAAAAAAAAAAAACAATTTATAATATAAGGAAATTTGTAAAGTTGAAAATAAATGTTTCCTGGTATGATTCTAAAAACAAAACAAAACAAAACAAAACAAAAAAACAGTTAACCTCTTACAGCCTCTTTACATAACCATCTTAGTTGTATTCTGTTCCTAAACATTCTTACCCAGGTTGAACCTGTTTCTCCTGGAAACAATATAGAAATAAAGTAGCTGTTGAGTAATTCTCTTCTGTCATTCTTACCTAACAATCCCATTTTTCTCCTGAACAGAAAATAAAGGGGCTTATATCTGTTTCCCCAATTAGATTGCAGGATCCTTCTGGACAAGCATACATAGTTACATGTCTGTCTTTATCTTTTACATTGTCCAGTATTCCATGCCATATTGAATATGTAAAAAAAAATCTTCAAAAAACACTGAATAGTTTGTCTTGTCACTCACAACATCACAAAAGCTGCTGTCTTAGAGATGTTTGGGAAAAGTCAGATATCTTTGGCTTGTCATCTCACCATCTGTTCTTCACTTCAGAGTCTTTTTTGAAACTTTGCCTAGGCACATCGATGATTCACTTTCTCTCCCACGGTGTTGATGACATTTCCCCAAGTGTTAAACCTCATGCTTGTGGTTAATCGATTCTTGGATCGTGTCACAATTCCAGCCTGATGATTCTTGCTATAGAATCCATGTGTCTTTGTGGGCATTATAGACTGTGGTTTGGAGAGTATTTCAGAAACGTCTGACATCAGCTCATCAGCTCACTGTGCCAGTTTTTTTACTGAAGTAAAAGGACCCTCTTAACCAGAACCTTGCTTTTTATCTTTTATTGAGCTAACCAAGTGTCATCAGAGCTTCTTCAATAGTTAAGTCTTTCCAGGGATTTATGAGACTTATGAGAAAAATAGACTAATGTTATGCTGAACACTCAGAAGGCCAAAAACTCTCAGCAAGCTTTCATCAACAAGTCATTCATTCTAAAAATTCTGATGAAGGGAAAGCTCTAGAGAACATTCAACACTGTCAGAATGAAATAATTAAATCCTGGAGTTGGAAGGAAACTTAGAAATAATTTAGCATGTCCCCTTGGGAAAATATGAGACCCAGAGAGATTAAGTGATAAGCCCAAAGTAGTTCTATAAATTGCCAAATGAGAACTAGAAACCACCACTTCCAATGACCATCTAAGAGCAGGGCTTCTTCTGTGAAACCCTACCACCCATTCAGGCTTTCTTCAAACAACACAGTTTGTATGAGTTGAAGAGAGGGCAGGATAAAGCGGCATAGAACCACTGAGTAGGTTCTGACTGGAAACTGGACTTTCAGAAGTGAAATAGCTCATGGTCTCAGCGAAAAATTTTTTGTTTATCCATTTGTAAGTGGTAAAACCAGAGTTTTGGTGGATTTTGCTGGAAATGCTAATTGACTTGGTTGAGTGTGATAGCAATGCAAGGGGTGGAACCTGGGAAGCAAAAGCAGGCAGAATGGGACAGACCTCTGAGTGACTAGGGTAGAGGCTAACAAACATACTCTGAACAACAAGAGAGGTAACATCATCTGTCAATTGTGATGAAATTATAACCAAAATGTAGCAAATAATTTGTTGTTTCAAAGAACATCCTCTGTGGAAATACCTGTATTTCTCAAAAGAGGACTCATTGTAGACAGCATCTCTTGCTCCTAGATGAAGTCAGATACCGTTCCCTGAATTGGCGCTGTCCATATGTCTGTGTTCCCACTGTGCCCGGCCATGTTTCTTCCTGTGACAATGCAATCGCATGTAGCATGGACATTTCGGTCCTCGCTGATTCAGCTCCGCTCCTCAGAGCTCGTCTCATGGAGTGACACAACTGATGTGGAATTGTGTCATAGTAACACATTTCAGCTTAGCTTTGTTTTTGATGGTTTGCTAGATTGTACACCTTTCCAATCTATGTCCGTTGTCACACCTGCGACTGTTTTGTTATTTCTGTGACAACAAAGAAATGTGCCCTCCTGTTCTGTGTACCCTACGCCGCACAAGGCATGGGCCTCTGCAGGGACCTTCAGAAGTTTAATTCCTTCTGGGACATTCAAAACAAATAAACAGCTTTTACAGATGGAACGGCTTTGAGAAAACAAAAGATTACTTTTCATTAAAGGAACTCTGTATTTACATCTTTTCAAAAAATTCAGGCATATGGAGCTTGGAGCAAAAAGATAGGACAAAACAAACCAGTAGTGTTGAATCATAAAATGTTAGGAATGCCCTGGCTGGTTTGCTCAGTGGTTAGAGCATCGGCCTGTGGAACAAAGAGTCGCGGGTTCAATTCTGGCAAAGGGCATGTGCCTCAGTTGCTGTTGGTCCCCAGCCCTGGTCGGGGTCGTGCAGGAGGCAACTAGTCGATGTGTCTCTCTCACCTCGATATTTCTCTCTCTCTCCTCCCCATCCCACTCTATCTGAAGATATTTGAGAAAATATCCTCAGGTGAGGATTTTTAAAAAAAGATGTTAGGAGTACAAAAACGCAAAAGATGCTGTACTGAAGAAGGATATGAGGTCACAGAGGAGGGAAAAAAATCAACAACTGTGATAAGAGAAGGTGAAATGTAACTGTCTGTGTACCCAAGGGTAACCCCCACAGAGACCTGAAACTCTTGATTGCACTGATCATCTCTCGGAGGAACACACTTCAGACTCCAACACCGACAGTCAGAGAATAAGAGACGTGAAGAAAGTATATTCTGAATAATTATATGCACTGTGCTATGAAAGGAACCATTTCTCAACTTGGAAAATATATAGTTTTGGACTGAAATAAATGTCAAGTGTAAGATACATGTTTTTAATTGCCACAAAGGCATAAAATAAAATAAAAATTATTATCTCTTTGTTCTGGTGGTTACATCTGGTTTTTCCTTATATCATTTGTACAGCCAGAGCTACTTGTCTTCCTTTTTGGAATCAACCAATTAACCAATCCATTCTGAGTAATTTAATTGTTGATTTACACACATATTCTGTACGAGCCGTTTTATAACCTTGGTGTGACATAGATAAACTCTGCGGAATATGAAATGTAGGTTTTTCTATTTTCCCCATCCCCCAAGTGTTATGAAACATTTCTTCTGTAGGTAGTTGAGAGTTGATGTAATCTAGAGCTGTATGTGTAAATTGAAGTACATTTGTAACCAATCTTGATCCTTTATTGAGGCTGTAGTCTAGTAAAAGACTTAGACTAAAAAAGGAAACAATAAAAGTTGGATATTTGGGTAGGTTTTCCGGTGGGTAACGTGTGACAGAATTCCATATCGTGGTGTCATTTGTGTCTTCTCTCAACTCTCCCCTGCCCTTCCTTCTAAGAGAGTACTTTTCATGGTTTCTCTCCTAGCCAAGTGTTAACCATGCATTCCTTCTTCATAGGAACTCTTTCGCTGGCTTATGCATTCATGTTCCTCCTCTGCCTTCCCATGTGGCCTAGGGGAGACCTTTATAGCTTTTTTATAAAACCGCAGTTATAGAACTTACTCATGGGCAGCACATCACGTGGTAAATTGATTTCTGCACGAATCTAATGGGAAGAAAAACTCTGTATCCACAGATTAACTTGCTTGCTCCTTATTGTGAGGAAAGACGTGTGTAACCAGAAACACTTTATTTCCAACTACTCTTGACAAAGATCATAGTGCTTAATGCCTCGCCCGAGTGTGAACAATCTGCTCAGTTTGGTTGCCTGAAAAACACCTGTTCCATTGCTTTCTTCAGATGGCGTCTGTTTTGGCTTATCCTTAAACATATGTTCATAAATAAGGTACAATTATGTAATTATATATAGTCGAGTTCAAGTGTGAATCCATTTTGCTACCAAGGATAGAGAGTTCCTGAAGACCAGTTCCTCCCTTATGCTGGGAATGCCACGCTTCTCACATTTATTAGGACGTGCTAATTCGCTATGTAACTATTCCCCTCCCCACCTTTTCCGCAGCACCATTGTTTTCCTTTACAATAAAATTAGGCATCAATGTGCACTTATGTTCTAGCATATCATATATTTCTTAATAAAGGTTATTTCATAAACACATTTCCTCCTCTAATTCATGGCTCATTTTTCAGTCTCCACGGACAAGCTCCTTTACCTCCCATTTTCTCCTCGATTTGCCCCAACAGGGCGTCCATCCCACTGTACCCTCGGACTTTTCTTGCCAAGGACCCTCTGATCCTCTGCTGGCTAAGCCCACACCTTCCCGCACACCTGACAGTTCCGCAGCCGATGATGCAGCCGATGAAGGGCTCTTTTTTGGAAAAGTTTCTTTGCTTGACTTTTGTGACACGTTTTTTTTTGTTTTTTTCTCCTATTCCATGGCCATTCCTAATGTTTAAAACAAGCTTCATTGAACTATAATACACATACATAAAGTTACTCCTTTTAGGGGTTCTATGGTTTTGATAAACATTTTAAGTTATAACCTTAGCCAAAGATGAAGTTTTAAAATATTTCCATCAGCCCAAAGGCTCCATCATGCCCCTCTGCAGTCAATGCCTCCTGCCTCCCCCAGCCCTTGGCAACCACTGACCAGATTTCTCTCCCTATTGCCCTGCATTTCAGGAATAGCTTAATGGGATTATGTGTGCCCAGCCTCTTGTGTCTTAGTTTTCCACTTCACAAAATGCATCTGAAAATCATCTGTGTTTTGGGATCTATCAGTAATTCATTCCTATTTATTGGTTTAAAAAAAAAAAAAAAAAAGGTCCACTGTATGAATGTACCACAATTTATTTATTCATTCACCAGATGACGAATGTTTGGATTATATTTAATTTTGATGATTATGAATAAGTTTGCTATATATATATATTTAATACAATTATTTCTGAGATATATATATGTGGCTGAAAATGAGGCTGCATACTAAACCTGACAAGCTGAGGGGAGGCCTGCATGGCGGCCCTACAAAGTCAGAGCCCAAAAGTAACTGTGAGCTGATGGTAAAGAAGCCAGAAAAACTCCTGGGCCAGTGGAATGGAGAAACTGAGAAGAAAATTAAACAGGGCCAAACAGTTTGGGCAGCTTGCAGCCAGCTGGCATCAAGACCTTATCTTCCCCAACCAAGGACACTTAAGAGCAAGTGATTAATACCTCTCCTCCCCAGCTAGAGAATACATAGCTTAAATCACCCTGAAACTGCAAAGGCAGGAGGGGGAAGGAAAAAAGGGAGAGTTTTATCTCACCACTGAACAAAGAAGTCAATAATCTTGGGACTTGACAAGGTAAAATCACCAGAAGTTCTCAAATTCTGAGAAAGCCACAACAAAGAAAAAGGGGGACCTTGAGCCCGGTCGTTGTGACTCAGTGGTTGAGCGTTGACCCATGCACCAAGAAGTCCCAGTTTGATTCCCAGTCAGGGCACATGCCCAGGTTGTGGGCCCGATCCCCAGTGGGGAGCATGCAGGAAATGTGGCCATCGATATTCTTTCTCATCAATGTTTCTATCTCTCTTTCCCTTTCCCTTCCTCTCTCACTAAAAGCAATTAAGAAAAAAAAAATTTTTTTAAAGGAGAGGGACCTTGAAATTTAGTCTGTGCCCAAGACGTCGGGCAGAGGATCCTCGAAACCTGTAGACAGAAGAGTATAAAACCCCTCAAACTAGCTGGGTGCCCACCTGTGTTACATGTCAAGTGTATAAATTTGCTTGCCTTTTTTCTTTAATAAATTTGCCTGCTTTGCTTCTTCAGTAAATTTGCTTGCTTTACCACAATATTGCTGTCCAGTGTCACTCATTTTAATTCTTTCTTATGAGCATGATAAGAACGGAGGAGGAGACAGCCCCCTCTCTCTCACTCAGGGGACTATCCGATAACATCTTTTCTGGTGTTTCTGGTGTCCTATAACATACCCACAAAGAATGGTATGAAATTAAAACTTTCTAACTATAAGTAAGTCATGGCAGGCCATCATGTCCTAGGCTGGTATCTTCCCAGAACTTAACTGAGCCTGTCTGTTGTCTTTTTGCATCTATGGTAGCAAATCTTTTGAATGTCAGAGTAATCCCCTTTTTCCACACCCCTCAGGGCACAGTGACTACACAAGAGCAGAGACCACAAAATTCCTCATTGTAATTGTTATCAGGTTAATTGTTAACTGTTAACTACCCTATACCAACCAATGTAACAGAAGTGTGTGTCTATTCATTTTACTTTTTATCCAATCCCAGAGAGTTCCGAGTTTTGCTTTCTCCCATGTCCCTAATCTATCACCAATGGATTTCATGTAAACTCCTTAGGTCTTCTTTGATTCTGATGTATAAAATAAGTGGTAAAACTGCCATTCCCTGGAGCATTATCTCTATCTGTTGAGATTTTGATTCCCTGCTATATTATCCTTAGGTTGGTTCAAAAAAAACTTATAAAAATTTTCTACAGGTTTAGACATTTCTTACATTGACATATATTTTGGAGTGGTAAATACTGAGGAGGAGGATTGCTGAGATATGTAATAGACATATATTTTACCTTTATAAAAAATGGCTAAATTAGTTTCCATTTTACATTCCCTTCAGCTTTGTAGGGTTCTAGTTGCTCTACATTTTTACTGGAACTCAGTATTATTAAATAAAAGTTTTAGCCATTCTAATGTTTGTTTAATGGTATTTGATAGTAATTTTAATTCATATTTACCCAAAGATTAATGATGTTGAACATCTTTTATATGCTATTTGCCATAGATATCTATTCTTTAGTGAAGCATCTGTTGAAATAGTTTGTTGACTTCTTATTAAGATTCTAGTTTACTTATTGAGTTATAAGTTAGTTATTTATACTCTGAATATGTCTTTTATCAGATATGTGTTTTGATATTTTTTTTCTCCAAGTCTGTAGCTAGGCTTTTGTTTTTCTTAACAGTGTCTTTTGTAAAGCAGAAGTTTTAAATTTTAATTTTAGTTTATCAATTTTGTCTTTTATGGTTTGTGCTTTTTTTGTTTGATTTAAAAAATCTTTGCCTGATACAGGATTATGGAGGTTTTTGCATATGCTTTCTTATGAAAGCTTTATGAAGTGTTCTATGATCCACTTCAAGTTGATTTTTGTATTCAGTGTGATTTTTGTATCGAGTATAAGACTTGAAGTTCATTTTTCCTTTTTCTCTTTTCTACATATGAATGACCAGTTGTTTTACCACAATTTGTTGAAAAGACTCTTCTTTCACCACTGAATTACCTTAGCAACTTATTAAAAAATCAACATATGTAGATATGTATTTTTAGACTGTTCTGTTCAATGAATTTTGGTATATATCCTTACCCCAATACCACATTGTTATAATTAATGTAAATTTAATTCATCAGATAATGTGAATCCTCTTTATTTTCTTTTTAAAACTGCTTTTGAAAAATATTTCTATGATTTTGACAGAGATTGTATGGACTCCATAGATAATTTTGGAAGAACTGGTTTCTTAGTAATATCTGATGGTAGGAGAACTGCTTTGTAAGACACCCAGTGACCTCACACATATCCATATCCATGTATGTGAGACTCAAAACAAGATGGCCTAAGTCTTGGTGGAACTCGCTGGGAGTCTCTCTCACATGAACACAGATGAAGATCTGTTATAAGGCTGTTTCTCACTTGCTTACTACCTTGAAGGTGGTGGCTACAAGGCAATTTCTTATCTGCCTCCCTGGTTCTGGTAAGTCATGGACTTTCCACCATCCTCACACCTCTGGGTACAGCTGCAGGCTATAATATTACTTAACTATAGTTTAAAATCAGTTTCTTATCAACAGAGCACCCACCCTAACCCTAGACTGTCTCAATCTATTTGAACTCTTTGACTTCTTACAAGTTGAATCTATGGCAGATTGTCAAAGCCAACCTAGCAGCTATTGCTGCCTTGACACTATTTGACATTAATCACTGAACATGGTATATCTCATTACTTATGTAGGTCTTCTAAACTTCCTTTCATTGAGTTTCATAATATTCACCATACTAATTATGCATATATTTTGTTAGATTATTTGTGTTTCAAACTTTGATGTTCCTGTAAATGGTACCTTTTAAATTTCATTTTGAAACTGTTTATTATATAAAAATGTAATTGGGTTTATTGAACTGGTTTCTTGCAACATTGTTAAACTGATGTATTAAATCTAGTAGTTTTGAGGATATATTCTTTATGATGACCTAAGTAACCATGTATTCTGCAAATTTGGCCAATCCTATGTCTTCTGTTTAAATCTATGCCTTTCTTTTTTTTGCTATATTTCACTGGAATAATACCTCCTGTTTAACAGGATTGGTTAGAGTGGACTTGCTTGCATTGTTTTCCATCCTAAAAGATAAAAATTTAGTATTTCACCACTTTTTGTGTGTGTTATCAATGGCAGGTCATTTGTGGTTCTCTTTCAACAGGTGAGAAATTTTACTTCTATTCCTGGATTGCAAAGATTTTTTTTTTTTAAATTTTAATTTGAGGTTATCTTCTTAAAAATGCTTTTTCTACATGTGTTGATGATATGATTTTTTTCTCCTTCAATCTAATTATATAGATCAGTGGTTCTCAACCTGTGGGTCAAGACCCATTTGGGGGTCGAATGACCCTTTTACAGGGGTCGCCTAAGATATAACAGTAGCAAAATTACAGTTATGAAGTAGCAATGAAAATAATTTTATGGTTGGGGGGGTCACCACAACATGAGGAAATGTATTAAAGGGTTGCAGCATTAGGAAGGTTGAGAACCACTGATATAGATAATTGCATTATTTTATTTTCAAAAGTTAAATCAATCTTTCCTCCTGGGGAAAAAAAAGAAAAACAAACAAAAAACGACTGCTCATAATATATTCTACTGCTTAGATATTGTAGAATACATTTGTTAAGATTTTATTTATAAATTATATATCTATGTTCATCAGTGAAATTGTTCATTAATTTTTTGGTGTATTTTCATCAATTTTTGGATATTTGGGGGATATCTTTCTGTTATTGATTTATAGTATAATTCCATTTTAGTCACAGAACATATTTTGTATTATTTTAATTATCTGTACAATGTTAAGCCTTGTTTTATGGTCCAGAAATTGGCCTGCCTAGGAAAATATTCATATGCAATTAAAAAGAATGTGTATTCTGTTGTTATTAGGTAAAGTGTTCTATAGATGTCAATTTTTCTATGAGTGATTGATTTTGTTGTTGTTGTTTAGGTCTTTATGCTCCAACTGTTTTCTCTATAATTGTTCAATTGATTACTGAAATAGAGTATCAAAATCTCCAATTATGACAGAGGTTTTGTCTATTTATTCTTGTATTTCTATTAGTTTCTGTTTCATGTATTTGTATAGATCTCTGTTAACCATATATATGTTTAAGGTTATTTTGTTTTCTTGATAAATAGACTCCTCTATCATTGTATAGTATCTTTTTTATTTTTTTATCTTTGGCAATGTTCTTTGTTCTGAAATCTACATAGTATTCTCTAAAATTCAGTTTTGTAGGTCCCATGTTCTTCTCCTTCTCAGAGATGTTATTTCCTTGTTTTGGTGACTATTTTTTAATGGCTTCTTGAGAATAAAGATAAGGGGTAAAAAAGAGGTTTCTGCCCTGGCCGGTTTGGCTCAGCGGTTAGATCAGCCTGTGAACCAGAGACTCCCAGATTCGGTTCCCGCTAAGGGCAAGTACCTCAGTTGCAGTCTGTCCCTGGCACCAGTTGGGGTCATGTGGGTGGCAACCACTCCATGTGTCTCTCTCACATCAATGTTTCTCTCTCTTCCTCCCTTTCTCCCTCCCATTCTATCTGAAGATAAATGCAAAAGTGTCCTCAGGTGAGGATTTAAAAAAAAAAAAAAAAAAAAGAGGTTTCCTGTGGAGATAAAGATTACTTGCTTATAGGCTTTCAATTTTGAAGTTCTTTTATTTTACTTTGGTTTTTTTTCTCCTGTAGCTGCTATAGTTCTAGTCCTGCTTTATTTTCTTACTTGGGAATCTTCTGTTCATTGATGCATTTCCTCAGTTGGTGCAATAACCATCACTGTTTCTACGCTGTGGCACTCCCTAACTATCTGATCCAAATTTTGAGCTTCTGTTGGTTTTGTTATAAGAGAAAGTAGGGTGTCCTCTTCCTTACTTTGTGCTGCTGGGGGTGGAATTATTATGATACCCTGAAAAAAATAATTTTCTGAGACTCACAAAGAAGAATGACTGACTTTTCCTGCATGGAATTACATCCCCGGGTTTCCAAAGTCTCACTTCCCTTAGTCCAGTCATCGAAAAAGTGTAGCTGGGGTTTCAGTAGAGCTAAAAGCAAAGCCGGTGTCCAGAATCTCCTTTCCATGTTGGAGAGAGGTCCAGTTCAGCATCAGGCTGGTTGCAGTCCATTAGTTCATTACATGTGTGGTCCGCATGGCTGTGGGCCATGTGGGTAAGTGCTAGAGAGCACACCCCAAGCACAAGAGTCCCAAGGGTCCCGAAAGCACAAGAGAGCAAATTCATTGTTCAGGGGATTAAATATCCCAAATCTCTGTGTGCTGTGGCCACACCCATTCTGGCCTATGACCTCTGTTCCCAGATATGATTGATAGGCAAGTAGTGAATGAAATGTGCTTATGTCTGGCTTTCCTTTTGCTCCTTTTCTTATTTTTAATAACTTGGCTAACTACAATGGTATCAGTTTGAATTGTTAAATGACAAGATTTAGGATTTCTAGTACATATTATTCAAACAAATTTGCCGAAATAGTAATTTTCTTAGGCTTTCATAAAAGCTGGAGTAAACCAACTGAAACAATTTGCTGCTTTGATGGTGAAAGAGGATGGAATCATATATTCAGAATGAAGAAAGGCTGTAACAAAGTTCAGCACGATGCAGCAGGAAAGCAGAACAAGAATATGAATTTGGAAAGTATATTAAAAGTTACAAGTTACTATGTTAGGTTATAACTTGCTAACATGCAAAGCTTTTAAATATCCCTCAGTCTGCTTGTGGACTTTGTTTCTCTGCATTAAGATGATGCTTCTTGATGCAAAAATAAAGGAATATACTTAATTTGGCAATTGCTTTTGTTATCATGTGTCAACGAGGTAACCGGAGATGCACAGCCAAATTGTAAAGGAGCACTTTATTCTCTCCGGCGGGCTGTGGGGGGATGGTCTCCCCTCAGATCAGCAGCCATGATTCTTCTTGCTGGTCTAAATTTAAAGACAGAAGCCCCCCCACCACCAGGGAACTGGTACAATAGTGGATGTGACAGCAATTTCAGAAGTCAAGATTAGCATTATTCTCTGGGCTCACAAGTACCTGCAAATGCCTCCCAACACGTGGGGCAACTATAATCTTAGGCAAAATTCCTTTACTTCTAGGGGTAATTAACCTATTATTGGAAAAATATTGAGAAAGGTCCATTGATGATAAAAATGGAGTTATTTAGTTTCCTTAGCCTTGGGGCCCAGGTTATTTTAAAGTTGGCTTAGACTAGACCAAAAATTTTCCCCAACAAGCGTTTTCACAAGGGCTCATTGGCTTCTGATACAGTCTTGCTGTGAAAACTGTTTTATGAACCATTTTGTTGAGCCAGATTACATGCAAAATCTATTTCCTGTGAGCATCATGGCTAAAAGACCTCCTCACAATTCAATCTTCTAGTTAAATGCTCCAAATTACCAGTTAATTGCTCTAGCCTTATGCAACTGGCTTATGCCTTTCCAGATACCAAGTCAGAAGGATTTCAAACTATTATATAGCTAATCAAATATTGAACATATTTAACATTTTTCCCAATGTACCTGAATTGACAAAACTCACATCCTCTGAACTGCATATTTTTTTGCATTAAGTCGCATATATAGTGATTAGTAAACCTAAATTATTTTTAGTAATTTTTAGTAATCAACATTTTAATTGCTAATGTACTTGGATGGTCATCATAAAATTTGATTTAGTTCAATTTATTTTGCATACCATGATGTATTTCATAAAAGAGAACACACCTGTGTCATCAATTATAAAAGAAGTATGCATGCAGAACAAAGTAGAGACAATTTGTGCATTACTGGTGATCAAAGTTTTATCTGAGTTTTAAAAGGACTACACAAAAATATACATATAAAAAATAATATTTTTAACCTAATCATTTAGGACATATTCAAAATGTCATAAGGTGCCTTATCCAGACTTGGAAATGAATGCAAAACTGCCTTATTAAATAACAATATAACTATATAGCTTTAATGAAATTGAAAAAAAAAAAAGACATGAATTAGAATAGGCCATTCATGCAGAATAATTCATGCACAATACAAGATTCCAAATGGGGGACTGATTGAAAACTGATGTTAATGAAGTGCCAAGGAGAAAGTGAGTAATAGGGTGAAATTCTTTTGTGGCAATTTCCAGGAAAGGGTGTTTTTTTGTAAAAGAACTTTCTTAAAATTTCAATTGGAGCAATTTCTTTTGGGTGGGATGGTTGGATTGAAAAGAGAGAAAGGAAAAGATGAAGAAAAATAAGGGTGAGTAAAAGGGAAAGTTATTATCCTGCATCTTTGTGAAATAAAATTTGCTCTAATAATATAAAATGAAATTGACTAAATGTAAAAATGAAGCAAGCTTACCTCGTACATTTTTCAAACTGAAAAATGCACAAACAATAGAAACAATGACAAATAAAGATATTTTGTAAATGTACCTAGTTTTAATAATCTTGTTGTTCTTTGATATGTTATTTTTTAAAATATTACCATTCTCAAGGTAACAATTTTGAAATATCATATGATTTAAGTAATAAATAATATAAAAATGTGTTCTATCACTGCAAAGATATGATTTTCCAAAAGAATTATTACAATAAGAGAATACCATTTCAAGAGACTAGATTTATACAGTAGAAATAGCAGTGGTTCTAACCTCATTACCATCTTAGTTTAGAAAGCAGTTTGCGAAGTTATAGATGTGATAGTTCACCTGTTCTGGAAACAACACTGACTTATTTGATATCATTACCTGCTTGTTTCAACTGTATACTATTTACCAAGTCTGCCAACTACAGAATAGGTACAAAATAGGAAAAGCCCTAATGCAGGGGGCGTGATGGCTTAATACGGCCTAATTTTTATGTATTTCACAAGATGTTAAGCCTACTACTCAAATTTTATGGCTACTGAAAGATCTGAGAAATCGTGCAAGGTGTACCCTTCACTTTATCATTTCCATTTAGAAATCTACTCTGGGCCACATTTCTTCTCTGCTGGTAGTTTGTTTGGGTTTGGGATGTCCCTTTCTGTGCCTGTCTGAGGACATCAGGTTGTTACCTTTTCCAAAGACTACAAAGAATAAAACAATTCAAATTAATCTTTTGAAAATAAAAATGTTTCTTTTGTTCATATACAGTTTTTCCAGGGCTTATCTTACTCCATTATGGCATCCTACTATATTTGACATTAATATGTATAAATTATCACCTTATTAATAATGTTCATGTGGTGTGAAACCTTCTGCACTTCATGTTGCCTGTGTTAGCTTGGCAAAATATATCCTCTGGAATCTGTCCTTTGGCCCCCAGCTGCCACTAATTTTCTACTTAGAAATGCTACTCCAGCCAGCCTGATTTGTTTGCCACGACCGAAAACAAAAACAAAGCAAGATTTCTGCTTCCTGCTTCACTTAGGTCGCTCTGCCCGTCCTCTGGCCTCTGGCTGTGGACGTCCCACCTGGCTACGTTTCTCATGGCGCTCCTGCAAGAAATACCACTTTCTTTTCTGAATTCCTAAAGCTATATTTGTTTCCCTCAGATTATACAAATCATAGCATATATATATATCTAAAACTGTAATCGTCACGTGTAGACCTAAAGTTACTGTGTGAACTTGAAACATTGTATCACTGCAGATACCAGCATGGCCTCAGTGGTCAGACCACCTGGGCTCAACTGTGGACTGTGGAATTTTTTTAGCTGTATAAATTTGGACAAGTTATTTGAACACTCTGAGGTTTCGTATCTGCATTTCCAAAAATGAGATAATCGTCATTCCAGTTTGGAAAGAACTGCTGTGGCTGAAACGCATACTACAGCGCCTTGCCCATGATTCAGTGCCATGTGTTGACTATTTTACTGTCTTATGGTTTTTTAAAAAAATATTATGGTTGAGCTCCCAGGGGCAAGGGCAATAAAATATTTTTGTGTGTGTGTGTAAACTGAAAGGGTTAGTAATGTTTTAACGGGTAAAGGTTTTAAAAGCTTGCCAAAGGTGAGAACTGTGAAAATGCTTTCTTGCATGACCTTTGCTCAGCCTTCTGTTGACCACGGGTTATCAGATTATGCACCAGACAAGGAATCACCCAGCAGAGGCAGGATGTGCTACCAGACCAGTCCAGCTGCAAAGTGGACAATGGGCCAGGCAGAGCACTTTGGCAGGAATGGCCAGAAGCTACAAGTAGAGTGTATAACCTACACCCCAACTGTTATTCGAGGTTGACCCATTTTCAGCTCAGCCCACCTGCCCCCAGGCACATGCAATAAAGTCATTTTGCTCTACATTGGCCTTGCGTTGTGGATGTGACCTCCTGCTGGCTCAGACTTTTTCTTTGGTGCCAAAACCAAACCGGGGAGTCTGTGAGGATCCTGCATGGGGGAGAGGGGGCAACCCCGGGCCCCCAGAGTCTTCTACGCCTCCTGTCGGACCCGGACCGATCACACCCTCAGCCGGACACTGTACCTCCAACCTTTCCTGCTGATCTAGCATCAACACCAGATACTAACTCACTGGTGAGTGTTGTTGCCTACCAGTCTGATTCTCCTGGCTGTCTCGTTATCCCTGTCTGGGACGTCAGAGAGCCAGGTCTCTCAGTCATATCTTTGTGATCATCCCTCCCTAAATCCAGCACTGGTCGGACATGCTCCTCGGGAACCAGGTTCCCTCAACTCACCATATATCTAGGGACGCTTATATAAGTGAGTTGCATGTCTCTCTACTCTAGGGGAGAAGGGGGGACACCTTCTTTTTCCACTAGTGTATCCGTCGAACTGCTAGGCCACGACATCTCACACCGCAACATGGGACAACACCCCTAGGATGTCTCCTAAAAATTCTACAGACCCTAGGGCTCACTCCGGACTCAAGTCCCAAATAACTCAATACAAATTAGACAATGGGTCACAATAGCCTGAGAATAACACTTTTGACATTCTCACCAATCTAGACAATTTTTGTCAAAGGCAAGGAAAATGATCTGAGGTTCCTTACATCCAGGCCCCTTTGCACTCAGATCACACCCCTTTGTGTGATTCTTGCTCTCCCTCCCAAATCTTCACTATACTCTCATCCTCCCAAATCTCCCTCTGAAGACCAAGTGCTAACTTCTCCGGTTTCCTCCTCTGACCCAGCTGATCTCGCTCCACCACCTCCTCCCTCAGCCCCTCCGGCAGGGCCTCCTCCTCCAGCCACTTCTGCAGGCCCCCCCCCCCCCACACCCCACCCTGAACCTCCTACTCTGGCTTCGACTCCTCTACCACTGCAATCGACTCCTCACACACGCAATCAATCGGGAGCCACCTTTGGTCCCTATCTGTCCCCTAACTCGGCCCCCGTTTTAGAATGCCCCCTGAGGGAAGCAGCGGGAGCTGAAGGGACTGTCAGAGTTCATGTCCCCTTCTCTCTTTTAGAATTGTCCCAAATAAATATAAGATTAGGATCCTTTACTGAGGATCCCACCAATTAGACTCAGGAATTTGAGTACCTTACCCCATCCAATGATCTAACTTGGGATGATATTCATGTTTTCTCTTTTCCACCCTTAATCCGCAAGATAAAAAATGAGCCTGGGTTGGAGCCCAGGGCCATGCCAATGCTCTGAGGTGACAGGCCCCCACTAATCTGGTAGGGGCCAAAGCAGTCCCTAGCCAGGACCGCAGGTGGAATTATCAGGACGATGAGGCAAGTAGGAAAGCCAGGAACCATATGGTAATATGCCACATTGAGGGACTTAAAAAAGCCTCACACAAGGCTTTTAACTATGAAAAACTGTCTGAAATAATCCAGGAAAAGAATAAAAATCCTGCAACCTTTCTATCCCGCCTTACACAAACTATGAGAAGATAAATTTAGATCCCACTAGCCCCGAAAGGACTGTCATTTTAAACCTGAGATTTATCTCTCAGTTGGGCCCAGACATTAGGAGAAAGTTACAAAAACTGGAAGATGGCCCTCAAACCCCTCAACGGGAACTTCTAAATCTAGCCTTTGAGGTTTTTAACAATCACAACATGCTAAATGGCAAAGAATAGCAGAATTCCAAATGCTTGCCTGTGCCACCAGAGGCCCCACTAATCAGAGGGGTCAGCAAACCCCATCAGGGGACAGAAGAAGGGCACCCACCAAAATTAGCAGGATGAACCCCCAGATCTCTGCTTTAAAAGCAATCAGACTGGCCATTGAGTGAGGCGGTGCCCCAATCCCCAATCCATGTCGTCAACGTGGAGGACCCCACTGGAAGTCGGACTGTGGACAGAGTGCAGAGTCGGTCCTCATCCCTTCCTCGGGCTGGCAGAACGGGCAATCCCAGCCTTGATCTGATGGCCTGGCGGCTGAAGACTGAAGGTGCCCAGGCAGGGACGCCCGGACCATCATCTCGAACTCCGAACCTCAGATAACTCTGACGGTAGCAGGTAGGCCAATTTCATTTTTAACTGATACCAGGGCAACCTGCTCTGGGGTTTCAGTTGTGGGAACTGATGGTCAAATATCATCACCCAGAGCAACCCAGACACTCACTTGTTCTCTAGCCCCTTATACCTTTCTCGACTCTGTTTTAGTGTTACCAGCCTGCCCCCTCCCTTGTTAGGGCGGGACATTCTACCTAAACTCCAGGCTACTCTAACCTTTACTCCTACCCTCCCCATCAGCCCCTCTCATTCTTTACTTTGTCTCCTCCAAGAATCAGCCTCTCCTAACATAACCCCCCCTAACATTACCTCCAGAACTAGTTAACCCCATAGTGTGGGACACATCCCCCCCTTCTGTAGCTAAGCACTATATGCCAATCAAACTATCTCTCAAAGATCCCTCATTTTTCCTATCCCAGAAGCCCAAAAAGGACTGAAACCTGTCTTAACTTGACTCCTAAAGAAAAATTTACTCCGCCTTAGCAGTTCTCCCTGTAATACTCCCAAGTTGCCTGTACACAAGCCCGGTGGATCTTACCATCTGGTATGGGACCTCCGCATCATAAATCTGGCCGTGCGGCCAATACACCCAGTTGCTACTAACCCATACACCTTCTCTCCCAAATTCCAGCTAACACACAGTTCTTTACGGTCCTGGACCTTAAAGATGCCTTTTTTACTATTCCCTTACATCCAGGTTCTCAAAACCTTTTTGCTTTCACCTGAACTGACCCAGACACTGGGAATTCCCAACAGCTAACCTGGACATTCTCCCTCAAGGATTTCGGGACAATCCCCCCTCTTTGGGCAGGTCATAGCCAGTGACTTGTGACAATTAGACATAAAAGGGTCCACTCTTCTTCAGTATGTAGATGACCTTCTCCTTTGTAGTCCCACCAGAGAGGATTCCGAAAATCATACCTCCTATTTATTGAATTTTCTTGCAGAAAAAGGGTACCGGGTTTTCCCTTAAAAAAGCTCAACTTACAACTCCTCGAGTAACCTACTTAGGGCTCACTCTTACTCCCATTCCAGAGGGATCCTGCAGGCCGAATCTCCCTCGTGTCTGAAACCCCAGTCCCAGGACTAAACAAGAGCCTTCTTTCATTTTCAGGCTTAGCGGGTTACTTCGGGCTGTGGATTCCTCATTTCGCGCTTTTAGCTAAACCTGTCTATCAGGCCGCCAAAGGGAGTCTTAATGAACCCTTACATCCTGTCACTCTCATTAAGGCCCCTTTTCAGAAATTACAGCAAGCCCTTACGCAGGCTCCTGCCCTCACTCTGCCAGGCTTAGCCAAGCCATTTATTTTGCACATAGATGAAAAGAAGGAGTGGCAGTCAGACTCCTAGGGCAGCTAAGGGGCCCACCCTCCAGTCGGCAGCACACCTGTCCAAACAGCTAGATAACACCGCTCTGGGATGGCCCCCGCCTTAGGGCAGTCCTCACCCTAGAGAGCCTAAAGATGACCTTTCATAGCCCAGTCACTGCCCATTCCTCTCATAATTTAAAGGACATGCTATCTCAGTGACACAGAATTTAATGTCACCTCGCATTCAGCAGCTACATACCCTTTTCCTCCAAACTCAGTAGCATCTACCTCTCCCCTTAATGCAGGGACTTTACTTTCTTTACCATTTAATGGAGGAAAAGAAGAGACACACTGCTGTTTAGAAATTTTAGGCTCTTGTTTACCCCCTTTCCCCACATCAAGGCCAGCCCTCTTCCAAGGGCATATGCTATATGCTTCATTGATGGGCAGTGCCTACAGCAAGCAGGGGCCTCTTAAGCTGGTTATGCAACTGTAACCCTGGAGCCTACAGAGGTTCCTGAGGCCGGTCCCCTCCTGCGGTACAACCTCTCAAAAAGCAGAATGAATCACCTTAGTCAGAGCTCTAATCCTAGCAAAGGGCCAGAGGGCAAACATCCACACTGACTCTCTATGCCTTCCATGTCCTACATTCACGTGCTTCCATCTGGCTGAGAGGGGCTCTCTCGACCCAGGGGACAGGCATTCTTGCACCCCACCTGTTTACTAGGAATAGACAGAATCTGAATACCTTCATGTCACTTATAATATAATGGCTACTTGACAATCTTTAACACCTCCAACCCAAGACATGCTGTACTCAACCAAACATATCAAGCAGGCCACGTATAATATCTTTCACTATAACCTTACGAAGGCTACCTGTAATCTACCTATTCTTGATGTGTCTAACCCCTGCGGTTGGAGTTGATATGTGCAAGCTCAGATGGACTTGATGCAATACCAAGAAATCATACCAGGGAAATTAGTCGCTATCCAGGACACTGTTGTGCCGATGGCTCTAGCCCTCTCCTCCCTCTGTCATGGTTTAATCATTCGAGCCTTACTGTGGGTTGATCAAACACTTGCTAGGCCCAAATATGACTGGACTACTTTGCTCACTAGCAGGAATGATATTTTTAGGTGCCCTAGATATTTCGGCCCCCAGGAGAAGGATAGCTATTCAATGCCTAAACCCAGAGAAACAGGGTGGTTTATGGGCAGTGGGACATGTCACCCCAGCCAATACCTTAATCTACTCCTTCAACCCTAATTCAACCTCATCAAGCCCTGAGTCCAGAAGCTACAATAGGGCAAAAAGGGGAGTCAGACTCCTCATAGCAGGAGTCACAGCTGCAATCACCACTGCAGGCCTCATGGGAGGAAATACTTGTGATACCACAACAGCAAAAAACATAACTGCCACCATGACAAATATAGGTAGAGATACAGGTGAAAATTTCAAACTTCTTTCAAAATCTTTTGACTCTCTTGCCTGCATGGTAATAGATAACCACATTGCACTAGATTATGTACTAGCTAAAGAAGGAGGGGTATGAATGATAGCAAATACATTTTGTGGTTTCTATGTTAACTCAACTGGCCAGGTCGAGGAGAGGACACAACAAATTTTAGATAATGCCCAGTGACTAAAATAATTCAGTCAGGATCATCTAGCCCAATCTATCTGGACAAGTATAGAAGCAGCCTTGCCTAAACTAACCTGGCTACTCCCATTTATAGAGGCCCTAGAATTAGCCTTACTATTGCTTTTCAGACCCTGCCTCTTATACCTGATTACTAGGTTTGTAAAAAATCAACTGCAAATTTTAATCAACCAGACATTGGACAATTGTTCTAGCACAGTAAAAGGACCTTATACCCCATTCCCCAAGAAGTTACCTAACAAATTCTTGTTAGGAGTCCATGACAACCCCACACCTGCATGAAGTAGACGAAGAGAAACTTCGCCCCGTTTTCCTTTCTATCGTCATTATAAGATGGGAATGAAAGGGTTAGTAACTTTTTAAAGGGTAAAGGTAAAGCTTACAAAAGGTGAGAACTGTGAAAAATTCATTGCTTGCATGACCTTTGCTCAGCCTTCTGTTGACTACGGATTATCGGATTATGCACAAAACAATGAATCACCCAGTAGAGGCAGGATGTGATACCAGACCAGTCCAACTGCAAAGTGGACAATGGGCCAGGCAGAGTACGTCAGCAGGAACTGCCAGAAGCTACAAGTAAAGTATATAACCTACACCCCAACTGCTGACTCCCTTTTTTGGGAGCTCAGCCCGCCTGCACCCAGGCCCATGCAATAAAGTCATTTTGCTCTGCATTGACCTTGCGATGTGGATGTGAACTCCTACCAGCTCAGACCTTTCATAAACAATGTGATCTCAAGTAATATTTGGTGAATAATATATCCTAAATTCAGATAAGAAATCTTTGGGTTTGAATTTTCTTTGATGAATCTTGTTTTCTATAAGCTGCCACTAGTTACTGTTATTTAATCGGTCTCTACTTATTTAGTCATCATAAAATATTTATTGAGTACTTTTTATAAGCAAAATATAGTGGTAGAACCAATGGGAGACAAAATGCACATCCTTTGGCTTCAAAATACACAATCTTGGTGGATACTGAGTCATCCAGTGAAAGCAGAAAGTATAGCATTGTGCAAAGAACACATATTTTTGGCTCAAAGAGACCTGAATTTCCATCTTAGTTCTGCAACTTCTAAACTACTATCTACAACATTGTTATCGGTGAGGAGCTCTGTGTGTCCCCACCTGTTGCCAGTGGAAGTGGGCTTCTCATGATGTCACAAGCAAAGGCATTTTCTGAGACTCACGGGGGAGAATGGGTGGCATTTATTTGCATGAATTAAACCCCTGAACTTACAAAGTCCCTTCTCCCTCCGTTCTGCCATGTAAGAAGTGCAATGTGTCCTTAGCAGAACTAGGATTAAAGCTGTTGCTCACATTTGCTGTTCCATATTTGCACAATCCAATCTATCATTAGTTTAGCTTAGCTTGTGTTCCCAGCTGTAGTTCATCAGTCCATTGGGTGTGGGGTCCACATGGCCAGGGGCCATGCAGCTTCTAGGAACAAGGGCAAATGCAAGGATGTAGGAACAAAACCAGAGGAACCAATGAATTCCTTTGTCTGATTATTTTAACCTTCTAAATGTCCACACACTTGCAGTAGCTTCACCCTCTCTAGACAATTATTTCTGTTCCCAGGTTTGATTGACAGGCAAGTATCTTCCCTGCGTCATTCCAACATACTGTACATGCACTCATCTCCCCTTTGTTGGGCCCCCCTTCCCAGTGATCTGCTGGGCTTGGACCAGTGGTTCTCTGGAGTGTATAGTTGCAACTTCCTGGTGAAGCTGCCCCGATAGCCATGCAATAATGTCTGCCTTTCCCTTCATCCTCTTCCTATTATTAATATTAGCTAGCTAGTTACAATGGTGACAGTATTATTTAAGTACTTCACTTTTCCCGGATTAAAAAAAATTCTAATAATATTATAACTTAGAGTGTGGACAAAAGGAGAAAATATATATTTTTAAAGTCCTAACATTGTTTGGCAAACAATGATCACTCAATGAACAGTTTTTTTTTTTTTTTTCTCCAAGTCAAATAAAAGAGATTTTCTAAAATAGTAAATTTAGGTAATTTAAAAGATTAGCTGGATATTAAAACAAATTAGGAAGGCATGTGTGAAGCATTTACCTGTGTGTTCATTCAAAAAAACATTGATTGGGTTTCTACTTTATACAAGATACTATGGTGGTTGCTATGGAGAAGTCAGAATTAATGGGATGTGGCATTTACTTCTAAGTGGTTTTATAGTAAAATGCATAAGTTGTATCATATTTAGAAATAACTATGGTAAATATTATATATGTGCACTATAGTATGCTTTGTCGTTCCAGAGGTGTGAGAGGACATTTTTGCCCTGAAGACCATGCAAGACTGTACAGGTCTGGTGCAAGCTAAGCTTAAAAAGCAGGTAGAATTTTGACAGGTCAAGTTAGAAGTTGTATATTCCAATTAGGAAAAAATATAGAAAAGCATATCACACATTCAGAGCATAATGAGAAATTGAGTTTTAGTAGAACATAGGAAACTTCATGACACAAATCCAGAATGAAATTTGGGGTTAGTTTATTGAGGGTAAGATGTTCAGGAAATTTGCATTGAATTTAGTAGGTAAAAGGGAACCACCAAAGATAAATGAGCAGAGAAGTTGACACTATTGTAATGAGTCTCGTTATTAATAGCAGGAATGAGACAAAGGGAAGGCCAAATATGGTAGACATGTTGTTTGAGCAACTTTGCCAGGAAGCTGCACTTCAACACTCCCCAGATAGACACCAGTCTTGTCCCCACAGATCTCTAGGGGAAGGGACTGGACAAAGGGAGGATAGACATAGACACATGCCCAGTAAAGTCTGGGTCACATAGGAAAGGTACTTGTCTGTCAATCACACCTGGGAACACAGATCATTGGCCAGGATAGATGTGGCCACTGCAAGTGCAGAAAGATTTGGAATATTTAATCTCCTAAATAAAGGACTTTGCTCTCTTGGCTCCTGGTTCTCTAGGTTGCACTTTTGTTTTGGGGAACCTAGGGATTTTTGTTCCAGGGGGCGTGCTCTCAGGCTCCCGTACTCGCTCACATGGCCCACAGCCACGTGGACCCCACACAGTGGACTAATGGACTGCAATTAGCTTAATGCTGTACTGGACCCAAATCCAACATGGAACGGAAATTCTGGACCCTGGCTTTGCTTCTAGCTCTGCTGAAAGCCCAGCTGCAATTCTTCCAGAACTGGATTATGGGAAATGAGATTTTGGAAACCCAGGGATGTAATTCCATGCAAATAAAAATAACTCATCCTCTTATGTGAGTCAGCAAGTATCTGCCATGACTGAGGGAATTTGCTGTTCTCCTCTCTTGCAACATTGCCACTTCTCGACTCACGCCACAAGAAACCTGGACAACCCACTAAGCTTCGTTTGTCTGGTGTGTACATAATAGGTATGACATAAAGGCATCAAGAAATTTTGTATATTGGTGAAAACAACATGATTGTATCTCTCTTAATAGTCTTCCTATGTAAATGTTGTCTTCAAACTAAGGAATTAATATACATTAATACTGTACATGTAGTAAGAAACTTTCAATGATTCTTAATGATCCTCCCCTCCTGGCATTTGTGCCTTTGTGTAACAACCCACCTTGAGTATGGGCTGGAACTAATGCCTTGTTTTTAAAAGCATATGGCTAAAATGATGGGATATCACATTCATGATTGTGCTACAAAAGATTTGTGACACATCTTACAGGGCAGTTTCCATTGCTTTCTTGGACTTATTATTATTATTATTATTATTATTATTTTTTTTTTTTTTATGAAGCAAGCTGCCATGGTGGAAGGATCTGTGTGGCAAGGAACTAGGGCAACTTCTGGCTAAAAGTCAGTAAAGACCCTCAACCCAACAGCCTGTGGGGGGACGACTTCTGCCAAAACCACGTGAGTAAGCTTTGAAATGGATCATTCTCCAGTTGAACCTTGAGATGAGACTGTGGCCACAGTCAACATCTTGATTGTAGCCATGTGAGAGACCCTAAGACAGAGGACACATGTAAACCATCCCTAGATTCCTGACTCTCAGAAACTGTGAGATAAAAAATGTGTCTGTTTTAAACTGCTAATTTGGGGGCAACTTGTTACACAGTGATAAACTAATACAATGTATTTTTAATTAATATTCTGAAATTCTAAAAAGATAGCTCTGTTTCTATAATATTATTTAAGAATATAGGACAAATTGGTAGGTTTGATTTTCTTTGGACCTCAGATCCTTTATTACATTTTTATTGTTTCTTCCAGAAGTGTCGTCATTTATTTTCTCCAAACCTTTAATTCCTCCTTTCTTTAGACATATACATGCCAAAAATATTTGTTTGTTTGTTTGTTTTTTTCAAATTCAGGAAACAGTTCTGTCATTTGACAGTAATTAGAATATTCTTTCTTAAATAAAGAGCTTTACATTTAAGTATAATTTTACATTTGAGTATGGGTATAGAGCTGAGTGAGAAATATACTATAAACATCACAGAAAATATTGGTAAAATAAACATCCAACAAGCAAACCAAGGAGGTATTGGTGTGTGTGTGTGTGGATGTTTTGTTTGTTTGTGTATTTTCCCCGAGGATCTATATCTAAAGAAAGAAAAAGTTGGAGTGAAGGAAGGGAATCTGAATCATCTATAATGAGTCTGAGACAAATCAGTTGTTTCATTTTCAAAGAAGAAAATAATTGAAAAGTAAGAATCTATTTTTAAACTCTACACTGCCTCTAACTTTCTAGGACATGGTATTGTATTCTGTATAGACCAACTATTTTTTTAAAGCCATGTAGAAAATGGTAACCTTTCTCTAGAACTTGACTGTAGCGTAATGCAACTCCATGATTTCTACCCCCTCTAAATAAAGACATCTGTGGCACTATTGAGTCCTTTCCAGTATCAACCTTACAGTCTTTACGATGTTGGCGTTTCTTCCAGCTACTTGGAAAATGTTCTGTACCAGAGAGATTGTATTCCCTTAGGAAGGACCGTTTCTGACTATTTTCTTTAAATTGAAAAGATTTTGGTCTACAGATTCTTTAATCCACATAAACAAGAACCTTGGTATCTTGAAAGCAAGAAGAGTGAATGTTTAGTGGCTACATTGTTTTTCCTTCCTCAGACTAAAATCTCAAGGTTTCTTTCATGAGGAACAGATTGTTCTGGCAACAAAATCTTAGAAATCTCATGTGCCTGATTTATTTTTAATTTTCCCTTTATACATTCCAATGTTAAAACGAAAGAGGGATTTCAAATGAGTAATTTGCCACATTGTACACAGTATAGTATAGTTTTGTGTGTTTTTTGTTTTGTTTTTGTTTTTGTTTTTGAGGAAAGTCTTTCTTTTAAATTTTTCATACAAAATATTAAAAAAAACTACAAATTTGTATATCTGTAAAGATGTACATAAAACAGTAGAATAAGAATTGGGAAATGTAGCTACATCTTTTTCTCATGCTAGTACATTGGTACTATGATCTGTTTTATAACCAACAAGAATCTGTTTACTCAAAGAGAACACATATATAATATTACTTAGAAAGAAGACCTCTTTGTGAAAGGATGAACATATAAATCTCATTTCTAGAGAAAAGTATTCATGTTTAATCAATGACACAATCATGGAAGGCATAGTTCTTGACAAACAAGTATATATGGTAATAGACATATATTTGTTGTTCAACTTTAATAAATATTCTTCAGCACTCATTTGGTACCTAATGAACAAATAATCAGAGCCTCAAAGGACATAAATTTATATTTAGTTGCATTAGTAAATTCAGTACTTTAATATTTTGCTCTTACTAACCTCCAACTTAGGAGTTTTACTACATTTATTTCTCTTGCCAAGTGAAATGTCAGGAAGCTAAGAGTTATTAGAGCATTCTAATTGAAATTTGAAAACTAATTAGAATGTGTGTTCTTATTTAGGAGCTGCTGAACTAAAGTCTGAATCAAAAATAAATCACCATATTTATACAGTAACTGTCATATATTCTTAAAATTAAATCCAAACGTGAGACTTGATTTACAACATAACCAAAAATATATAGCAAGGCACTTTAAACTTCTTCAAAAACATTGTGAAGAGTGAAGATATTTTTGAAACTAAATAGAAATAAAATCTGGTTTTCCTGGGACAACCTAACAAGTAAAATAGCAAGTAGTAGAATTTTAACAACATTATATGGAAAATATGGCAACACTGGCCAATATCAGCAATTTCATTCACAGGAATTTCATGGGATTAAACATCTGAAAAGAAAAACTTGGCAAGCAATATACTCAAACTATTTCCAGAAATCAACTGACAAAACACACACACACACACAAACACAAGAAAATTGTGGTATCAGTGGGATATCCCCAAACCTCATGCAAGGATATATGAGCTAAAAGACAACATTTGAGATTCTGTGACTGTTTGAGTATATGTTTAAACTATATACAGTCATGCATTGCATAATGATCTCTTGGTCAATGGAGGACCGCATATAAGATGGTGGTCCTATAAGATTATAACGGAGCTAAAAAAATTCTTGTCTAGTGGCATTGTAAATATTGTTAGGTCCAGGAACAACACATTACTCACATGTCTATGGTGATGCTGGTGTAAATAAACCTACCATGCTGCCAGTCTTACAAAAGGACTGTACTTATATGCACAGTACATAATATTTGATAATGATAATAAGTAACTACATTATTGGTTTATGTATTTACTGTACTATACTTTTTATTGTTCTTTTACAGTATACTTTTATATTTCCTATAAAACAGTATGCTGTGCTATGCCAGCAGCAGCCTCATACATCCTGTTTACTGAGTCTTTTGATTGCATCATTTTCTCTTGTGCTGGATTTAATTCCATGTTGCTTATTTATCATGGGGCTAAGTGTACAAAATTCACTGTTGTTGTCATTAAAAAACCTCACTGAGGGACTGACCTGGAAACAAAATTAAAAGTGATTAAGGACTGTGAAGGTGGGAAACCAATGATAGCTACTGCTTGCCAGTCAGGCATGTCCCAGTCCACCGCAGCTATGATCCTGAATAACAAGAGCAAAGTGATGGAGGCTGTTAAACAATCGGCTTCATTGACGGCCATGAGACCAACACGTATTTGAGAAGGATCTATATTAGACCCGGAGAAACTTCTAATCACCTAGATAAAAACCAAACACAGAAGTGTATCTCACTCAGCACCATGATGATCATGGCCAACACAAAAAGTTTGTTTGTAATGGGAAAGAAAAGGCTGGACCCAATTATGATGTTGAATTTATTACTAGCTCTGGGTGGTTTAAACAATTCAAGAATCATTATTACATAATGGCAAAGTGAGTAGTGAGTCTGCAAGTGTTGATGTGAAGGCAGCTGAAGAATTTTTGAAAACTATAAATAAGGTGGTTGTGGAGGAGAATTACTTGCCAGAGTAAATATTCAATATGGATGAAAACTTTTTACTCTGGAAACAGATGCCTGAAAGGATTTTTTATCCATAAGAAGGCCAAGTCAAGGCCAGGTTTCAAAGTTTTTAAGGACAGGTTAACAGTCTTGCTTGGGGAAACGCTGCAAGCTACACACTGAAACCCTCTGTGATCCGGCACAGTGAGAACCCCAGGACCTTTAAGAATATCAGTAATCACACACTGCCAGTGCACTACAGGAGCAATAAGAAGTCATGGATGACCCAGCTCCTCTTCCAGGATGCCCTCCTGAATTGTTATATCAGCAAAACAGAGACGTACTATTTGGAGAATAACATAATTTTCAAGGTTTTGTTATTATTGATAATGCTCTGGGATATCATCATTTTGTTGGTGATCTTCATCCCAATATCGAAGTTGTGCTTCTCCCTCTAAGCACCACCTCTTTAATTCAACCAATGAATCAGGGAGAGATAGCAGCTCTTTAGGCTTATGACCTGAGGAGGGCCTTTGCTCAGACTAGGGCCGCAACTGAGAAGACACTGATACAATTCCAGAAGGATTACAACATCTATACCTGCATCAGAAGCCTTTCTTTGGTTTGGAGAAATATCATCAAGGAGTACGTGAATAGTATCTGGAAGAAGACACTCAAGAGGTGTGTCTTTATCTTCAAAGGATTTGCCAAGGATGAGGAAGCTGAAAAAGTCAGCAAGACTGGCTGAGATGGCAAACGACTTCACCCTGGGTGCAGATGTGCAGGACATGGAGGAGCTCCTACAGGTGGCTCCTGAGGAACTGACCAATGAGGAATTGTTGGAACAGGAACAGGAACATATAGCAGAAGAAGAGACAAGAGGAAAGAAGACTGCAAGAGAAGGAAAAGAACCCCCAAGAAAATTCACAGTGAAGGGTTTAGCAGGAGCTTCTGAAGACTTCAACAAACTCCTTAAAAAGTTGCAAAACATGGAACCTGACATGGAAAGGTTTTTGTCAATAGAGAAGCATGTTCACTTTGCATTTTCCACTTACAAGCAAATGTATGATGAGAAAAACAAACATGCAAACCGCCATGGACATATGTCTGAAAAGAGAGACTTTTTCTCAAAAGAAGCCTCAGGCAGGCCCTTCAGCTGGTGTTCCAAAGAATGCATGGCTATCATAGACGGGGACAGCTTGTGTGTGCTCTTGTCCCTGAAGACCTCAGGTGAGATAAGACATGGAAGTGGAAAACAGTAATACTGATTATCTGACCCTGAGTAGGCCTAGGCTTCTGTGTTAGTTTTTAACAACAACAAAAAAATTAATAAAATTTTTAAAAATAGCAAGAAGCTTTTAGAATAAAGATATAAAAACGGAAATACTTTTTACAGCTGTAAACTGTGTTTGTGTTTTAAGGTAAATGTTATTTCAAAAGAATTGAAAGTTAAAAAATGTAGCCCTGGCCGGTTTGACTCAGCGGTTAGAGCGTCGGCCTGCGGTCCTGAGAGACCCAGGTTCGGTTCCTGCTAAGGGCGCATACCTTGGTTGCAGTTTGTCCCCAGCCCTGGTCGGTCGTGCGGATGGCAACCACTCGATG
Organism: Molossus molossus; assembly: GCF_014108415.1. NCBI lineage: Eukaryota > Metazoa > Chordata > Mammalia > Chiroptera > Molossidae > Molossus > Molossus molossus. The sequence continues at coordinate 16,941,810 of NW_023425351.1, forward strand.
TGTCCCTTCACATCGATGTTTCTCTCCCTCTCTGTTCCTCTCTCTCCCTCTCAGTCTACCTGAATAAAAAATGGAAGAATGTCCTCAGGTGAGGATAAAAAATAAAAATAAAAAATGTAAAGGTGTATAAATTTTAAAAAGTCATAGTAAGCTAAAACATTAGTGTATAATTATTGAAGAAAAAATATTTTATAAATTTAATGTAGCCTAAGTGTACAGTGTTTATAAAGCCCACAGTAGTGAACAGTGATGTTCTAGGCCTTCATGGTCACACACCACATACTCACTGACACCCACAGCAACTTTTACTTATGCAGCAAGGTCCATTCATAGTAAGTGCCCTTTACAGGTGGAACATGTTTTATCTTTTATCTCATACGTGTCTTTACTATACCTTTTCTATGTTTAGATACACAAATACCATTGTGTTACAATTGCCTACTGTATTCATGACAGTAACATGCTGTACATGTTTGTACAGAAGATGATGCAAGAGGAAAGAAAACTTCAAGAGAAGAAAAGGAGCCCCCCAAAGAAACTTCACAGGGAAGGGTTTAGGTTTTTGGCTATACTGTCTAGATTTGTGTAAGAGCACTCTATGATGTTCACACAACAAAATTGCCTAATAATGCATTTGTCAGAAAATATCCCTGTCATTAAGTATCTCATGACTTTGTATATAAATATATATATATATATATATATATATATATATATATATGCACATCTCTCTGTATATATATTTAAGAAACAATGTTTATATTTTAAAATATAGTGAGTTATCCCTTGGTGGTTATTTTGAAGATGCTCATCATTTGAATAAATTAGAACCCTCCAAATCCCCACAGATATGAGAGATTAGTGCACTTTTTTTTTTTTTACATAATATTCAAAGTCATATGGGAAAAGAATGAGCCTCTACCTCCAATCCACAACCACTCTCTATCTACCTGAAAAGTAACAATGTGCCCCAGTCATTTACTTCTGCCCAAGTTGTATCAAGCATTCATTCATTCCAGTCAACAAATACTCATTGAATGATGTCTTCTTTGTTCCAGGGACCATTCAGTGAATAAAACCCACAGAATTCTCTGACCTTGTGGACCCTACATCCTACTGGAGGAGAAAAGGTATAACCCAGGCTTTCCAAATTAGCATGTATTCATTCAATCAATCATTCATTCACCAAGGAAATGGCAGACTTTGGAGCTGCAGTGGGACTCTCCAGTTGGAGAGACAGATAATAGACAAGTAAAAATAGATATAATCAGATAAAAGAGGGCCCTCCCTTACTCTGTAAATAGTATGATCTCAGAGCTTTTCTATCATTAACTTCATGTGTCAATGAGTTTGTTTGTAGCTTTCCACATGTTATAAGAAAAGTGATACAAAGTTAGGTAGCTTATGACACCTTATTTTGTCCATGAAGAGAGTTTTTAGTTCAAAATGAAATACTGTGTATAATCAGAATTGTGTAGCTGCAATAAAATTAGTTGATTGGTCACTCTGAAGGGAAAGAGCTGGCTGGGCCAGAAGGAGGAGAGGGAGACAAGGAGAAGCAGCTACGTTCACTCCTAGAGTCTAAAGTGACAGTATTCCTGGGGAGCCAGGAGGGCTGCTGGAAGAGCAAATGGACCTCAGCAGAGAAGCTAGAGGTGTCACAGGATGCCTGGGGAGTGAGGACGACTTAGGCAGGAGATAGAGAGGGTGAGCAACTGCATCTGGAGAACTGCAATTAAGAGGTCCCGGTCCACGGGCATAGGGGACGCTGAAGGGCTTGTCAATTGTCAAGACTGTAGCACTTGATATAGACAGAGCTGCACTGAAACTTTCAAGTCAAGACTGGCCTGTGACAGTTTCCCCCTGACTCCATCCTCTCTAAAGGGATGAAGAACAGAAGGAGAGGAGACAGGAGGCATTGCTCTTCTTGGTGAGGAAAGAGAGAAGGTGTTAGTATCCCTTTTCCTGAGTGAGGGTGCTGGTCTCCCATCTGTGGGAGGCCCAGACTCAGGGGATGAGTGTGTGTGTGTGTGTGTGTGTGTGTGTGTGTTTCAAGGTTAAACTACATTCAAACTATTGACTAGTACAAGGTAATAAACATTTAAATTACTGACTTAAGGACCTTGACTTATTTTTTAAATGGTATCTTTTTTTTTTTTTTTCATCCATTCTCCTGGATGTGCATCTGCTCCTATCACACAATGGGTTGTTTGACTTAATTACCAATACATAGTGGCAGTCAGATTATCTCAGCACACAAGTTTCTGCTGGAAAGAAAGTAACACAGCGTTGCATTTAGCTAAATGATACCCCTGTGGCCGGAAATGGTAAATGCGCCTTCTGAACACCCAGCTTCCACCCTGGCAGCATCTGGTTGATGATGTTGTGTGTACATACGGTTAGAAACAAAATTGCTGTACATCGATTTAGTGTGCTATCATGATCGATACTGATCATTTCAACAAACTGATCATACAGTAAATGGTACTGATCTTCAAGGTGACCAGTGAAAGATTCTACGAGACAGGGTTTCCATCATTTCTTGTATGTATAGACATAGCAGAAAAATCACTTTTATTAAGCTGAGAAAAGCCCTGATGCATTTTCAGATCACAGACATTATCCATGAATATTTTCATAAATATCTTGATGTTAGATTAATATGTTATTTATATAAACTAAAGGAGTAGTGTGAAACTATAACAAATAATATCTCTTTGACAGAGCTCTTGTCACTGACACATTTATGTAGTCACCCCTTCAGCTCTCACACAGACATTGGTAAAAGGTGAGAGTATCACTTGGAGAGAACTGCTGGGGAAGTTCACTCCGACTCCTGCACCCGCTGGAGAAGAGCTACATGACTTTGAGCTGACCTTGGAATTTATGATCTGGCACAAATAGTCATTAAACTGGGAACAGCTTGTGCAATGTCTTGATAGCAAACAGTACCCAGAAATGTGTTGGCAGTGGAAAGAATTTAAAATATCCAATTTAGTTTTAATTCTGAGTGGAGAAAGGCCTCTGATTTTGATAAGTAGTCACAAAGTTAAATGCCAGGTCTAAAGGAGAAACATACTGTTTGTGATCTTCTAAGTGTACTTAAAACAGAGACGAGAAACAGGTTGATTGTTCTGATTTAGCTGTGAACAGCTGGTAGGCATAAAGGTAGGCAGTAACTTTAATCAGGTCTCTGTAAATTTATAAATTGGTCCCTTTTTTCTTAGCTCTGTGGAGCAAAGGGAAGTAAACTTATGCTTATCTGATATATGAATGGGATGCCACACCCTCTTAATGGCAGTATATCTGAGCCCGAAGGCAATTTACACCCTCATTATACAAAGAATCATAAAATTTAAATTGGACCCAAGGTATCACATGTTAATCTTTATCCCCCAAGTTCCCTGAAAATGCAGAGGCTATTATACAGTTTAGTATTTGGCTAGCATGGATTTATTCCACAGTATTTCATAATATATATGAAAATTTGTTTCATAAATGATAAATATTACACACAATAATGAAGCTTTAAGATTATTTACATAATATGAATAATATTGAACTATTAAAATGTAACTGGATTATTGTCCACAAGTGAAAAGAAGCTGCCAGCTGGACTTGCTTTACCCACAGATAGTATTGGGTCACTATTTACATAACAACTAGATACCAACAGGTGTACCCAGCTCAAGAGCAGGCCCTCTGTGATGTGACCTTGAATGTATATTAAAATGAATCAGTCAGGGTCCATCTTTCTACTGGACATTTCTTTGGAAATGGGGAGGGAATCACCCAAGCGGAAGCCCAAAGACAGAGTCGTGAATTCATAGGGAGTAGGGAGCAACTCAATGGGCTAAATCAAAGGAAAATCTATGAATTCATGCCATTGAGATCTCTAGAACCATTTTAAATCTAGAAATTCCTTCTATTTCCAACTTCATTGTGGCTGAGACCTATCCTTTGATTTTCCAAAAATATTTCTAAAAATTCTTGGAGGAATTACTTAGCGACAAAGATGTATCATAAAGATTAAGGCAGAAGGTGAAGGAAAATACTTCATTTGCCATTTTCTCCTAGGTAGTGCCTAGGACTCTTTTTTAGATAGCTCCCAGGTAATTCTGATGTCTAGCATCAGCCAAGGATCCGAATATTGTCAACTCTCTCATTTTGCAGAGGAGAAGACTCAGTCATGGGTCTTCAAATGTCAAGCCCCAACTATAGTGGAAAAATCTGAATAGCACTAGCATCTCCTTGTTTGGAGATGTTTTCCAACCACCAATTTGTTTTTCTTACAGATATTTGGGATCCGTGTTAGCAGAGTCAATGTAATTAATTCTTCAAGGACCAGTGATTATGCTGTTGGTAGATTTTTCTATTCTACTGTTTTACCCTTTATCAAAGCTGAAAATAAAATTTTAAAAAGCCAGGAAATATACACTCTCAAACAAATGCTATAAATAAATGTACTTTTCAGTAATGCTGTTTTATAATACTAGGAAAGCATAGAAAAGGATCCAGAGACTTCGAATATGCCACAGAACATTGAATTGTATGTTAAATTTATAAAGAAATCCCAGATCTTAAAACATTTTCAAAAAGAGAGTATTACCAAATGAATATATTATTCTGCAATAATATCAAAACAAAGTTAAGATGTGAAGTTACTTTAAAGCCATAGCAAAATATTTATGATGGGAATATTCTCTAAATAAGCATCTTTTTATTTTCACTTTCAAAATATATCTATAAATATTTGTAAGCAAAGTCCATTTCTCATTTTTAAAATGGTTTGCACCACAATTGTTCTGCGTATATACTAAATCTATTCTTCAATTCTTTTGATGTGTATTTTCTTTATAATAGGTTCCCCTCCGCTTTCTCGCTAGGTTTAAATGATTCGGAATATGTAGGTTGGCCCTTGCCTTTCTAATCACCTAGTCAGGGGCTTGGTGAAGCATAGAAAAGAAGGCAAGTTTAAATATAATAATAAAAGTTTAAGATTGAAAAATGAAATAACAAGTGTATCTGTTGCTGTAGCCATCAAATAATTTTTGCATATTCTTTTGAAAGAGTTGCAAGTAAATGGAGACAAAAATACGCACAATGAGATAAAAATGTATCTAACATGAGCATTAGCTTTTGCTGGGAAAAGAGAATGATTACTCCTGCTCCTTCATATTTTCCACAGAATGTGTACTCAAACATACTCTCCTGAAAGGGTGGGACATTGAAGAGTTACTTCAAGCATTCTCTCTTCTACTTACTTCTTCCTCTTGAGAATAAAGGGGTGATCCCTCTGATTAGTTAGCACTTGATACTCACTGGGCAATGCTTTCTTATACTGGGTAGGTCATTCTATCAAAGGAAATGAAGATGGAGGTCTCTTTTGTTCTTAATGGTATAAGTTTTATGCTAGTTTTCACTTGCAAGTAGCAAGTGTGTGTGTGTGTGTGTGTGTAGGTATGTGCTCAAGTGTCTATAACTTACATACTAGGACAGGAACGTCACCAATTTTAAAGCAGCACAAACTCAGTCCTAGGCAATCTTCTAAATGTGTTAAAACATAAAGTAATTTAGCCCTGGCAGGCTTGGCTCAGTGGTTAGAGCATCGGCCTGTTGACCGAAGAGTCTGGGTTCTCTTCCTGTCAAGGGCACGTACCTTGGTTGTGGTTCAGTCCCCAGCCCTGGTCGGGTCTTGTGGTGGCAACCAATCACTGGGTCTTCTGGGGGCAACCAATGGCTATGTTTTTCTCAAATCCATGTTTCTCTCCCCTCCCCCCATCTAAAGATAAATGGAAAAGTATCCTCGGGTGAGGATTAAACAATAAATAAATAAAATGTAAAAAGTAATTAAAAATAAATTTAATCCTCACAACAAACTGATGAGGTATATACTAATATTATTCCTATAGTACAGATGAAGAAATTGAGTCAAAGTGATTTGTCCAAGGTTTGAAAGTCAGAGTGTTGCAACACCCAGGCAGTTGGAACTTCTAATGAAGGTGTATCAGGAGCTCAGTGAAAACTCTTCCCCTGAGAACAGATGTTAAACTGGTCAAAATTAGTAAAAACAACCACTCATTGTTTCTAGAAATTAATCCAAAGACTTACAACAAATAGGAGGCATTTATTCATCAAAGTCGAGAGAACTCAGGGAGAACAGTGGGAAGCCCGGCATTCAGCAAGGACTGTACCTCAGCTCTGCTTTATAGATCAGTCCTTCCAGGGGGACTCTGCAAACCTTGTAGGCGATGTCTGAATATTCCTCCGCCTCACCTTCCGCTCCGTAGGGACAGTCTGGGCAGGACAGGGGGGAAGAACACGCCTGTTCCTGGAGTTGTGCCACTGTCCCTGGTGGATGTGCAGCCTGTGAACATCTGTAGATGCCAGGTGGCCCAGCTCTGGGTTATAGAGGATCTCTTCTGGGTTGTGGCGTTCATTCCTGCCCCAGCTCCTCTCTGCAGCACAGCGGCTCTGCCCAGTGGAGCAAGTGGCCTAGAGTTGCCGTTTCCCCAGCCAGCCAAGTTTGAGGACTGAACTATAGGGAATGGCTCAACTGGTAATGCTGGTATTTAGATAAAGTCCGTCTCAATCACACTTGGACTGAATAGATTTCTTATATAGTATGCTTAGTGCTATTCAAGTATGCCTGTGAAATTACTCCCTGTGGGCTATCGCACTTGTTAAAATCATGAGAGAAGAGCTCATTTATTGACTCTTATTCTAACGTTTAGTACATTCCTTATTTTAATGTCAAATCACCATTAAAGCTTTCAGTCCAAGATAAATGAAATAGTTATATATTAACTCGTATAAGTAGAAAATGCTTCATAAAATGAAACAAGAAGGAAAAATACTAAGCTTAAAAAATTCATTTTTTCTCAAAATAAATACAGTATTTGGAATAAAATGTCTTATTTTGCCACGTGGCAGGGCATAAACTGATCTCTTTATAATTAATTCAGTTTTAATTTGGCCAATAGTGTAGTCGTTGTGGTATTGCAAAGGAGTTGCATTTTTGTTTTTATTTGATGCACATTTTATTTGATGGCTATAAGCTATCTTAGCCAGTTACAACAGTTTTTTTTTTTTTTTTCCTAGCTAATTGTAACTTTGAGTGAAGTAATGGTCATACACTTTTTCATATTGCTGCAATTAATAGAAACCTTAACTAGAGGTAAAAATCTCACATGATTAAAATAAATATATCTGCCAAATATTTTTTGAGATTCTTAATGCAGATAGAGGCTAGCCTCCATATTAATTACGGTGAAAATAATTACAATGTTCTAGCCACTAGCGTTTTGTTTAGTAGGCCTTTACAGTTGGATGTGGATATGAATAAATAGCAGCAAAGTTGAGTAAGAACTGACTTTACTTGAATGCCAAAAGAAAGAGCATATGCCCTTCAACTTGACATGGATGTCAGAAAAACCCCTCTGCAGACAGACGTTGGTGGTGAAATTTGATGAATAGCAAGACAGACAGAAAACGGGGCTGCAGAGGAGTTAGTGATAAACAAAATAGTCATTTGCAACTAGGAAACACCCAAATAATTCTTAATTTTAAAAAAAGTTCACAAAAAATATTGAGAGGCTTGAAGACAATTTGGTGGTTCCTCAAAACGTAAACATACAATTACCATATTACCTAGCAGTTTCACTCCTAGGTATATATACTCAAGAAAATTGAAAAAAAGAGCTTACTAAAAAAAGGCATAAGTGCTTATTGCAGCATTATTCATAATGTTTGAAAAGTGGAGGCAGCCCAAATGTCCACCCACTGAGGAGTGGATAAAGTATGGTATATCCATGTAGTAAAATATTCTTTAGCCATCATAAGCAATGAAGAATTGATTCATAATGCAACATGGGTGAATCTTGAAAACTCAGAGGAACATTTTACTTACTAGATCATTGGCTTATTATAAAAATATATAACTCAGGATAGCCAGAGGGAAGAGCTGCATAGAGCAAGGTATGGGAAAGGCACGGAGGTTCCATGTTCTCTGAATATGCCGCTCCTCCTAAATTTCTCATGTTCTCCAAACCAGAAACTTTCTAAATACATTATTTTGGAGTTTATGGAGGCTTCATTACTCAAGAATGACTGATTCACTTATTGGTCATTGATCATTAAATTCAATTTTCAGCTCTTCTGCCTTCCCTGGAGCAGGTGGTGGTGCCGGACTGGAAGTTCTAATCTCGTAATCACGGGGTTGCTTCCCATACAACAACACCTTTATGGTTTCCGTCACTTAGGAAATGCTAAGGGTTTTAGTAGCTCTGTGCCAGGACCTGGGATGAAGATTAAATACATATTTCTTATTATAAATCACAATATCATGCAGGCTGTATTCATGGGCAAGCTGTTGCCAGTCTTTGATGCTCCTTTGGTCCTAGGAGAGCTCTTTTTCTTGTTCTCTCTTATTAAACTTCTGTCTGGCCCACTATTTCTCATGTTGCCAGAAGTATCACAGAGCTACCAGCCTGCTTTTAATTGCTTACCATCAAAATCTGTATAACTATTCGACAGTGTGTTTTTGCCTGGACTTTCCCACTCTCAGCTTCAAATAAATTTAGTATGCTTACAGAAAGCTACAAACTTCTTTGTGCTCATGGCCTAAGTCTTCCTCTGGGCACATTCTCTACATGCCACTGTAACAAAGCTGAGGATGGGGACAGTGGCCCACTTGTCCTGGAGCGAAACTCTTGCTCTCTGAAGGGAACACTTGATCATCTTGGCTAGTTCCGCCTAGAGTGGAACTTACATTCTGTGATCAGCTGGGGTTGGGTGTATGGGGACCCAGTTTTTTAGCCTTCTGTGCCTGGCATAGAGGATCCACTGTACAAATGGGTGCAGGGCCCTGGCTGGTTTGGCTCAGCGGTTAGTGTTGGTCTGCGGTCCAGAGAGACCCAGGTTTGGTTCCCGCTAGGGGCCCGTATCTCGGTTGCAATTTGTCCCCAGCCTTGGTTGGGTTATGCAGGTGGCAGGCACTTGATGTGTCCCTTTCATATTGATGTTTCTCTCTCTCTCTCTCTTCCTCCTTCTCCTTCCCACTCTGTCTGAACAGAATGGAAAAATGTCCTCAGGTGAGGATAAAAATATAAAAAAAAACAACAAATGGGTGCAGGGTGTGAAAGGGAATGCCAGTCCTCTCCACCACGCCTATTTGAAACAGAGCTTTTGCAACATGGAGCTGTGGAGAATGAAAGATGTCCACTGTCTGCCCTTCTTAACTTGAAACTGTAGCCCCAGATGGACAGTGGGGAATACAAGTTAGTCCTTCCTGCTCAGAGTAGATCTGTACTTTACTAATCTGGGGGTGGAGAGGGATGGGAACAGGTTGTGAATGCCACAGATTGTATCTGTTTCCCATTTGCTATGTGCCTTTGGGACAATTTCCAGAGTCTATTTTATTTTTGTCCTCCATTGCTCCCCTCCACCCAACTCCTACCACCTCCCGGGCCTTCACCACACTATTGTCTGTGTCCATGGGTTATGCATATATACAAGGATTGTTTCTTTTTATCTTTCATTTTGTTTTTGTGGAATGTCCCATGTATGCTTGAGAAGAATGTATATTCTGCATTTTGGGGATGAAATGTTCTGTAAATGTCAATTAAATTCATCTGATCGAGTGTTTAGGGTTGTTGTTTCCTTGTTGATTTTTTGTCTAGAAGATCTATCCAGGGGGGTGCTAAAATCCCCTGCTATGATTGTATTGCTGTAGATCTCTCCCTTAACGTCCTCCAGAAGTTTTTTTTTATATATATTTGGGTGCTCCTATATTGGGTGTATATATGTTGGATCGATCCTTGAAGTATTAAGTAGTGGTCTTCTTTGTCTCTTCTTTTGGTCTTTATTTTGAAGTCTATTTTGTCAGATATTAATAATACTACCCCAGCTTTTGTTTGTTTGTTTGTTTCCTTTTGCATGAAAAAAAATTTTTTCTATTCCTTGACTTTCATCCTGTATGACTCTTTAGTTGTGAGGTGGGTCTCTTGTAGACAGCATATATACGGGCCACATTTTCTTATCCATTTAGCTACCCTGTGTCTTTTGCTTGGATGTTTGTTTTTCACTAAGCTATTCACATCACCATTTTGAAAATTACAATCTGTCTCTACAAAAACTAAAAAAACATATCAAACCAAAACAAACAACAACAACAAAACAAATAGCAAACTGGTACAATCATGATTGGAGGTTTTGCACAGGGAGTTCTAAGCATTACATGTCTCCGTTCTTTCAGCAGTGTTGTTTGTCCTTGGAAAGGGGCAAATGAACATCTAAATGGGCAAATAAATATCTATGTGGTTCATTTGGGAAAAAAAAATTTATATGATAAATTACTATTTTTATTTTATCTTGAAATAAACAAAAATAATCATTAAGTAAGATAAATGGCTGAGAATTTCAGACATATAAAGAGAAATTTGACAAAAGGTTTTAAAAACACATAGCACATTCATGAATGGAAATGTTTACTGTTGCAAAATATATGTTTTCTCCAAATCCAACTACCATCTTAATTATACCATAAGATGATTTTCATGAAAGTTCATAAGCTGGTTTCAAAATTTATCTTTTAAAAATGTATAAGAATAGCTCCAAAACTGTGGATAAGAAGAATAAATGAGGGCTTTTTTAATCATATAGAAAAACATATTAAAATATGCAGAATTAAAGTAACAGGAAGCAGTGGAGAAACAGGAAGCTAGGATGATGCATCTGAATATAGACAGTAAAGATGAAATTCAAATTACTCGGCAAAAAGTCACCCATTTTGTAAACGAGGTTGGGAAACATTATCCATATGAAAACAAACAAAAATAAAACCATTGTTGTACTCTATATAAAATAGTCTAAATAGAATGAATAAAGAATAAGTACAAACACCTCACATTATAAACATATTGGAAAAACTGGAAAGGTAATTCTATAATATCAGGGAAAGTGGAGGCCTTTGATAAACAAGCATAAATGCAAAATCATATATATCTACATATACATACATATGTGTGTGTGTGTATATATATTTTAATCGTCACCCAAGGATTTTTTTACATTTATCATCGATAGAGTGGGAGGGAGGGAGGGAGAGAGAAACATCTACATGAGAGAGACACATTGACTGATTGCCTCTCGCATGACCGACCAGGGCCGGGAACAAGCTGCAAGTACATGCCCTTGACCGAAATCGAACCCATGACTCATTGGTCCACAGGCTGATGCTCTAACCACTGAGCAAACTAGCCGGGGCTCAAGATTGTAAATAAAATACTGATATAGTCAATTGCATAGGCATTAAAATTTTGTATGACAAAACTGCCATAAATAATTGTAGAAGCCAAGGTACAGAAAATAGGTGAAAATATTTTCATCTTATATAAACTATACAAAGATGGTATAAAGATTATTAACATATCAGTGAAAAACTATATTATATAATGGGGAAAAGGACAAAAAATATGAGAAAGAAATGAACAAAATAGCAATTAAAAGAAGAAATTAGTCAACAGAGAAGAAGATTCTCCGCTACATTATAAACAGGGCAATTCCAAATAACACGAATTATGTTCAGTTTTGGAAAAAGTAAAAAAGCATAAGTTTTAGCATGAAAATGGAGAGTCTATAGTCCCAGCTCTTGTCACTTCCTCAGAGAGGTCTTCCCTTTGCGTCCTGTACAGTTCTCGATAGTGCACTGCACCTTTCTTTTAATATTGTTTTTCATAATAAACTGCATGTATATTGGTGTGACTATTTGTTCAGCATTTACTTTCTTCACTGAGCCTCAGCTTCAGGATGTCAGAATCTATGCTTTGTTCTCTACTGCTCAATATCTACCTAGTGCCCAGTTTATGGTAAATATGAACCCTGGTTGAGTGAATAAGTAAATGAAAAAAAAGAAGGAATAAATCTTAGCACATACATGTAGATAGTTGAATTTGATATTTGCATCTAATCACATTTGTGCATTTTTTTTTTGTTCTTTATCAAAGAAATTCAAGATCTTCCTAGATTTATTTGGCTAAGATGGCATTTCTTAGACATTAAAAAATGAGATGAATTATATATTTTATTTAGATTGTTTTCTTTATATTTTTATCATGATACAACCATTTATAATCATACTATACAAATGTCATTTATTGAGCTACAGGGTCTGTTTTTGGTGCTTCTTTGTTAACTCCTGGGGGTGGAGGAGGTTCCAAGATATGATTGTCTTCACACACCTTCAGCTGGTAGGAGGTATTTTCTCCATTTTACAGATGAAGTCAAATGATAACATTAGAGGTAGGTGTTCTGATCAGTTCAGAATGCTAAAACGAGGTACCACGGTCTGGGTGGCTTAAACATCACATTTATTTCTCACAGTCCTGGAGGCTAGAAGTCCGAGATCAAAGCGCCAGCAGATCTGGTGTGTGGGCAGGACCTGCTTCCCAGCTTGTAGATGGCGGGTTTTCTGTGTTGCATCTTCACATGGCTGAGAGATGGCTAGCACTCTTCTACCTCGTATCTTCTTACAAGGATATGAATACCATTCGTGAAGACTCCACCCTCATTAACTAATCACCTCCAAAGTCCTCACCTCCTAATACCATCACATTGGGAATTAATCTTCAACATAAGAATTTGGGAAGAGAACATTCACTCCATAGCAGTAGGATTAGCCCAATGTCTCCGTCTCCTTCACCTCCACCCCGATTACAGGGCTTCCCCATATAAACATAGATTTGGATCTTATCGCCAGGTAAGCTAGGCCCAACCCTGAATGTCACAATTTGTATTTGTTAACACAATGCTTTTTGCTAGTATTTGTAATTTGCCTAGGATGCTGAACAGAGTAGGTTCTAACTGAGGTCACAATTTCCTAGTGGTTATGTAGGAATCAATATACCCAAATATAGACTGTGTTGATACTTCCAACTTTCCCGTTGCACATCAGCAATCATAACAACAGGTGACGGTTCACAGCTGTGCGACACTACAGCTTGTGCACCAGTTCCTCTCAGCCCCACCTCTTCAGTCGTTTCCGTGGCAACCCATTTCAGCACAGGTGTTGACTAGCTTTGCCGAGATCGTACAGGCCTCCTCTAACACCCAGTTACAGGGTGCTTATGGGACCCCTCTGGATGCTCAAGCCTGGATAACTCAAAAGTGTGGGTATTTATTGCTTCTGGCTTTGGTCCCCTGAAGGAAACGTCAGTGATATTTCAGAGGTCTAGCAAAAGGTTCTGATGGACTTGAACACCAGGGGTCCTCAGCAATGTCTAAGTGGATAATGTGTTCTTTTATTGTTTTTTATTTCCTCTATATTTTACTCTCCTGAAAACTCCTTCTTTTTTAAAAAAAATATTTTTATTAACTTATTTTTGTTACAGATGTTTCTCCTTTTCCCCCCATTGATACCCTCCTCTCCACCCCACCCCCGTCTCGTCCCCAGGTTTGTTGTCTATGTCCATTGGTTATGCGTACATGCATATAAGTTTTGTGGTTTATCTCTTCTCTCCCCTCCACCCCCTCTTCTGAGGTATGTCTGTCTGTACCCTACTTCTATGTCTCTGGGTCTATTTTGTTCATCAGTTTGTTTTGCTGGAAACTCCTCCTTGCTCCCTGGGATCACCTCCCCAAAACACTGGCTGCATGGAAGCCTTTCAGATTTGACACCAACTGTGGTCAAGCAGGCAGGGTATGAAAAGGGGTTTGGTCGCTGGAGGAGATGCCTAAATAATTATATTATATAAATACTACTTCTTTGACCTTGAAACATAATTTCATGATGTGTCCCCAGCTTCTAGTCAGTAAAGTCCTGTGTTTAGTATTGACTCTTTATACCTGGGCTTTTATATTTTGGTTAGAAATAGATGTCACTTCATCGCTTGCACATGTCTCAATGCTTCTCTTTTACTTTATATAGATTATTAGTCTTATACATACAATCCCTGAATATGAGGTCATGAAAGGTCAATAAGGAGTAAGATTCTAGCCACTAGAATTGACTGAATGGCTTTAAATACCAGCATAAAGAATGTGATATTTATTTCTATGTAATGAAAAAAAAAACACAAAACACAAATTGTATTTTAGGTGTGGAGTAACTTTTTAATAGCCACATTTAATTAGATTAACCTGCTAGTGATGTCGAAGGTGAGTTGATTTAATATTAGAAGTCTAGACATCATCTAACTTGACATAACAAATAGGACTCCAATTTCTGTTTCAGTTTCTGATGTAAATGTACATAATATACAATCTAATGTCAAACCCAATTTAAAGATACTATAAGTATTTAGCTAAATGTTCCTTTGCTTATACATAAATTTTTATATTTGTTGTTTTACATAACATACATTTGTCAGTTATGTTAGTGTCTTTAATACTTTTTGCTAAATTAAACTTGCCGTGCAGATTCTCTTTGTATATTTAAGTGGGTAACTTGCACAGAGGGTTAAGCTAACAGTGTTGTGATAATTATAGTATTTGTAATAATAACAGTGTTTAATGTATATTGAACACTTTCTATATTTGTTGCTTAAAATTCAAAGGCCAATTATATTAGAAACTTCAATAAGCAAACATTATTCTATCATTATTTTTAAACAGATCCTTTCATTTTCTGAGACTTAAGAGGTAGGATGCTAAGCCTGGTATGCTAAATATTGTATTCTGTACTCCATTTGGACTTTGATTTGGATTTAAAATTCAAAATCACTTCCATCATTTCTATCCTTGTGAGTGTGTGCCTGTGGGGATATTAAAATAGAGAAAGAGCTTCTTGGAGAGATGAAATGATTGAATTTGATGCCTAAGGCCAGAAAGCTCATTTTGCTTATGTTAATATGTAGAACTTTGTGCACTCCAATTCGTGGCTAGTAAATGCTTTTTCTTGATTTTGTAAAATTCATCGTATATCCCGGTTGAGAACCTTATTTCTTTTGTTGCAAATTGTGCTAGAAACCAATCTCAATCTAGTTTCTATTAGCATAGCCCAATTATGAAATGGTTACACACCATTATAGGAAGTCTAAACCTATGTGTTGCTTTCTCTAATGTCACTTTATTTAAGATTGCAGATCGAAGCTGTTGTAATCTTAGGTGAATCAGTAATTAACTTAGCACAGAGACAAACTATAAAGATGAAGTCATAAGACCCAAGAAGCATTTTTAAAGAAGCTGTTTAATAAATATATAGCAGAATATAGTGCTTTTTAAATAAGTGCAAATATCTTCAGTGTCCCACCATGACAGGGTAATATTAAGAAGGTGACATTTATGTTATCTTTGTATTAACTAATTAATCTATTTAAAAAATTATTGAACAACAACTTCTTGACCTTCCAATATGAATAATATTGTCTCAGAGTTAGGTAAGCGCAAAGTATTAGGTGGGGTTGGAAAGAGAGAAGATAAATTTACAAAGAAACAATT
The DNA here is from genome assembly GCF_014108415.1 of Molossus molossus. NCBI lineage: Eukaryota > Metazoa > Chordata > Mammalia > Chiroptera > Molossidae > Molossus > Molossus molossus. The sequence continues at coordinate 16,957,245 of NW_023425351.1, forward strand.
ATAATTTAAAGTAGTAAATGCTGTAATGAATACACTTACAAATAATTATCAAAATATAGAGAATAGAAGGACTTCAAATGTCAGTCATAAGCAAAGCTTTCCAAAGAGAGTAGACATATGTGAAAGAACTCACCAGCAGAGAATTGGGGTCAGCTCATCACAGGCAGAAAGGAAACAGTGTCTGTGTAAACTAAGATTCTTGACAGCATGTCATGTGTTAGTTGCGGCGAGCAAGGGAAAGCTAACCTGGGCAGAAGGCGAGAGCAGTGAGAGGCGGGGAATGACCACAGGGAAGTGGATAGGTATGTATTATGCAGGATCTTATATAGTATTCTAAAATGTTTAGGGTTATAAGCAGAAGACTGATTTAATGAGATTTGTGTTTTAGATAAATAATTGATGGGGCAAGTTGAAGGAGAAATTAGTGATAAGTATTACAAGGCTGAAGCAATTGTTTAGTTACGACTGAACTTGCACCAAGGTCTGGGTAGTGGAAGGTAGTGGTGACAACTTCACCTGGGCTTCCTGCCTGATGTATTATAGAAAACAATGAAAAAGGAAGAGACAGAAGGGATGCCTGGCATTCTCCTGTGGTTGGCAATATTGTCATCAATGAAAGCATGGATAGCAGGAGAGAAAACGTGGGAATTATGAGCTTTTAGGTTTAAAAATATTTAGGAATAATATTTGTTGTGTCTAAACCTCTTTAATAGACAACAATTATATACAGTAATAATAATAACAATGTAATTTTGGGTTTGTAACATAAAAAGATATAATGTAAAATAATGTCACAAAAAGAGGAGAGAGGGACAGAGTTATATAGGAGTAGTATTTATAGATCACACTGAAATTTAGTTAGTATAAATCTAAAGCAGATTCTGATAAGTTACTATGTACATGGTAAGTCCTACAACAACCACTAAAGAAATAATTTTAAAAATATAGTGAATCAATAACAAAAGGAATTAAAATGTTTCACTAGACAATATTCACTTAGTGCAAAAGAATGCAGTAAAAAAGGACAAGAGTAACAAAGCAAACGTGAGACAGATAAGAAAAAGTTAAATGAGCAATATGAATTCAACAATATCAATAATAATACAAAATATGAATGGAAGCAACCAACAAGCAGAGATGGTCAGACTGGACAGAATCTAACTATATACTCTATATAGAAAGCATTCTTTAAATTAAAAAAATATAAATAAGTTGAAGTTAAAGTATACAAAAAGATATACCATGCAACTTCTAACTTTATGAAAGCTGGAGTGGCTATAGTAATATCAGAAAAAATAGACTTTAAAATAAACATGTTAGTAGAGATTATAAGAAACTTTTTATAATGATCATGGAGTTAATCCAGTCGGCAGAAGAGACTATATTCTGGACCATCAGATAAGTCTTAATCAATTTAAGAGGATTGAAATAATAAAAACAATGGTGGTGACCACAAAAAAATTAATAAATACATCAAAGGAAGGATATTATAAATTACTCAAATATTTGAAAATTAAGCAACAAGTTACTACATACTTCATGAATTACACATGAAACCTCAAGGTGAATTAGAAAATATATTTTTAATTAATGTATCATATCACAATTTATTTTCAACAGAAAGATTCAAAGCATGCTGAAAGGAAAGAAAAACACAGTCTAAATAGACAAAACAAGCAGTAAAGTGAGACTCAGATATACTAGATTTTGGGATTATCAGATAGAAAATTTATTAATCATATTAAACATATGATTAAAATGTTAAGAATTCTAATGGAAAAAGTTAACAACATGCAAGAACAGATGGCTAATATAAGCAAAGAGATGGAAATGCTGAGAAAGAACCACAAAAAAAGGCTAAAAAAAACAAAACTCTGTAAGATAAATAAAGATTGCCTTTGATGGGTTCATTAATAGACTGGACGCAGCTGTGGAAAGAATTAGGGATATGCCAATAAGAAATTCCTAAATTAAAAGGCAAATAAAAAAGAATAATTACAAAAATTTTATTATACATGGAATAGCAGAGGAGAAACAAGCAAGAAAGGAGAAGAAATAATTGAAATCATAATAGTTACAAAATTTTCAAAATTGAAAACAGACGTGAAACTGTAGGTCCAGGAAATTCAAAGAACACCAAGCAGGATAAATATAATAAATATCCAGATACAGCTTGTTCTATCATAATCAAACTGCAGAAAACCAAAGACAAAGAAAACACACATAAAGAAGCAGAGAAAAACAAACACTTTTCCTATAAAGGAAAAAGAAAGAATTACATTGATTTCCTCATCAGAAATCATATGAGCAAGAAGAAAGTTAAGTAAAAATTTTAAGGTGTTGGAAAAAATCTAGAATTCTACATCAAATAAAATTATTCTTCAAATGTGTAAGAGAAATAAAGACTCTCAGGCAAACAAAAACTGAAAGAATATATTGCTAAAAAATCTGTCTTGCAAGAAATGTTGAAAGAAGTTATTTTGGTAGAAAAATAAAACAAGAAATACAATTTAAATATAGACATATAGATATAGTGTCTATAATTAAATGACTGCATTAGAAAAAAGATCTTAAATTAATAATAGAATTTTATTAATTCTATTAATGCAGGAAACTTGAAACAGAAGAGCAAGTTAAATCTATAGTGAACAGTAAAATGCATAATAACAATTAGAGCATATATCAATAAAATTGAAAATAGGAAATCAACAGAGAAAATCAATGAAGCCAAAGGTGGTTCTAAGAAACATCAATACAATTGACATATTTCTAGTCAGACTAACAAGACCCCCCAAAAAGGCACAAATTGCTAATATCAGAAATAAGAAGTTTGATCATTACTGATTCCATGAACATTAAAATAATAATTAAGAAACATTATGAACAACTGCATGACCCTAAATTTGATAATTTGTATAAAATGGACTGATTTCTTTAAAAATACCAACTATAAACATTCAATGAAGGACAACTTGATCATTAAATTGTCATGTAACTATTTTAATAGTGATTTAATTATCAATAATCTTGCCAGGAAAGAATTATCAAGCTCAAATGGATTCACTGATGAATTCTACCAAATATTTAAGGAAGAAATGATACCAATTCTCTACAAGGTTTTCCAGAAAATGCAAAACAGAGGAACACATTCTAACTCATTCTATGAAGCTAGTATTACCCCAATAATAAAGCCAAATAAAGACATTATAAGAAAGGGAAACTGTAGATCAATATCTTTTAGGAATATAGATGCAAACATCCTCAACAAAATGCTAACAAATAAAATAAAGCACTGTATAAAATTATATACCATAAAAAAGTGGTTTATTCCACGTGTGCAAAGCTGGTTCAACATTTTAAAATTGATTAATATAATTCACCATGTCAGTAAGCTACAGAAAAAAAATCCTATGATCACAACAATTGATGAAGAAATAGCATGGGATAAAATCAAACATCCATTCATGATAAAAATCCTCAGCAAATTAGGGATGGAGGGGAACCTCAACTTGATTAAGAACAGTGACAACAAACAACAGCTAACGTCATATCTGATGGTGAGAAATGGAATGCTTTCCTCCCAAGATCAGGAAAAAGCAAAGAGGTTGCCTCTCACTGCTCTTTTTGCACATCATACTACAGGTCCTAGCTAGTGCAATTAGACAAGAAAATGAAATAAAAATGATACCTTTTGGGAAGGAAGAAATAAAACTGTTTTTTTCACAGATGATATGCTTGTCTATGTAGAATATCACAATCCACAAAAAACTCCTGAAACTAAGAAGCAATTACAGCAAGGGTTACAGGATACATTGTTAATATACAAAAGTTCATTGCTTTCCTTTATTTCATCAATTAACAAATGGAAATGAAAATTAAAAACACAATCCCACTTTTAATAATAACAAAAACATGATATATTTAGGTATGAATCTAATAAAATACATACAGGATTTATATGCAGAAAATTACAAAACTCTGATGAAAGAAACAAAAGATTAAAAAATAAAAAAAGTAATCCTACTTCTGACAAAGCTTTTATCTGTAAAACTCTCAACAATAAAATAAATTTAAAGAAATAGTCCATTTTAGTGCTTTAAAAGATTTGGTATTGTCCCACCGTGATCTATATAGATTCAATACAATCTCAGTCAAAATCACAGCAAGTTGTGTTTTTTATATTGATGAACTAAATCTAAAGTTTATATGGAAAGGAAAAGGAAGAGCCCCACAGTAGTTAAGAAGAAGAATAAAGTGGGGGACATCTCTCCACTTCAAGTCTTACTATGGTGAACAAGACAGTATAAAAGGAATCCAGACATACATGAATGGAACAAAATAGAGAGCCCAGCACAGATCAACATGAATATAGTTAACTGACCTTTGACAAAGGAGTCCAGGAAATTAAAAAGAGAAATGATAGTCTTTTTAATAAATGGAACTAGAACAATTGGATATCTATGCATTCAGGAGCTAGTGCCTGTTTAAACTGAACTCTTTTTTCTGCCTAAATGTATCTTGTGTTTCCAGGTCTTAGAAATAAGAGAACTTGGATAATTCACCATGGAAACCTTCCTGGACACTCTCCAGAATTGAATTGAATGTTCTTGTTTTCTTTCATAGGAGTTAAAGTATTGACAAGATTTTGATTTGGAGGTATGGACAGATGCTCACCATTTGCCTGTGCTCTCAGGCTGAATTGGATCTGGAGAGATGTGTATGTGACCCATTGGACTGCTGTAAACAGAGAGCCAAAGTTACCCTTTCTCAGGATCAAAGATCAAGAGGGCCCCTACTCATTAACTTAATGGAAACCTGGACCCTAGTTTAGAAAAGTTTAAAAATTCACCAAAAAAAAAAAAAAATGTACAACTTTCTAATCTTTACATCCATGTCACTCTCATTTGTTCTAACTCACATTGAGCTATCAAATTTTGTGGCAAGCTATAAACTTGTTGAGTCATTAGCCTGCCTGGTTAATGGAGGAAAACTAAATTCCTGTTCCTGCATAATGACACTTATTCACTGTAGACATTTGCATCACTGGGAAATGATAAAACCTCATCTTTCATAATGAAGTTCTGGGCTGACAAAGAGGAAAATATAGTGTTGTGGGACAACTATGAATATAAAACAAGCTTAATAAAGAAACAGTGACAAATTATATTATGCAAAATTTAATGCCATAAAAAATGTTACTAACTCATTGGAAATGTCATAAATAATCTAAATAGTTTTTGACTGTCAAGGCCTTGAAAAATATATTCCTTTAAAAATGAGGTGCAGAAAAGATGTCAATTTAATTGCCATCATATTTTGACAAGCTTGAAGATTCCTGTATTCAGCTTACTTGCTAAATTTAGATACTTGCTCCAGTTGAAATGAGGGAGGAGCCTAATTAACCACTCCTGCCATTATATTGTTGATCTGGCAAGAAAGCTGTCAGCACTCTTAAGCTACAGGATTGCTGTTTTGGTCTCAGATCAATATTTGGTTGATGTTGGAATCAGTTTAGACAAGTGCATCTTTACAAAGTAGGCAGATTTTGTACTTAAACACTGAGGAAAATGATTGTCAAATTTGTAATATTAAGAATCATTAAATTTTAGCTACTGGAAAAGCTGTAGCCAGCCCTTCTTAGTCAATTTGACTGAGATTCTGGTTGAGAATGGAAGGACTTACATGCTTGCAGATATTTATTTTTTCTCATCAAATATTTGCCACAGAATTATCTACTCTTGTCACCACCTGATACTTTACAAATTTCTTTATTCTGACTTTACCAGGAAAGAATGTTCTTTCTCAGCCACACAGTCACCCTGCATCACTTTTATTTTTTTTTGCTTTTGTCATTTTACAGTCTATGTTTTGAAAACTCCTATCTGAGGCCAGAGGGGCAGCTCAAAAGGAGAGACACGACTTCAATATCTATGGTATTTTGAAAAGCATTTTTGTTTTGCGACTCATTCATTAAGGAACATAGTACCTACCCTCTAGCCCAGCTCTGAGCCTGGCACACACTCCTTGGATCTTCCAAGGTTGGGGACCCCATGCCCACGAAAGCAGACCTACCACTAATCCTGTCTTCCCACACTGGTCATAGTGCAGGAAATAGAGTAAAGAAGAAAAGAATCATCATTCAGTTCAGGGCACAATGCCTTACTTCTATCATATCTCCATCTTAATGTATTTGGTAACTCAAAATTGGACTTGTATTGGAGCTATTTCTTTCTAGGATGGTTGAGGGTTGAGCATTGAATACCCAGCCTTCCAAAGCAGAGATTCCACTGCTCAATCAATCATTCATTGGTCCCTTCCCACCAAGCCTTCTCAACATTGCCTTCCATGTAGTTCATCGATCCAAAGGACTTGGCCTGTAAGATGAGACCAATTTGTTATTCGGTCCTAGAGTGTTGATTATGATCCCAAGTCCTGCACAATCTTTAATTCCCTGTGAAAACCTAGGTTGATATTAATATATATGTATCCCGTTTTGAATTTTTAAAAAAGTTGATTTCACACATATGTGGAATTGCACAAACTGAACTACCAAGCAAAATAGGGACAAACTCAGAGATAGAGAGCAGGCAGACAGATCTAGCGAGGAGGTCTTAGGGGGAGGTGGAGAGATTGAGCAAAAAAGAAAATAAAAGGGAGAAAATGAGAGAATTCATGGACATGGACAACAGTGTGGTGCTTTCAGGGGGAGTTGTGGAGGTGGAAGAGGGCAGAGAAAGGATAAATAGTGATGAAAAAAATAAATTTAATTTAAATTAATTTTAAAATAAATAAATAAAAATTTGATACAAATTTCCCAAAGAACAATTTAAATTTTCTTTGTTGGAATTTTCTCATTTGATTTAGTATTCCTAAACATTTTTCTAAAAGTATTTATTTTATTTCTATTTTTTATAAGTTTTTTTCTTTATTGATTTTTTTTTTTTAGAGAGAGGAAGAGAGAGATAGATACATCGATGAGAGAGAGCATCAATTGTCCGCCTCTAGCATGCCCCCCATTGGGGATTGGGCCAACAACCTGGGTATGTGTCTCGATTGGGAACCAAACTGGTGACCTCTTGGTGCATGGGTCAATGCTCAACCACTGAGTCACACACCAGCCAGGTTTTATTTTATTTTCAAATAATTTTTCTGAACCAGTGTTATGGACAACTGAGTTTTCATGCTGTTATTCTCATAAAAACTCAGAAATGGTTCTGGCTCAACTTATTAAAATAATTGATACATAGCCCGGCCAGTGTGGCTCAGTGGTTGAGCATCGACCCATGAACCAAGAGATCGCCAGTTTGATTCCTGGTCATGGCACATGCCCAGATTGTCGGCCCGATCCCCAGTGGGGGACATGCAGGAGGCAGCCAATCAATGTTCTCTCTCATTGATGTTTTCTATCTCTCTTTCCCTCTCCCTTCTTCTCTCTCTAAAAATCAATAAAGAAAAAAAATAATAATTGATACACAATATTTCTTAATCTGTGATTATTACTTCAGCTATTTCTTCAATGTGAAGAATTAAAATTAACAATTTCTATTTTTCAAAAAGCACTCTTTGACAAATGAAGAGATAAGCCGCAGACTGAGGGAAATACCTATAAAACACATATAAAAATGTGTATCCAAAATATATAAAGTACTCTTAAAACTCAAAAATAAGAAAACAAAAAAATATTATTTAAAAAATGTGCAAAATATCTCAACAGACACCTCACGAAAAATATATTCACAGAGCAAATAAACATGAAAAAGTACTCAACATCATTTTTCACTAGGAAATTATAAATTAAAAGAACAAGATACCACCACACATCCATTATAACGGTCAAAATCCAAAATGCTCACAATACATAAGAATGTATAGCAACAACAACTCTCATTTATTGCTGATAGGCATACAAAACAATACAGCCACTTTGCAGGACAGTTTGACAGTGTTTTATAAGACATAGTCTTAACACACAATGTAGTAATCGCACTTCTAGGTATTTATTCAACTGTGTAGGAAATCTATGTCCATACAAAAACCAGCACACAGAAGTTTATAGCAGCTTTACTCATAATTGTTAGAACGTGGAAGCAACCAAGATGTTTTTTAGTAGGTAGATGGATAAATGAACTGTGGTACATCCACACAATGAACTACTGTTCAGTGCTAAAAAGAAATGAACTATCAAGCCATGACAAGACATGGAAGACTCTTAAGTGTATATGACTAATTGAAAGAAGCCAGATTGAAAAGGCTATGTATCATATGACTTTGACTAACTAATATTCTAAAAAAGGTAAAACTATGGAGAAAGTACAATGATTACTGGTTGCCAAGTATCATGGGGGAAGAAAGGAAGGATGTGTAAGTAGAATTCAGGGGGATTTTTTTAGGGCAGTGAAACTGTTCTGTATGATGCTATAATGATAGATACATGACATTATTCATTTGTCAAAACCCATGGAAGTGTACAAAACATATATAAACTATAGACTTTAGTTAATAACATCAATATTGATTTATCAATTGTAACCAATATATCATATTAATGCAAGATGTTAATAATAGTGGACATTGTGTGTAGGTGGATGGGGAGGGGGGGTATACAGAAACTCTCTGTACTTTCTACTCAATGTCTCTGTAAACATAAAATTGCACTAAAAAATAGTCTTTTAAAACAACAAAACCCTAAACAATCACTACATTAACTTTTTTTTATGCTATTATCATTATTTTAACTATTTCTTTTATTTATTTATTTTAATCCTCGCCCAAGGACATTTTTACTTTTTTTTTCAGATAGAGCAGGAGGGAGAGAGGGAGAAACAGAGAAAGAGAAACTTCGATGTGAGAGATACACATTGACTAGTTGCCACCCACACAACCCCAACCAGGGCCGAGGACAAAACAACCGCGGCACATGCCTTTAGTGGGAACCGAACCCGGGTCTCTCTGGTCCACGGGCCGATGCTCTAACTGCTGAGCCAAGCCAGCCAGGGCTATTTCTTTTATTTTTATTCATTTAGTCCATTTGACTTATTTTTAACTGTAAATTTATTTTTATGCACAAAATCATATATTTTTAGTGTCACTAAATACTGTTTGCATATTATTCTAGGGTCTAACGAGTTTAATTCTAATTATTCATAGTTTTACATATGCTGTACACAACTGTGACAGTATGACTGAGATACATAAAATATTTATAAAACATATGCAATCAGAAATATCAAGCAACTGTAGTTAACTTCACCCTTTAACTTTTTATCAGGTTGAGAATTGTCCTTACTGATTGATGCAAAGATATGCAATCACGTGTGATTGATTGGAAATCATTTAGCATGGAAGGGCTTGCTGAGTAACTGCCATTCCTTTGAAAGGAGTGTTAGATGAGCTGATGGCAAACATTAGCTCTGCTTCTCGCACACAAAATTTGACCCTCAAAGAACTCATGAAAATTACAATTCCACGAGCTATAGGATAAGTGGCATAATTACTACTTGTTGGATAATAATTGCTAACATTTAACTACATACAACGTATCAGGCACTGACAGAAGACTTGGCATGTATGAACTGTTTAATCTTCACAATAGTCCTATGAAGTTGGAGTTCTTATTACTCCCATTTTACAGATGACAAAACTAAGTCATTCACGATTAAGTAACTTGCCCAGGCTTTCAGACAAACTGAAGGGCAGAACTGTGATCTGACCTTGGGCAGATTGACTCTGGTGGGCATGCTCTTTCCTAGGCTCCTCTTAGTAAGAGAAAATATGCATGCAAATGGTGAAACCCTGATTTTAAAAATAATCCAATCTAGTTTGTTTTTTCACTTTGGATATCTAATGTTCAAAGCATTCCCCCACACCACCCTCAGTGACACTGCTTTGGTCTTGTGTCTACAGAGACAAAGCAGATGGCACTGTAAACTACTGCCTGACACGCACAGGCTCTGAGCGTCCTGGCGCGCTTTGTCCTAAACCTGCTGAGTGACCCAGCACACTGAGTCAGTGCTGTCTCTCCGTTTCTCTGGGAACAGGCCCAGCCCGAGAGGAGTTCCTTACATCCCCATGCTCCTGGAAGAAAAACGAGAGAGCCAGATCATGCTGAGGAAAACCAGCAAGATTGTCCAGTGGATAGACAAACGCATGGGAACCAGAAGTACAAAAAAAAACTTGCAGAAAAACCCCTACTTATTGGTCAAAGCTATGGTTTTTGGTTTATACTTCTATAAATGATTCGCCCTGGATTTTACTTTTCCAAGTTTATTCTTTGCAAACTGCCATATCTTCTAAACTTTTTACAGATTGTTAGTTATCTATCAAACAAACATATCAGGCAGAGAGACCTTTTATAAGACTGAAGAGATTGAAATTATTTTCCATGATGAATTGAATGAAACTGAAAAACAACTGGGAACAAATACTGCAACTTTTTTACTGTCTAAAGTTCGCAGAATTCAAAATGTAATCTTCACACCACTCTTGCGGCATACAAAACTCGCACTGAAATCTGAGGAAGATGCCCATTACAAGAAAGGATAAAAGAGCCCGTGAAATCAATGAACAGCACAGTCTTTGTGCAATTATTTTAACTCTCTTTTCTTAAATTGTGTATCGAAGTAAAGCTATACATATCAACTCCCTGCAATTTACTTGAATTGAGTTATATGAATTTTAAATGGCAAGAGAGATGCCAAACTGTAAAGATACAAAGCTATTTTACAGAAGATAGCCATTGCCATACATTTTAAAACTTATGATCGCATACGCTTAAGAATAAATTTGAAACTAAGGACAACAGCAATGTTTCTTCTCCTTTTCAGGAAAAAGAATGAGATTTTAAATATTAAAGAAGAGAGGTGTTTCGAATGTTAAATGAGAGAGAAGTGAGATTATAGCAAATTGGTGGGCAGGGAATTGACTTCCTAATCTAAGGCTTTTTCTCCATCTACTACAAAACATCCATTCTAGACTTGTCTTGACTATAATTTTTATTAAGTTAATCATTGTTGGTGTTCTTCCTATAAAAGATTAGATTATTACTCCTAATATTATGTGCACTCATATAGAATGCTATATAAAATTATCCAAAGAGAAACTGAAATGTTGTTTTGGGCATGATAACATATAGAAAGGAGAGGCTAATTATTTGGTTTCCAAATTGATATTTGAAACAATAAAGGAAGATTTATTTGACTGGATATTCAGAAACATATTGGGGTTTTTAAAAATGTGGAGTTTGACCCACATGGCTCATTAGTTGTAAAAATGAATTCATTACTGGTAGCAAAGCTTAGACAGATTTTGAGTGATAGGATCCTGAGAACAAGGTGGAAAAGAAAGATAGAAGCTGCAAAAAATAAGTAAAACTATTCCAAAAATATAATAATAGTATTTGCTGTTAATATAATTTTACAAATACATTGAACAACCAATTTCTAGAAGCTTGATATAGTTTAAAGTTGCATGTGATTACATATAGTATTTCTTTGTTTACAGATGTGTATATATTTATATATAAGTAAATTTTCAGTGGACTCATAAAATAAGATTAAAACACTAGGTGAAACATGAATTATGTACTGTACTTGGGAATATGTTGAACAGTTATCAGTTTATATATGTTAAAACTGTATAGTATTAAAACAATATAATCTGATTACTCCAAAATGCTTTCCAAATGAGTAGTGTGTTCTATTTTCCTCATGCATAACTGAAAACTGGAAAACCTAATTGGCCCAATTTCGATGGTCAGTGATTGAAATTTTCTTAGTTGACTGAGTTGTAGTCAAACTGTAGTCCTAACAGCTGCCTGCTCTCGCTCCCTGGGGACTCAGGAGTAGTGTGGACATCTCTCAGCCTTCACGGAGTCTACCATAACTTACCGAAGCTCGAAGTTTTCTATAATGGCCAACATTTTGGCTCAACAGATGTCAGTTCCTGCCTTTCACAACCTGAATTTTCAGGCTTTTCACATGGTTTGTCAAAATATTTGAATTTGCTGTCATTTACCATTTGAATGTCGATGGTGCCTAGTTCAAAGCACAGGGCACCGCGGAGCCTGCCAGTGTAATGTGCATCCAAGGAGAAATGAGGAGAGCAAGCACAGCTGGCTCTGGGAGTCCAGCTGCTTCTCAGATCTTCTCCTTTTTTTTTTTTGGTAATCCTCACCCGAGGACATTTTTCCATTTTTTGTACAGATAGAGTAGGAGGGAGAGAGAGAGAGAGAAACATCAACGTGAAAGGGACACATCGAGTGGCTGCCACCCGCACGACCAACCAGGGCCGGGGACAAACTGCAACCGAAGTACGTGCCCTTAGCGGGAACCGAACCCGGGTCTCTCCAGACCGCAGGCCGACGCTCTAACTGCTGAGTCAAACCGGCCAGGGCTTAATTTTTTTATTTATTAATTTGTTTTTGTTACAGATGTTTCTCATTTTTCTCCCATTGACACCCTCCTCCCCTTCCCCCTGCCTCATCCCTAGCTTTGCTGTCTATGTCCATTGGTCATGCATACATGCATATAAGTTCCATGGTTTATCTCCTCCCCAAAAATCCCCCTCTCCTCTGAGGCTTGTCAGCCTCTACCCCACCTCCATGTCTCTGGGTTAATTTTGTTCAGCAGTTTGTTTAGTTCATTATATTCCACAAATAAGTGAGATCAAGTGATATTTGTCTTTCTCTGCTTGGCTTGTTTCACTTAGCATAATACTCTCCAGGTCCTTCCGTGCCATCTCAAAGGATAAGAGATCTTTCTTACAGCTGCATAGCATTTCATTGTGTATATGTACCACAGCTTTTTAATCTACTCATCTACTGATGGACACTTGGACTGTTTCCAGATCTTAGCTATTGTAAATAGTGCTGCTATGAACATAGAGGTACATATATTCTTTCTTCCATTGATTTTTTTTTAGAGAGACACCTCAGTTGGTTGCCTCCCATATGACCACAACCAGGGCCAGGGATCAGACCTGTAACCCAGGTTCATGCCCTTAACTGGGAATCAAACCCTCAACCCTTTGGTCTGCGGACCAAGCTCTAACTGCTGAGCCAAACCAGTCAGGGCTGAAGTCTTCTTCAGGGGGGACAATATAAAGTCAGTTTTATGGCCTGCTGAGCACTCATGTCCAAGAAACAGTGAAAAGTGCTAAATACATGAATTCCACCATGGCCAGTGTGGCTCAGCTCAGTGGTTAGAGTGTCAGCCCACACTCCAAAAGGTAGCGGGTTTGATTCCCAGTCAAGAGCAAGTACCTTGGTTGCAGGTTCATCCTGGGCCCTGTCGGGGTGAGTGTGAGAGACAATCAATCAGTGTGTCTCACATCGATGTGTCTTGTTCTCCATCCCTCCCCACCTCTCTCCCTTCTTTCCACTCTCTCTAAAAATTAAAGGAAAAAATATCCTCAGGTGAGGATTAACACACACACACACACACACACACACACACAATAAATAAATAAATAAATAAATAAATAAATAAATAAATATTAATTCCAATATCATACAATGTAAATATCAGATGAAATGGCAGAAAAAAGCAAGTTGTTTTGGGAGATAAGCATGGCTGAACTAAATAAAGCACCCCTCTCTCTTTTTGAAGCTAAACAAAATTGTTGACTAACATAGTATATCCTAGACTGTGTAGATTGCTTTTACTTATTTAGAAAACTGAAGGCGTCAGACGGTACATTTTCACCTGTTTTGACACGAGTGTGAGGTTTTCTGCACTACTCTCAGGGAAATCCTCCAGTGTGATATCCACCCTGTACGACATAGTGTCGTATAAAATGATGTATTGAGTGAAACACATCTACGACTGCCAACAATATTCGCAGTCTACCTCATGTAAAAAATGTTTATAAAATCAGGGAAAAGGAAGCACCAGAGGTTTTCGCTGTGGTTTCAGAGCCCCTGGCAATTTGGCATACCTGAGTTGACTGTCACTTTCAGTTTTTTCCCTTCCAAAAAGTAATCTCACTGGGGTCTGTTGTGACATGTGCAATATCACCTTAATCTCTACATCACTACTTCGAGCATGAAAACTTTGCTCTTCAAAGAGAAATGACTACATTGTTATTGGAAACAAAATTACATTAGCTCAGAAAACTGAACCTCATGAGCCGGCCCTGATTTATCAAATTTAGAAAACCAGGTATCAGTCTTTCTGATTTGAAAAAAGATTGTTTTGGTAGAGAAAGAAGATTTCAAGGTATGACAGAGAAAGATGTGGCATTTGTTAATATTCTCTTGTATTGCAGAATAGGTTCTACATTATTGCTTCATGTTATTTTAACAAAACATTCTAAATTACCTGATATGTTTAAATGCATCCATCACCATTAGAGCAGATCGTGAAAATATAACCATGTGTGGTCTTCTTTTTCATGTCTCTATCTCATGTAAATTATATAATTTATTCTTATTAAATCTTTACTTGGTGATTGAAAATATTATACCTCTCAACCCCAGATCTTTGTAGGTGCTGATTTCTCCCTTTGGGGACCTCGTTCCTGATTACTCAGAGCTTTCATATGGAAACTTCCACATAACCTTTGGAACAGCTCATTCATATTCTTTCTTAAATCCATTTCCTAAGTGATATTCTCTCTATATTACCTTTAGAAGGTCCAAGTTTATATACTGCACTAAATGGACAGTAACATTTATTTTTGTCTTGATGTTTCCTAGTTACTGTGAGGTCCTAGAGAGCAAAGGGTGTCATTTGACTGTTCACTGAGGACCTGGTGCTGTGGCATATAATGCATTGAGAAGACAGTGCCTGTTGATTAATTCCAGGACCACCAGAACTCATTTAGGACTCCGTGTTGGACCATAAACCACACAATGTACCGGGGAAGCATTTGAGGTTATAACTATTTGTGATTATGTTAAACATGAAAAGAAATGGAATAGTTTCTTTGGATAAGAAACTTCTACTCTCAAACAGGAATTTTCTATCTCAGGTGGCCTGCTTCCTTCAGGTAGAAAGGAAAAACTGCTCATCACTTGACATATGGTAATTAACACAGTCATCAGGGATTTCTGAGTAAGTGGATTCTGCAAATAGACTAAATAACACTTTTTTTTTAGAGAGAGAGATAGAAACATCAATGTGAGAAACATCGATGGGCTGCCTTCTGCGTGCCCCCTACTGGGGATTGAGCCCAAAACCTAGGCATGTGCCCTGACCTGGGAATTGAACCAGGATCTCTCAGTCCATGGGATGACACCCGATCCACTGAACCACACCAGTGAGGCCAAATACCACTGTTAATGAACCAAAAATGGCTGATGCATCTCCAGAAATCCAGAATGACTGCCTTTTATTTTGGCTTCTCTGTGGTATGAAAAAAGTTTTCTCTAACACTTCTAACTCCCCTACCCCTCAAAAAAATTTGTCAAAATCAATTGTTTTGAAGTTAAAAAAAGAAAAGAAACTGTAGACGTTCTCCATATTCCAGTAGAAAATCTATGCCACATGACATAACTTATTAATGTATTACATTAACACTTCATAATATATTCATGTTTGCAAGTAGGATGTTTAATCATATAAATTCCTGCCTATGCAAGCTGTGTTTAGAGTGAGACTAAAATGAGAACTGAAACTGCAAACAATGAGCTCATGCAATGCTATTAATATAATCATTTTGATTATTACGTTATTTATTATTTATGGCACTTTAGCCTGTTGAAGATTAAAATATAGTATTACATTGAAACAGAAAAAACTTCAGTTAATATTCTAATCTCTTCATTCCCCAAGATCAAAGCTCCCCAAAATTAAAGTCTATTTCGATCATTTATTAAGGGAAAATAGCAAGTGTGCGTCAGACTGAGTGGTGATGGTGAGGAAAGAGACTAAAATTATTTTCTCAACGCCCCACTTTTCATCATGCCCACTTCTTATTTTCAATTTTACTCTCAGGGCCAGACCCAGGTTTTATAGGACTTTCAGTTTATACAACTTTGGGATTCTTTTTTAAAGAATAAAATACTGTATTGGTTTGCTTGGGTTGTTAAAACAAAATGCCACAGATTGGTTGTCCTAAAAAAACAGAAAATTGTTCTCTTACAGTTTGGAGGCTGGAAGTACAAGATTAAGGTGCTCTCAGAGTTGGGTTATGCTTATACTTCTCTTCTTGGCTTTTATTCATTTATTTTTTAAACTCATCTTTATTGTTGAATGTATTACAGATGTCCCCACTTTTTTCCCCATTGACCCCCTACTCCCCAATCCTGCCCCCCCTCCTGCCTTCCACACACTATTGTCAGTGTCCATGGGTTATGCATATATGCATAGAAGCTCTTTGGTTCATCTCATCCTGCCCTTCCCATCCCCTTCCCTTTGAGGTTCATCAGTCTAACTACCAATTTGAACTTCTTAATTCCTTCATCATTTTGGTTTTCAGAAGATTGTCTTCTCTCTCTTGTGTCTCTTCCTTTAAGGACACCAGCCCTACTGGATTAGGAATGTACTCTTATGAGCTCATTTAACCTTAATTAGCTCCTTCACATTGGAGGCTGGGGTTTAAATCTACAAATTTGGGTGAACATAATTTCATTCATAATACAAACTTACAGACCCAAAAGTGAATAAGAAAATAAATATTAATTTAAAATGAGAAAATAAATCACAACACAATTGCACAGCCTTTCTCCTGAGCTTTCTTCATGCAGTTAGAAATATTGCCTGAATGCAATGTCTTCTGCTCACCTAGAAACTACAATTTCCAGCATCCAGAGGCCTCATTGCAAATAGGAGCCCTAAAGTTTAAATTTAGTTAACTTGGTAAATCCAGTTCTGCCTGTTGGAGACTAACTAGTCTCTAATTTCAGTTCAGGGGTAAGGAGAAGGAGGAGATGGAAAGAACTAAGTGTTAGAGTATGCTGCATAGAAAATAGTCTTTTTCATCTCTTTTGATAGAAAATACCAACAATGTGTTTTTTTCATTAAATATTGGAGGTTTCAAACAACTTATCTGTATAAGAGGCAACTTTATTTATGGGTGAAGAAAATATTTTTTGGCAAATAGTCATCAAAAATAATTTGAATAAATATATTCAACTTAATGTTTATTTGACTTCTGACATACAGCTACTATATTTTCTTTTGACTTGGATCAAAGCCGAGAACAAGCTTTCATTAAAAAGTGTTTGAGGTTTTCAAGAAAGTGGATGCCACTAGTTTTATCTGTCATGAGTTTTAGAAAGCAATTACCACTTCATATATGAAGTAGCTTTTGTTATAAATATCAATCTAATAAATTCAGGTGTGTTTTAATTTTTAAGTATTTTTTCTTAGGTAGATTTATTAAAATTTTCTCTACGTTCTTCAGATTTTAAATTCCAGGTATCAACTTTATATTTCTCTAAGACTTAGAACATATTCATCTTTAAGTCAAGGTAAAGCACAGATAGGAAAAAAAATTCTGAACTTATTTTGATAATAATTATGCAAGTTTTGAAAGAAAAAAGAGGCAAGCCACTGATGTCATATACTGAGCTTGTGTTTAATTAGAAAAGTCATACTCGATTTATAAGTTTAAAAAATCTAAATCAGCCTAGTTTAGAAGGACCCGTAACAAACATAAAAATTTAAAGAGTACTGTACCCTGGTTGCTTGGGACAATGTTCTCAGTTATCATTTTAAGATGAAATCTCACATTATTTGCCCAGCCTAGTGTCTAAGGTTCATCATAAAGGCCTTTTTATTACAACCGAGTCTCCTACATTTGTGGCCAGTCACAGTTTTCTCTGCCTGAATACAGACTAGGGAGGAAAAAGAAATCACTGAGGAGTTTTGAAAATGAGTCTTATACACAATTAATGGATCATACACACTTCCCATTCATATCTAAAAGTAATCAGCAGTCTCATTAACAGAAAACTGACAAAACAAATCAAAATCATTGTGCAAAGTGAATCCAAGTTATCCAAATGGATGACTTTACAGAGTTGGAACTACTCCTGCAGATAAAGCAAACTTTTCTTTAAACTTAAAAGACCATGTGTTTGAACACTGCAGAAAAATACCCATCCCTTGGAAACTGAAAATGGTAGGTGGAACAGTTGGAGACTACATTTTAATTAGTTCTTCTTTATGATTGCACTATCTAACTTAATATCTGATACTCCTCTTTGATATTTTTAGGTTGTCGTGGTAAGGCTCTGATAACATGGAGCTCACTGAAGTTGCTGCGTGTGATATTGAGCATTGACTGTGTTTCAAATATTGAGTAAACAATCCTTAAGATGCTGGTGCAAGGTAGTGACCTCCCCTCTGTTGGGTACCTTGCACTGGTCTCCCTGGAGTTCTGGCTCTGTGCCCTCACTTGGAGAGTCTACAGGGATTAATCTCATTTCCCTCTCCCTGCAATGCAGCCTTGGAACTCCCTCGCGATGGGAAGCTGGTACAATTATAGGGCTCACGTGTTTTATCCCTGTGTTTCAAATATCTCTGCCCTTTGTTCCCTGATATCCAGCATCTTGAAAACCATTGTTTTATTGATTTGGTGTGTTTCATTTGTTTGTTTTAGACTGAAGCATATTCTGGAGAGGGAGAGAGAGAGAGAAACATCAATGAGAGAGAACATTGATTGGCTGCCTCCTGCATGCCCCCTACTGAGGATCAGGCCCACAACCTGGGCATGTGCCCTGACCAGGAATTGAACCGGTGACCTCTTGGTGCATGGGCCGATGCTCAACCACTGAGCCATGCCAGCTGGACTCCCACCTTTTTTATTGAGTAGTTTAATGCCATCTTATAGGTCTAACTAAAATATCTCCTTAAAGAGGTTTTAAATAGCCCATTCAAAAAAATTACACTCTCCTGATTTATTCAAGCCATTTTCTAGTGATGTACAATGGTTATGTCTTCTCCACTAATTATAATCTTTCATCATCTTATATATCAAAATTTTTGTTTATTGTATTTCTTACTAAAATGTGAGCTGTCAGAGAGGAGAGACCTTGTTCTGTTCTTCACATTTGTGAGGCTCATGGAAGGCATACTGTCTTTATCAATACTTGTTGATTAAACTTGACTTTGAACATAAAATCGAAACAGTTTTGTTTTCTCTATAAAAATATTTGTTGATTAAATAAGTAAATTGGACTTTTAATTCTTTTTCACACATTGCCTCAATATTTATGTTCTCCTCTGATCTTGATCCTTAACTTTTTCCCCTTTTCCCTTTTCTCGGGCCCCTTTTTCTCTCTCTAATTCTCTCTCCTTCTTTATTTTCCTGATGATAATTTTGTATTATTTGTTGAGTTCACAACATTTAGGGAAATTGTAAAGCTGCTCTCCCCACCCAACATGAACATCAGGTTCCTGAACAAGTATCCATGCGCCCAAGCTCCATCGTTTTCACCACCAGTGCCCTCAGTTGTAGTCCGAGTTACAGTGGTGGTTTTTTAACTACCACTCTGGTAGTCTTTGGTGCAAATTAGTAAAGAGAAAGATGCTGTTGCCTTCTGGTCAAGATAGCGGTGTAGGTTAACATGGCTCTGAACGTCTCACAACCACATCGAAACTCCGACTATGTTACAGAACAACCAGCATGCAGAACGCCTGAAATCTAGCTGATCAGAAGTCTTAAAATTAAGGCTATAAAGAGGAAGCCACATCCAGACTGCCAGGAGGGGCAGAGATGGGGCTTGATTAGTCCCATACCCAAGTGTGGTGATTAATAGCAGGAGGGAAAAATAAATAAATAAATTAAATAAATAAATAAATAAATAAATAAATAAATAATCAGGAGGGATATCTCAGATACAGAGGTCCCAGCCCCACAGCAGATCCCCCAACCCAGGGTTCGAGTGCCAGAAAGAGAAGTCCCCATAACTTCTGGCTGGAAAAACCAGCAGGGATCGTGGCTGAGTAACACAGAGGGCTGCTGGAATACCAGGCAGTTCCTCTTAAAGGGTCCATGCAGGGACTTACTGGGACTCACTTGCTCTGAGCTCCAGCACAGAGGCAGCAGCTTGAAAGACACCAGGAACATGCAAAGAAGAACTGAATTGTTTGGCATAAGGGTAAGAGCTGGAAGAACAGATTTTCCCCAGACAGAAGTGAATGTAGAAGCCATTTTTCCTTTGTTGAGCCCTCCTCCCCAAAAGCCAGAAGGTGGCTCCATATCTGAGTTTCCATCAACCTGGCTAAAACTGTCCCCCTCACCCTGGTGATTCTCTGAAATCTTGCCCCATCCAACTTTCAGATCCACCCAAGCCATTTCCAGTGCCTTTTCCCATCTAATATCATGCTGCTGATTTTCCTAACATTTCTCAAATAAGCAGCATCTGGCTTTTGTGTACCTCATACCTCTTGATGAGTGGCAACAGGCCCAGCATTATTGGCAGCCATCCTCAGTTCACAGCTAGTCTTCTCCTGGACCCACCAAACCCAGCACAAGTAGCAACCATCAGCAGATTGCTTTGTAACTTCTTCCAGAGGCCCCAGGCCAGGCACTGGTGGCAGCTGACCTTGGTCTACACCTCCCAGGAGCCCCACAGCCAGTACACCAGGTAGAGCACCACTGGGAAGCATTACCCAACCACCTCTATGAGTGACACACATAAGGAGTGGACTCTGTGGGTACTTGCGGTCCTCTGAAGTGGGTACTACTCTATGGGTCAGTCCCTGAACAGCAGATCCTCCAGAGTGGTTGAAGCCAGTCCTCACAGCTGACTGGCCTGAGGGTAAATATCTCTCATTGATGTGCCAACAGAAAACAGGACTCAATTACAACAGGAGTTTGCACATAGCCTACATGGGTGCACCTGGAGTACCCAGTTCAGGTGACTGGGGAGAAAGCAACACTGGGACCAACAGGACACCTACTACATAAGGCCACTCTAACAAGACAGAGGGATGTAGCAGTTCTACCTAATACATAGAAACAAACAGAGGGAGATAGCCAAATTGAGGAGACAAAGAAATATGTCCCAAATAAAAGAATAAAACAAAACTCTAGAAAAAAAATCAAACAAATGGAGACTAGCAATCTACAGGGTGCAAAGTTCAAAACACTGTTTACAAGGATGCTCTATGAACTTAGAGAAAGAGTAGATGAACTTAATAAGAATTTAACCAAAAAGATAAAAATAGAAATAGAAAACATAAAAAAGAAACAGTCAGAAACAAAGGCTACCCTAACTGAAATGAAGAATATATTACAAGGAATCAACCACAGAGTAGATGACACAGAAGATCAAATTAGAGTTTTGGAATATGAAAAAGCAGAAATATCCCTGGCCGGTTTGGCTCAGCGGTTAGAGCGTCCGTCTGCGGTCCTGAGAGACCCGGGTTCGGTTCCCGCTAAGGGCATGTACCTCGGTTGCAGTTTGTCCCCGGCCCTGGTTGGTTGTGCGGGTGGCAGCCACTCGATGTGTTCCTTTCACATCGATGTTTCTCTCTCTCTCTCTCTGTTCCTCTCTCTCCCTCTCACTCTACCTGAGCAAAAAATGGAAAAATGTCCTCGGGTGAGGATAAAAAAAAAAAAAAAATGAAAAAGCAGAAATATCCAATCAGAAGAGCAAAACAAAAAAACAGTTAAAAAAAAAAATGAGGATAATATAGGGAGCCTGTGGGACAACTTCAAAAAGACCAACATTAGCATCATGTGGGTATTGAAAAGAAAAGAGAGAGAGAAAGAAATTGAAAACCTATGTAAATAATGTTAAAAATGTCCCTAACCTACTGAAGAAAATAGACACACAAGTTTAGGAAGTACAGAGAGTCCTAAAGAAGATGAACCCAAAGAGGCCTATACCAAGATACATCGTAATTAAAGTGGCAAAGGTTAAAGACAAAGATAAAATCTTAAAAGCAGCAAGAGAAAAGCAGTTAGTTACCTACAAGAGCACTTCCACTAGACTGTCAGCAGATTCTTAACAGAAACTTTGCAGGCCAGAAAGAATTGGCAAAAAGTATTCAAAGTGATGAAAAGCAAGTACGTACAACCAAGATTCCTCTACCCAGTAAAGCTATCATTTAAAATCAAACAGATAAAAACTTTCCAGACAAGAAAAAGCTAAAGGAGTTCATCACCACCAAACCAATATCACAAGAAATGTTAAAAGATCTTTAAGAAGAGGGAAAGATTAAAAATATGAATAATAAAATGGCAATAAATACATATCAACAATTTCTTCAAATGCAAATGGATTAATTGCTCCAATCAAAAGACATGTGGTGGCTGAAGGGATAACAAAACAAGACCCTTACATATGCTGTCTACAAGAGACTCACTTCTAATCAAAAGACACACACACACATTGAAAGTAAAGGGATGGAAAAGATATTTCACAAAAATTTAAAAAAAAGAAAACCCAAGTAGGAGTAGCAATACTTACACCAGACAAAATAGACTTTAAGACAAAGGTTATAACAAAGGGCAAAGAAATACTCAGCAAATTTACTTCTAAGTATTTATATGAAAAAAACAAAACAAAACCCAAAACACTAAATCAAAAAGATATATACGACCATATGTTCATTGCAGCATTATTTGCAATTGCCAAAATATGGAAGCAACCTAAGTGTCCATCGATAGAAGAATGGATAAAGAGTAAGTGCATACATACAATGAAATATGATTCAGCCATAAAGAAGAATGAAATCCTGCCATCTGCCACAACAGGGAGTGTTGTGCTGAGTGAAATAAGTAACAAAAAAGACACATGCCAGATGATTTCACTTATATGTGGAATCTGAAAACAAACAAACAAACAAACAGAACAGAAATAGACTCATAGATACAGAGATAAATTTTGCCAGATTGGGGGGGGGGGGAGGAGTTGGAGGGCTGAGTGAAAAGGGTGAAGGGATTTAGAAGTACAAATTGGTAGTGACAGAATAGTCACAGGGATGTAGGGTACAGCATGGGGAATTTAGTAAAAAATAATGTAATAACTATATATATATAGGGGGTCAGATGAGTGCTAGTTATTGGTGTGATCACTTCATTAGTTATATAATTATCCGATGAAGGGGTTGTACACCTGAAACTAATATAATGATATAATTTTGTATGTCCACTAAAATTTTTAAAAATATATTTTAAAAAAGAATAAAATGGTGTCAGTTCAAAAATTATTTTAGGTGACTATTTTCCTGAGACTGTAACAAGTTAATGTGGATCAGTCAAAAGTAATAATAGTGAAGGCCCAAAGTTATATTTACTACACTTACTACAATGACGGTCATGTTTATTGACTTTCCTGGTTTATGTGGAGAACTAGTTAGAAGTAGAGGTTCTCAGTCCTTAATGTTTTATCTTTAATTTGTTTCCATCCAGCTCATACAATCGAGATGAGAAGTGCCTTTGTAAGGATACTGAATACTAAAAGAGTATGTATTCCAATTACTTTGTATAAAAACATGTTCTTTCATCAATTTTATATTGCTGTTTAGCACAGAAGTTTGAAGTAGACATTTTATCACTGGTTACAGATAGTTGTTTGTTTATATACTTATCCTTATACAGATAAATGTAACTTCACTTTTAAAAACCATGTAATGTTAGCCAGCCCCTAGATAAATGATCTTTGATTCTTACTTGATGTATTACGTAGGCAGAAAACGTCAGAAAGAAATGCATTTTCTTTTCCTTCTTTTGTCAGGAAATGAACAATACCCATGGGTCTTGTGACTAGGAAATGCCGATCAAGAGCTTTGATGTCCTGTAATGCCTTCGCTCACTGACTGCTTTGCAGCCATCTGCTACCCTTTATTCTTATCAGACTAGGGTTGCTCGTCTATTGTGTTTAGAATTGCAAACACTCAACAATAATTGTTGGCTCAAGAAATGGAAATATTGCTTGGGATGGAGAACTATAAGAAATGGGTAGATTTTAAAGGTCTGTATAAATACAGGACTTGGATCTCATTTGGTACTGTAATTCCAGGCTGTGTTTGATCTGCTTTTCTTTTTTTCTTTTCTAAAATAGACTTTGTTTTTAGGACAGTTTTAGTTTCCCAGCAAAATTAAGCAGAAGGTCAGAGAATTCCTACAATCACCCTGCCCCCATTCATGTATAGCTTCCCCTATTAGCAACATCCCCCACTAGAGGGGTACATTTTTTTATAGTTGATGAACCTACATTGACACATCATAATCAACCCAAAGTCCATAGTTTACATTACAGTTCACTCTTGGCATTGTATATTCTATGGGCTTCGACAAATGTATAATAACATATATCTATCATTACAGTGTCATACAGATAGTTTCACTGCACTAAAAGTCTTTTGCACGCCACCAATTTATCCCACCCTCCCTCCCAACTTCTGGCAACCATTGACTTTTTCTCTGCTTTGATAGTTTGGCCTTTTCCAGAATGTCATACAGTAGGAATTATACACCATGTAACTTTTTCAGTTTGGCTTCTTTCACTAGTATTATGCATTTAAATTTCCTCCATATTTTTTTTTATAGCTTGATAGCTAATTTCTTTTTAGTGCTGAATAATATTCCATTATCTGGATATACTATAGTTAATTTATCCATCCACCTACTGAGGGACATCTAGTTTGCTTCCAAGTTTTGGCAATTATGAATAAAGTTACTATAGACTTACGTTTAAAACTCCTTTGGGTAAATACCAAAAAGTGCAATTGTCAGATTGCAGAGTAAGAGTATTTTTGGTTTTGTAAAAGAAAGCTAAACTGTCTTACAGAGTGGCTGTACCATCTTTTATTCCCATCAGCAATGAATGAGCGTCTTCATTGTTCTACATTCTTTCCAGGAGTTGGTGTTGTCAGTGTTTTAGATTTGGGCCATTTCAATAAGTGTAGAGTGGTATTTCATTATTGTTTTAATTTGGATTTCCTTGATGAATATGATGTGGAGCATTTTTTTTATGTGATTATTTGCCATCTGTATGTAATCTTTGGTGAGGTCTAGCTCACTTTTTAATAGAGTTGTGTTTTCTTATTATTAAGTTTTAAGAGTTCTTTGTATATTTAAGGCAACAGTTCTTTATGAGATGTGTCTTTTGCAAATAGTTTTTCAAAGTTAATGGTCTGTTTTATCATTCTTTTAACATTGAAATTTTCAGAGCCAAAATTCTAAGTTTCTGCTTTGTTTTTTGTTGATGTTGGTTGAGATATGCCCTGAAATCGCTAGTAGTGCCCCACACCTGAGGCCATGTTAGGATCTGGGATGTTTTCAATAAAAAGGCACATGCTTTTGACCCTCTTATCACAGAGAAGTTGTGTCTCTATCCCTTCACTTTAAATCTGGGCACAGCTATGACTCATAATGACAACAGAATTCAGTGAAAGTGAGGATGCATGGCCTATGAAGCTGTCAGAAGGTGTGACACAACTTTCCCAGTGCTCTCAGATACACTAACTTTTGGAATTCTGGGATGCCAGGTAAAGAGTTTGAGTACTTTAAAGTCACTATGCTGTAAAAAAATCTATGCCAAATAGCCACAAAAAAGTATTGCATATGACAGCCTCAACTAAGGTCCTAGCTAAGCCCAGCACCAACTGTACATCATGTAAGTGAAGACACCTAGAATATTTCTCACATTCAGCTATCAACATACCCTTAGCAACTGGGTTTTAAGTTAGGTCTCCTCACATCATGAAATTTGGTAAAGTAGCAGGATACAAAATTAACATCCAGAAATCGATGGCATTCTTATACACCAATAATGAACACTCAAAAAGGGCAACTAAGAAAACAATCCTGAGATTCCGAAATGGTGGCAGAGTGAATGGAAGCTACACAGACCATCTCCCAAGACCAAACTGGAATTACAACTAAAATAAAGACAAATTGTCTGGAGAAAGCAACAGAAAAGCAGCTTGCGAGGACCATATAACCAGGGACACTTAATCGATCCTTGTAGGATTGCAGAGGTGCGAGAGGGGAGCTGGGAGCCCACGGACAGCAGCGGTCTTAGCTGTGAGCAGCGCCCTTGGGTTAAACTCCCAAGTGTCTCCACAGCAGAGAGCCAGGACAGAGCACTAAAATGGCCACAGCCACTCACCGTGGGGTCCGGCAGAGAGAGGGAAGATTAGACTTGAACTGTGTGGGGACACTCGGGATTTAGTGGGTACTCAGAGCTTTTGCTGAGTTACAGCCACACAGGATGGTGGTCATCTTACTCCTTCCCAGAGCTCTGGGGAGAGGCGACAGCCCTTCCCTCAGAGATTCAACCCCACCAGTAGGCCATTGAAACGCAAATTGAGGCCCATTCACAACCAGCATCTGCCCCACTCTTGGGAAATCTCCTTACTATGAACACCTGAAGGAGTTTTTCATTCAACTGAGGACCCAAGGCTCTTCAAGTAACTGGGACTAATAGCCTCCAGGCAAAAAGCAAGAGGATAACTGAACTGATCCTGGGCTTGCAACTCTACCAAGGAAAGTAAGACTTGACAGTGGTGTTTAATATGGGTCCTCCCTCGCTCATCCAACCCAGTAGAGGGAGCCACAAACAGCAGAACACCAATACCAGCAGGGAAAATTTGGCAGGCTCCAAAACCTACTGAGATAGCCAAAATGGTGAAACAAAGAAATAAATCCCAAATGAAAGAATGAGAGACCTCTACCAAAGATGAGATAAATGAAATGCAATTAAGTAAGTTAACAGAGCTAGAATTCAAAGCCATGATCTTGAGGAAACTTAACAGCATGAGTAAGAACATCAACACCATGAGTAAAGACATAGAAACATTGAAAATCTACCAATTAAAAATGAAAAACCACCAAGAAGAAATAAAAATGACATAGCAGAAATAAAAAATACATTGGAAGGACTAAACAGCTGAGTAGAGGAAGCTGAAGACCGGATCACTGAATTAGAAGACAGGGTAGAGAAAAATCAACCAATCAAAAAACCAAAAGGAAAAAACAATTTAAAAACAGGAAGACAGCTTAAGAGAACTGTGAGACAACTGGAAATGTAATAATATTCGCATCATAGGAGTCCCTGAAGAGGAAAAAGAATGAGCAAGTGTTAGAGAATATATTTGAAGAAATAGTGACAAAAAATTTCCCTAATTTGGTGAAGAAAAAAAGCATTCAAGTCCAAGAAGCACAGAGAGCCCCAAGTAAGAAGAACCCAAACAGGCACATGCCTAGACACATAGTAATTCAAATGCCAAAAATTAAAGACAAAGAGAGAATCCTAAAGGCAGCAAGAGATAAGCAACAGGTTGCCTACAAAGCAAACCCCATAAGGCTATCAGCCGACTTCTCAAGAGAAACACTACAAGACAGAAGGGAAAGGCATGAGGTAATCAAGGTCATGACAAACAAGGATCTGAATCCAAGACTACTCTACCAAGCAAGGCTACCATTCAAAATAGAAGGTCAAATAAGGAGCTTCCCAGAAAAAAAAAAAAAAAAAAAGCTAAGGGAACAGACACTCTAAATGAAGCACTAGATCAAATAAATTTAATAGATATCTATAGAGAATTATACCCCAAACTACAGAATTCACATTCTTCTCAAGTGCACATGGGACATTCTCAAAGATAGACCACATTTTAGGACACAAACTAAGTCTCTACAACTTCAAGAAGATTGAAATCATATCAAGCATTTTCTCTGATCACAAAGGCATGAAACTAGAAATCATGCAACAACAACATGCAAAGACATTTGAAAACACAGAGGCTAAATAACATATTATTAAACAATAAATGGGTTACCGAAGAGAGATCAAGGAAGAAATTAAACATTTCCTGGAAACCAATGAAAATGAACACACAACACAAAATCTATGGGATGCAGCGAAAGCAGTTCTGAGAGGAAATTTCATAGCACTACAGGCCTACCTCAAGAAACAAGAAAAAATTCTAATAGAATATCTAACCTCACAACTTAAAGAACTAGGAAGCAAACAAAAAGATAACCCCAGAGCAAGTAGAAGGAAGGAAATAGTAAAGATCAGAGAAGAAATAAATGACAGAGAGACCAAAAAACATAATTCAAAGGATCAATGAAACAAAGAGCTGTTTTTTCAAAAAGATAAACAAGATTGACAGTCCCTTAGCTAGACTCACCAAGAAACAAAACCCAAATACACAAAATCAGAAATGAAAGAAGAGAAGTAACAACTGACACCACAGAAATACAAAGGATCGTTAACAAATACTATGAAAAATTATATGGCAACAAATTCGACAATCTAAGTGAAATGGACAAATTTCTAGAAACACAGTCTTTCAAAATTGGACCAGGAAGAGATAGAAAACTTGAACAGACCAATAACAACTAAGGACATTGAAGATGTAATCAAGAAACTCCCCGCAAACAAAAGCCCAGGCCTGGATGGCTTCATGGGGGAGTTTTACCAAACAGTCAAAGAAGAACTAACCCCCATTCTCCTCAAACTATTTCAAAAAATAGAAGAAGAAGGAAGACTTCCAAACTCGTTCTATGAATCCAGTATAATTCAAATTCCAAAACCAGAAAAAAGACACTACAAAGAAAGAAAACTACAGGCCAATATCCCTGATGAACATATATGACAAAATCCTGATCAAAATACTAGCAAATCAGATCCTGCAATACATCAAAAAATTATTCACCATGACCAAGTGGAATTCATCCCAGGGATGCAAGGCTGGTACAATATTCACAAATCAATAAATGTGATACACCGACTTCCGGTCAAGATGGCGGCGTAGGTAAACGCGGTATCGCGTCCTCCCACAACCACATCAAAGTTACAACTAAACTACAGAACAACCATCATTCAAAACCACCTGAAATCAAGCTGAATGGAAGTCTTACAACTACGGAACTAAGAAAAAAAAGCAGCTACATCCAGACCGGTAGGAGAAGCGGCGGCGCGGCGGCGCGTGGTGGCGAGACAGGCTGGTCCCACACCCAAGCGTGGTGGATAAAAATCAGGAGGCTCTCGCGGCTGGGAAGGTCCTTCCTGAGGACTGAGGGGTCCCTGTCCCACACCAGGTGCCTCGTTCAGGGTTCCAGTGCCAGGAAGAGAAGTCCCCATAACTTCTGGCTGGAAAAACCAGCGGGAACTGAGGCTCAGGGAGGCTGACGCGGCTGGAGCCCCAGGCAGCTCCTTAAGGGGCCCGCGCACGGACTTATCAGACTCTCTCCCTCTAAGCTCGGAGGGGAGGCAGCTCGAGGGGCGCCAGAGACACACAGGGAAGAACTGAGCTGTTTGGCACTGGAGCGAGCGCTGGAGAGGGGCTTCCTTGGGGACAAACGTGCTGTCAGAAGCCTTTGTTCCTTTGGTGAGCCCTTCCCGGGGCGGCAGACAGAAGCCATATCTGGGACTCCAGCAACCTGGCTCACACTGGTAGCCCCGCCCTGCTGACTCCCTGAGGCCCCGCCCCACCCCACCCAACTTTCAAGCCCACCCAAGCTGTTGCCACTTGCTTAACCATAGGATTGGCCGGTCTTGGATCCTGCTTCAGGTTTTTCATTAATTCTTTCAAACGAGCAGCACCGGGACTCAGCGAGCCCCATACCTCTCGTTAAGTAATACACAGAAACAAACACAGGGAGGCAGCCAAAATGAGGAGACAAAGAAACAGGTCCCAAATGAAAGAGCAGAACAAAACCCCAATAAAAGAACTAAGCTAAAGGGAGATAAGCAACCTAACAGATGCTGAGTTCAAAATACTGCTTATAAGGATGCTCAATGAACTTAGTGAGAACCTCAGTGAACTTAGGGAGGGCCTCAAGAGCATAAAAAAGGACCAGTTAGAAATCATGGATACACAGTTAGAATTAAAGGAGGCATTAACTGAAATAAAGAATAATTTACACAGCTTCAATAATAGAGTATGTAAATCCAAGGAGCAAACCATCGATTTGGAATATAAGGAAGCAAAAAATCCCCAATCAGAACAGCAAAAAGAAAAAAGAATCTAAAAAAGTGAGGATAGTGTAAGGAGCCTCTGGGACAGCTTCAAACGTGCCAACATTCGCATCTTGGGGGTGCCCGAAGGAGAAGAGAGAGAAGAAGAAATCAAAAACCCGTTTGAAACAATAATGGCAGAAAACTTTCCTAACTTGGTGAAGGAAACAGACATACAAGTCCAGGAAGCACAGAGAGTCCCAAACAAGATGAACCCCAAGAGGCACACACTATGACACATCATCATCAAAATGCAAAAGGTTCAAGACAAAGAGAGAATATTAAAAGCAGCAAGAGAAAGGCAGCTAGTTACCTACAAGGGAGTACCCATTAGGCTGTCAGCTGATTTCTCAAAAGAAACTTTGCAGGCCAGAAGGGAGTGGCAAGAAATATTCAGAGTGATGAAAACCAAGAACCTACAACCAAAATTACTCTATCCTGCAAAGCTGTCATTTAGAATTGATGGACATATAAAAACTTTCCCAGACAAGAAAAAGTTAAAGGAGTTCATCACTGCCAAACCGTTATTATATGAAATGATGAAGAGTCTTTTTGAAGAAAAAGATAAAATGTATGAACAAACAAAATGATAATGAATACATATCTATCAACAATGGAATCTACAAACAAAATGAACAGGAAGAACAGAAACATTCTCATAGATACAGAGAACATTTTGTTGGTTGCCCATTGGGAAGGGGGTTGGAGGAATGGGTGAAAAAGTTGAAGGGATTAAGAGGCACAAATTCATTGCTAGACTGACAAACCTCAAA
Organism: Molossus molossus; assembly: GCF_014108415.1. Taxonomy (NCBI): domain Eukaryota; kingdom Metazoa; phylum Chordata; class Mammalia; order Chiroptera; family Molossidae; genus Molossus; species Molossus molossus. The sequence goes on from NW_023425351.1 coordinate 16,987,884, forward strand.
GGGAAAAAGGTTGGGGGGGGTGGGAAGAAATAAACCAAAGAATTTATATGTATAACCAATGAACACAGACAATAGTGTGGGAAAAGGTGGGAGGGGCTGGGAGTGGGGAGGAGGGGGTCAATGGGGGAAAAATGTTGAACATCTGTAATACATTTTACATCCAACAATAAAGATTTGGAGAAAAAAAAATGTGATACACCACATAAACAAAATGAAGGATAAAAACCACATGATCATATCAATAGATGCTGAAAAAGCATTTGACAAAATCCAGTATCCATTTCTGATAAAAAAAAAAACTCTAAGCAATATGGAAATAGAGGGATCATATCTTGACATAATAAAGGCCATATATGAAAGACCTACAGGCAACATCATACTCAATGGGCAAAAAGTAAAAGTATTTCCCTTAAGAACAGAATCAAGACAGTGATGCCAACTTTCACCATTCTTATTTAACTTAGTACTGGAAGTCTTAGCCACAGCAATCAGACATGAAGAAAAAATAAAAGGAATCCAAATTGGAAAGGAGGAAGTGAAACTGTCATTATTTGCAGATGACATGATATTATACATAGGAAACCCTAAAGACTCCATCAAAAATCTACTAGACTTAATAAATAACTTTGGCACAGTAGCAGGATACAAAAGTAATGTCAGGATATAGACAGCAGTCTTATAAACCAATGATGAAGTCACAGAAAGAGAAACTAAAAAATAATCCCATTTACCATTGCAGCAAAAAAAAAATTTAAGATACCTAGGAATAAACTTAATCAAAGAAGTAAAGGACCTATTTGCAGATAACTACAGGACATTGAAAAAAGAAATAGAGGAAGATATAAAAAAGTGGAGGCACATACCTTGTTCATGGATCAGAAGAATTAACATCATTAAAATGTCAATATTACACAAAGCAAAATATAGATTCAGTGCAATCCCCATCAAAATACCAATGACAGCACTGGCCAGTTTGGCTCAGCGGTTAGAGCGTCGGCCTGCGGTCCTGAGAGACCTGGGTTCAGTTCCCGCTAGGGGCGCATACCTTGGTTGCAGTTTGTCCCTGGCCCTGGTCGGTCGTGCGGGTGGCAGCCACTTGATGTGTCCCTTCACGTCAATGTTTCTCACTCTCTCTCCCTTCCTCTCTCTCCCTCCCATTCTATCTGTACAAAAAATGGAAAAATATCCTCGGGTGAGGATAAAAAAACAAAACAAAAAACCAACGACATACTTCACAGAACTAGAACAAATACTTCAAAAGTTCAGATGGAACTCATAAATACCCCGAATATCCACAGCAAACTTAAAAAAAGAATGACAGAGTAGGTGGGATCACATTACCAGATATCAGGCTACACTACAAAGCCACTGTAATCAAAACAGCCTGGTACTGGCACAAGAACAGGCATATAGACCATTGGAACAGAACAGAGAACCCAGAAATGGACCCAAGACATTATGCTCAATTAATATTTGACAAAGGAGGCAAGAGCATACAATGAAGTAAAGACAGCCACTTTAATAAATTGTGTTGGGAAAATTGAATAGCTACATGCAAAAAAATGAAACTAGACAATCAACTTACACCATACACAAGAATACACTCAAAATCGATAAAAGACTTATATGTGACCTATGAATCCATAAAAATCCTAGAATAAAATGTAGGGAACAAAATTTCGGACATCATATTCAGCAGAATTTTCACTGATACATCACTTAAGGCAACAGAAACAAAGGAAAAAATGAACACATGGGACTACATCAAACTAAAAGGTTTCTGCACAGCAAAGGACACAATCATTAAAATGGAAAGGCAACCCACTGTATGGGAGAGCCTAATTACCAATGATAAATCAGATAAGGGGTTAATTTCCAAAATATATAGAGTACTCATACAACTCAACAAAAGGAAGACAAAGAACCCAATTGAAAAATGAACAGAGGACCTAAATGACACTTCTTCAAACAGGACATATAAATGGCCGAGAGAAATATGAAGAAATGCTCAACATCACTAATTATCAGAGAGATGCAAATTAAAATAACAATGAAGTATCACCTAACACCTGTCAGAATGGCTACCATCAACAAATCTTCAAACAACAAGTGTTGGAGAGGGTGTGGAGAAAAAGGGACTCTATTACACTGCTGGTGGGAATGCAGACTGGTGCAGCCACTATGGAAAACAATACAGTGTTACCTCAAAAAATTAAAAATTGAATTGCCCTTTTACCCAGTGATCCCACTTCTAGGAATATACCCTAAGAAGCCTGAAACACCAATTAGAAAGAATATATGTACCCCCATGTTTGTAGCAGCACTATTGACAATAGCTAAGATCGGGAAACAGCCCAAGTGTCCATCAGTAGATGAATGGATAAAAAAGCTGTGATACATATACACAACGAAGTACTATGCAGCTGTAAGAAAGAAGGATCTGTTATCCTTTGAGATGACATGGAGAAACCTGGAACGTATTATTCTAAGTGAAACAAACCAAGCAGAGAAAGACAAATACCACATGATCTCACTTATCTGAGGAATAGGGTAGACCCAGAGACATAGAAGTAGGGTACAGACTGACAGCCCTCAGAAGAGGAGGCGGCAGGGGGGAAGAGATAAACCACAGAACTTATATGCATGTATACATAACCAATGGACATAGACAACAAAGCTGGGGATGGGTGGGGGTGGACAGGGAGGAGGGTGTCAATGGGGGAAAAAGGAGAAACATCTGTAACAAAAATAAATTAATAAAAATAATTTTAGAAAATAAACTTTATAAAGCAAAAAAAAAAAGTAAAAATAAAAATAGCTGCAGTACCCTTACACAACGGACTACTATGCAGCTGTAAGAAAGAAAGATCTCTGCCCTGGCTCAGCGGTTAGAGCATCGGCCTGCGGTCCGGAGAGACCCGGGTTCAGTGTCCGCTAAGGGCACGTACTTCGGTTGCAGTTTGTCCCCGGCCCTGGTTGGTCGTGCGGGTGGCAGCCACTCGATGTGTCCCTTCACATCGATGTTTCTCTCTCTCTCTCCCTTCCTCTCTCTCCCTCCCACTCTGTACAAAAAATGGAAAAATATCCTCGGGTGAGGATAAAAAAAAAAAGAAAGAAAGATCTCTTACTCTTTGAGATGACATGGAGGGACTTGGACAGTATTATGCTAAGTGAAATAAGCCAGTTAGAGAAAGATAAGTATCACATGATCTCACTTATTTATGAAACATCATGAACAAAATAAGCTATTGATCAAAGTAGATCCAGAGTCATGGAAGTAGGGAACAGACTGCCAAACCTCAGAGGGAGGGGGGTTTAAGGGGTGGGAAGAGATTAAACCAAAGAACTTATATGCATATATGTACAACCAATGGACACAGACATTAGGCTGGACATAGCAGGAGGGGGTGGGAGTAGGGAGGAAAGGGTCAATGGGGGAAAACGAGGGACATCTGTAATACGTTCAACAATAAAGATAAATTAATTTTTTAAAAAAAGTAAAGAGACTAATCATCCTCAATGTGCTTTGTTTGAACTCCTTACCTACAATGTCCATGAGCATGTTCTAAAATGGCTATTTTAAGCCACTAACTTTTGAAGCCACTAATTTTTTATAGTAACTGGAACACACTCTTATTAGTCCTATTTCTGAGAGTGGAAACTAACCTGACACTTTTATGACAGTGCCACTCACAAGATTATCTATGCAAACTAATCACCTGTCTAGTTGACTCACAAATATTAACCCTTTTCAGGATTTCTCAAGTTGGAAATTTCTAAAGTAAACAAAATCATTCACATCAGACCATAATTAGCCAGATAATTCTCCTAGTAATTATAAAATGAGTATATCATGTCTACTTTAATACTTCAAGTTTTAATCTAATAATTTATTATTTAGCTGTTTCACGGTGTGCTTTAACTTATTTTCTGAGGATTTCTCTAACTGCGGTCTATGAATGAAAGTAAAAAGAGCAGCACAGCATGGACCTTCTCGTGTGAATAAACACTGATGATTTTTTGATGACCATGAATAACTTTTATTTAATGAACACTTCCAACTGTCAGGCTCACAGTCCCAGTAAAATCCACAGATCTAAGAGAATGGTTTCATGCTTCATGGCCACATGCCAGGTTGTTCACCTGAGTGATTGGTTGGGCCAGACTTCTGGTGCATCAAGCAAAACTTTGAAAACATTTTCTTTAGTTTTTCTGTTTGGGATTAGCCCCATTTCTTGTTCAACATGCAGCAGATATTGAGGGCTGTGCAAATGTAGTTCATGTTTAAGAGAGTTGCATTGAGGTAAACATCTTTTTAATGCTGGAAATCTTGCTACTTATTTCCAAGTCCTTCTACTTATTTCCTAGAACAATATACAAAGACAGCATAGAAAGGTAAATATGACTTTAAGAATAGATTCAGGTCTGGGAGTCACCTGGAGTGATCAGTTGTTCTAAATAGTACAGTATTCTTTTTATTTATTTATTTTTCTTTATTGCTTTTAGAGAGAGAGGAAGGGAGAGAAAGAGAAAGGTAGAAACAGCAATGAGGGAGAACATTGCTTGGCTGCCTCCTGCATACCCCCCCCCCCCCACTGGGGATTGAGTCCACAACCTGGGCATGTGCACTGACCGGAAATCGAACCGGAGACCTCTTGGTGCATGGGTCAATGCTCAACCACTGAGCCACACCAGCCAGGCAATACAGTACTACTTTTAAAAGCCTCAGTGTATGTAGAACTCATTAGGAAATGTAAGAATATGAAAAGAGTGTTTTAGACTAATTATCTCCTCCCCCATCAATTGCACTAACTCCTAGCAAGATTACACTCCAGAAAGGTAAAAGACCAGAATTTCTTTCTTTTTAAATATATTTTTATTAACTTTTTTCAGATAAAGAAGAAGAAAGAAGGGGAGAGAAATAGAAACATTGATCAGCTGCCTCCTGTATGCCCCATATGGAAGAGCAAGCCTGCTACCCAGGCATGTGCCCTGGCCAGGAATCAAACCAGCCACCTCTTGGCGTATGAGACAATGCTCAATCCACTAAGCCACATGGGTCAGGCAAGATTCAGAATTTTAACCCAGTTGTCTGACTTGTCAATTTAATATAATTTTTCTTTTGTCTGGTTGTATTCTTTTAATTGGTTCGTAAAATTAATTCACCCTATGAAATACTAAATTTCCAAGTGGTTTCTTAATGAACAAAATAGTTGGCATAAACAGGTGAAAGTCATCATGATAGCTACTATCATAATAACATAAGAACTCAGTAAAAATCAATAACTTCTGAATGTCTTGGAAGAGCTGAAGATCAGAATTAGACTTAGAATGAAAAAGATACATGTGGAAGTTTATCAAAAGTCAGTTTATTGTCCTGGTTGGTGTGGCTCAGTTGATTGAGCATCATCCTTTGCACCAAAGGGTCACTGGTTCAATTTCTGGTCAGGGCACATGCCTGGGTTGCAGGTTCATTGATGTTTCTCTCTTGCAAAGATGTCTCTCTCTCTCCCTCTTCCTCTAAAAAATAAATCAATAAAAATATATTTAAAAAGTATTAAAAATAAATCTATTAAAATTTTTAGTATAGTGTTGAATTTTTTTAAATTTGTGGACCTGTGAACCACATGTAGATGAAATAGATAGAGATCTGAACTTAAATATATTTAGGAAAATCATCCTGGACTTTGACACCAAAGGAAATACTTTTAATTAAACTGTAGGTATTATTTGTGGGGAACTCCTTATGTTGCCACAGGTTGCCAGTGGAAGTGGGCTTCTTGCCATGTCATAAGAAAAGGAATTTTTAAGACTTACACAAGAGAATAAGTAGTATTTGTTTTCATGAAACTAAACCCCTGAGTTTCCAAGGTCCTCTCTTCCCTCCATCCCTCCATGGAAGAAGTCCTTCTGTGTCTTTAGCAGAGCTAGGATTAAAGCCACTGCCGAGAGTTTTCACCCCACGTTGCAGTCCATTCCAGCATTAGGCTAGCTTACTGTCTGCTCCCAGCTGTAGTCCAGGGCACGCAGGGTCACCTGGCTATGGAAGGAACACAAGCAAGTATAAGGAAGCAGCAGCAAAGCAAGGAGAACAAGAGCGTGAGAATTATTTTGCTTTGGGATTATGTAGTCCCAAATTTTTGTGGGTTTATAGTGGCTCTGCCCACCCTAGCCAGTCATCTTTGTTTTCAGGTTAGACTGACAGGCACCTTCCCTACCTCACCTCTACTTTGTTTCCAATGTGCCCATCTTTCCTTTGGTGGACCCCTACCTCCAGTGATCTGCCAGGAATGGACTGGTGGTTCCCCGGGGAGAGTAAAGTTGCAGCTTCCTGGTGAAGCTGCTCAGATGGCCATGCTAATAATGTCTGGCCTTTGCTGCTTTCTGTTAATATTATTAACTACTTAATTTACAACAGTAACATGGGCATGAGTACACATATTTGACTCCTGCTATGAAAAATTAGTGCTTGAATATTTTTACTCTAAAAGTAAAAATATATTATTGTAGTTTTTCTGAAATCCAGAACAAAATTCAGAAAATAGTGAATATTATCTTTACTTAGAGATTTTCAATAAAACAAAACAACAAATATCTATCAATATTTTGGAAAAAAATTATTTGGTGATGTCCTGCATTGTAATAACTGATTGAATTGGTGAATCAAAATGGGATTCCATCTGGGGTCTCTGTAAACTATTTCACATCCAAAATATATTGTCATTTTTCAGTTTATACAAATTATTTAGTATTTTTCACTGATTTGAGGTGGCATAAATTTGGAATAATCTAACCTCCTGTGTTATAATTTACTTTTATGTCATAAAAGTTATAAAGAGGATTTATTAAAACCCCACTCTGTTCTGGCCATTGTGTTTCCTAATTATGCTCTGAGGATGACTTCTTATCAAGGTAGTTTACTTATGAATACTGTTCTTTGTGTGGCTTCTGGGGTGGACAAGTTAGATTGCTTTTGACATCAGCCAGCAGTAAATTAGCTTCCAAATTGGCTGTGTTCTAAGAGGCTGATAGATATACTTTGTCAACATCCTTGAATTCATATAAAAATAACTTCCTTTAGGTTTGATTTGCTTTTTAACTGAGACACAAGGCACTTTCAGGGTTTCTAACCCTGCTACACTTGCTAGATTTATAGAAAAACCATATTTTTTCTGTAACTCATATTGTGAATTTCTTTTAGCTTATTTAAACCGATACTGATTAACCATGTTAACAAGTTACCCTTAGCTAGAAAGTCTGAACTTGACCAGGTGGTCAAGAATTCCACAGAAATAAATTCTAGAACATCATGTGAAATGATTTAAGTAAAAAGCAATATATTCCAAGTAAATACTAAAATTTAAGAGATAATGAGACAATATAGGGGCAGAAATAAAATTAATCATTTTCTTATGGATATTATTAGAGGAAATAATTTTGATGAAATGTGATCTATGCTAGTATGCAACTTGCTAAATGGTCTTAATGGCATGACTGCTATTTATTATTTTAAAAAATATTGATCTTTATTGTTGAAAGTATTACAGATGTCCCACCCTTTTTTTATTCCCCCAATGACCCTCTCCACCTTGCTCCCACCCCCAGCCCCATCCTAGGCCTTTACTGTGCCCATGGGCAATGGATATATGCATATAAATTATTTCGTTAATCTCTTCCCGCCCCTCCCCCCTTCCCTCTGAATCACCAGTCTGTCCCACGTTTCCACGTCTTTGTATCTGTTTTGTTCATCTGCTCATCAGTTTATTTTGTTCATTAAATCCCACATATAAGTGAGATTATATGATACTTACCTTTCTCCGACTGGCTTATTTTGTTTAGCATAATATTCTCCAGATCCCTCCACGTTGTCTCAAAGGGTAAAAAACCTTCTATTTTATAGCTGCATAGTATTCCATTGTATAAATGTATCACAGCTTTTTTATCTACTCATCTACTGATAGGCACTTGGGTTGTTTCCAGATCTTAGCTATTGTAAATAGTGCTGCTGTGAACATAGAAATACATATATTCTTTCTGATTGGTGTTTCAGGCTTCTTAGGGTATATTCTTAGAAGTGGAATCACTGGGTCAAATGGCAATTCAATTTTTATTTTATTTTATTTTTCTTTATAGAGGTGATGTTAGAGAGAGAGAGAAAGGGAGAGAGAACATCACCCCGCACTGGCAATGTGTCCTAACCAAGAATCCAACAGGTGACCTCTTGGTACATGGGTTGACACTCAACAACTAAGCCACACTGGCTGGGCCCATTTTTAACTTTTTGAGAAAACTCCATACTGTTTTTCATAGTGGCTGCATCAGTCTGCATTCCCACTAAAAACATACTAGGGCTTCCTTTTCTCTACATCCTTGCTAGCACTTGTCATTTGTTGATGTGTTGATGGCAGCCATTCAGACAGTTGTGAGATGATACCTCTTTGTCATTTAAATTTGCATCTCTCTAATGATTAGTGACATTGAACATTTTTTCATATGTCTCTTGGCCATCTATATGTCCTCTTTGAAGAATTATCTATTTTGCCCATTTTTAATTGGATTGTCTGTCTTCCTTTTGTTAAGTTGTATAACTTAACAAAAGTTGTATAACTTTATATATTTTGGATATTAACCCCTTATCCGATGGCAAATATGTTCTCCCCTACAGTGGGATCTCTTTTCACTTTGTTGATGGTTTCTTTTGCTGTGCAAAAGCCATTTATTTTGATATAGTCCCATATGTTTATTTTTTTCTTTTGTTTCTTTTGCCCTAGGTGATGTATTGGTAAAAATTCTGCTACATGAGATGTCTGAGATTTTGCTGCCTGTGGTTTTTCTAGAATTTATTTCTAGAATAAATACTCCAAAAATTTATATGGAAACAAAAAAGACCCTGAAGAGCCATAGCAATCTTGAGAAAGAAGAACAAAGTAGGAGAGATCACTATACCAGATATCAAAGTATACTACAAAGCCATTATAATCAAAACAGCCTGGTACTGGCACAAGAACAGACAGATCAATGTAACAGAACAGAGAACCCAGAAATTGACCGAAGATAGTATGCTCAATTAATATTTGACAAAGGAGACAAGAGCATACAATAAAGTAAAGACAGTCTCTTCGATAAATGGTGTTGAAAAAATTGGGAAACTACATGCAAAATAAATGAAACTAGACCACAAACTTATGCCACACGCAGGAATAAACTAAAAATAGATAAAATACTTTAATATAAGTTGTAAAACAAAATAAAATTGTATAAGAAACCATAGGCAACAAAATCTCAGACATCTCATGTAGCAAAATTTTTATGATTGATAGTTTTTATACATGTTAGGATTAAAATTCCCTACTATGGAATATAAAAATTTTAGGACTTATTTTAAATTGAGCTTCTTAACTTCTTAAATATTAACTGAAAAAATAACATAATATGTTTATTTGAAAGTACATTAATTATGAAAAATGAATTTATTAAGTTGAGCAATCTTTTAGAAGAATAATGACTACAAATAGCACTTTCTGATTTTTAGTGGATTAGTTCTTTGAAATCATTTGGAAACTCACTAGTATAAAAGAAGTTGTGATGCAAAATTTGTTTCTGTAGTTTTTATTAAGATCATGACAAACATTGCTAATGAGTCCAGAAATGTTTAAGCTAATGTAAGGGAAAAAAACAACTAACAATTTCAACGCATTTAAAATAACATTGAAATCACATTGACTTTGCTTCAAAGTACATCTCTTTCATTTTGTGCAATAAGGTTCATTTCTCAGAACTTTTCTTTGGTTGCAAATTTAGCACACAGTAATTCAGTGGAACACATTAGTTCAAGGTAAAACAAAGTTATCTCTGCATTTTCCGAATAGTGTCTTAAAAGCCATAATATCTACATGAAAAATATTTATATGTAGAATTCAAATTATTTATAATGAAAAACTTGTTCCCTCAGTCTATAGATGGCATTTTGCTAAACTGGATGATTTGTTTTTATTAATGCAATAGATAAACAATCTGTGTCTGTGAATTTCCACCCTTGTTTTTGCGTTTTGTCACCATCAATACTAGCTCCCAGCACAGAGTTAAGCAATCATTGCTAAGCAATGCCAGCCAAGCAGCAAGCAAGAAAAGACCCTGTAGCTTAGACCAGGAATGCTGGACCATGTGGAAGCTGAAGTAATGCCTCAAAAAGCGGGCCCAATGTTGGAAATAAAATAGAAATGATGGTGGGCATTGAGATGATACCATTGTAATAACCTAGTTATCAATAACTAGAAAGGAACAAAGGGAAGGCCAAATATCACGGGCATGCCATTTGTTCAGCTTTTCCAGGAAAATGCAGTTTAGACGCATGCCCAGTAAAGTCTGGGTGACATAGGGAAGGTACTTGCCTGTCATTTACACATGGGAAAAGGTCATTGGCCAATGTAAGTGTGGCCACCGCAAACAAGGGAAGATTTGAAATACTTAAGCTCCTAAACAAATGAGTTTACTCTCTTGCTCTTGCCTCCTTGGTTCACACTCCTGGTTTGTGGGGCTCTCATGCTCCTGCATTTGCCCACATGACCCATGGCCATGTGTACTGCACACACAGTGAACTAATGGACTACAACTAACCTGGTGCTACACAGGACTCATTGTACCATGGAACAGAAACTCTGGAAACTGACTTTCCTTCTAGCTCTACTAAATCCCCAACTGCACATTTTCCAGGACTAGATCCAGGGAAAGTGGGACTTTAGAAACCCAAGGATGCAATTCTATGCAAATAAAAATTACTCATTCTCCCATGCTAATCTTAGAAAATTATTTTTCTTGAGATATCATAAGGATCCCACTCCCACTAGCAATAAAGAAAGACCACCCATGCCTTTCTCCAATAACACAAGGAAGTCTCAACTTGAAGGAGTATGCTTGGATACAACTTCAAAAAGGGGAGTAGATTTAAAGGGAGTATTGGAAGTTGACCTGGTTGTTTAAAGTATCCATCTGATAGATGGGAGGCTAAGAAGAATGGGAACAGCGTCTAACAGCTGAGAAATGTGTTTAGGCATGTGTAAGTCACAAGTCACTGTTAATGAGCTGGAATGTCAGGCATATTTTTTCTCTGGACCTCAGTGTTCTTAGACAAATAATGAATAAAAGAAATCTGGATCAAGAAGCTCTGATTACTGACTTATAATAAGGTTCCAAGAAGATATACACAGGCAAGGAAAGAAGGTTCAGCTCAATGATACAAAAATACGATAAGAAAAAATAATCTTTACGAGTGTCTACTGTGTCTCTGACAGGGAGTCAAACCCTCTATACATCTTCTCACTAATTTTTAGTATTTCTTTAGAAACTATCATTCCAGGTTTAGGGATGAACAAACCAAAGCTTTGAGAAGATAAGAAATTTACTCTTGATAACATAGCTACTAATTAACAGGGTGGAAGATCAAATAGACCTTCAGACTACCTGTTTTTTGCCTAGCACCTGTGCAGGTGGGCAGAGGTTTTCAAGAAATTTTCAAACCTCATACATTGAAAGGCTGAAAAAGTGATAAATGGCCCTTGATCTTTTGTTCATAGACAACATGTAGGAAAGGGGGGAGCTGGATAGGGCTATGGCAGGTGCAGCAGAAACATGACAGTTGCCCATGGCGCCTGAGAGGAAGCAGCATGGGCAAGAAGGAATCCAGCCAGTCTCTCAGAACTGGGCAAAACAGGATGCCTTCAATGTGGGCACACAGTGAGGATTTCACCATTTGTGATCCTGAGAAATGATGTTTTAGGTTTTGAAGGTGGGGGATCAAACTAATGAAGAATTCCAATAGGCAAGACCTAAACTCAGCCCCAGGAGCGGGACATTGATCCCAGGAGTGACGGAGCAGATAAGCAGGAATGGAGTCTGATTCTCACTGGGTGCTCCAAAAGTAGAGGGGAGACAAAGAAGTTCGGGTGGGGCTGGAATGGGGCAGATTGAGGCTGCCAATCATATTTCTATAATGATTACTATAAAAATGTGACATGTATGCCCAGATAAATAATGACCTCACACAGTTGTTGTAAACATAAAATGAGGTAATACAGGTAAAACAACTTGATAGTGCCTGGAATGTAGTATGTATGTAATAAATAATAGTTCTCTGACCTAGATGTCAGTATATATAAATAAATATCTATTGAGTAATAAATTCATAGCTTATTAGAATCATAGTTTTGCACTATAAAATATATTATCTTATCTGAAATCATTTCACATATTTGTTTCATTAAAATAATAAACAAGACATCAGGGGCTATGCATTATTCATGTAGCTGTGTGTGGCACTGTACCAATCCTTGTATTTTATATAAAGTTCATACATGACATTTTCTGGGTTTTGATTATCCTCTCTCTCTCTCTCTCTCTCTCTCTCTCTCTCTCTCTATTAATTCTGTTTGACGTATTCCCAGGCTTTATTTTAGAGCCTAAGACAATTTAGAACCTAAGTATATTCAAAACCTCAAAAAACACATTTTAATTTTAATCTGGCTTTTGTAAATGTGTCATCTAGTTTCCACAAATACAACCAGAAAAGTACACTGCATCTTCATGCACTTAATTTACAGAGCCTTTGTCATGTTTAGAAAAAAGCTTTCAGAACTAAGGGCAATTGAGACCTTATTTTATTCAGTCTTTTTATCTCTTCTAAGTATAAGAGTAATAATAGTATAGAATTGTTGAATTAAGATGTAAATAGAGCATTTTCTTCTACTTTTGATCTCTAAATTTTAAAAGTTCAATTTATAACTTTCCAGATTTCATAAAAAACATTTTAACAGCTACAGTAGCAAAGTGACAGAGTTTTGGTAAATATTTTGTTAAAATATTTGGTGGTTATTAAACATATCAGATTTTATTTACTATTTAACTGAAAAGAGAATTATTTTAGTGTAAGTTTAACAATTACTACAGTTCATATTACTCCAGAACTAGGGTGGGGGAAGATATCAGGTAACTAGAACAGAGCATAGAGTTTGCTATAAATATCAAAGGTGAATTTGTCATAAATCATTATATTTAAAACATAAAATAGCCTTGTACATAAAGTATACATAAACTAGTATATTCTATATTACACACACACTATACTATAACAATACAGTACCAAACTAAGTTTAGAAAAGCTTGCCAGTTTTTTATTCTAATTATCAAGAACAAATGTCTATCTTTATTGCTTAAACACCATCAGGAAAGAATAACATCTTAGTATAGATTCAGTTTCATAATGACCACATGAAGAAAACTATATATATAGCTATATATAGTTTTATATATATATAGTTATATGTAATTATGTGTGTGTGTGTGTGTGTGTGTGTGTGTGTGTGTGTGTAACTTCCATTACAGAGTTTGTCCTGCTGGGAGATGATAAATATACAAGAAATCTGATTTATGCTAGACATTGATTATGACACGATCTTTATCCATTAACTTGAGAAATTAACATTGCTGTTTTTGAACAAAAGATAGAAAACATTCTGAAATTATGTAGGTTGCAATTAAATTAAGAGTTCTATTTTGATTAGACCCTTGCCATAACTCTGGGAAGAAATTTGGGAATTTATAGAGTATAATTTTGTTATATGTGGATAAACTCCAGTTAAAAAATTAGAAACCATTGTATAAATTCATGAATATTAAACAAAAAGCCAGATAGGATTTTCTGTTAGAGAAAAATTGAGTGCCATGCCAAAAAAGAGAGGGACAGTTTGCAAGTGTCTAAAAATACATTAGTTACCAAATTCGAAACAGAACAAATTACTTATTTAATACTGCTTAACCAGAAAGAATGTTTATAAAATATCCACCAAAAGTATCTGATGTAATTATTATATTTATTTTAATATTAAAAGCTTAATATCTAGTACTTGGACACTCTTCAGAAACAAATATGAGTCAAACACTTGTTTTCTAACCACGTAAATAAACTGAGGCTTAAATTTGTATCAAAGAAGAACCTGAAAATGTAAAGCGTCAAATCCAAGTAGGTATAAAAATTTTTTTTTATTATTAAAAGGAGGCAGAGGTAGCATTGAGGTGGAGGGAGTGTGCGGCTCTGATTTCACATTGATGTTGCTTTTGGTATAGCTGCTCAAAAGTCCTGGAGGGAATTCTAACAGAGTGACAGGAGGAAGAGAAGTAAGTGGGGAAGTACAGCCACATGCAGCCTCAGAAGTCAATATGTATTCTGTATGGTGCTCACTTGTACCCATTACTTGCTATCTAAAATGACTGAATTGGAAGGAAAATGCACATACCTCTGATTCCTTTCTTCCCCGTAAACTCAGCTTTAATTATATATATTCTCTTAGTATGTAACTAAGTGAAGTACATGGATAAGGAAAAAATACGCATGTAGATTCTATATAATACGGTCATTTAAAAATAAGATGGATATAACTTAATTTAGTACCAATATTGAATCTCTAATATGGCTTCAAGCCTGACCAAGAGTTAATACTTTGTTAAGAAAATTAGAATTTTCTTAAGTAGATCATTTTTGCCTCGGGGTCCAGTGCTTAGTGTAACTACTTAGGCAAAAGATTCAAGAATCAACTTGAGTCCTGGCCATTTTGGCCCAGGGACCAAAGGGTTGCCGGTTTAATTTCTGGTCAAGGGCACGTACGTGGGTTGCAGATTTGATCCCTGGATCATGTGGGAAGCAACCAATCGATGTGTTTCTCTCATAGCACATTGATGTTTCTCTCTTTCTCTTTCTTTCTCTCTCTCCCTCCCTTCCGCTCTATCTAAAAATCAATGGAAAAAATATCCTCGGGTGAAGATTAACAACAGAAAAGAATCAACGTGATTGACTGTCTGGTGTGGCTCAGTGGTTGAGCATTGACCCATGCACCAGGAGGCTGCCAGTTTGATTCCAGATCCCCAGTGGGGGGCATGCAGGAGGTGGCCAATCGATGTTTCTATCTCCCTCTCCCTCTTCTCTCTCTAAAGTCAATAGAGAAAAAAAAACTAAGAATCAACTTGACTTTTTACCTCATTAATTGCTATTTCTAACATAAAGTTGGAAGTGCTAGGAGCTATATTTTCTGGATGAAAGATAATCAGGTTTATACAACTCAAGCACAGTTGTTTTTTTAGTGTCATGTAATGACCTTTAGGTATGAATTTACATTACCATTATTTTTTTAAATTTGTTTTTGATACAGATGTTTTTCTTTTATCCCCCATTAACACCCTTCTCCCATCCCCCCACCCCATCTCCAGCTTTGTTGTCTATGTCCATTGGTTATGTATACATGCATATAAGTTCTGTGGTTTATCTCTCCTCCCCCACCACCACCCCCTCTTCTGAGGTTTGTCAGTCTGTACTCTACCTCTATGTCTCTGGGTCAATTTTGTTAATCAGTTTGTTTAGTTCATTATAATCCACAAATAAGTGAGATGATGTGATATTTGTCTTTCTCTGCTTGGCTTGTTTCACTTAGCATAATACTCTCCAGGTCCCTCCACGTCGTCTCAAATGATAACAGATCTTTCTTTCTTACAGCTGCATAGTACTCCATTGTGTACATGCATCACAGCTTTTTTTTTTTTAACTCCTCACCTGAGAACTTTTTTGCATTTATCTTCAGATAGAGTAGGGGGTGGGGAGACACCGAGTGGTTGCCACCCACACAACCCTAACCAGGGCCAGAGACAAACTGCAACTGAGGTACATGCCCTTATTGGGAACTGAACCCGGGACTCTCTGGTCTGCAGACCAATGCTCTAACCACTGAGAAAAACTGGCCAGGGCTACCACACTTTTTTATCCACTCATCTACTGATAGACACTTGGGTTGTTTCCAGATTTTAGCTATTGTAAAGAGTGCTACAATGAATATAGGGGTACATATACTTTTTCTGATGAGTGTTTCAGGCTTCTTAGTGTATATTCCTAGAAGTGGGATCACTGGGTCAAATGGTAATTCAATTTTTAATTTTTTGAGGTAACACCATAGTGTTTTCCATAAACACTATGCTGCACTAGTCTGGATTCCCACCAGCAGTGTACTAGAGTCCCCTTTTCTCCACACCCTCACCAACACTTGTTTGATGAGTTGTTGATGGCGGCCATCCTGACACATGTGAAGTGATACCTTATAGTTGTTTTAATTTTCATCTCTCTGATGATTAGTGACATTGAGCATTTTTCATGTCTCTTGGCCATTTGTATGCCCTTTTTGGAGAAGTGTCTCTTTAGGTCCTTTGCGCATTTTTTAATTGGGTACTTTGTCTTCCTTTTGTTGAGTTGTATAAGTGCTCTATATATTTTGGAAATTAATCCCTTATCTCATGCATCATTGGCAATTATGGTCTTCCATATGGTGGGTTCCCTTTCCATTTTGATGATTGCCTTCTTTTTTTTTTTTTTTGCTGTGCAGAAGCTTTTGAGTTTGATGTAGTCACATGTAGTTTATTTTTTTGTTTATTTGTTTCTCTTGCCTCAGGTGAGTATCAGTGAAAATTCTGCTAAATTTCATGTCTGAAATTTTGTTGCTTACATTTTCTTCAAGAATTTTTATGGATTCATGAGTTACATTTAAGTCTTTCATCCATTTTGACTTTATTCTTGTGTATGGTGTTGATGGTCTAGCTTCATTTTTTTTGCAAGTAGCTATTCAATTTTCTCAACGCCATTTGTTGAAGAGACTGTCTTGACTCCACTGTATACTCTTGCCACCTTTGTCAAATATTAATTGATTGTCTTGGGTCAATTTCTGGGTTCTCTGTTCTGTTCCATTGATCTATCTGTCTGTTCTTGTGACAGTACCAGGTTGTTTTGATTACAGTGGCTTTGTAGTATAACCTCATATCTGGTAATGTGATCTCTCCTAATTTGTTCTTCTTTTTCAAGATTTCTTTGGCTATTTGGGGTCTTTTTTTGTTCCATATAAACTTTTGGAGTGTTTGTTCTAGTTCCGTGAAATATGTCGTTGGTATTTTGATGGGGGAATGCACTGAATCTATAGATTGCTTTGGGTAGTATGAACATTTTAATGATGTTAATTCTTTTGATCCATGAACAAGGTATGTGCTTCCACTTTTTTATATCTTCCTCTATTTCTTTTTTCAATGACCTGCAGTTTTCTGTGAAGAGGTCCCTTACTTCTTTGGTTAAGTTTATTCCTAGGTATGTTAATTTTTTTGCCATGATGGTAAATGGGATTGTTTTTTAGTTTCTCTTTCTGTGAGTTTATCATTGGTGCATAAGAATGTCATCGATTACATGATGTTAATTTTGTATCTTGCTACTTTGCCAAACTTATTAACTCTAATAGATTTTTCATGGAGTCTTTAGGGTTTTCTATGTACAATATCATGTCATCTGAAAATAATGACAGTTTCACTTTCTCCTTTCCAATTTGGATCCCTTTTATTTTTTCTTCCTGTCTGATTGCTGTGGCTAAGACTTCCAGTACTATGTTGAATAAGAGTGGCAAAAGTGGGCATGCCTGTTTTGTTCCTGTTCTTAAGGAAAATGCTTTTAGTTTTTATTCATTTAGTATGATGTTGGCTATAGGTCTTTCATATATGGCCTTTATTATGCCAAGATAGGATCCCTCTATTTCCAGATTGCTGAGCATTTTTATCAATAATGGGTGCTGGAATTTGTCGAATGTTTTTTCAGAATCTATTGATATGATCATGTGGTTTTTATCTTTCATTTTGATTATGTGGTGTATTACATTTATTGATTTGTGAATATTGTACCAGCCTTGCATCCCTGGGATGGTCATGGTGAATAATTTTTTGATGTATTACTAGATATGATTTGCTAGTATTTTGTTCAGGATTTTGGCATCTATGTTCATCAGGGATATTGGCCTGTAGTTTTCTTTCTTTGTAGTGTCTTTTTTTTTTTTTTGGTTTTGGACAAGAATTATGCTTATCATAAAATGAGTTTGGATTTCTTCCTTCTTGAATTTTTTGAAATAGTTTGAGGAAAATGGGTGTTAGTTCTTCTTTGAATGTTTGGTAAAACTCCCCCATGAAGCCATCTGGGCCTGGGCTTTTGTTTGCTGGGAGAGTCTTGATTACATCTTCGATGTTCTTAGTTGTTATTGGTCTGTTCAAGTTTTCCATCTCTTCCTGGTCCAGTTTTGAAAGACTATGTATTTCTAGAAATTTGATCATTTTGCTTAGATTGTCAAATTTGTTGCCATATAATTATTCATAGTATTTGTTAACGATCCTTTGTATTTCTGTGGTATCAGTTGTTACTTCTCTTCTTTCATTTCTGATTTTGTGTATTTGGGTTCTTTCTCTTTGTTTCTTGGTGAGTCTAGCTAAGGGTCCATCAATCTTGTTTATCTTTTTGGAAAACCAGCTCTTTGTTTCATTGATCCTTTGAATTATTTTCTTTGGTCTCCCTGACATTTATTTCTACTCTGATCTTCACTATTTTCTTCCTTCTACTTGCTCTGGGGTTTTCTTTTTGTTTGCTTCCTAGTTCTTTAAGTTGTGAGGTTAGATAGTCTATGAGAAATTTTTCGTGCTTCTTGAGGTAGGCCTGTAGTGCTATGACCTTCCCTCTCAGGACTGCTTTCACTACATCCCATAGATTTTGTGTTGTTGTGTGTTTTCATTGGATCCCAGGAAGTGTTTAATTTCTTTCTTGATCTCCTCAGTAACCCATTTGTTGTTTGATAACGTGCTATTTAGCCTCTAGGTGTTGAAATGTCTTTGCATGTTGTTGTTACAATTGATTTCTAGTTTCATGCCTTTGTGATCTGAGAAGGTGCTTGATATGATTTCAATCTTCTTGAAGTTGTAGAGACTTAGTTTGTGTCCTAACATGTGGTCTATCTTTGAGAATGTTCCATGTGCACTTGAGAAGAATGTGAATTCTGTAGTTTTGGGGTGTTATTCTCTAGATATCTATTAAATCCATTTGCACTAGAACAAATGAATCTCTGTTTTCTTGCTAATTTTTTGTCTAGATGATCTATCCAGTGATGTCAGCGGAGTGTTGAAGTCCCCTGCTATGATTGTATTGCTGTTTTTTCTCCTTTGAAGTCCTCCAGAAGATTTTTAATATATGTCGGTGCTCCTATATTGGGTGCATATATGTTTACCAAGAACATATCTTCTTATTGGATAGATTCTTTCAATATTATGTATTGCCTTTTTTGTCTCTAGTTATGGTGTTCATTTTGAAGTTTATTTTATCAGATATGAGTATTGCTACCCCGGCTTTTTTTTCTCTTTCTGTTTGCTTGGCAGATTTTTATTTTATCCCTTCACTTTCAACCTATGTTGAGTCTTTTGTTGTGAGGTGGGTCTCTTATAAACAACATAAATATGAGTCATGCTTTCTTATCCAATCAGCTCCTCTGTGTCTTTTTATCAGAGCATTTTGTTCATTTATATTTAAGGTGATTATTGATATATACCTATTTATTGCCATTTTTGTTTAGTGTGGTTCTATTTTTCTTCCTGTTTCTTCTACTAATCACAGCAGTCCTTTTAACATTACTTGCAGTGCTGTTTTGGTGCTAATAAATAATGGAATACCCTTTTTTTTCTTTTTTTTTTTTTTTTTTTTTTTTGTCTGGGAAGCTCTTTATTTCACTTTCTTGATTGTCAGCTTTGCTGGTAGAGGAGTTTTGGATTCAGATTCTTTTTTTTTCATGACCTTGATTACTTCATGTTATTCCCTCCTGGCCTGTAGTGTTTCTGTTGAGAAGTCAGCTGATAGCCTTATGGGGGTTCCTTTGTAGGTAACCTGTTGCTTATCTCTTGCTGCCTTTAGGATTCTCTCTGTCTTTAATTTTTGGCATTTTAATTATTGTGTGTCTTGGTGTGGTCTCATTGGGGTTCTTCTTATTTGGGGCTCTCTGTGCTTCTTGAACTTGAATGTTTCTTTCCTTCACCAAATTAGGGAAATTATCTGTCACTATTTCTTCAAATATATTCTCTAACATTTGCTTATTTTCTTCTTCTTCGGGAACTCCTATGATGTGAATAATATTACATTTCCAGTTTTCCCACAGTTCTCTTAAGCTGTCTTCTTGATTTTTAATTGTTTTTTCCTTTTGTTTTTCTGATTGGTTGATTTTTTCTACCCTGTCTTCTAATTCACTGATCTGGTCCTCAGCTCCCTCTGCTCTGCTGTTTAGTCCTTCCAATGTGTTCTTTATTTCTGATATGTCATTTTCATTTCTTCTTGGTGGTTTTTCATTTTTAATTGGTGGATTTTCAATGTTTCTATGTCTTTACTCATGGTGTTGATGTTCTTACTCATGCTGTTAAGCTTCCTCAAGATCATGGCTCTGAACTCTACCTCTAATAACTTGCTTCACTGCATTTCATTTATCTCATCTTCAGTAGAGGTCTCTTGTTCTTTCATTTGGGATTTGTTTCTTTGTTTCACCATTTTGACTATCTCAGTAGGTTTTGGAGCCTCCCAAATTTTCCCTGTGGGTGTTGGTGTTCTATTGTTTGTGGCACCCTGGGTTTGGATTGTTACAGAAAAGACTCAGACAGAACACTGGAGGAAGTAAAGAGGTTTTTTATTTATGGGAACCCAGAGGAGGCAGTCTCCAAATTCTGGGCCCTGAGGTGTAGGGCATGCTTAGTTTTATAGTGACCTGGCGGGCATTCTTTGGGCGTGAAAGCAGTGGGCGGGGCATTCTTTTGGTGGGAAAGCAGTAAGCAACTTACAGAAGCAGGAAGCAAAAGGGGTCGTGTCATTTCTAAGATGGTGGCTCAATTAAAATGGCTGTTTACTTCCTCTGTCATTCCCCCCTTTTGATGCTATTAGCTGCTGTTGCTACCAATTGCATCATGATACAGATCTCTATAATCTGGGTCTTCAGATTTTTGTAGGAGTTAATATCTGTACTGATATTGTTGAGGGCCAGTATTTTGGCCATGGCCCACCTGGTTACAGTGGACTATGGTGCATATTATGAGGTACTCCAACAAACCTGTCTATCCAGGGTTCTGTATGCCTGACACTTCTAACTCTGGTATCCAATAGTCCCTCCCAATTTCCCCATCATATATAATTTATTGTCTCAGACACATGTGGGGGGCCCAGCCTGGTCACTACCTAGGAGATAGCATTGTAGGCATTCTGTGGGCATAGCAGTGGCATATGTGAAGGGTGATGCAAGAAATCTATAGCTTGCTTCTCCTCCTGAAAATGTATCTTTTTTGCAGGCTTGCTACATTTACATACAGGGACTTAAATTGGGGCAGGGTCTGCTAAGCAAAGCATACTAAGTATCCAAAAGCACAGAAAAGCCCAAGATATATTCCCTCAACAGCCAGTTGCTCCCAGGTGTTCCATGCTGTTGGGGCTACAGTCATCAGCTTCAGGGTCAGCAACCCTGGCGGCTGGTCCTCTGGGTCCCCTTCCATCCTTCTGGAATCTGCTGGGTCTATTGCCCTCTTGGCTTGGCTGTGATGGATCCAGGGAGTGATTCCTGCAAACTTAAGTGCAGTAGGGGTTGTTAGTATGACAAGGTGGGGCCCGGTCCATGTGGGCTGGAGGGATTTCTTTTTTCAGTCTATATTTCAGACACAGTCCCCTGGTTTATGTGAGTGGGCTGGCCCCCCTTGTGGTAAGGGTCCTTGGCCTAATGTGGCCTGATGTATCTGGCTAAGTGTTTCCCCTAGCTTCTAGAGGTACTTAGTCTGCCCTGCTCCCCATATAATCTGAAGCTCTCCTCTAGGTAGGGGTAGAATGGCTGGTGGCCTCCAATAAACTAACTCAAATGGTATGTATATACCCTGTAGCATTAGAGGTGTTTCATACCCTGAATAATACTAAGGTAACAGGTCTGGCCAGGGCAGGCCGGTCTCCTGATGGAACTTTGCAAGGGTTTCTTTTAGAGTCCGGTTCATGCGTTCTACCTTAACTGAGGTCTGAGGGTGATAGGCAGTGTGTAGCTTCCAAGTAATTTTTTTTTTTTTATCTTCACCCGAGGACATTTTTCCATTTTTCATTCAGACAGAGTGGGAGGGAGAGATAGGAAGAGAGAGAGAGAGAGAGAGAGAGAGAGAGAGAGAGAGAGAGATAAACATTGATGTGAAAGGGACACATCGAGTGGCTGCCACCCGCATGACCAACCAGGGCCGGGGACAAACTGCAACCAAGGTACGTGCCCTTAGCAGGAACTGAACCCAGGTCTTTCCGGACTGCAGGATGACACTCTAACCACTGAGCCAAACCAGCCAGGGCCCAAGTAATTTTTAATTGTGTTGCTAGTTCCTGGAGCACTTTTGCAACAAATACTGGCCCGTTGTCACTGCCAATGGTCATAAGCAACCCAAAGCAGGGGATAATTTCCCTGAGGAGGGTCTTGACTACCTCTCTGCTTTTTTCTATCCTGGTGGGGAATGCTTCTACCCATCCAGAGAAAGTACAGACTAAGACGAGTAAGTATCTATATTCCCGGCTTGGCCTGATCTCAGTAAAATCAATCTGTAGGTCCTCAAAAGACTGTTGCCCCCTGTGTTGTAGTCTGGGAAGCCTTTTCAGGTGACCTGCTGCATTGTTCCTGGCACAGGCCAGGCTTTGAGCTGCTGCCGTTGCACACAGTCCAGACGTGTTAGGGAAGTAGTAATACCTCCCGAGTGAGGCCTCCAGAGAGGTTTTCCCTAGGTGTGTGAGGGCCTGACATTGCCTGACAAGATTGCTGGCCTGGCCTTGGGGTATACAGAGCTGTTCATCCGGCAGTTTCCATGTGCCAGTGGGCATTCAGAGGCAGTTTTCTCATATGGCCCATTTCTGTTCCTCCAGGGTGTAGTCTGGTTGATTGAGGTTCAGTTCTAATAGGGTACCTTCTATGGCTGGGGTATTTGTCGGGGCCTCCCTTTCTGTAGCTGCTGCCTTTACTGCCTGATCTGCCCTTCTGTTCCTTTGGGCTACTTCTGTCTCTCCCTTCTAGTGGCACCTGCAGTGCGTTACTGCTGCTCCCCGAGGGGCCCAGACTGCTTCTAGCAGTCGAAGTATTTCTGCCTTGTTTTTAATTTCTTTCCCCTCAGCTGTTAAGAGTCCTCTCTCTCGGTAGATTGCCCCATGGATATGTATGGTGGCGAAGGCATACCGAAAGTCTGTGTAAATACTGACCCTATTTCCTTCTGCTATTTTAAGCGCCCTAATTAATGCCCAGAGTTCTGCCCTTTGGGCGGATCAGCTGTATGGCAGGGGCTTTGCTTCAATTATTTTCTCATTGTCCACAACAGCGTACCCGCCATTTGTTTCCCCTCAGTCATGTAACTGCTCCCATCGGTGTAGAGCATTAAGTCTGGCTTGTCTAGAGGCTGCTCCCGCAGGTCTGGTCGGCTGGCACCCACCTCCTCAGTTGTCTTGAGGCAGTCGTGGTCTGGTTCTCTCAGCACAGCAGGGAGGGACATAGCTGGGTTTATTCGCCGGACAGTGCTGACTTTCACTTGGGGATTCTCATGGAGAAGTCCCTGGTACTGTGTCAGTCTTGAATTGGAGAACCATTTGTGTCCCCGTCCAGCCAGAAGGCTACATACCGCATGGGGAACAAATATGTTCATCTCTTGCCCAAGTGTTAGCTTGTCTGCCTCCTGTAAGAGAGCGACAGCTGCAGCTATGGCCCTCAGGCAGGGCGGCCAGCCTGCTGCTACATTGTCCAGTTGCTTAGACAGGTATGCAACTGGCCTTTACCATGGCCCCATCTGCTGGGTAAGAACTCCTAATGCTATTTTTTCCTCTTCATGTGTGTAGAGGTTGAAAGGCTGCCTGGGGTCTGGCAGCCCAGGGCTGGTGTGCGCCCAAGATGAACTTTTATGGCCTGGAAGGCTCTCTCCTGTTCAGCCTCTCATAAGAGGGGTGCTGGGTCTGGGCCTTTTAGCACTTGGTAAAGTGGTTTGGTTAATGCTACATATCCCAGTATCTAGATTCAGCAGAACCAGGCCGCCCCTAGGAACTCTCTGTGTGGCTGGAGTTGGTAGGGCCATTATGACCTGCTTCCTTTCCTGGCCCAGCACCCGTTTCCCTTGGGAAATGGGGAATCCCAGATATTTTACCTGGGCCTGGCATAGCTGTGCTTTCTTCCACGAGGCCCGGTACCTGCCTGTGTTAGCAATTCAAGGAGCTGGCAGGTGCCCTCCCAGCACCGGTTCAATGTGGGGGCGGCTAGTAGGAGGTCATCTATACATTGTAGCAGCACTAGGTTTGTTTCTGTATCAGTAAACGATTTTAAGTCTCTGGCCAGGGCCTCTCTGAAGAGAGTGGGTGAATTCTTAAATCCTGTGGCAATCTGGTCCAGGTCAGTTGGGTCTTTGCAGCAGTGTGGGGGTCTTCCCATTTGAAAGCAAAGAGTGGTTGGCTCGCCATCACAAGTCGGAGGCAGGAAAATGCATCTTTCAAGTCCAAACAGGTGAACCAGGCCTCCTCTGGCAGGAGCTGGCTGAGGAGCGTGTATGGGTTCAGCACCACGGGGTGCAGTGCGATTATTGCTCGTTCACTGCTCGCAGGTCCTGCACCGGCCTGTGTCTGCTCCCATCTGGCTTCTTCACTGGCAGCAAGAGATTGTCCCTCAGATGCTTTGGATGACCTCTCTGATGCCCAGCCGGGCCTTCCTGGGGGTGCGGTACTGGCGGATCTGCTTTGGTCTGGCTCCCAGCTTCAGTTCTATAATTACAGGAGGATGGTTCCCTGCCAATCCTGGTGGGTTGTCTTCTGCCCAGACCTCTTAGTATCTCTTTTGAAGGTCAATCCCCCTTCCCTCTGTGGCCTCCCATTAGCCTTCCTCCGCTTTCTTATGTAGTCGGTATTCTTCTTCCGGGGGAACTAAGACTGCTATGAGGTGTGCGGTGCCAGCTTGTCAGTGAGCCTCTCCCGATGGGCGGAAGGAGATCTGGGCTCCTGACTTAGAAAGCAGGTCGCGTCCCAGGAGCGGAACCAGGCACTCTGGCACATACAGAAATTCATGCTTTACCTGGTGGTCCCCGAGTTCTACACTTGGGGCTTGACAAAATTGTTTGGGGCCGCTAGGCTGTCCGGTGGCACCAATGATAGAGATCTCGTGCCTTGAGGAAGGTGCAACCACGGTCATTACTACTGAATGTTCTGCCCCAGTATCTACCATAAAGGGGAAGGCTTGACCCCCTACTGTTATTTGGACCATGGGCTCATGGGGGCCGAGGTATAGTGAGCTTGGTCGTCCCTAGTCCGAGTCTAGGCTTGTCAGACTGAGGATGGTCGGCGCCTGGGTCTCAGGTCCTGATTGCCTCTCAGCCTGCCTTTTCTTCTTTCGGTTGGGACACTCTCTTTTCCAGCGTCCCCTTCCTCTGCAGTATGCACATTGGTCTGGTTCCACGCCCCAGTGTGCAGGCTTGTTTTTTCCTTGTGGCCGTCGGCCTTTCCTGGGTGGCAGGGGTTTTCCTTGTGTGGCTGCTAGGAGGGCTGCCTTCTTCTCCATTCTTTCTCGAACTTTCTGCTTGGCCGCCTCCTCTCTGCTACTGTACACCTTGTTGGCAATCTCTATTAGTTGGCTTATGTTCATTCTGGCAAAGCCATCAAGTTCTGAAGCTTCTTCCTGATATCCGAGGCTGTTTGGGAGACGAACACTATGTTGACCATTCTCTGGTAGTCTGGCCCTTCAGGATCCAACAAGGCGTATACCCACTAGGCCTCACACAGACATTCATAGAAATCCCCAGGACATTCACCAGGCCGCTGAGTCACATTAGCTGCCTTTGACATGTTAGTAGGCTGTCGGGCCCCCGCCCAGATCCCATGGAGAAGGGCATCCCTGTATCTCTGAAGCACAGCCCTTCCTTCTTCTGAGCGGTGGTCCCATTCAGGTTGGGCCTCAGGTGCTGCTGCTCTTGCCCATTGGACTGGGTCTAAAGTGCCCATGGGCACCATGGTCTCCAGATATCGGTGGGCTTCCTAGAGAATGCACTTTTGTTCCTTGGTGTTGAACAGCGTGAGGAGTAGCTGTCAACAGTCATAAGGTGGGACGATGCGTCTGCATGATGGACCCAATAAGGTCAATCAGGGCCTGGGGTTTCTCCGAGT
Organism: Molossus molossus; assembly: GCF_014108415.1. Lineage (NCBI taxonomy): Eukaryota > Metazoa > Chordata > Mammalia > Chiroptera > Molossidae > Molossus > Molossus molossus. The sequence continues at coordinate 17,013,925 of NW_023425351.1, forward strand.
AGGATGGAGTGTGGTGCTTCCAGTTTAAGAGGTCAGTGGTGGTGAACGGTTGGTAATAAACAATGGTCCATCCTGGCTGCTCAGTACCATCTGACCCAATTTGTGGCAGGGGCTGGGTCTCCCTGAGAGGCATCTGGAGTGGCTGCTGTTGCCAGCACCTTGTCGAGACCAGGGAAGCTGGGGGCGCTTCTGGGGCTGGCGAGATAGATGGTGGTGGAGTGTCAATTTGGGGGGCCCAGGGGACCATCTGAGGCACATATGGAAGGGGTAAGTGGACAGGTGGTTCTTCCTCTGGGTTGCCTTTGAGAATGGGGGTCGGTGTGCCTCCTTAGATTGAGCCACGAGGACGTGGGCAGGGACTGCCCATGTTTGGCAAGGTGAGGTCTTTTTTTTGTTCCTGCCAATTTTGGCTTCTGCGCAGCATAGCATTGGAGCCACTTTGGCATGTTCTGAGTTAGTTCCTGCCATCTATCTATGTAGATGTACTGGTCTCGGTGTCCTGGCCTCCCTGTTAGTATCAGATGTACTGACTGTATGATTCCCAGGATGAGGGTTCCCTCAGGGGGCCAGCCTACCCCAAAACTAGGCCATTCAGCTGAACAGAAGGTTTCCAATTGGCTCAGGGTCATGCTTGGAACCTTGCCCTGGAACAGATCAAAATTCTGCAACATGCAGTTAAGTACTATTGATGGGTCTCTTCCCGTGGTTTCTCCTCCCATAACAGTGCAGACAGACAAGGGGTGGGGGTTTTTGCACACACACACACACACACCCCGGCCACTCCCCTCACAGGGATTTAGGTGCCTCTTAGCTTTGGCAGGTCAGTACAAAACCCTCACTTGGATCAGGTTTGCAGGGAGGGACTGTGCCCCAGAACCTGATACTGCCCTGATCCATATGAGGTGACCACGGTACTGCAGTTTGGGGCCCACTCAGACTCCGTAGGCTTGCACCGGTGGAAACACACAGACATTCACACTCATTTACACACTGACATTCAGCCGAGTTTAAACATTCCCTCCTATTAGGGCTTGCCCTGCCTGGTGGCCAGAAGGCCTGAGAGGTGATCAGTTTCTCCTCCCGCTTCAGGGATGGTGTAAGGTTGGTGGGCTCTGGGGAGTCAAATGACTGGGAAGTGAACGGCCTGAGGAGAAATAGAAACCACCAATCAAATACCTCCCCTCTTTGTTTCTCAACCTCCCCTATAAAACTTTCCTGGGCAGCCATAACAGTGACTTCCCTGGTCCCCGCCACGTGGACCAGTGAACCTCACCCAGGAATGCTTCAATAAAATTTTCTTGCCTGCTTTTGTGGCTCTGTTTCTCTTTCTTCCTCAGCAAGATACCTTACAGTTGGGCCTGTACTGGGGCTCCTGGTCCCCATGGCACTCACCAGTCCTGAAGCTGGTCATGTTCGTTTCCCTTGGCAGCCTGGGTGGGGCGTGAACCTCGCCGAGAGCTGGCCGCGGAGCCTGGAATGGGCAGAGACCGGAAATGACTGGGGCGCGTGCTTCCCTCCGTCACAGGGCTCCACGTATTGCCCGCGGGGCCACCTCACCGGTGGCAATCACCTGCTCATGTGAGTCATTTCCTGGTCAGAGAACCAAAATATTATGGAAAAGACTCAGACAGAACACTGGAGGAAGTGAAGAGGTTCCTTTATTTACGCACGCGGACCCAGAGGAGGCAGTCTCCAAATTCTGGGACCCGAGTTGTAGGGTGTGCCTAGCTTTATAGTGGCTGGGCAGGGCATTCTCTTGGTGTGAAAGCAGTAAGCAAATTACAGAAGAAGGAAGTGAAAGGGATCATGTCATTTCTAAGATGGAGCTCAATTAAAATGGTGGTTTACTTCTTCTATCAGGATGATTGTGAGAGGACCCACGCTAAACACCACTGTCAAGTCTTACTTTTCTGGGTTGATTTGCAAGCCCAGGAATGGTTCAGTTAACCTCTAGCTTTTTGCCTGGAGGCTATTAGTCACGGTTACTTGAAGAGCCTTGGGTCCTCAGTTGAATGAAAAAATCCCTCAGGTGTTCAGCATAAGGGGATTTCCCAAGGGTGGGGCAGATGCTGGTTGTTAATGAGCTTAAATTTGCATTTAAATGGCCCACCTGGGTGGGGTTGAATTTCTGTGGAAGGGGCACTCGCCTCTCCCCAGGGCCTGGAAGGAGTCAGATGGCCACCGTCCTGTGTGGCCGAAACTCAGCAAAAGCTCTGAGCGCCCTCCAAATCCCTAGTGGCCCCACACAGTTCCAGTCCATTCTGCCCTCCCTCTGCTGGAGACCAAGGTAAGTGCATGTGGCTATTTTAGTGCTCTACGCTGTGGAGCAGGCTTGAGATTTTATCCCCAGCTAAGACTGCTGTGCTCTGTGGGCTCCCAGCCCCCCTCTCCAACCTCGCAATCCTACCTGGATCAATTCAGTGTCCCTAGTTATATGGTCCTCGCAAGTTGCTTTTATGTTGCCTTTCCCCAATGATTAGTCTATATTTTAGTTGTAATTTCAGTATGGTCCTGGGAGATGGTCTGTGTAGCTTCCATTAACTCTGCTGCCATTTTGGAATCTCCCTGGCCATTCGTTCTTGTTTAAAATTATATGGGTGTCACTCTTGTTTTTTTCAGACATGGTCTGTGACTAGTGGGCACACAATACACCAGTCCTAACAGACACCTTAAGACCCTCCAAGTCACATCTTGTTGTCCCTGGCTGTAATCAGAGGAGAAGCAACTTGAAGGCACTATTTATTGGTGGTTTCCACAGGAAACCCACCAACTCACCTGGTGCTGCTGCTGTGGGTAATGGGGGAGCCCCTAGGGTCACAAAGGTAGGCTGGACTGGGAGTAGAGGTCCAGGACTTTAAGCCAAGTGCTGAGGTGGTGGTCCTTGATTTCACACTGGTTGGGGGAGTGGTCATCCTTCCCTCCCAGCTGGCCACGGGAGTGGTGGCCTTAATCTTCCGCCTGGCCAGCGAGGGCAGATGTTTGCTTCCCAGCTGGGTAGGGCCGTGGTGGTCGTTGTTTCTCGGCTAGGTAAAGCAGTGGTGGTCATTGCTTCTCTGCATGGTAGGGAAGTGGTGGTGGTCGCTTCCCATCAGGGTATGCAGTGTTGGTGGTTGCTTCTCAGCTTTGTAGGGCTGTGGTGGTATCTGCTTCCCTGCTGGGTAGGGGCATGGTGGTCTTCACTTTCTGGATTGCTAGAGGCATAGTAGTCTCCGTTCCCACCTGGGTAGGGCAGTGGTGGTCATCTCTTCTCAGCTGGTAGGAGTGTGGTGGTCTCCGCTTCCTGGCTGGTTAGGACAGTGGTGATTGTCACCTCCCGGCTGGGTAGGGGACCGGTAGTCTCTCCCTTCCATCTGGCTGGGGGTGTTTTGTTCTTAGATTCTTTACTGAATGAGGTAGTGCTCATACCTGCTTTCTCAATGACTAGTGGGATATGCTTCTTCCTCACAAGCTGGCAGGGTGCAGGTGTGGGCACCCTTGACCCAGGCAGGCTGGGGAAATGGCTGGGTGTCTGTCATTCTTCCCTGGTGCCTAAACCCCTTGGTTTGGCAAAAGGTTGATGTTGTGGTCAGGGAAGGGGCAAGACCAAACCTTTATGATGCAGCTCTTCATTTTGGGTGGTGTTTTACCTAAAATTAAATAGGTGCCTATAACAGGATCGTATTTTTGTTGACTTACAGATGTTACTATTTTTTTCTCGTCAAATCCCATATTTGTCATGATGTTAATTATTTGAGGGTTCAGGCCTTCCTGCGCAGGTTCTCGGTAGGGGCTCAGTTCCTCTGCATAGCCCATATTGAGCCAGCGGTCCTTCATGATGTCATTGAAGGCTGGTCTCTCGTCAGGGTCAAGGGTCAATAACTATCTATAAAGGTTTTGACACCCAAGTGATGCTAACTCTGGGGCAGGTAACCGCCCCTCAGGCTGTTTAACTTGTATTTGCCTCAGACAGAATTGCTGTAGTTAACATCTGGTAGAAACCTATACCCAGACTCCAGATGTCGACTTTTTTGTTATGGGTATTGAAGTGCAAGATTTCTGGGGTCATGTGGTCGCTTCCCAGCAGCATAGGGAAGTGGTGGTGGTTGTTTCCGGCTTGGTAGGGCATGGCGTACTCTGCTTTTTGGCTAGGTAGGGCAGTAGTGGTAGTTGCTTCCTGGCAGGGTAGGGAGGTGGTGGTGGCTGTTTCCCGGCAGGGGAGGGGAGTAGTGGAGGTTTCTACCGGCTCGGTAGGGCAGTGGTGTTCCTCGCTTCCTGGCTTGGTAGGGCAGTGGTGGTCATCATTTCCTGGAAGTATAAGGAAGTGGTGGTGGTTACTTCCAGGCTGGGTAGGGGAGAGGTTGTCTCTGTTTCCCGTCAGGGTAGGGAATGGGCGTGGTGGCTCCAGGCTGAGTAGGGCCCTGGTGTTCTCCTCTTCCAACCTGGGTAGGACAGTGGTGGTAATCGCTTCCCAGCAGGGTAGCGGAGTAGTGGTGGTTGCTTCCCGGCTGGGTAGAAGTGTGGTGGTCTCTGCCTTCCATCTGGCTGGGGGTGTTTTGTTCTTAGATTCTTTGCTGAATGAGGTACTGCTCATACCTGCTTTCTCGATGACTAGTGGGATATGCTTCTTCCTCACAAGCTGGTAGGGTGCAGGTGTGGGCACCCTTGACCCCAGGAGGGCTGGCGAAATGGCTGGGTGTCTGTCATTCTTCTCTGGTGCCTAAACCCCTTGGTTTGGCAAAAGGTTGATGTTGTGGTCAGGGAAGGGGCAAGACTTAACCCTTATGATGCAGCCCTTCATTTTGGGTGGTGTTTTACCTAAAATTAAAGAGGTGGCCATAATGGGATCGTATTTCTGTTCACTTATAGATGTTAGTATCTTTTCCTCTTCAAAGCCCATATTGGTCATGATGTTAATGATGGGGGGTTCAGGCCTTCCTGGGCAGGTGCTTGGGAGGACTCAGTTCCTCTGCATAGCCCATATTGAGCCAGCGGTCCTTCATGATGTCATCTAAGGCTGGTCTCTCATCAGGGTCAAGGGTCAATAACTTTTTAAAAAGGTTTTGACACCCAAGTGATAAAAACTCTGGAACAGGGAACCTCCCCTCAGGCTGTTTAACTTGTGTCCGCCTCAAAGGGAATTGTTGTAGTTAACATCTGGTAGAGAACTATACCCAGACTCCAAATGTCGTTTTTCGTTATGGGTATCGAAGTGCAAGATTTCTGGGGCCAAGTCGTCACTTCCCGGCAGGATAGGGGAGTGGTGGTGGTTGGTTCCCAGCTTGGTAGAGCATGTTGTTCTCTGCTTTTTGGCTAGGTAGGGCAGTAGTGGCAGTTGCTCCCCAGCAGGGTAGGGAGGTGGTGGTGGTGGTTGTTTCCTGGCAGGGTAGAGGAGTAGTGGTGGTCACTTACCGGCTCAGTAGGACAATGGTGGTCATCGCTTCCTGGCTGGGAAGGGCAGTGGTGGTCGTCATTTCCTGGAAGAATAGGGAAGTGGTGGTGGTTACTTCCCGGTTGGGTAGGGGAGAGGTTGTCTCTGCTTCCCAGCAGGGTAGGGGAGTGGTCGTGGTGGCTCCAGGCTGAGTAGGGCCTGGGGTTCTCTGCTTCCCACCTTGGTAGGGCAGTGGTGGTCTCTGCTTCCCGGCAGGGTAGGGGAGTGGTGGTAATCACTTCCCGGCAGGGTAGGGGAGTGGTGGTGGTTACTTCCCGGCTGGGTAGGAGTGTGGTGGTCTCTATTTCCTGGCTAGGGAGAAGAGTGGTGGTCTCTATTTCCCAGCTCATTAGGGTAGTGGTGGTCATCACTTCCAGGCTCAGTAAGGCAGTGGTGGTAATCACTTCCTGGGAGGGTAGCAGAGTGATGGGGTAGCTTCTGGTTGGGTAGGGCAGTAGTGGTCGTCACGTCCAGGCAGGGTAGGGAAGTGGTGGTGGTCACTTACCGGCTCAATAGGGCAGTGGTAGTCATCGCTTTTTGGCTGGGTAGGGTAGTGGTGGTTGTCATTTCCTGGAAGAATAGGGAAGTGGTGGTGGTTACTTACCGGTTGGGTAGGGGAGTGGCTGTCTCTGCTTCTGGGCAGGGTGCGGGAGTGGTCATAGGGGCTCTAGGCTGAGTAGGGCCGTGGTGTTCTTCTCTTTCCAGCTGGGGAGGGCTGTGTTTGTAATCAGTTTCTGGGAGGATAGCAGAGTGGTGGGGTGGCTTCCCAGTTGGGTAGGTCAGTAGTCACTGTTGTTTCCAGGCAGGGTCATGAAGTGGTGGGGGATGCTTCCCAGCATGGTAGGGAAGTAGTGTTGGTCACTTACTGGCTGGGTAGGGCAATGGTGCTCGTCACTTTGCGGTTGTGTAGGGCAGTGGTTGTGGTTGCTTCCCAGCTGGTAGGGAAGAGGTATTCTCTGCTTCAAGCATGGAAGGGGGGTGGTGGTGGTCGCTTCCTGGCTGGGTAGTGGTGTGGTGGTCGCTGCTTCCTGGCTAGGTAGAAGAGTGGTAGTCTATGTTTGCTGGCTCATTAGGGTAGTGGTGGTCATTGCTTCCAGGGTAGGTAGAGTTGTGGACCTAATCCCTTCTTGGGAGGGAGGCAGAGTGCTGGGTTTGCTTCCTGGTTGGGTAGGGCAGTAGTGGTTGTTGCTTTCTGGCTTGGTAGGGTAGTGGCAGTGGTTGCTACCCCGCTGGGTTGAAGAGTGGTAATCGTCACTTCCTGGCAGCATAGGGAAGTGGTGTTAGTTACTTCCGGGTTGGTTAGGGGAGTAGTGCTCTGTGCATTTCAGCTGGGTGTGTGTAGGGGGGTGGTCTCTACTCACGGTTGGGTAGCGGAGTAGTGGTCTCTGCTTCCCAGCTGGGTAGGGGGTGGTGGTTTCTGCTACTGGCTGGGTAGGGGAGTAGTGGTCTCTGCTTCCCAGCCAGGTAGAAGAGTGGTTGCCTATTTCCGGGCTCATTAGGGTAGTGGTGGTCATTGTTTTTGACTGGGTAGTAAGTGGTCGTAATTGCTTCCGGGGAGGGTGGGGTTGCTTCCCAGTTGGGTAGGGCAGTAGTGGTCGTCACTTCTAGGCAGGATAGGGGAGGAGTTGTGGTCACTTACCAGCTGGGTAGGACAGTGAAGGTCATCGCTTCCAGCAGGGTTGGGGAGTGGAGGTGGTTGCTACCCTGCTGGGTAGGGGCATGGTGGTCTCCACTTCCCGGCTGGGTCGTACAGTGGTGATTGTCACTTCCCGACTGAATGAGGGGGGTGGTGGTGGTTGCTTCCCAACTGGGTAGAGGACTGGTGGTCTCTGCTTCCTGGCTGGGTAGGACAGTGGTGGTCTCTGCCTCCCACGTGGCTGGGGTTTTTGGTTTTCAGCTTCTTTGCTGGATGAGGTACTGCTCATACCTGCTTTCTCAATGACTAGTGAGATATGCTTCTTCCTCACAAGCTGGTGGGGTGCAGGTGTGGACACCGTTGACCCCAGGCGGGCTGGGGAAATGGCTGGGTGTCTGTCATTCTTCCCTGGTGCCTGAACCCCTTGTTTTGGCAAAAGGTTGATGTTGTGGTCAGGGAAGGGGCAAGACCTAACCCTTATGATGCAGCCCTTCATTTTGGATGGTGTTTTACCTAAAATTAAATAGGTGCCCATAACAGGATCGTATTTTTGTTCACTTACAGATGTTACCATTTTTTCCTGGTCAAATCCCATGTTTTCCATGATATTAATGATTTGGGGGTTCAGGTCTTCCTGGGCAGGTGCTTGGTAGGGGCTCAGTTACTCTGCATAGCCCATATTGAACCAGCGGTCCTTCATGATGTCATCGAAGGCTGGTCTCTCGTCAGGGTCAAGGGTCAATAACTTTTTTAACAAATCTTGACACCCAAGTCATAAAAACTCTGGTACAGGGAACCGTCCAGTTAAGATGTTAAATTTGCGTTCTTCACGGTTCTGCACCTCAAAGGAAATTGTTGTTAACATCTAGTAGAGCACTACCCCGATACTCCAGACGTCCACCTTTTCATTATAGGGTTCAAAGAGCAATATTTCTGGGGCCATGTAGGGAAAAGTGCCACAGATTTTACTCAGTAAAGGTCTTTCTTGGGTGATCTGGGCACTGAACTCAAAGTCCACTATTTTTATGTTCTTTTCGCTGTCCACCAGAATGGTTTCAGATTTAAGGTCCCTGTGTACTTACTATATGGTACTGGTGGCAGTATTGGCGTGCAGAGATTACCTGCCGAAAGGTGTGTCAGGCTTCTTCCTCTGTCATCGGGCCTCTGTCCCTCAGATGTTGAAATAAGTCTCCTCTGTTCACATGCTTCTGGATGAGATACAGTTCATCCTTGGTGGTTATCACCTCAAACAAGGTCACGATGCTCGGGTGCTGCAGGAGCTGAAGAGACCGAATTTCTTTAAACGGGTCGGAGGGGTCTTGTCCCTTCACCACTTTTATAGCCACGTCTGCGCCTGTGAGTGTGTGCCGGGCCAGCCACACCGAGGAGAAGCTGCCCCAGCAGATCTTCTCCAGGAGGATGTAATGTCCCACACGGTGCTCCTCGTTGTCAGAGAGGGCTGCCAACTTGTTATACATGATGGCTCAAAACAATAAACAATTAAGAAAACAAGCCAACTTGTCCGAATCCAACAGGTTACTAAATCAGCTTCCTGGGCTATCATGGACAATAACCTTAGCCCAGCCAGGACCTTATATAGGACTGGTTGTCATTCCGTCACAGTCATCTTATGAGGTCAGGGCAAGAAAGGACTAATCTGGGCTGGGGATAAACCACAGTGGTTTTCTCACTTTTTGCTCTCATAAAACTTTTACAATGGAAAAAAATAAAAGGTTACCCAAAGAATTTTTTGTTCGTGTGGGATATTAAAGATTCACACTTACTTTAATAGAAATGAAAATCTGTACAATATAAATAAAACAAAAATTAAAAGTCTGACACGCTGGAGAAGTGTGACACTCCAGGTCTCAGTTCCAATATCACCTGCTTGGAGAGGGCTCCGCTGATCTATACCTTCCTACCTGCCTCACCCAGCCCATCACGTTTGTCATTTTCATAGCACTGGCCACAGTGTAGCTAATTGTTTCCTATTTTAAACTTTACTGGAGAATGTGTTGTTGTTGTTGTTTTGATGTTGTTTTTTGTTTTTTTAAGAGAGAGAGAGAGAGGAAGGGATAGAGAGATAAACCATCCATGTGCAAAAGAAACATTGATCAGTCACCTCTCTCATGCACCCTCAACCTGAGATCAGTACCACAACCGGGACATGGGCCCTGACTGGGAATTAAACCGACGTTCAGATGGAGGAGTAGAGAGCTATTTAGAGGACCCAACTCTTCCATGTTCCTTGTGTTCAGAGTTCCGTGATTTCTGTAGGACATCTCTCTGTGTAAGGATTTACACACTATGCAGTTCTTATTGGCTCTCTTGAGCCTTGCCTGCCACAGGAGAACAAAGATCAGGAAAACTTGTTGCTCAGGATATGCTGGACACCAGGAATCCAAGCATGTGAGGAACTAAATCTGCCATAGGACCACCCAATTGCACATCCCCATTTATGTTGACCCAACCTGCTGCCCTAGGCCACCAACCAAGCCCTCAAAATCCACTGATGACAAAATATCCCCACAAGGGGCCTGCATATGAGGATGACTCCAGCTCCTAGGGGCTGCCATCATCAACCCAGTACTCCTTGGCTCCCTGCCATGTAGCCCTTCACTTTGGATATCCTGATTCCCCATCCATGTTTCTTTAAATAAATCCCATTTTTCTTTATTCACTATTTGGGATTGCTATTTAGCCTCTCAGTGCACCATTGTCTTTAACCTCTCAGGGAGCTGGTTAGAAAGGCAGAGTCTCACCTCTGGCTGGTGTGGCTCAGTTGGCTGGGCATCTTCCTGTACCTTTAAGGAAAGGCAGAATCTCAGGTTCCTCCCCAGACCCACGGAATCAGAATCTACAGTTTAACAAGATGCCAGGGGATTTAAATACCCATTGATTTGAGAAAAATGGGTTGAGTTTTGCCCAAAACACTACTAGGCTACTTACTGCCCTCATGATAAACTCCCAGCCCTTGCTTCCTCCCTCCCTCTCCCTCCATGACGATTACTGAGTGCCAGGCCCTGAACTGGTAATTCTGGGGACATAGCAGGGATGAAGACAGACCCGATTCCTGCCCTCATAGAACTCCCAGACAATTCATAGGTAAGTTCCCAAATCCCCATTTTATTCTATGATAAACCGAATGTGCTTGAGGTGAAGTTGCAGTGTGCAAGGAGTGTCACAGGAAGGGGCATCCAGTAAATAACCCAAGCACAGGAAGAGAACCTGATCAGGGCAGAAAGCCACAAGCAGACGAAATGTCCCACTGCCGGGAGGGGCTGCCGAGAAACACAGTCACTGGCATGGTCCACTTTCAGGCTTCTGACCAATGAGAATAAACCTGGGGAGCAGGGTTCCAGAAAAAGAGCAAGGGACAGAGCCAGGTGATAGTATCACAGGCACCATGCACACATCTGCCTGCATTTCAGAAATGAGGGGAGAAGAAACAGAAAACATCAGGAAGGTGGCAAAGACTTTCTTTTTAGAACTGATACTGATACTGGCCTGAATATATGTTTGGTTCTCACTTTGTCAAAATTGACCCTCACTTTGTCTGCCTGCATCAGTGGTGTCTGTATTCTGAGGACAAGAACTATGAGAATAATTGGTTTTGCATCTCACAGAGCATGCAAAAGAAAAAAGAAAAAGAAAAAAAATGCCTAATTGATTATGTTTCAGTAGCCAACAACTTTTAGTCAGGAAAAAATTTTTCTTAGCATCATCTTTATAATTAATGAAATGTTAAATCTTTCTCCTTTTTCTTTTAAAATGTTTTTTTACAGAGGAGGGAGGGAGGGAGGGAGGGAGGGAGGGAGAGAGAGAGAGAGAGAGAGAGAGAGAGAGAGAGAGAGAGAAGAACCATTGATCAGCTCCCTCCTTCATGTCCCCTACTGGTGATTGAGCCCACCACTCCGGCACATGCCCTGATCAGGTATCGAACCCGGCCCTCTCAGTCCATGGGACAAATCTCAATCCACTGAATTTCCCTCACCCTCCTTCAATCACAGTCCACACTGCTAACAGAGTTGTGCTTTCTAAAATGCACATCTGCTCACAACTCCACTTAACACCTGGTAACATCTTTTACCTTTATGGTAACAGCCAAGTTTCCACCTCCACAGGCTTAGATACCATTTGCCCTTCTGTTCCAGTTACACTGAACTGTCATCATTGTACTCCAACTCTGCTTTCCTCTTCTTGGCCTTCAGAACTTATGTGTTCCCACCTTCTAGAACCTAGAACAGACTCTCTGTGTACCTCCCCAGCCCTTGCCAAGCTCACGTAGAATGTACTGAACTCCTGTTCATCATTCAGAACTTGATGTCCCTTCCACCAGTCACTCTTCCCACACCCCCTGCTGGGCTAGTTGCACCTCTCTGTGATCCTACATCTCAATGTACCTGCTACTCTCTAACCACAGTGTGTCCTGTATTGTCATGACCTTTTTGTTTGTCATTACCTACTTGATATCCCTGAGAAGTCTGCTCAGGGGCAATGGATGAATTATTCACAACCGTGCTGTGCAGGGTCTAGCATAGTGAATGGCTCACATCTTTGTTGAATGTTGCTGTGCTGGTGGGATGGTAGGGACAAAAGTAAGACTCCAGAAATAGTAGGGTCCTAGGCGCATGTAGGGTCCAGACATTTAGCTTATACCCATTTTGTCCTTAATTATGTCATGAGCCTTTTCCTCAACAGGAACAATAAGGGTCATTGAGCAGCCCCCTAAGGAGCCTTCTGCGGGGAACTGCATGCAATAGGGAATCCATATATTTGGTTAGTCATGTGAATCTTACTTCTTTTAAATAATCACCTTCTCAGTGGTCTCTTAGCTGGAGGAATGATGATAAAAACAGTAAAAGTGTCATACTCAGGGTGTGTTTCTAAGTTTGTTTGTTTTTTAATAGAGGAAGGGACAGAGAGACAGAAATGTTGATAAAAAATGTTGATGTGAGAGAGAAACGCTGATCAGCTGGCTGCCTCCTGCCCGCCCCCCACTGGGGATGGATCCTGCAACCCAGGCATGTGCCCTGACTGGGAATCAAACTGGGACGTCTCAGTCTGTGGGATGATGGTCAGTCCACTGAGCCACTGGGCCGGGCTCCAAGTTCTTCATCACTGTCTCCTGAGTCCTTCCATACTTTACTGGTATTCAGCATACTTTTCAGTACAAAATCTTTCTTGTACATTGCTTTTTTTCTCAGTTGACGATCTTAAATTTGCTATGTCAATTTGGGAATGAAATTTTATTCTTGAGATTATTGTACTCTACTCATTTCATGAATAAAAAAAAATTTCAAATACCAAGATAAAGAATTAGTTCAGGGTTTGTGTCAATAAATTTCTTTTTAACCTTTATCTTTTATTAAAAGATAACAAAAAATATATAAAAAAGAGAAAAAGGAGACTATATTGGCTTTTTCTTACTTAAAATTCTAGATTTGGTTATAAAAGATACCAGTGTTATTGTTGACAAGATGTAATATTTTCTGCTGATGAAGTCAAAATAAATCTCTGCTGAATTTGTAATTCAAAGCATTTTAATGTAGCTCTTGATGTGTACATTAAAAAAAATAAGTGGGAATGTTTATTCAGCATGTCCTAGCTGAGAGTATGTTAATCTCTTACAGATATGTACATACCCCTCAGGAACAGACTCCTTATCCAGGAGTGTCAACTCAAATTTCAGATCCATGGAAGAGTTGTGTTAGCAATTAGAAGATGTGTTCTTTGTGTTTATCACAAAAATGCAAATGTATAATTTGATACAAACTTCTTTCATTTTCTGTGTGTGTGTGTGTGTGTGTGTGTGTAGGAATAAAATATCTAAGATTTTACTCAGAATAACAAAAGACTGAATTATTTTACGTAGTGTTATACCTATTGTTTCTGCATTGGTTATCTTATATATTCTGCTAAAAACACTTGTAAAAGATGGTTTAAAATTAAATTTTCTCCCAACATTAAAAAAGAAGAACTAATTTATAGGTGTAGTAAAAGAAAATGTTTTTCAGAATCTGAGAAAATTCCTAAACTGAAATAAATATATCCATCTTGAGGAAGACACAGTGGATTTAGATGAATGGAAATGACATTATTTCTGTTCTCAAGGAATTTATGACCTGAAGGGAAATTGAGAAAAAATGTGACTGTCACTGAAACTCAAAGCTGCATTTTCCTATGGTCTTTATATAAGGAACCTGACTTTCTACTTTTGACAATGGGGAAAGAGCAGGTTGCTGAAAACATTTGGAAGGGCAAGTTCAGCATGTGAATAACAGAGAGTTAATATTTGTTACAAATGTCAAGTCCCTATGCCCATGTTCCCCAAATCAGAAGCATTATCCTCACCCTGGGATTGAGTCTTGATTACCCAATGTCAATATTCCTCCCAAGTGACCATTTCCCCCATCCCCCTGGATTGTCTTTAATTGCTCATTAGCTCCTTTCAGGAAGGGCCAACTGTCAATATTGAAGGGATAACAACTTTTACGTGTGATTATGAGTAAGGTTGTCTACATATTGCCTGTTTCATGGAAAAACTAAAATTGTAACAAATAGCTAAGGAGTAAAATAGAATTTGTTACATTAAACTTTTTTCTTCTTCTTGGATTTATGAATTAATTTTGAAAAATAGAATTGGTCGGGTAAAAGTTTTGAAAACATATTTAGATGTTAAAAAAATCGACAGCCACAGTAGAAGAAGAGTGGAAAACTGGAATGGACAGTTTTCTCCGGCACCCACTGTTCTCTAGCACCTCACCTCTGTATGAAACTCTTTGGGAAGTATTTTAGAATCTCCCTTTCCTATGGAACTACATTATGTTACCAGTGTAAATACAAATGAAATCCTTTATGTTCTTTTTTCCCTAATGTGTATAATTTTATATTTTAGCTAAGACCTCTGTAACATTAGTGTGAACATGAATTTAATTAAGGTTGGACCGGTCTAAAGAGGCAGTGTTTTGGAAATTCTAAAATCAGTGACTGCTGGAATTTGTTTTTCTTATACCTTCTACTTAACCTTGGTTTCCAGAAAATAAATGGTAGAGAAGTACCCACCCCGCCAGCTTCAATGCATACACTTATATATTGCAATGTGATTACCACTATAGCATTAACTAATACCTCTACCACATCACATATTTACCCTATATTTTAGTACTGAAGATATTTAAGATTTACTCTCTTAGCAATTTTCAGGTATATAATAAGTACCGTTAACTATAACCATGATACTTCTTATTAGGTCCCCAGAATTTATTCATCTTCTAACTGCAAGTTTGTACCTTTGACCAAACTCACCAACTCCAGTAACCTCCATTCTACTCTCAACTTCTATGAGTTTGACTTTTTTAGATTCCACATATACGTGATAACATATATTTGTCTTTCTCTGTCTGACTCATTTTACTTAGCATTATGCTTTCCAGATCCATTCATGTTGTCCCAAAAGGCAGGATTTTCTTCTTTTTCTTGGCTCAATAGTATTTCATTGCATATATAAAACCACATCTTCATAGCCTTTTATCCATTAATGGATGCTTAGGTTGTGTCCATACCTTGACTATTGTGATTAATGCTACAATGAACACAGGAGTATAGATATCTCTTTGAGATCTTGGTTCAATTCCGCTGGATATGTATACATAGACTATCTTTATTTTTACTTGTTTGAGGAAACTCCATACTGTTTTCTATAGTTTCTGTACCAACTTACATTCTCACCAACAGTACACAAAGTTTGAAATGGTCTTATCAGATGAACTCTTCTCTGGTCGTGAATAGACTGTCTTTCCGGTTTTCGTCTCATTTTCTGCCCTTGGTAGGACACTAGCAATGAAGATCTTAGGTTGCCTTTGCCTCTATCTTATGGAAATCTCAAACCTAGAACATCTCCTAAGCAGCCAGTTATCTCCTTTTTCTCCTTCTAGACTGATCCCTCTAGCTCTCCCATCAGATGTACCACTCAAGCTCTGGCCAGTTTGGCTCAGCAGTTAGAGCTTCGGCCTGCAGTCCAGAGAGACCCGGGTTCTGTTTCCGCTAAGGGTAGTGCCTCGGTTGCAGTTTGTCCCCGGCCCTGGTTGGGTGGTGCAGGTGGCAGCCACTCGATGTGTCCCTTTCACGTCAATGTTTCTTTCTCTGTTCCTCTCTCTTCCTCCCACTCTACCTGAACAAAAAATGGAAAAATGTCCCCAGGTAAGGATAAAAAAAAAAGTACCATTCAAGTGTGTGTGTCTGTGAAGTAACGGTGTGGAAGGGACAGTGGATCACATGCCAGCAAAGAAACAGGAAGACCATCAATAAGACAATATAAAAAAAGAAATGTGATTTTTAGGGTCCAAAGTCTAACTGGACTGCGCCCAACCACGGTTCCATTGTGCTTCATCAGACAGGTTCTTCCCGTCTGGGTAGGAGTGTGGTGGTCATCGCTTCACGGCTGGGTAGGGCAGTGGTGGTAATCACTTCTTGGGAGGGTTGCAGAGTGGTGGGGTTGCTTCCCGGTGGAGTAGGGCAGTCGTGGTCGTCGCTTCCAGGAAGGCTCAGGAAGTGGTGGTGGTTGCTTCACAGCATGGTAAGAAAGTAGTGTTGGTCACTTACTGGCTGGGTAGGGCAATGATGCTCGTCGCTTTGTGGCTGAGTAGGGCAGTGGTGGTAGTTGCTTCCCAGCTGGTAGGGAAGTGGTGTTCTCTGCTTCAGGCTTGGAAGGGGAGTGGTGGTGGTCGCTTCCCGGCTGGGTAGGGGTGTGGTGGTCGCTGCTTCCTGGTGAGGTAGAAGAGTGGTGGTCCATGTTTGCTGGCTCATTAGGGTAGTGGTGGTCATCGCCTCCAGGGTAGGTAGGGCTGTGGTCCTAATCACTTCCTGGGAGGGAAGTGGAATGGTGGGGTTGCTTCCAGGTCGGTTGGGTAGGGCAATAGTGGTTGTTGCTTCCCGGCTTGGTAGGGGAGTGGCGGTAGTTGCTACTCCGCTGGGTAGGGATGTGGTGGTCTCTGTTTCCCAGCAGGGTAGGGGAGTGGTGGTGGTGTCTTCCAGGCTGTGTAGGGGTGTGGTGGTCTTTGCTTCCCAGCTGCGTAGGGCAGTGGTGGTAATCACTTCCCAGCAGGGTAGGGGAGTGGTGGTGGTTACCTTCAGGTTTGGTGAGGGAGCAGTGTTTGTCGCTTCCTCACTGGGTAAGGCAGTGGTGGTTGTCATTTCCTGGCAGAATAGGGAAGTGGCGGTGGTTACTTCCCGGTTGAGTAGGGGAGTCTTAGTGTCTGCTTCCCGGCTGAGTATAAGAGTGGTGGTCTCTGTATCCCGGATCATTAGGGTAGTGGTGGTCATTGCTTCCCAGCTGGGTAGAAAACTGTTAGTCTCTGTTTCCTAGCTGGGTAGAACAGTGGTGGTCTCCACTTCCCACCTGGTAGGGCAGTGGTGGTAGTCGCTTCCAGGCAGAATAAGGAAGTAGTTATGGTTACTTTCCGACTGGGTGGGGGAGAGGTGGTCGTCGGGTCCCGGCTGGGTAGGACAGTGGTGGTCATCGCTTTCGGCATGGTAGGGGAGTGGAGATGGTTGCTACCCTGCTGGGTAGGGGAGTGGTGGTCATCACTTCCTGGCAGAATAGGGAAGTTGTGTTAGTTACTTTCCGGTTATGTAGAAGAGTGGTGGTCTCTGTTTCCGGGCTCATTAGGGTAGTGGTGGTCATCGCTTTCTGACTGGGTAGGGAGTGGATGTAATAGCTTCCCAGGAGGGTAGCGAAGTGGTGGGGTTGCTCCTGGTTGGATAGGTCAGTAGTGGTCGTGGCTTCCAGGCAGGTAGGAAGGTGGTGGTGGTCACTTACCTGGTGGGTAGGGCAGTGGTGGTCATCGCTTTCCGGCTGGGTAGTGGAGTATGGTCATTGATTTCCAGCTGGTAAAGGAGCAGTGGTCTCTGTTTCCCGGCTCATTGGGGTAGTGGTGGTCATTGCTTCCTGGGTTGGTGGGGACTGTTGGTCTCTGTTTCCTGGCTGGGTTGAACAGTGGTGTCTGCTTCCCGCCTGGTAGGGCAGGGGTTGTCGTCGCTTCCCGGCAGAATAAGGAAGTGGTGGTGGTTACTTCCTGGCTGGGTGGGGGAGCGGTGGTCGTCGGTTCCCAGCTGGCTAGGACAGTGGTGGTCATCGCTTCTGCAGGGTAGGGGAGTGGAGGTTGTGACTTATCAGCTGGGTAGGGCAGTGGTGGTGGCTGTTTTTCTGCAGTGTAGGGGAGTAGTGGTGGTCACTTACTGGCTGGGTAGGGCAGTGGTAGTAGTCATTTCCTGGCAGAATTGGGAAATGGTAGTGGTTACTTCCCGGTTGGGTAGGCGAGTGGTGGTCTCTGCTTCCCGGCAGGGTAGGGGAGTGGTGGTAATCACTTCCCAGCAGGGTAGGGGAGTAGTGGTGGTTGCTTCCTGGCTGCGTAGGAGTGTGGTGTCTCTGCTTCCTGGCTAGGGAGAAGAGTGGTGGTCTTGCCCTGGCCGGTTTGGCTCAGCGGTTAGAGCATCGGCCTGTGGTCCAGAGAGCCCTGAGTTCGGTTTCCGCTAAGGGCATGTACCTCGGTTGCAGTTTGTCCCCGGCCCTGGTTGGGTCATATGGGTGGCAGCCGCTCGATGTGTCCCTTTCACATCGATGTCTCTCTCTCTCTCTCTCTCTCTCTCTCTCTCTCTCTCTCTCTCTCTCCTCCCACTCTATCTGAACAAAATATCAAAATATGTCCTCGGGTGAGGATAAAAAAAAAAAAGAGTGGTGGTCTCTTACCTGGCTCATTAGGGTAGTGGTGGTCACTTTCAGGCTGGGTAGGGCAGTGGTGGTCATCGGTTCCCGGCTCAGAAGGGCAGTGGTGGTTGTCATTTCCTGGAAGAATAGGGAAGTGGTGGTGGTTACTTCCCGGTTGGGTAGGGGAGAGGTTGTCTCTGCTTTCCGGCAGGGTAGGGGAGTGGTGGTGGTTGCTTCCCGGCTGGGTAGGAGAGTGACCGTCTCTGCTTCCGGGCAGGGTAGGGGAGTGGTCATGGGGGATCCAGGCTGAGTAGGGCCGTGGTGTTCTTCTCTTTCCAGCTGGGTAGGGCAGTGATTGTAATCTGTATCTGGGAGGGTAGCAGAGTGGTGGGGTTGCTTCCCAGTTGGGTAGGTCAGTAGTGGTCGTCACTTCCAGGCAGGGTCATGAAGTGGTGGGGGATGCTTCCCGGCATGGTAGGGAAGTAGTGTTGGTCACTTACTGGCTGGGTAGGGAAATGGTGCTCGTCGCTTTGCGGCTGCGTAGGGGAGTGGTGGTGGTTGCTCCCCGGCTGGGTAGGAGAGTGGTGGTCGTCACTTTTTGGCAGAATAGGGAAGTGGTGTTAGTTACTTCCCGGTTGGTTAGGGGATTGGTGGTCTCTGCTTCCCAGCTAGGTAGAAGAGTGGTGGTCTGTTTCTGGGCTCATTAGGGTAGTGGTGGTCATCACTTTTTGACTGGGTAGGGAGTTGTCGTAATCACTTCCTGGGAGGGTAGCAGAGTGGTGGGGTTGCTTCCCGGTTGGGTAGGTCAGTAGTGGTCGTTACTTACAGGCAGGGTAGGGAAATGGTGGTGGTCACTTACCGGTGGGGTAGGGCAGTGGTTGTTGTTGCTTCCTGGCAGGGTAGGGGAGTAGTTGTGGTCACTTACTGGCTGGGTAGGGCCGTGTGGTCATCACTTTCCAACTGGGTAGTGAAGTGGTGGTCATTGATTTCCAGCTGGTTAGGGGAGTGGTGGTCTCTGTTTCCCAGCTCATTAGCGTAGTGGTAGTCATTGCTTCCTGGCTGGGTAGGTGACTGTTGGTCTCTCTTTCCAGGCTGGGTAGAACAGTGGTGGTCTCCGCTTCCCACCTGGTAGGGCAGTGGTGGTCGTCGCTTCCCGGCAGAATAAGGAAGTGGTGGTGGTTACTTCCTAGCTGGGTGGGGGAGTGATGGTTGTTGGTTCCCGGCTGGGTAGGACAGTGGTGATCATTGCTTCCGGCAGGGTTGGGGAGTGGAGGTGGTTGTTACCCTGCTGGGTAGGGGAGTGGTGGTCTCTGCTTCCCAGCTGAGTAGGGGGCGTAGTTTTTGCTTCTGGCTGGGTAGGGGAGTCATGGTCTCTGTTTCCGGGCTCATTAGGGTAGTGGTGGTCATCGTTTCCCAACTGGGTAGGGCATGGTCGTAATCGCTTCCCTGAGGATAGCGAAGTGGTGGGGTTACTTCCCACTTGGGTAGGTCAGTAGTGGTCGTCGCTTCCAAGCAGGGTAGGGAAGTGGTGGTGGTCACTTACCTGGTGGGTAGGGCAGTGGTGGTCTCTCCTTCCCAGCTGGGTAGAAGAGTGGTAGTCTCTCTTTCCGGGCTCATTAGGGTAGTGGTGGTCATCGCTTCCCAGCTGGGTAGGAAACTGGTGGTCTCTGCTTCCAACCTGGTGGGGGAGTGGTGGTCGTCACTTCCCGGCTGAATAAGGCAGTGGTGGTGGTTACTTCCCAGCTGGGTGGTGGAGTGGTGGTTGTTGCTTTCTATCTGGGTAGGAGAGTGGTGGTCATTGCTTCCGGCAGTGTTGGGGAGTGGAGATGGTTGCTACCCTGCTGGGTAGGGGAGTGGTGGTCTCTGCTTCCCAGCTGGGTAAAGCAGTGGTGGTCATCGTTTCTCGGCTGGGTAGGGCCGTGGTGGTCATCGTTTCCCGGCTGGGTAAAGCAGTGGTTGTCATTGCTTCCCTGCACGGTAGGGAGGTGGTGGTGGTCGCTTCCCGGCAGGGTATGCTAGTGTTGGTGGTTGCTACCCTGCTGGGTAAAGCAGTGGTGGTCTCTGCTTCCCGGCAGGGGAGGGGAGTGGTGGTGGTTACTTTCCGGTTGGGCTATTTTGGAATCTCCTCGGCCATCCATTCTTTTAAAAAATTATAAGGCTTTCACTTTTGTCCTTTTGAGACGTGGTCTGTGACTGGCCCACAACACATCAGTTTTAACAGACACCTCAAGAGCCTTCTAGCGACACCCTGTCGGCCCTGGGGGTGGTTAGAGGAAGAGTGTCGGGACCCACCATCAGGAGGAGCAGTGGTTTCCTCAAGGGCTTCACCAACCCTTCTGGTGCTGGTGCTGTGGGTGATGCGGGAGCCTCTAGCATCACAATGGTGGGCTGCCCTGGCAGTGGTGGTCTTTGCTTCCATCCTGGTTGGGGAAGTGCTCATCATTGCCTCCCAGTTGTCCCGGGGAGTGGTGGTCTTAACTTTCCTCCAGGCCAGAGGAGGGGAGGTGTTTGCTTCCCGTCTGGGTAAAGCAGTGGTGGTCATTGCTTCCCTGCACGGTAGGGAGTTGGTGGTGGTCGCTTCCCAGCAGGGTACGCGAGTGGTGATGGTTGTTTCTCGGCTTTGTCGGGCAGTGGTGGTCTCTGCTTCCCTGCTGGGTAGGGCCGTGGTGGTCTCCACTTTCTGGATTGGTAGGGGCGTGGAAGGCTCCACTTCCCGGCTGGCTAGGGCAGTGGTGGTCATCTCTTCTCAGCTGGGTAGGAGTGTGGTGGTCTCCGCTTCCCGGCTGGGTAGGGCAGTGGTGAATGTCACTTCCCGACTGAATAGGGGGGTGGTGGTGGCTGCTTCCCGACTGGGTAGCGGACTGGTGGTCTCTGCTTTCTGGCTGGGTAGGACAGTGGTGGTCTCTGCCTCCCATCTGGCTGGGCGTTCATGGTTTTCAGCTTCTTTGGTGGATGAGGTAGTGCTCGTACCTGCTTTCTCAATGACTGGTGAGATGTGCTTCTTCCTCACAAGCTGGTGGGGTGCAGGTGTGGCCACCGTTGACCCCAGGCCAGCTGGGGAAATGGCTGGGTGTCTGTCATTCTTCCCTGGTGCCTGAACTCTTTGTTTTGGCAAAAGGTTGATGTTGTGTTCAGGGAAGGGGCAAGACCTAACCCTTATGATGCAGCCCTTCATTTTGGGTGGTGTTTTACCTAATATTAAATAGGTGCCCATAACCGGATCGTATTTTTGTTCAGTCACAGATGTTATAATGTTTTCCTTGTCAAAACCCATATTGGCCATGCTGTTAATGATTTGGGGGTTCAGGCCTTCCTGGGCAGGTTCTCGGTAGGGGCTCAGTTCGTCTGCATAGCCCATATTGAGCCAGCGGTCCTTCATGATGTCATCGAAGGCTGGTCTCTCGTCAGGGTCGAGGGTCAATAGCTTTTTTAACAGGTCTTGACACCCAAGTGATAAAAACTCTGGTACAGGGAACCGTCCAGTTAAGATGTTAAATTTGTGCTCTACACGGTTCTGTGCCTCAAAGGGTATTGTTGTTGTTAACATCTGGGAGAGCACTACCCCGATACTCCAGACGTCCACCTTTTCATTATAGGGTTCAAAGAGCAACATTTCTGGGGCCATGTAGGGAAAAGTGCCGCAGATTTTACTCAGTAAAGGTGTTTCTTGGGTGATCTGGGCACTGAACCCGAAGTCCGCTACTTTCACATTCTTGTCCCTGTCCAGCAGAATGTTTTCAGGTTTAAGGTCCGTGTACTATATGGTACTGGTGGCAGTATTGGAGTACAGAGATTACCTGCCGAAAGGTGTGTCGGGCTTCCTCCTCTGTCATCGGTCCTCTACCCTCAGATGTTGAAATAAGTCTCTGTTGACATGCTCCTGGATGAGATACAGTTCGTCCTTGGTGGTTATCACCTCCAACAAGGTCACGATGCTCGTGTGCAGAAGGAGCTGAAGAGAATGAACTTCTTTAAATGGGTCGCAAAAGTCCTGACTCTTCACCACTTTTATAGCCATGTCTGCGCCAATGAGTGTCTGCCGGGCCAGCCACACCGAGGAGAAGCTGCCCCAGCCCATGGTGTCCTGGAGGAAGTAATGGCCAACACGGTGCTCCTTGTTGACATAGAGGGCTGCCAACTGATTATACATGGTGTTCAAACAATAAACAACAGAAAAAAAAAGAGGAAAAAGAAAATGAGTGAAAGAAAACAAGCCAACCTGTCCAAATCCAACAGGTTACTAAATCAGCTTCCTGGGCTGTCATGGACAATAACCTTAGCCCAGCCAGGGCCTTAATAAAGGACTGGTTGTCATTCCATCACAGTCATCTTATGAGGTCAGAGCAAGAAAGAACTACCTCAGGTGAAGATAAGAAAAAAAAAAAATGGTGGTCTTTGTTACCCGGCTCATTAGGGTAGTGGTGGTAACTTCCAGGCTGGGTAGGGCAGTGGTGGTCATCGGTTCCTGGCTGCGTAGGACAGTAGTGGTCATTTCCTGGCAGAATAGGGAAGTGGTGGTGGTTACTTCCTGGTTGGGTAAGGGAGTCGTGGTGTCTCCTTCCTGGCTGAGTAGAAGAGTGGTGGTCTCTGTTTTTGGGCTCAATAGGGTAGTGGTGGTCATCGCTTTTGGACTGGGTAGGAAGTGCTTGTAATAGCTTCCTGGGAGGGTAGTGGAGTGGTGGGGTTGCTTCCTGGTTGGGTAGGTCAGTAGTGGTCTTCACTTCCAGGCAGGTAGGAAAGTGGTGGTGGTCACTTACCGGCTGGGTAGGGCAGTGGTGGTCGTCGCGTCTCGGCAGGATAGGGGAGTGGTGGTGGTTGGTTCCCAGCTTGGTAGGGCATGGGGTTCTCTGCTTTTTGGCTAGGTAGGGCAGTAGTGGTAGTTGCTCCCCGGCAGGGTAGGGAGGTAGTGGTGGTTGTTTCCGGCAGGGTAGAGGAGTAATGGTGGTCACTTACCGGCTCGGTAGGACAGTGGTGGTCATCGCTTCCCTGCTGGGAAGGGCAGTGGTGGTCATCATTTCCTGGCAGAATAGGGAAGTGGTGGTGGTTACTTCCCGGTTGGGTAGGGGAGAGGTTGTCTCTGCTTCCCGGCAGGGTAGGGGAGTGGTCGTGGTGGCTCCAGGCTAGTAGGGCCTGTTCTCTGCTTCCCACCTTGGTAGGGCAGTGGTGGTCATTGCTTCCCTGCATGGTAGGTAAGTGGTGGTGGTCGCTTCCCTGCATGGTAAGGAAGTGGTGGTGGTTGCTTCCCGGCAGGGTAGGGCCGTGGTGGTCGTCATTTCCCGGCTGGGTAAAGCAGTGGTGGTCATTGCTTCCCTGCAAGGTAGGGAAGTGGTGGTGGTCACTTCCCAGCAGGGTAGGGCCGTGGTGGTCATCATTTCCCAGCAGGGTAGGGCAGTAGTGGTCATCGCTTCTCGGCAGGGTACGCAAGTGGTGTAGGTTGCTTCTCGGCGTTGTAGGGCAGTGGTGGTCTCTGCTTCCCGGCTGGCTAGGGCAGTGGTGGTCATCTCTTCTCGGCTGGGTAGGAATGTGGTGGTCTCCGCTTCCCGGCTGGGTAGGGCAGTTGTGGTGGTTGCTTCCTGGCTGGGTAGGGGACTGGTGGTCTCCGCTTCCCGGCTGGGTAGTACAGTGGTGAATGTCACTTCCCGACTGAATAGGGGGGTGGTGGTGGCTGCTTCCCGACTGGGTAGCGGACTGGTGGTCTCTGCTTTCTGGCTGGGTAGGACAGTGGTGGTCTCTGCCTCCCATCTGGCTGGGCGTTCTAGGTTTTCAGCTTCTTTGCTGGATGAGGTAGTGCTCATACCTGCTTTCTCGATGACTGGTGAGATGCGCTTCTTCCTCACAAGCTGGTGGGGTGCAGGTGTGGCCACCGTTGACCCCAGGCCAGCTGGGGAAATGGATGGGTGTCTGTCATTCTTCCCTGGTGCCTGAACCCCTTGTTTTGGCAAAAGGTTGATGTTGTGGTCAGGGAAGGGGCAAGACCTAACCCTTATGATGCAGCCCTTCATTTTGGGTGGTGTTTTACCTAAAATTAAATAGGTGCCCATAACCGGATCGTATTTTTGTTCAGTCACAGATGTTATAATGTTTTCCTTGTCAAAACCCATATTGGCCATGCTGTTAATGATTTGGGGGTTCAGGCCTTCCTGGGCAGGTTCCCGGTAGGGGCTCAGTTCGTCTGCATAGCCCATATTGAGCCAGCGGTCCTTCATGATGTCATCGAAGGCTGGTCTCTCGTCAGGGTCGAGGGTCAATAGCTTTTTTAACAGGTCTTGACACCCAAGTGATAAAAACTCTGGTACAGGGAACCGTCCAGTTAAGATGTTAAATTTGTGCTCTACACGGTTCTGTGCCTCAAAGGGTATTGTTGTTGTTAACATCTGGGAGAGCACTACCCCGATGCTCCAGAAGTCCACCTTTTCATTATAGAGTTCAAAGAGCAACATTTCTGGGGCCATGTAGGGAAAAGTGCCGCAGATTTTACTCAGTAAAGGTGTTTCTTGGGTGATCTGGGCACTGAACCCGAAGTCCGCTACTTTCACATTCTTGTCCCTATCCAGCAGAATGTTTTCAGGTTTAAGGTCCCTGTGTACTATATGGTACTGGTGGCAGTATTGGAGTGCAGAGATTACCTGCCGAAAGGTGTGTCGGGCTTCCTCCTCTGTCATCGGGCCTCTGTCCGTCAGGTGTTGCAGTAAGTCTCCCCCGTTGACATGCTCCTGGATGAGATACAGTTCGTCCTTGGTGGTTATCATCTCAAACAAGGTCACGATGTTCGGGTGCTGCAGGAGCTGAAGAGACCGAATTTCTTTAAACGGGTCGGAGGGGTCTTGTCCCTTCACCACTTTTATAGCCACGTCTGCGCCTGTGAGTGTGTGCCAGGCCAGCCACACCGAGGAGAAGCTGCCCCAGCCGATCTTCTCCAGGAGGATGTAATGTCCCACACGGTGCTCCTCGTTGTCAGAGAGGGCTGCCAACTTGTTATACATCGTGGCTCAAAACAATCAACAACTAAGAAAACAAGCCAACTTGTCCAAATCCAACAGGTCACTAAATCAGCTTCCTGGGCTATCATGGACAATAACCTTAGCCCAGCCAGGGCCTTATATAGGACTGGTTGTCGTTCCATCACAATGTCATCTTATGAGGTCAGGGCAAGAAAGGACTAATCAGGTCTGGGGATAAACCACAGTGGTTTTCTCACTTTTTGCTCTCATAAAACTTTTACAATGGAAAAAAATAAAAGGATACCCAAAGAATTTTTTGTTTATGTGGAATATTAAAGATTCACACTTACTTTAATAGAAATGAAAATCTGTACAATATAAATAAAACAAAAATTAAAAGTCTGACACGCTGGAGAAGTGTGACGCTCCAGGTCTCAGTTCCAATATCACCTGCTTGGAGAGGGCTCCGCTGATCTATACCTTCCTACCCGCCTCACCCAGCTCATCACGTTTGTCATTTTCATAGCACTGGCCACAGTGTAGCTAATTTTATTCTATTTTAATCTTCACTGGAGGATATGTTGTTTGTTTTTTTTTAAGAGAGAGAGAGAGGGGAAGGGAAAGAAAGATAAAACCATCCATGTGCGAAAGAAACATTGATCAGTCGCCTCTCTAATGCACGTTCAACCTGAGATCAGTCCCACAACCTGGACTCGTGCCCTGACTGGGAATTAAACCGACGTTCAGATGGAGGAGTAGAGAGCTATTTAGAGGACCCAACTCTTCCATGTTCTTGTGTTCACAGTTCCGTGATTTCTGTAGGATATCTCTCTGTGTCAGGACTTACACACTATGCAGTTCTTATTGGCTCTCTTGGAGCCTTGCCTGCCACAGGAGAACAAAGATCAGGAAAACTTGTTGCTCAGGATATGCTGGACACCAGGAATCCAAGCATGTGAGGAACTAAATCTGCCATAGGAGCACCCAATTGCACATCCCCTTTTCTGTTGACCCAACCTGCTTCCCAAGGCCACCAACCAAGCCCTCAAAATCCAGTGATGACAAAATATCCCCACAAGGGGCCTGCATATGAGGATGACTCCAGCTCCTAGGGGCTGCCATCATCAACCCAGTACTCCTTGGCTCCCTGCCATGTAGCCCTTCGCTTTGGATATCCTGATTCCCCATCCATGTTTCTTTAAATAAATCCCATTTTTCTTTATTCACTATTTGGGATTGCTGTTTAACCTCTCAGTGCACCATTGTCTTTAACCTCTCAGGGAGCTGGTTAGAAACGCAGAGTCTCACCTCTGGCTGATGTGGCTCAGTTGGCTGGGCATCTTCCTGTGCCTTTAAGGAAAGGTAGAATCTCAGATTCCTCCTCAGACTCACAGACTCAGAATCTACAGTTTAACAAGATGCCAGGGGATTTAAATACCCATTGATTTGAGAAAAATGGCTCCAGGTTTGCCTAAAACACTACTAGGCTACTTACTGCCCTTATGATAAACTCCCAGCCTTCTCTCCCCCACTCCCCCCATCATTGTTCCTGAGTGCCAGGCCCTGAACTGGTAATTCTGGGGACATAGCAGGGATGAAGACAGACCCGATTCCTGCCCTCATGGAACTCCCAGACAATTCATAGGTAAGTACCCAAATCCCCATTTTATTCTATGATAAACCGAATGTGCTTGAGGTGAAGTTGCAGTGTGCAAGGAGTGTCAGAGGAAGGGGCATCCAGTAAATAACCCAAGCACAGGAAGGGAATCTGATCAGGGCAGAAAGCCACAAGCAGAGGAAATGTCCCACTGCCGGGGAGGGGCTGCAGAGAAACACAGTCACTGGCATGGTCCACTTTCAGGCTTCTGACCAATGAGGATAAACCTGGGGAGTAGGGTTCCAGAAAAAGAGCAAGGGACAGAGCCAGGTGATAGTATCACAGGCACCATGCACACATCTGCCTGCATTTCAGAAATGAGGGGAGAAGAAACAGAAAACATCAGGAAGGTGGCAAAGACTTTCTTTTTAGAACTGATACTGATACTGGCCTGAATATATATTTGGTTCTCACTTTGTCAAAATTGACCCTCACTTTGTCTGCCTGCATCAGTGGTGTCTGTATTCTGAGGACAAGAACTATGAGAATAATTGGTTTGGCATCTCACAGAGCATGCAAAAGAAAAAAAGAAAAGAAAAAAATGCCTAATTGATTATGTTTCAGTAGCCAACAATTTATAGTTAGGAAAAAATTTTTCTTAGCATCATCTTTATAATTAATGAAATGTTAAATCTTTCTCCTTTTTTAAAAATTGTTTTTTACAGAGGAAGGGAGAAAGAGAGAGAGAGAGAGAGACATCCATATGAGAACCATTGATCAGCTGCCTCATTCATGCCCCCTACTGGTGATTGAGCCCACAACTCAGGCACATGCCCTGACCAGGAATCGAACCCG